>NC_085841.1:325303401-325949651 GCF_035594765.1 Anolis carolinensis | reverse complement strand
GATTCTTACCGCTCAGTGAGGTCTGCAGTTAATAACGTATTTATTATTATCAACACAGAAGTCTGTTCAAGATTCTACGGTCAGATTAAAAGTAGATTTAATGCTTTCCTAATAACTGTATTTGCACTTTTCTGTAGCTGTTTGAGATCCAAAGGATTCTTACTCTTAGACTGACGTTATTACACATTTTCATAAATCAGGACATGTTGGGTCCTCAGACTCCTGACTCTTTGAAACAAACAAGTTATTCTGCCATTTCCTATCAGTATGATAGATCTTAAAGCTGGTGTTGCATAGGTAGTATGTGATTTTCAGTAGATCAGTTAGAATTTCTAACAGTTGTTTTAACAGAAACAAAAGCAAAATGATCCATACCACCATTATATAACTGAAATATGCTTAAGTATATTTTAAAACTGACTGTAGTCGGTGGATGTTGAGGTTTTGGTAAAATACAAAATAGATTACCCAAGTCAAACATCTGCTCTCTCCTGTTCCATGGCAAACTGTAATATGGGGAACCTGGCATTCAATGGAAATTTGCACATTCTTCACTTAGAAGATCAGTCATATTGGATAAAGTGTCAAAAAAGGGAATGTACAGAAAGTGTTGGGATATATGTGATATATGTTAACTATATGTGAAGTGCTAAAAAAATAGATTTGAGTAGAACCCATCATGATTTGAATATGCACTCTAGAATGCAGAACCTAGAAATTTTACTTTAAAAAGAAACACAACTCTTTGAGTTTCCCAGTCAGCAAGGCTAGCAGTAAGCAGTAAAATATGTCTCATAACTATTTGGTAGTATATAGCTGTTATAGCTACATACTGTATTCAAGACTTTCTCAGACACTGCTGGGAGAAAGGCAGCATAAGTTTTAGAAAAGGAACATATTTGAAAAAGAGAAGACTAAACCAAACCAGTACTTTCCAAGTCTGGTCTTAGCTCTCCACATATTATTAGATGTTAGTTCTCAGAACTCCAACCTACTAATCGTGCTGACAAGGGATTCTGGATGTTGCAGTCCATCAACATTTCGGGCTCAAGGCTAGAACAACTAGTTTAGTTGTTTCAGTTTGTTCCTTGGTTGGCTTGGGACAGGACAAGAAAGAAATTATTTGAAATTACTGCGGTTTTGGAATGATAGAATCTGTGCTGCCAGAAGACATAGATGAGCTGGTTGGAAAGACACACATGACTGATCCTATATGTATGCTCCCAGAATAAAAGTGATTTGTGCAATGATGTCAGAGCATAGGGAAGCAGCTCCTATACCTTTTAGATCACACTAGAAAGTAGCCCTTTGAAATCTCGGGGCCCTTCCACACATATAACCCAGAATATCAAGACAGAAAATCCCACAATATCTGCTTTGAACTGGGTTATCTGAGTCTACACTGCCATATATTCCAGTTCAAAGCAGATAATGGGGGATTTTATTCAGCTGTGTGGAAGGGACCTTAGTCTCAGACTCTGTGTTTTTTGTTCTGTTTGGTCACAAATTAATTGTATTAAACAATAACGTTTCTAGCCAGGAATTTCCACAATGACCCACCTCTCTTAACAGATTGTACGCAGCTATCCATACCCAAAGGCATTTCTCTGTGAATTTGGAATGAAGCCACTCCAAGATTTTTCCTTGGGGAATCTTTCTTGGTTCCATGGAATACTGCTGTTCTCTAGAATTATATTTACATCCTTCCAAAATAAATCTATGTGGCCACCTACCTACTCTACAGCACAGAATATTTGTGTATTTAAGGCTTCTACAAGCAACCAAATGGATCATGTGCCTTGGATTTAATGTTTATGGTAAAATGGTTTGCGTTGCAATTTTGTTTATTTGATTGTCTTATTCTGCCACTTGTGGTTTTTAATGATATTCATTATGGATAAAGTATACCATTATGCATTTAATTAATGCATGCTTTTCTAATAGAGATGCCTTAAATTGATTTTAATGCTATTGATACCTAAATTATATTTTTAACTTGTGTATGATATGTGTGCTTTTAGCATTATCTGCTTTAACCTTTGTAAGCCACTTTGAGTCTCAAGGATGGGGGAAAGGTGGCATATATAAATAAATAAAATAATGCTAATGCAGGTGCTAGGACATTTCAATCCTGCATGGTGAATTTCCAAAAAAAGGGGATTATTGGGTTATAGGTTCTACTTGATTAAACTGATAGTGTGGGATTTTCTGTGAAAGAGGCCTTTCCTCACATGCTTCAGATCAGAACATTATCAAAATAAATATATATAAATGTGAACTAACTTTGTTTCAATTTTTCCTCCATACCAGAAGGGTGAGAAAAAGGCATTTGGCATTCCCATATGATGCTTTAGACTTATGTGGAACCTCTCATATACATCTTATTGCTTCTGGAATGTTTTGCTCTATAGTTCATTGGGCCGGGCATGTGCCTGGTTTCTCAAGGGAGAAAATGTTTATATATTCCTGTAGAGTTGGCCTCATTTATAAGTCAAGGGCAGGCTTGGGAGTAAAAATTATGGATTTTGACGCTAATTGTGGTTAAGTCGTGGGTCATTCTGTCCATGGTTGCTGCTGCTCTTTTCCCACCTGAGTATTCAGAAAAACATTAAATTAATGGAAATAGGGTTGGTGCTTCTTTTAGGTCGGTGGTTCTCAACCTGGGGTCCCCAGATGTTTTTGGCCTTCAACTCCCAGAAATCCTAACAGCTGGTAAACTGGCTGGGATTTCTGTGAGTTGTAGGCCAAAAACACCTGGGGACCCCAGGTTGAGAACTACTGTTTTAGGTTCTTCCAAGATGGACAACTCTTTTAGCCACTCCACTCAGAAAGGGGATGTTTCAATTTTTGATCGGAGTTAAGTTATAGTATACTTACATTGACTAATGGAGATGTTGACCCATGTTCTTTGGATAGTTTTTAAACTAAGATTTCAAGACTTATATGTATGTACACTTAGTACAAGTAAATAGTTATTTGCAGCCAAAGGTTTCAAGTATTAGTTGGCAGAAATAGTAATACTTAATTTGAACTCTGCAAGTGTAATGTCAGAGATGTATGTTGCTGCTAAAACAACTATTATTTGTATTTCCTGTCTATAGATTTAGAGATGTGTATATGTGTATATGTATATATCTACACATACATATAAATATGTTGTGCCATAAGCTTTAAGTGTCTTCAATCCATTTGGTCAGACATAGAAAGTAATCTTAGCCAACAGGGCCATAATCACCCTGATTAGATCTTCCTTTCATTTTAGCAACAGTGCCACGCCCATCCTGATTAGATTTTCCATTCATATCACCATTATTTGGCCTCATTGTTTGCTTGTTTGGTTTACTTGATTGCTTTAAAAAACACTAAAGTGCAGAGGTAGATATCATTTAAATATGATACCAAATAGACAATTAAAGTGATATAAAACTCTATGACTGTTATCACTGTGGGATTATTTATTTCATATTCCATAATTTCAATAGCACATTCAAAATAATGTGCCTTCTTCATTGATATCAATCACTAATTACATATTGGGATTTAAATAGCTGGAAACAACATACCATGCCATGCTATTGCTCTAATTGAAAGACAAGACTTTTTTTCTTGAATAGCCTTTTAGTAGATGTTTCTTTAGGGCATGGATACCTTAAAGCAGGCCTGCACAACCTGTAGCTCTCCAGGTGTTTTGTGTTTCAATTCCCAGAATTCCTGAGCATTGGACAAGCTGGCTAGGGCTTCTGACACCTGGAGGGCAAGCCTGCCCTTAAGGCACCAGATCCTATCTGACCTTGGAAGCTAAGCAAGGTCAGACTGTGTTAATACTTAGATAGGAGACTGAATACCAGGTACTGTAGGCTATATTTCACAGGAGGAAACATGCCAAACCACCTCTGAGTATTCTTTGCCTAAGAAAATCTGATGAAATTAATGAGGTCACTAGTAGTGAAGACTGGTGTAGTGGTTCTGAGTATTGGACTCTAGGAAACAAGATTTGAATCCCCACTTGTTAATGGAAGCCCATTGGGTGGCCTTGGATAGATAAGTCACACATTCTCAGCCATAGAGGGAGGCAAGATTTCTTGTCAACAAATCTTAATAAGAAAATCCTATGATAGGGCCACCTTAGGGTTACCATGGGTTGGAAAGGACTTGAAGGCACATAACGGCTACATACAGGTGTTTCTATAATAGCCCATTAAGTTAGTAATTAAATCTTAATTGTGGAAAGAACCTAAAGACACACACTTACATCTTCTTAAGGCTATGGACTGAGAATTGTATTTTTGGTTAAGTTGTTAGGAAGGTAAAAATTCATAAAAAGCAAAGCAGCAATACAACAATAGTGACTTGCATTTGAAAACAGAAGCTTCTTTGAGATTAGTTGTGCATATTTACTCCATGTTTTTCTGAATAAGAAGATACAGTAGAGTGTCACTTATCCAACATAAGGTTCAACCCCCCCCCCCCCCTGAAATTTTCAAAACCCCTCCCGAAATTTTTTTCTGGCTACGGCCCTGGTAGTGATATGTCAGGATGAGCTGTGATATTGAATACAAGAGTACCAAGGATCAACAAAAACATTAATGCAGACCTTGTATCCAGTGGGATGTTTTGGAACATACCCCCACAGCTACTGTACATAACACAGCTTGTATTTTACACTAAGATCCACAAAAGAACTGCAGTGCCAGTATGGCATTATTGAAGATGGCATAACTTCTGTGTTCTTCCTGAAGACTTTATGAACAATTAAACAATTTCCTACAGAAAATATGGTATTTTGTAGATATGCAGGTATTCCTCGTGGTTTTAAAAATGGCTGTTCATTGAATGATGAGCAAAACCTATGGAGAAGAGCCTAATTTTGGTTTACAGGAAGACTGGTTTAGTGCAAGGATGAAGACTAATTTTCACAATTGAATGCCTACTATTACTTCTTTTTTGACACTAATTTAATAAAAAGAAAATATTATGGGTTGCAGATAGAAAAATAGAAAATATATTATGATTTGTGGATTGTTTATGCTGCAGGAGGGCACATCACCAAAGCAATTGAAAAATTAGGCAGTTCTAAACATCCATGATCTAGAAGAGCAGGGCTTCTTAAGTGGTTTGTGTTCAGAAACCTTTGATTGTTGCTATATTTTTTGTGACCCAACTTTGAGCAAAGGGGACCCCATTTGGGGTTAGGATCCACAGTTTAAGAAGCAGTTCTTTAGAGAAAGTGATATAACATTACCACAGAATAATATCTGTAAATGGAGGAACTAAGCATTGAACTTATATTCCTTCATTTCAATAACACAGGAAAAAATCATATGCCTTCGTAGTTGATATTTAGTTCAATCGCTAATTAAATACTTTAAATTGCTGGAAGCAACAAATTATACTGTGCCATGCTTGTGTTCTAACTGAATTATAGCCCAGGGATGGGCAAACTTGAGCCCTCCAGGTGGTTTGGACTTCATCTCCCACCATTCCTAACAGCCTAGCGGAGGGCCCAAGTTTGCCATGCCTGCTTTAGTGCATGAATACCCTAAAGATAGCTGATCCTGGCCTGGCCTTGGAAGCTGTATGAAACTGTTTTTAAAAAGCCCTAAACACATTTGGAAAAGCCAGCAAAATCAAACACATCCTGGGGAGTTGTCAGCCGATTCTCTCATTTTACAACTACAGTATCTAATGATGTTAGGTAAAAAATAAATAAAAATGAGGCGAATTATAAAAACAATTATTTATTTATGTAATTTCTCTCCCATATTTCTCACCTAAAGGGACTCAAGGCAGCTTACAGATCTGCCAAAAATTCAATGCCAATAAAAACAATACAATACAATACAATAAAACATAAAGCAGTTAAAAACAATTTACATTAGGCATTAAAACACATGAGACTTACATACAAAACTTAAAACATAAAAAGTGCATAAATCCATTCGTCCAAAAACCTTGCACGTAATCCTTGATCCAGACCGTGTGGAAGCCGTAAGAGCTTATTCTATACTAATACAGTAGAGTCTCACTTATCCAACATAAACGGGCCGGCAGAACGTTGGATAAGCGAATATGTTGGATAACAAGGAGAGATTAAGGAGAAGCCTATTAAATATCAAATTAAGTTATGATTTTACAAATTAAGCACCAAAACATCATGTTATAAAACAAATGTGATAGAAAAAGTCATTCAGTACGCAGTAATATTATGTTGTAATTACTGTATTTACGAATTTAGCACCAAAATATCACGATGTATTGAAAACATTGACTACAAAAATGCGTTGGATAATCCAGAACGTTGGATAAGCGAGTGTTGGATAAGTGACTCTACTGTATATACCAAAAAAAGCTCATTTTATACTAAACTATACTAAACTTGTAGACTGAAACATCTAAGGGCCCTTTCACTCATCCCTATATCCCAGAATATCAAGGCAGAAAATACCACAATACTGGCTTTGAACTGGGTTATATCAAATTCCTTCCCCACAGCTGAATAAAATCTCACATTGGGTGGCTGTAAGTTTTCCGGGGTGTATGACCATGTTCCAGAAGCATTCTCTTCTTACCTTTCACCCACATCTATGGCAGGCATTCTCAGAGGTTGTGAGGTCTGTTGGAAACTAGGCAAGTGGGGTTTATATATCTGTGGAAGATCCAGGTTGAGAGAAAGAACTTTTGTCTGTTTGAGGCAAGTGTGAATGTTGCAATTGATCACCTTGATTAGCAATTACAGTAGAGTCTCACTTATCCAACATAAACGGGCCGGCAGAACGTTGGATAAGCGATTATGTTGGATAATAAGGAGGGATTAAGGAAAAGCCTATTACACATCAAATTAGGTTATGATTTTACAAATTAAACACCAAAACATCATGTTTAACAACAAATTTGACAGAAAAAGTAGTTCAATACGCAGTAATGCTATGTAGTAATTACTGTATTTACGAATTTAGCACCAAAATATCACAATGTATTGAAAACATTGACTACAAAAATGCGTTGGATAATCCAGAATGTTGGATAAGCGAGACTCTACTGTACTTATTTCGAGCATTTATATCCTGTCCTTCTCACCCTGAGGGGGGACTCAGGGCGAACTTACAATTAGCATTTAATGGCTTTGCAGAAAATCCCACATTTACTGCTTTGAACTGGGATATATGACTGTGTGGACTCAGATAACCCATTTCAAAGCAGATATTGTGGTATTTTCTGCCTTGATATTCTGGGTTATATGGCTGTGTGGAAGGGGACTGAGTCCACACTGCCATATATTCCAGCTTGAAGCAGATATTGTGGGTTATATGGCTGTGTGGAAGGGGTTTACGTCCACACTGCCATAAATTCCAATTTAAAGCAGATATTGTGGGATTTTTCTGCCTTGATATTCTGGGTTATATGGCTGTGTGGAAGGGGACTGTGTCTACACTGCCATATATTCCAGCTTGAAGCAGATATTCTGGGTTATATGGCAGTGTAGAAGGGGTCTAAGTCCACACTGCCATAAATTCCAGTTCAAAGCAGATATGGTGGGATTTTTCTGCCTTGATATTCTGGGTTATATGGCTGTGTGGAAGGGGACTGAGTCCACACTGCCATATATTCCAGCTTGAAGCAGATATTGTGGGTTATATGGCTGTGTGGAAGGGGTTTACGTCCACACTGCCATAAATTCCAATTTAAAGCAGATATTGTGGGATTTTTCTGCCTTGATATTCTGGGTTATATGGCTGTGTGGAAGGGGACTGTGTCCACACTGCCATATATTCCAGCTTGAAGCAGATATTCTGGGTTATATGGCAGTGTAGAAGGGGTCTAAGTCCACACTGCCATAAATTCCAGTTCAAAGCAGATATGATGGGATTTTTCTGCCTTGATATTCTGGGTTATATGGCTGTGTGGAAGGGGACTGAGTCCACACTGCCATATATTCCAGTTTGAAACAGATATTCTGGTTTATATATGGCTGTGTGGAAGGGGTCTAAGTCCACACTGCCATAAATTCCAATTCAAAGCAGATATTGTGGGATTTTTCTGCCTTGATATTCTGGGTTATATGGCTGTGTGGAAGGGGACTGAGTCCACACTGCCATATTTTCCAGTTCAAAGCAGATAATGTGGGATTTTATTCAGCTGTGTGGAAGGGGCCCACGTATCTATTACAAGGAGACCAAGGCTTGATGACGAACTCCTTCATAAAGGCAAGATCTTCACAGCACTCAGCATGGAAGTGGGATTACTTCTCTTACCCATGACCCACTCTTCTGGGCTGCCACTTCAAAAATGGAGGATAAGCGCCTCATCCATTAATTAATAATGTCTCTCTTTCTCTCTCCGCCTTGTCTTCCTGTGTGGTGTGTGTGTGTCATAAACTGAAAAGGCGGCGTCCCGGCCAATAAAGATGTAGTAGTGAGGGAAAGAAGAAGTCGGAAGCTCCTCCCTCCCAGAAGAGCTGTCCTCGTTGAGAGAGACGGAGAAGGAGCCAGCCCATCCAAAAACTTCCGAAGAGCTCGGAGGAGGAGGAGGAGGAGGAAGAGGAGGTTTTTAGAGTCACAAATCAGGTAGGAGGGGACGAGGGAGTCGGTCGGTACTATGATACCTCAGGATTAGTCAGCCAGGCGAGGGAAGGTCTGTGTCAAAGAGGGGAAAGCGAGCGCCCACTCAGTCGCCTCCTGACAGAGACAGCTGTTTGGGAAGGAGAAGGGAATTAGGAGGAGGAGGCAAAGGGAAGGAGAGTCAGAGCTGCCCGGGTTTTTGAGGGAGGAGGAGGCGGCAAAGAAGGGGGAAAAAGAGGTCAGGAAAGAAGGCTTGAGGAGGAGGTGCCTTCGAGAAGGAGCAGGGAAATCCCCAGGAAAGCGAGCACGTTGTGAGGGGGAAGCAGAGAGACAGAACGAGAAGTGAGTGAGTGAGCCTCCTCCTCCTGCTGTTCGGCGTCATGGCCCCATTGTGAGGCGGCCTTCTCGCGGGGGAGGAGGAAAGAAAGACGGAAGGAAGGAAGTGCGGGAGAGAACTCTCTCGTGTCAAGGCTCCTTCACATACACATACGCTGAACGCTTTTGGGTGACACGCTTTGAACGCCTGCCTTTCTCTTGGGGGTTGGTTCGCCCTTTCTTCCAGCGATGCCGCTGCTGCACCGAAAGCCCTTCGTGAGGGAGAAGCCGCCCGCGGATTTGGGACCCGGCGAACACGTCTTCCACTGCAGGGTTACCAATGAAGTCTTCCGGGATTATGAGTGAGTCTTCCGAGTATAGCCGCGCTCAGGTTCAAGACTGAGGGGGAGGAGGGAAAGTTTGTACAGCAGGCATGGGACACACTTCGGGCCTTGTGGGGGTTTTGGACTTCAACTTCCACGATGCCCAACAGCCTCAGGCCTCTTCCTTTTCCCCCTCCGCCGCTGCGGAGGGGGAAAAGGAAGAGGCCTGAGGCTGTTGGGCATCGTGGAAGTTGAAGTCCAAAACCCCCACAAGGCCCGAAGCGTGCCCCATGCATCCTCTAAACCCGCTTATTTCTGACTAGGCCTTAAAATAAAAGAGGCGGCTTTCTTTTTGCGCGCGCGCGGGCGGGCGCTTCTGAGGGCAAACCAACGGCCGCCCCGCGCTCGTGCTTATTGATGTAGGCCAGGCTTTTCAGAGAGCCTTTGCCTGTCTGACTAACCGTCTCCTCGCACTATTGTTTTCCCAGCAGCTGGAAGGGCAGTGGGGGGTGGGGAGGATAAAGTGTTTAGCTGCCTCAGAGACGCCCCCCTCCCTTAAATGCGACTGGGGTTTAAAATCATCTCCAACCTTCCCCCATCCATGCCTCCCCTAGTAATCCCTCTGCCTCTCAACACCTGTTTTTCGATCATCACCAGATTTTTTGGGGGGCGTTTTCAAGTTTTGGGAGCTCAAGGAGCAGTGAGAGTGATACAGTAGAGTCTCACTTATCCAACGTTCTGGATTATCCAACGCATTTTTGTAGTCAATGATTTCAAAACATTGTGATATTTTGGTGCTAAATTTGTAAATACAGTAATTACAACATAACATTACTGCATATTGAACTACTTTTTCTGTCAAATTTGTTGTATAGCATGATGTTTTGGTGCTTAATTTGTAAAATCATAACCTAATTTGATGTTTAATAGGCATTTCCTTAATGCCTCCTTATTATCCAACATATTCGCTTATCCAGCATTCTGCCGGCCAGTTTATGTTGGATAAGTGAGACTCTACTGTATATATAAACCTTCTTTTCTTAGTTTTTCCAGTATACCTCACCACCTCTGAGGATGCTGCCATAGATGTGGGCGAAATGTCAGGAGAGAATGCTTCTGAAACAGGGCCATACAGCCCAGAAAACTAGCAACAATTCTGTTAATACAGTAGTCTCGCTTATCCAACCTTCGCTTATCCAACAATCTGTATTATCCAATGCAATCTGCCTCCCACCCGGATCCACAGCTGTTTCTCTAGGCAGCAATTCTATCTTTATTTTTAGTCAATTTTAGTAAGTGTTTTATGTTTTCAATACATTGTGATGGTTTGATGCTAAATTCATAAATACAGTAATTACTACATAACGTTACCGTACAGTATTGAACTGCTTTTTCTGTTGACACTATGTTTTGGTGCTTAATTTGTAAAATCATAACATAATTAGGTGTTTATTAGGCTTTTCCTTAATCCCTCCTTATTATCCAACATTTTCCCTTATCCAGCGTTCTGCCAGCCCATTTATGTTGGATAAACAAGACTACTTTTTTGGGGGGGGGGGATATTTATTTTTTCAAATAGTCATACATTTCTAAGTTTTTGTTGAGTACAGTGCAATATTTTCCAGCCACTGTATTAATGTTTGATTATAATTTCTTACATAATATCTTTTTTTAAAGAGGGTCACACTCTTCTATTTGAATATAATACATATAAAGGTATCCTCCTCGGCTCTCAATTGATATCTGCTTCCTCCTTATCTACAGTCTATAGGATCCTTTATGTCAATGGTTCTCAACCACAGGTGTTTTGGCCTACAACTCCCAGAAATCCCAGCCAGTTTACCAGTTGTGTTAGGATTTTTGGGAGTTGAAGGCCAAAACATCTGGGGACTGACAGGTTGAGAACCACTGCCTTATGTACATTTTGGAGCCCCTGTGGCACAGCAGGTTAAACCGGTGAGCTGCTGGACTTCCTGACAAAAGGTCGGCAGTTCGAATCCAGGGAAGCAGAGTGAACTCCCGCTGTTAGCCCCAGCTTCTGCCAACTTAGAAGTTCAAAAGCAGGCAAATGTGAGTAGATCAATAGGTACTGCTCCGACGGGAAGATAACAGTGCGCCATGTAGTCATGCCGGCCACATAACCTTAGAGGTGTCTACTGACAACGCCGGTTCTTCGGCAGGGGAAAACTTTTACCTTTACCTATGTACATTTTTAGTTTAATTGCACTATTTTATTGAGATGTTGAATCACTGGTTGACATTCATTAACAAAGTTCTCTTAATAGTTGTCTTCTCAAGAGTACAGTTATTTTATCCATTATTAGCAAATCTGTTATGTATTTTTCCCATCCTTCTAATGGGGTATCTCTGAGGTTTTCCAATATCTGGCCTATACTATTCGAGCTGCCACTGTCATTTAAAACAAGAATTTTCAGAATTTCCTTTCTAGTTCTTCAACTGGCATGTTCAAAAGGTACAATTGTGATGTCATTTTAAAGTTTGTATTTTACCATTTTTTCAGGATACACATGAATCTGTTTCCAGTAGTTTTTTTTTTTACTTTGTTCCATGACCACTTTATTTTTAATAAATGGGGCACACAGGGCAACTTCCAAAGTAAAATGGCAAACATTCAATGCCAGTACAAAACATAATAAACAATTGAAAGACAAACATAAATTAATAAAAATATATAAAACATAAATATAACATAAAAAACAGAATTGCATAGATTAAAATACATATAAAAATAAGGTAAAGGTTTTCCCCTGACATTAACTCTAGTCGTGTCCTACTTTGGGGGGTGGTGCTCATCTCCATTTCTAAGCCGAGGGGCCAGTGTTATCCGTAGACGCCTCCAAGGTCATGTGGCCGTCATGACTGCATGGAGCGCCGTTACCTTCCCCTTTGTCAGAACCCTGGCTGCTGGGCACCAAAAACCATACACGGAGGCCAATCTCTATCTAATATCTTTATTAAGGAAATATATAAAAGCAATAAAAACAAGTGAAGAATATAGTTCAGAAGCAGACCTTTCAAATGAGGTCAAATATAGTCCAAAAATGTATTGTCCAATAATTGATATTAGAGTTCAAAGTTTTAATCCACTTGACCGAAACACACACTTTGCCAAGCAATAGTGTGGGGAAATGTCAGAGTCTTAGAGTCCAATGAAGCTTGATAGCAAGGCTGGAAATAAACTTGATTCTTGGCTAGGTCCGTGACTAGGAACAGGGCAAAACATGAAGCGTGGAGCGTCCATGGAAGAGGGCAAAACATGAAACATGAAGCGTCCGTGGTTACACAGCAAGGCCAGGCAAAGGCTTGGAAGCTTGATCCGGGAAGCAAGGAACTGGGGTTACGAAGTCCACACACGATCTCTCTCCTGAAGCTGATCAATTGACTCCGCAAAGAATCTCCCGTGTCAACCACCTATATTGGGTCTCGTTTCCCGCCAACAAATCTCTTTCCCTAGAGAACAAGAAACGAAACCCAACTCTGTCCAGATGCAAGACTCCTTCGATTTTCCCAAGGGAAGCAGGCCTAATCAGTCTGTTGTTTGGCTGCAATCCGCAAACTCCTCCGCTGGGCTTCTCTGACTCCTCTGTCTTTAGAATAAAATTCTTTCCTGGGAAACGGAGGGGAGTTCTGCCCAAGGCCTGTTTTACTGAATTCTTGAGGGCAAACATCAATTTCCGGCAGGTGAAGAGACTCCGGCTCTTGTTGAACCGGCGAAAACCCCATGTTTTCATCTTCATCTGCCACAATAGTACTAGGAACAGGACTACAGCGCCCATGAGGCATCACACCCTTGAAGCTGTACCTATTGATCTACTCACATCTGCATGTTTTCGATCTGCTAGGTTGGCAGAAGCTGTGGCTAACAGTAGGAGCTCACCCTGATCCCCAGATTCGAACCACTGACCTTTCAGTCAGCAAGTTCAGCAGCTCAGCGGTTTAACCCACTATGCCACCGGGTGCCCTCTATATCAAAATATAGATCTCTATAATTTAAAATGGTTTGTTGCCAGCATGTCGCATAGTAGAATCGGTGGTAAGACTACTTTCCTTCCTCTCTGTAAGCTAATTCACAGAAATGGGTATTAAGTTGTTTTTAAAAGAGAGGAGTAATGGGACCGTTCTGATCTCAGTGCCTGAACAGGTTTATGCACAGGGATGCAGTTTGTCAAATAGTCTGAGCCCAAACTGTTGAATGTATTGAGTCTTTTATGATATTAATAATAATAATAATAAAAATGTACTGCAGAGCTTTCCAAACCACATGTCCTAACATGTTTGTGTGTCGGCTGCTGCGTATCACACAAATGGCAGGAGAGACTTCTGTGTCAATGTGAAATAAGCAATCATATTTTTAAAAAATGTCAATGAAACAATTTCATGAGGTATGGTGTGACCCCCCATACATTTGGTCACTACAATTTATGTATGTGTCCATATTTCATATAAAGGGTTGGTTTTAACATTCAGTTTGTCAGTAAAACTGAATTACTGTGTCACAAAATGATCCATGTCTAAAAAGTGTGTCAACAACATGAAATTTGGAAAGCTCTGATGTATTGGCTTAGTTATACCTAAATACCTGAGTTATATCCCAGTCCCCTAGGAGAGATAGGGTGGGCTACAAATAAATTCTTATTAAATAATAAATCTGCAAGATGGGATGAGTTCCCGTCTGTCAGCTCTAGCTTGCGGGGACATGAGAGAAGTCTCCCAGTAGGTAACACATCCGGGCGTTCCCTGGGCAATGTCTCTGTAGGTGGCCAATCCTCTCACATCGGAAGCAACTTAATTATTTATTTTATTTATTACAATATTTATATCCCGCCCTTCTCACCCAACAGGGGACTGCAAGTCGCTTCTGACATAATAAAAATAAATAAATAGTAGTATGGTCTGCTTATTTTCACATTTGTAAGCTCCTATAGTTTTCTAGCTTTGTAATAATTTCCCTCCGATTTTTTAAACTCTTGTTTTTTGCAAGAGAAAGCCTGTCTGCAAGCAGAGCCTCTGAAGAACTATGAACTCATTGATTAGTAAGAAGCATTAATGCTTCTAACGCATTTAGCCCTTTACATACTTACCTGGAAGTAAGCTCCTTTGAATTCAGTAGGACTTAATTCTGAGTAGATGAGCATAGCATTGTGCTGGTATTTAGTTAAGACATCATTATTTATTTATTTATTTACAGCATTTATATTCCTCCCTTCTCACCCCGAAGGGGACTCAGGGTTACACATATACACATATAGGCAAACATTCAATGCCTTTTAACATAGAACAAAGACAAACAATCATAGGCTCCGAGCGGGGCTCGAACTCATGACCTCCTGGTCAGAGTGATTCATTGCAGTTAATTGCACTGGCCTGCTCTCCCGCCTGCGCCACATCCATTAGACATCAGTCTTACATCTCAGGAAATATTTGGTGAGATTTAATGTTTCCATTTGCCAAATGACAAATTATGACTTAGGTTCTCAAACCCGATTATTAGGGTAGTAGCTTAGGCCAAATCTTAGGGACCAAAGTGGAAATCGAACATGTGTGTCTCTAAAACACTATTATCAGTATGACCTCTGGGTGAGGTTAATTCCAACTACATTCAACACGCATATTTCAAATAGTGTTTTAACTATCGTATTTGCTTTTATTTTAGAAAATCCTCTGGGCAGTAATTAGTTTTTCCAGAAAACAGTGCTAATAATAATAATAATAACAACAATAACAACAGCAACAACTTTATTCTTATACCCCGCCTCCATGGGTAAGGTTCATGAATAAGATAGGGACGGATGGTGAAGGGCAAGAAAGCAGTCGTATTAAAACATCAAAACCCATAAAATGGGAGACGATGATAAAGTGCTGTACGAATTTGTAAACAAGATACATGGCAGGTGAGCCTCTTCAATTAAATGGGCACCAGAACAACCATGTTTTTGGGTCCCTGCGGAAGATGGACAATGAGGGAGCCTGTCTAATCTCCCTGGGGAGTGAGTTCCAGAGTCGGGGGGCCACTACTGATAAGGCCCTCTCTCTCATCCCCACTAACTGTACTTAAAACAGAGGTGGGAGCGAGAGAAGGGCCTCCCTGGAAGATCTTAGTGGAGGAAGCGATCGCAGAGGTAAGCGGGTCCCGAACTGTTTAGGGCTTTGTAGGTAATAACCTGCACCTTGAATTGAGCCCGGAAACTTATCGGGAGCTGCTTAAACAGGAGGGTTGACCACTCTCTGTAACTAGCTCCAGTTATTAATCTGGCTGCTGATCTTTGTACCAGCTTTAGTTTCCAAACCGCCTTCAAAGGCAGCCCCACGCAGAGCGCATTACAGTAGTCCAGTCTGGAGGTAACTAAGGTGTGGACCACCATGGCCAAGTCAGGCTAACTGAAAACCCACAGTTATAATTTAGAATGCATTCATAAACTACACTTCGTTTTGTTTTTAATTATGGGTGGGAATAAACAAAAGAAATGCAAAAATGACATGAAGTAAGCAGGGAATGTTACAAATTTTAGGAATAAAACAGTTGCAGTCCAGAACTCTTTGTGACAACCAAGCAAAAACAATGCAGTTCTCATATCTTCCCTTCTGACACGAATATGTGAAGAATAATTTATCCATAAACCTTTCCAGTTCAGATGACTTTTAAAAGTTGTATACCTCGCCCATTGACATCAGTATATTTTTGAAAGTAGTGCCGTCTTTAACTTTAATATATGTACCTCTATAATATACAATTTTAGCAACATGAAATTACAGCACACCTTGTTTTTCTCAAGTTTAGGCTTGTTTGAGTTCTCAGATCGACTTCACCTTGTAAACCTTAAAAAAGATTAAAAACAGGGTAATATTTCTTTTGCATTTCAGAGAAAGCACATGTTTTTTCTAAATCTGTTTTTAAATAGTTTTATAAGAATGGTATTAAGAAATTTAGCCTCAGGATGTGTTCACTGTCTGCAACAGTGTCATCCCAGGAACCAATGTTCACAAGGTACTATGTAGTCATAATTTGGTGCATGAAAAAGGCTTGTATACATTGAACCATCAGAAAGCACTGTAACAGCAGTCACTTGTGTGGACAATTTTGAATATTTTGGATTTTGGAATTATGGATAAAGGATACCCAACCTGTATAATAGTCTAATATAAAATATACAGTGATATAAAATAATACCAGAAGATAGTCATTACAAAAACCACTCTAAACCCACCCTAAAATCACCTGCAAAGTGATTAGAATGTTTAAAAATCTAATATTTTCTTTTAAAAACTTAAAAGGGACTGTAGACATTTCACTGTGAATAGGTTTCTAGAGTCATGGAGCCATCATAGAAAATGTGAAGGGCTGCAGGCTAGTAATACAAGATTCATGTAGGTTAATATAAATGCAGACGGGTCTTCAGTCAAGGAAGTCTCAAATAATGTAGGTGTTTTAAAATTGAAACCAGTATCTTAAACAGACTACAACAAATAGGCAGCCAGTATACTTAGAATGAAGTGTGTAGTAATTTAAGCATCTTGCTACTAAGTTTGTCACCAAATGAAGCTTTCAAAATGTTTATAAGGGGTAGCCTCATACTAAGATAATTAGCAAGGAGGAAATATGCTTAAGCTATATTGCAGGTACTACAATTGAGTTGTATGAAGTATAGTTGGTCCATACTACTAACCTCTATGCCTCCTTGGTAGATACCATTGAATTGATAGGCGTTACCATGGGTCCTTTTGAGTATTTGTTATCCCAATTTCAAAGCTATTTTTAAGCAATCATTATTTTAATAGTTTAGATTTTGCAAGTCAAAGAATTAATACTATAACAAACATGAAAGAATTTACAGTGTTTACAAGGTATTATGTAGCCAAAGAGTGCTTGCTGGTGGTTTTGTGTAAAACCACCAGCACTCTTTGGTTACATAGTACCTTGTAGAATTAAAACTCCCATGGTTCCGCAACATTGAATCATGGCAGTTAAAGTGGTGTCAAACTTCATTAATTTTACAGTTTAGATCAGTGGTTCCCAAACTTATTTGGCCTGCCGCCCCCTTTCCAGAAAAAATATTACAACCGCCCCCTGAAAAGGGGGGCGTGGCTTAGAGGGGTGAGCATGGCTCCTGCTTAAGAGGGCGGGGCTGAGCCTCTCCTCTAGTCCAAGATGCAGGGCTGGGAGGGGAGGTGGGCGGAGCCACAAATGGGCAGCCAGGACTGGGATGGGGGAGTTACGAGCTCTGAGGCAGGGCTGAGCTCTCCCTGTCCTGTGGCGCCTGCCAGGACACAGGGGGCGGGGCCTCTTCCCAAGTGCCTGACGGGGTTGAACCTCTATAACCCGCCCCCGTGTTCTAACAAGTGCCTCAGGGGAGGTATACAGAAGCTCAGCCCTGTCTCGCACTCTTGGAAGGAGGCCCTGCCTCCTTCCCTAGCTCCGCCCTCTGTGTCCCAACAAGCGCCTCAGGAGAGGTATAGATTCTCAGTCCTGTCTTGGGCTCTTGGTAAGAAGCCACGCCCACTCCTCTAGCTCCTCCCCCTGTGTCCTAACAGGCGCCTCAGGCTCAGCCCTGTCTCCGGCACTTGGGAAGAGGCCCTGCCCCTCCCCTGGCCCCGCCCCCGGGTCCTAATAGGTGCCTCAGGAGAGAAGTAGAGGTTTAACCCTGTCTTGCGTTCTTGGAAGAGGCCCTGCTATGAGCGGAATACATAAATCATTTTTTCTAAATCTTCTCTTCTTTCTTTTATGCTTTCACCGCCCCCTTACAGTTATTCATCGCTCCCAAATGCACCTATGGCCATCACCGCCCCTCTGGATCTCTGCAGCGCCCACCTGGTGGCGGTAGCGCCCATTTTGGGAATCATTGGTTTAGATGGACCATTAATTGCCAGCTTTTTAATGTTGTGAGCACAGCTTAAAATTTGTTTTACCCCAGAAACCTATTTATTGGCTTTTACCCTAAAACAAGAGGACATATCCATCAGTAACTTAATGCTACTTCTCATTCCTGACTCTGAATACTTTAAGGCAGTGTTTCTCAAACTCTGCTCCAGGTGTTTTGGACTTCAGCTCCCAGAAATCCCAGCTAGTTTACCAACTGTTAGGAATTGTGGGAGCTGCAGTCCAAAACATCTGGAGGAGCAGAGTTTGAGAAACACTGCTTTAATGTATCTTTTTGTCATCTCAAAAGTAGATGATATAACAGACAACCAGGGGCTTATCTCTCTTTGAAGAAATTATTTTGTAGCTGAAGATTATCAGAACGACATAGCTGCTCAAATTCATGATACATTGGGTTCTTGACATCCACTGGACTTTGGTTCTAGTATCCCAAATAGATATTAAAATCTGAATGCTCAATCCTCATTATACATAAGCTTTTCTTTTTGGATTTTTAAAAAAATGAAAGCACCTCTCATAACTGTGAAAGTAATATTCCTAGTTTCACTTACCTGCGCCCAGGAAATAATGATGTCTCTTGGGATTTGCTTGGCTGTCCAGTTGATTCTATGATATGCTCCCCTCCCCCCATAAGTTACCATAGAGGCATTAGAGGATCTAGTAAATTTCTTAGGATGCCTTTCTAGGAACCTCTAGGTTCTGCAATGCAACTCTGATACGCTGGTAGCAGAAGTTAAGTAACATAATGGTGCTAAGTCATATCCGTGGTTTCAGGTAACTGCAATCCAGCTCAGAACATATCTCCTGCTCTTACAGGTTTCATAATGTATTTTGGATTTCAGGTTATGGGATGTTCAACCTGAACTTCAGACTACATTTTTAAATGTGTAATGGTCTCTGGTCCAGTAGGGGGAGCCAATTTATTGCTTTTCTATTAGCTAGTAAGGTTTTATTACTGTATATGCCATTTGTGTTCTGTTGGTTTGTCATAATGTTATTTCAGATATTTTAAAAAGAAGACAGTATTGTTGCTGGTTAAGCTGAAACTTCTCTTTTTTAACTGTAAACATCTTTACATAGGAGAAAGACTCCAGGTTGGCGGGGATGTTTAGGAACTATTATTTCAATTTCCCAGGTCATTTTACCATTACAGAGGGGAGCCAAAAGCCATCAGAAAACACTCAAGTTCTATAAGATGTAACCATCCAAATAGCAATTCATAATGCAAGCACCTTATCCCAGTACTTTGTTTTCTGTAGTTTATAGCCAGATATCTCTGCAAAAATCAACAAGCAGGATATGAAGACGTAGGCATTTCATTCGTTCCCTTAGTAATTGGTAATAAGAGACATACTGCCTCTTAGCTGAATGTTTCCTGTAGTCGACTTGTCCAGGATGCATTAATAGCTATTCCTATCATGAATTTGTGTTATTACAAAACATATTTAGTATATACATGCAACAGAGCTTTCTCTTCAGTTGACCTCCTTGAGGTGGTTATTGGAATAGTATTAGAAAGTCCAAAGGTTCTGTGGGAGTTAAGGTATACATGCTTGAGGAATTTTTTGGATATCACTTTGAGACTTTGTGTCTGTAATGACAACAATGGAGACTATTTCAATATGTCATTGGCATAATATACTCTGCAAGGTATACTCATTACTTGGTGTTCATAATTGAGTGGGAGGCTGGAGCTGCGGAAGTGTGTAGAATTATTATTTTTTTGTGGGTAACTTCATTGACATGGCCAGACTACAAAATTAAGATGGTCTGCTTAAAACACCAACAGAATCACATAATTCATGCTCTTGGAGTTTCCAGTTAACATGGTTCGTGGTTCATGTTGAGATTAAGCAAACAGTTTGCTCTTTTGATTCCAAGTATCCTCTCTTGTTCTGTTGAGCCTAGCCAGTTCCTCAGTTTACAAGAAAATGTAGGCTATAAAATGAGCAAGATGTTCATTAGAACACAGATAGTACAAATGTAATAGTAGTTATGACTGAACACAAGTGAAAGCTCATTCCTTTGTTGGGCCTGTTTTATGGTACTGTTGGGGTAAAACATTTACCAGTATACTTCTATCTCAGTTGTACACTTTTTATAGTTGCTAATGGATGACTGAAACCAAAATTTGCTAGGGATTTATTAGGGCTCTCAGAAGCCTGCCATGACATGTTTCCAGGCACTTGTCTCTCATATTCAGTCTGAACTCAATTCCATTGTTTACAATTCCTTTGGAAGTGTAAAGAACAGTATTTAGTTGAGAGTGGGGATCAGATTTGATTAGTGCCACAAAATAACATGGTTTTATTTCAGCAATCAGTTTCTTATAATTCTGTCTAGCTTCAGACAGATGCAAGCGCTCTACAGTCTTAGGGAACATAAAAACTACAGATAGTTCCCAAGTTAGGAACAAGATAGGTTCTGCTGGTTTGTTCTTAAGTTGAATTTAAGTCGGAAACAGGTACATTTTAAAGTGTAACTCCAGCCATAGTTCTCTATCTAGTATTAAATGTTTCTATATGTGTTTGTGGGTGTGTCTGTTTCCAACAAACTTCCTATTGGCTCCCACTTCCAGAGATCACTGCGACCCCCAATCATGATGGACATGGACCAAACTTGGGACACAGACCCCCCCCCTCCCCATGACCCACTTTACTTCTTGATGAGCTTTGGGGGTGTGTGAACCATGGATGATGGGATTTGCAGTACGTATACCCACATCCAGAGACTACTGCTAACTATATCAGCCATGGATATGGACCAAACGTGGTACACAGACCTCCCATGACCCACTTTACGTCTTAGTGAGGTTTGGGGGAGGATGAATAACGGACAGTTGGATTTGCAGTACCTTCACCCACTGCCAGAGACCACTGTTAACCCCATCATCCTTGGATCTGCACCAGAACATCCAAAAACAAAGCCTTTTTCAAATAACTCGGGCATTGCTGAGTACCCATGCTAGTATAGTAATAAAAGTGAATGTTTGTATGTGACCGACGATATATGTATGAGGATATGTGGCAGATAATTTATTTTTCTGGCCAAGGCTCCAACTTCCACAGACCACTATGATCCCCCCATGCATGACGGACCTGGAATAAACTTGGGACACAGACCCCGCATGATCCACTTTACATTTTGGTGTGGTTTGGGGGATAATTGGATTTTGAAAAATGTGGCTTGTTGTGGACACAAAAATTGGTGATAAAGCTTCCATGGAGACAACTTTTCCCCATGTTAACTTTCAGGAATGAATTTCCCTTCTGAAGGGTAGATTCCTCTTACTTCCTGTTGTCTTACCCCCATTTTTAACTATGAGTCGTTTGTAACCCAGGGGCTGCCTGTACTCTCATTTGCCTTCCCAGACTCTTTCTCATTATTTTGCAATCTGCATTAAACCAGGCTGATTTTATATTCCTAGGGCTGGTATAACTGGCTTTAATTGACAGCCAGGATTTGATTTTAAGACATGTTGTCTGAAATGCAAATATAACAGAATTGATACAGTAGAGTCTTACTTATCCAAGCTAAACGGGCTGGCAGAAGCTTGGATAAGCGAATATCTTGGATAATGAGGGGTTAAGGAAAAGCCTATTAAACATCAAATTAGGTTATGATTTTACGAATTTAGCACCCAAATATCACGATATATTGAAAACATTGATGACAAAAATGGCTTGGATAATCCAGAAGCTTGGATAAGCGAAGCTTGGATAAGTGAGACTCTATTGTACTTGCATCTTGATCACAAATCATACTTCCAATATTTTACCCTCACATCTCTGGGAACTGGGTGCAACGCTGTATAGCTCAGCGCTCATTTGAAATAACATATAGATCTTGGAGACTCATAGCTGTAGCTGGTTGTGCATTTCCTTGTCTCCTTTCACTTGGGCTACTGTATTTAATATGTAGGGTTGCCTTTGAAAATGGTTTAGCTCATGTAGAATGAAACTGTAGGAACTTGTGTAGCTGGATGGAATCATATCGCACAGTTCAGAAGTGTTTATCATGCTGTTGCTGTGATTGCATTTTCTGTGCTTTTGTACTGTACTATGTATAGTATTAGGAAATAGGAACATTTTATAGCACTTTACAATCCTGTAGTATTCATAAAAGTGAAGAATGGTTCCTAAAATCTCTTAATAGATAACAAAATGTCCAATCAGTTGCACTGGTTGATTATGAATTCTAGTTATATGTGAGGGAGAAAAACCTAAACACTTTAAGTTACTTAAATTATACTCTGCTTTTTCCTAAGAATAGATCTCAGGGTGGCTTACAGAGTAGAAGGAAATACAAATACAATCACATACTATAGCTAAAAGTTTGCAAAAAATGTTTTAAAGTAATATGCTATCTATAGAATTGAATCGATACAAAACCTTGTTTTAAAACTATAGATTAAAATGACTAAAATATAAAATCTGTCATAGGAAACTCTGAATTCCTTAATGCCTGCTAAAGTCAGAAAGCATTTCACCTGACAACAAAAGGATAGCAAGGAGGGAGCCTGTCTAACCTCCCTAGGAAAAGACTTAAAGCATTATTCCCTCCAATTTCTCCACTCAATTCCTAGTTATAGAAATTTCTTAAGTGGTGCGGGCCTTCTGTTAAAAAGAGTTAATCAGCCCTTGTTATATTGATGGCAGATTTTTGCATATTTTTTGCTGTATAATATCTTAAGGTCATATCTGGATGGATTCTTATGTTCTCTGAAAGGCTTACAATAAAATTATTTTTAAAAATTCTAAAGATAAAATAAATATAGTACAAACACAAGGCATATATTTCTGAATGAAATGTACCACATCATATACCATATTTGTATGAAGACTTTGCAGTACTGGTAGTAGCCATTTGCATGAAATTTGCCTTTTTGGCATTTGCCATTTGCTAGGGATCTGTTAAGTTGTACACCATAAACTTTAAAATTTCAGAAACCCGTACAGAAAAGGTGACTTTGAATTCACCAACAGAAATGTGATGCTAGGAGTTCCTTCAAATATACATAATTTTATAATTACTTTGATGTGGATTTTTAGTGTTGTTGCATGTTTACCCATTTTGATAATATTGTATACTGTAGGAAAAGGTAAAGGCTTTCCCCTGACATTAAGTCTAGTCATCTCCAACTCTGGGGGTGGGGCTCATCTCCATTTCTAAGCCGAAGAGCCGCCGTTGTCTGTAGACACCTCCAAGATCATGTGGCCAATATGACTGCATGGAGCACCGTTACCTTCCAACCGGAGCGGTACCTATTGATTTACTCACATTTGCATTTTTTCGAACTGCTAGGTTGGTAGAAGCTGGGCCTAGCAGCGGGAGCTCACCCCGCTCCCCAGATTCGAACGGCAGACCTTTCAGACAGCAATTCAACAGCTCAGCGGTTCAACCTGCTGTGCCACCGGTGGCTCCATTGTATACTGTAGTTCTCTTTTTATGTTTATATGCCTTCAGGTCACTTGTTGACCTTTATGGATACTCTATGAATTTAATTTTTTTTTTTGCACAAAGAATACTAAGGTGTGGTTTTGAAAGTTCCTTCCTCTGAAATATTATCCTTAATAATTTGGTATTAAATAATTTAAAGGGAACTAACTTGATTTGTTCCTCTTAATGACACCATGAAGCTGATGGTGCTATTAGTGCCATAGACTCTTTTCGATAGAATGCTATGTCATATTCTCTGCATGATTTCTGATACAAATAGGTTGGAAAGTAAAGTAAAACCATGTCTACATCTCAAGAATCGCTAAAAATAAGAATCTACAGATCTCTCTAATAGCTTTCTTGTTGGTTTGACAATTTGAAGATATTGAATTTACTGTCTATATCCATAAGAAAAGTGAAAATCCCTATGTGTGTATTTGGCACGGGTGTCGGCTCACACAGACAGCTTCTGGCCTCGACAAACAGGCTATAGTTCCCAGTACTAAGGAGCCACCAAGTCACTCCATTGTGGTTACAGCGAGCTCCATGAACATGCAGCCCAACCCCTGCCAATGTCTTTCCCAAACACTACAGCCCACCACCCAAGGAATGCTTTCATTTGGGGACCATTTTATCCTAGATTTTGCATTTTCCTCCACCACAGGCAGGAGTCCCAGGGTTCTCCATTGGTGTGAAATTTGCATGACCCAGCCTACTACCCTTCCCTTTCAAATCTGTCTGCATAACAAACACAGCAGAACTGAGCACCAACTAAATTTCCTGGAGGAGTTTGGGGATTGACTCCACATGGTTGAAGTTGTACTTCACCCTGCATCAAGTCAGAGCACTGTGACTCCTACTGGGGAATTTAGAGGAGTTGTAGTTCACCTACACCCAGAACGCTATGAACCCAAACAATGATGGGTCTGGACCAAACTTCCATGAATACCTGATATGCCCAGATTTGAATACTGGTGGGTTTGCAGGGAAATTGGCCTGGACATTTGGGAGTTGTAGGTACTGGGATTTATAGTTCACCTGCAATTGAACCCCACCGATGATGGACCAGGACCAAACTTGGCACACAGAGCCCCCATAACCAATAGAACATACTGGACAAGTTTGGGGGAAAGGGACTTATAGTTCACCTGCATCCAGAGAAACAGTGACTCCCCCCGACAATGGACCAGGACCAAACCTCGCACAGAGAAACCTCATGACCAACTAAACATACTGCAGGGGTTTGTGGGAATGGGCCTTGCTTCTGGGAGTTGTAGTTCACCTGCATCCAAAGACCACTGAATCCAGCCAATGACAGATCTGGACCACACTTGGCACACAGACACAATATATCCTACTGTGGATACTGACAGATGTTTCGGGACAATTGCCCCGGGAATCTGGGAGTTGTAGTAGTTCACCCCCATCCAGAGAGCACTGCAGCCAAGCGATGACCAGCCAACGACAGATCTGGACCACACTTGGTACACAGACCCAAAATGGCCAACTTTGAATACTGACAGTGTTTGGGGAGGATTGACCCATGATTCTGGAAATTGTAGTTCACCCACTCCAAACTGAGAGTACATAACATTCAAAGACAAATAATGCCTTTTTCAAATAACCCGGGCACTGCCGGGTTCCCAAGCTAGTTTCTAATAAAATAGAATCTGAGAGGAGGAAAATACTCCCAAATAATGAAAGTAAGACCACCCAGTAAGGGAATATTTTTGCATCTCAGAACAGTGAGTGTCAAATGCAATTTAAAAGTTTTAGTTAACATTTTAAGTCTTTTATGCCCTTTTCCGCTTTGAACCATGAGGATTGAACCCTCAAGAATTACAAATATCTCTATCTTAACATTCTTTTTGAAATAATAGCTTTTAAAAAACATTTTTGGTAAATACTAGTGAGCAAATAATAAGTAAAAAACACATGCTATTGTACAAATATTGTGGTTTTATTATTATGGACCTGAATTTGCCACCCAAGTAGTTCTTAATTCTTAAATGCGACTGTTACCAACCCCCGAAAAACTTTTGGTAGTTTGGTAAATTATCCTAGGAGAAAGGCCAGAAATGTAAAATCTCCCAGAAATCATGTAGGACTTCACAGTTGCTAACAAGAGAGAACTGAGTGAGAACCATAGTTCTGTGGTTGAACATACACTCAATATCTATAGTTCTAGGTTCAGGTATCAACTAATAGGAAAGATCCTGAAAAGCCACTGCCAATCCAAGTAGATGCTTTTGGTCTACAAGAACAAATAGGTGATTTTTAAGTAGCAATTTAAAGAGTTTATAAAGGCATAATATTATCTTTATTAATATTATTCATCAAGCATGTATCATTGCTGAGAACTTAAATTTAGAATGGGAGAGAACCATGTATGATAAATTCGGCTTTTTCGATTAATGGGTATCCATAAATGTAATACTGTATAGGCAAACATTTAGGTACAGATTATAATGTGAAATACAGTAGAGTCTCACTTATCCAACATAAACGGGCCGGCAGAACGTTGGATAAGTAAATATGTTGGATAATGAGGGATTAGGGAAAAGCCTATTAAACATCAAATTAGGTTATGATTTTACAAATTAAGCATCAAAACATCATGTTATACAGTAGAGTCTCACTTATCCAACACTTGCTTATCCAACGTTCTGGATTATCCAACGCATTTCTGTAGTCAATGCTTTCAATATATCGTGATATTTTGGTGTTAAATTCATAAATCCAGTAATTTCTACATAGAATTACTGTGTATTGAACTACTTTTTCTTCCAAATTTGTTGTCTAACATGATGTTTTGGTCCTTAATTTGTGAAATCATAACTTAATTTGATGTTTAATAGGCTTATCCTTAATCCCTCCTTATTATCCAACATATTCGCTTATCCAACATTCTGCCGGCCCGTTTATGTTGGATAAGTGAGACTCTACTGTACAACAAATTTGACAGAAAAAATAGTTCAATACGAAATAATCCTATGTAGTAATTACTGTATTGATAAATTTAGCACCAAAATATCACAATTTATTGAAAACATCGACTACAAAAATGGGTTGGATAATCCAGAATGTTGGATAAGCAAGTGTTGGATAAGTGAGACTCTACTATAGTACAGTACCAAAATCAGTAGGACTTTAAATACTTTTGGTTAGATGTCACTCATCATAAACAATGGCCGACAATATAGAGTTCATTTGTTGTTATGTTAACTTTCTTCATTGCAGTGACTTCTTTGAACGAACCATTCTGTGTAACAGCCTTGTGTGGAGCTGTGCTGTTACAGGTAAACCAGGACTCACCTATCAAGAAGCACTAGAATCAGAAAAGAAAGCCAGACAAAATCTCCAAAACTTTCCAGTGCCACTTATTGTTCCAGTCCTGTACTTAGTTACCCGTACTCAATCTGCACGACTTCATGAAGTATGTGATGACATCTTTGCTTATGTCGAGAACCGTTATTTTGTTGGTGAAATTGTTGAAGTACTTCGGAATAATGGTGAAAGGTAAGGTTGTTTGATATATGCTATTTTTGTTACTTACATTTGTGGAGATAAAGCTCTACATCTCTCAGATCCATGCTATTTGGCAGATCATATCTCCCTGTATGAACTGGCTAGGATTCTGAGATCATCAAGAAAGTCCTTTCACTCAGTCCCACCACCATCACAAACATGGTTGATGGGGACATGAGACAGGGTCTTCTTGGTGGCTGTCCCTGGGTGCTGGAACTCAGAGAGGCCAGAATATCCCCCTTCCTTATAGTTTGGTAGGCTCAAACCTTTTTATTCAGGCAGGCTTTTAGAAGAATTTTTTTAAAAGAATTGACTTCATTAGTGTTCTAAAATGTTTTTAACAGCTTTTATTTATATAAATTGTATTTTAATTAAATTGTTTTAATACATGTACACATTTAATTCATTTTCTTTATCTGTTTTTAATTGTATTGCTTTTAAAGTGTGAATCGCCTTTGGTGTCAATCTTGAGAAAAAAGCAGGGAAATAGTAACAACAACAACTTCATTATGTAACAAAATGTGAAATATTTTCTGTTCCTGGTTTGAAAGTGTTACTTTTTTTAAATTGTACGGTACTTAATATTTTGAAAGTAGTTTTTATACTCCAGAAACTTTCTTTTTGTGGCTGCCACAAATTATGTTGAATTAGTTGAGACTTTATGAGATATTCATTGAAAACTCTAGCAAAATGTGCTTCAGGATGTCCCACAAAAACAAAGTTTTTGCAGTTTATTAAACTGTTCCAATGTTTTTATATAGAACCAATTAGGAAATGACATTTATAACCCAGGAACAAAAATTGTGTTACATTGTGTAACAATAATAGTAATGCATGAAATAGATTAGTTCATCACATGAAGAAAACTTGTTTTACTTATCTCAATTTAACTCTACATTTTATTGGATATACTAAAATAGTGATTTTTTTAAAAGTAGAGTATAATTCATTTCATCTTTTTCGCAAAGGTTAAAATTTTATGGATGTTTATGAAAACTTCCATTCTTTAATAATAAAATATTTTCTTAAGCCTTTCTTTATACAAAAGATTATACATTTATAATTAAACATTTCTGGGGAGAGAAGGGGGGAACAAACAAGAAACAAGGCTCTTCCTAATTGTCTGTTATCTATAATTCTCTTCCTCTATTTTGGCATAATGTTAAAACACAGTGTTAAAACAATTAAAAACCCCTTTTCCTGTAGTGTAGAATATGACATTGCTTCTCTTAAAAGAATGAAGAATGTTTATTTTACGTGTGTAAAATCTATCCAGCAAACAGGACTCCTTGAAGTACAGTCTGTTAAGATGACATAGCATTTAAGTTTATAATTTTGGGTTTGTTAACTTAGTTTAAAACCCATTGCTTAAAGTCCAACATGAGCAGCTAGATCTGTAAACTCAGATAGTAACTAAAAGTAGTAACCAAAATGTTGAGAACCTTATTCATTTGGATAAGCTTAACTTGCTAATCCCCTTGTGTTTTTTGAGGTCAACATAGTATTGATTTTTTTGTTCACAATAAACAAAAAATCTATTGGAACATGATAAATAAGAATGCTTTTGAACAAGTGATAGTGTTGCCAAAAGCCAAAATCTTCAGATTTTTTTTAAACCCATCCCCTTCCTAGAGGTTTTCTTTTCTTGGGGGATGAAGACTTTTTTTACTTGAGGACTGATCAGTGAGAAAGGGTCTTTCCATGGAAAGGGTGGTTTATATTTGTTGTTCTTCTTTAATGGTTATGCTTTTAATTGCTTTTAATTTTGATAGTTTAGTCTACTTGTATAGTGGTTTTAAATGTTGTAAGCTGCTCTGAGTACCAGGTCCATTCACACTACACAAGTAACATTATTATTCCACTTTAACTGCCATGTGATTTTTAGTTTGGTAAGGCTTTAAGGTCTTTGGCTGATAATTCTTAATGGTTTTTCCTAAACTATAAATCCCAAGAGGATATGAGATGGAGCCATGGCAGTTACAGTGGAAAACTAGACTAGTCAGAGTGTAAAAAGGCAGGATAGAAATATTGTTATTTCTATTTAGAAAGGAAAATATTGTAAGCATATACATTTTCTCATAACCTACTATTCATGTGTAGAGCCTGAAACAAATTAATTCTAGCATTTTGCTAGAAACTTCAGATCTTAGCCAAACAATTTTGTGCTGTCATCCATGCTTTATTAATGTTTGCATAGTCAAACTTAACTTGGCTCAATCAGTACACAGTTCATTTGAATTAAGAATGTGTACTTGTGGCCCTCCAGAAGCTGTTGGTGTGCAGTTGCCATCAGCTTTAGCCAGAATAGTCAAGGTGTAAGGAGTGCTGGGAGCTGTGCAACTCTTGTTTAAAGAAACAAAACTGCTACCTAGGGTAATTCCAATTATTATGCATGATAGAATGATAACACTGGCCAACACATTTTGCTGCCTCAAATGTTAGCCCTGTTTCTGGGTATATTTGGTTGCTGATTCCAAAAAAGGCACTTGATCATCTCTAGTTTTTGAGATACAGAACATACACCATCTATTAGTCACCATCTGCTCGCCCATAAAAAATCATGCTAACTATATCTAAGAAACTAGAGCTGACGCAGTCTATCCAATGTGGTTTTCTAAATCAGTTCCCCAAATAATCCCAGGAACAGGCCTCAAAACCAAGACCCCAAGATTTTCCTTGGTTGAGCTGTGTAATAATAAAGTCAATGATGACCCCATCCTCCACTTTCTTCTTGTAGTGTTCAATGAATTCAGTAACAGACCTGAAACTAAATAATACAAGTGTAACCCCTAAGAAATATTTGTCTCTTATGCATTCAAACAACCATGTCTTAAATTTTTAGCAATTGTAATGTGTTTGCAAGTGATTAAGTCACTGTACATTAAAAGTCACTGTACATTTTCTTCTGTATTGAAATAGGTTTTAAAATTGTTCACAGCGGTGTAGAATGTCTGCATGCATGACATTAATATTATGTTCACCCTCTCTACCCACTGGCTTTAAAATGTATCCAAATATAAATGGACCATTATTAAGAGAAGATTAAAGACGCAACAGTCATGTTATCCTTGTTTATTTGGGTCATCATCTATAATAAGGGATGATCTTTTGTTAGTGTAAATAGTTGAATAGCATAAAATGTTTTATTTTCTTATTCAAATGAAAAATCTTGTAAATTGATAATTTCTAAGTAACAAAATAAACATTTATATTAAGCTATTTACATACCAGTGGCATAAATAAGAGGATTTGTGAATTAAAAACAATAAACAAAATCCAAATCATTTTTAGAGAATTACTTTAAAGAGTAACTGCCACAATGAGATGTTGGCATATGCAGTATTATCGCATATGCACTGCCAGTGCACTGATGTATTATGTGGAAATTGCTACAATTCTGGCTGTGTGACTTCTGTATTTACCATAGAAGGACGTTGAGACTGTTTCTGGAATGTTACTTGACAATAATGAACATTACTCTACATTCTTTCTTCTGCTTTTGCACAAGAACAGCTGCACATCTATCTATCACAGTGCTTTGTAAACTCGTTTTATTAGTGCTTGAATTATGTAGAACTAGACGATACCATACAAAAATAGGGTAGTTAGACTGATTTTAAATTCACAGAATATTCAGAGGTTAGTGAGAATATTGTGTATACTGAATTTACAGGTGACTAATAGTTAGGACGGGGATGACACAACAGTGAGAGAAATCTACCCCTAGGAAGGGAAATTCATTACTGAAAGAGTAATCATGGGGAAAGGTTGTCTCAACAGAAGCTTTATTACCAATTTTTGTTTCCACAACATGCCAATTTTTTTAAAATCCAATTCTCACAAGGACAAAAAGTGAGGTGAAGTCCCCTGAACAGGGTCACAGACAGCAAAACAAGCTCCACCAGGGGTGTGAACCTTTCCTTATGCTATCCAAAGCTTATCTATCTGTCTGTCTGTCTATTTATCTATATCTGGAGGTACACTTAAAAATGTACTTGTTCCAACTTAAATATAAACTCAAAAACAAATCTACAGAACCTATCTTGTTCATAACTTGAGGACTGCCTGTACTGGTAAAATATCCTTTCTACACTTTGATTTTTATTTGATTTTTTGTTGTTGTGATGAAAGGACAACAATAGATAGATATTTCAAGATATAGTTCTAATTAAGCTGTTCTGCAATATGAAAATACTGAATGTTCATACATTTTGTTTATTGCAGATTGCAGTGTAAAATTTTGGAAGTTAAAGCACCATTATGTCAGAATGGTATGATGAATGGTCATGCCAACGGTACAGATGGAGTCACCATAGTCATTAGTGATAGTGACGATTCAGACTCGGATACCAATTCTGAGCAAAATGGGTAAGGTCTGTTTTTTAATATTTTGAAAGTACAAATGCAGATGCAAATTTGAAAGGCTGGAACACTCATTTCTAATGGCTACTTAATGCTTGCTGCAAAACCTCTTCATAAAATCTGAACTCTCATTTTACCTATTTAAAAAAAAGAATCATAACATCCCAAAATGCTTTGATAGATAACTGAGATTATGTGTTTTATTTGTGTATACTGGAACATATCAACATATATATTTGGGTGTGCTACACCTGTATGGAAATATATGTAACTAAATATGCCTTTTCTGCTAGTATTTAACATAAACATTGGGTTTAATTAAGTGAGATTATGACCAATTGATTTCTTCAAGTATTTTCTTCCTATATCCAAAATCAGATGGGTTTTTGTTTGCTTTTAGAAGAAAACATTAATTTACCTTCATTTTTCAGGAAAGAAAAAGCCATAATTGACCCCTCTTTGTTCAAATACAAAGTGAAGCCTATTAAAAAACAACTATATGAATCCGTTACAGTGAAAGCATTTCAGATATGGTAAGCGTCATTAGTTGCAGTTATTTTGCCTTTGCACACACATGTATGGTTAGATTTAGATTTTCAGTTGCTGGAGACAGAGGAGATAATTTGTATTGATTATCACCTTTGTAGCTCCTTAATGCCTTCAAAACATAAATGTGGAGAACTGGGGGACATGACAATTTCTGCTCATTTAGAATCTTTCAAGGACAATCAATAACAATGCTACAGTATGGAAGTTAGGCCATCTGTTTTTCTAGAGGTGAGCTGGTGGGAGGATCTTATTGTTAAACCCCTTGATATAGATATTCTCAGCAGGGCTGAAGGAACAATCTACAACCCATGAGTTAATACTTCTCAGCAGTTGATCTGGGATCCAAAGTTCTAATTTATTTCATTGAACCAAATGAAAAACAGGTCTATACTTTCTCATATAAAACAACATTTATGGTAATTTGATTCTGTGTGCACAGAGAATGCCTTCAGTTTAAAACGTAGAGTTAGCGTTTTTTTGTAAAATGGTGTGAAGTGGGGACAACTGCAAGGAAGGAGTTTTCACCTGCTGGAGTGCAGCAAACGAAGGGATGTCATGTCACCTGATTTTATCTTTGGCTGAAAATCTGCCATTTTTAGGGAGATTGGAGGTCAAAACTAGCAAACCAGCTGCATTTTAAGTGCATTTTGTGGCAACATGGACTATTCTAGGGTGATTGGGTTTTAGGAGCCTGTTGTGCCTCCGGAAGAATTCTCATTATTTACCCCCATTTTCAGCCCTTTTTAGTTAGAGGGAATTCGCATTTTGTGTATAGTTTTGTGTGGGGTCAGTATAGATAGCCTCTTTCCCTTGGAAGCCTCCCTCACCCTGAGGGGTGGAGCCTCAGGCAAGGCACTTCTGGTTCTTGGAGGAATCAGCCTTTTTGGTGACTGGAAGATAGAGAGGGAGGCTGGAAAGTCTACAAAATGGCACATCCAGTCAGAGCTGTATTCATGTCCTGTCGGATCTATATTCAGGTCCAATCAGAGTTGAATATTAGGACCATCTTGGAGACAGTTGAGCACCATACAGGAAAGAGACATTAAGAAGAAATAAAGATTCAAGAGCCTCAGTTCGGCCAGAGCTGTGTCTATCTCTCAAAGACTTTACCTCTCCTCATAAAGACTTTCTAGTGAGACTCAGGAGTAGAGAAAGTCTAAAATTCTTGTCAGTTAATAAATTCTTATTTGATTCAACTATATAGTTTCCAATCTGTTCCATGCACAGGCAGTTCACCTTCCAAGTAGTTAAGATAGCTTGGGGGCAGAACGGGGCTACAAAAAGTACAATATTTTTCTCACTTGTGCTTTAAATTAACTTCAGCTCCATTTCTCCATTATAAAAATCACAGATTAGGATAACATTTGATAAATCTCATGACATCTCATGTATCCCGTATTAGAATTTCCCGGAATGGTTGTAGCCTAAGGCGTTACTACTTTTACATTTTTGTGGGAGTCTGGAGATTAATTACATTGCAAGAGTGTAATTGGTAATGCTAAGATCATTGGTAATGATGTGTATTCCTTTTCTTTTGGGCCTGTATTATAGCCGAAGAAAACATCTTTTTTCTCGTGAAAGGCTTAAGCTTTTTTTGAAGCAACACTGTGAATCGCGTGATGGCATTGTTAAAATTAAGGTAATTAAAGTCATTAAAAAGTTGAATCTTCAAGATAAGGAGCGAAGATATGGTTGATCTGAATTTTAAAGTTGTATATGAAACTTGTTAGTGTTTTTAATTTGCCTTGCTCAGGTATTAAACAGAGTTATCCTTGGAGATTTGTGCTATTTGCATGTGATTATGTTCTGTTTTTTAATAAGTACAGTATTTATCTTCTTGACCCTTTAAAAATACTGTTGTTTTGTGATAATTTAAAGACAAGCAAATTTAGTGTGTCATAAATTTGTTAGCATTTAAAGTACTACAATATTGTAATGTTTTTGTTTCTCCAAGCTGCTGAGGTTGTTTTTTTGGCCCCGGGGGGGGGGGGGGGGGGAGGTTGTAAGAGAGTATCTTGTGAACCTGTTTTACAATTGTTGTATTGCTTTTGTTTTGGTTTAGATTGAAATTAGACTTGAGACACTGGTGTATTTTTTCAGTGAAATGTTACATTTGTGCCCTTTTAGAAGCCAATGTTCCAACTATAAATACTCTTGTGAGTTATTTATTTTAGTGATACACTAATAACAGTGGCCCCATTTAATATCTCAAATAGGTACAGCTTCAAATTAGTGTGCTGTGTTTTTTTTTTTAATTTAGAAGTACAGTAATAGAAAATGGAGTAATTGTTTCAATTTGACACTTCAATAAAGTGACTTATTTACAATGTTGGAAGACTTGGCAATCTTCATAATACTTTTTCACCTTTCTCTTCGAAGGCAACATCGGTTGCAAAATACAAGATAGGCGAAAATACTTTTTCCAACTTCTTCCCTGATGATCCTCCCACTTTCATCTCCAGTACTTCAAATAGGCGGCGAAGGAGACTTCCAAAGATGGTATTAGACAATGTTGTACGTAAATGAGTGCCTCTTTATTTTCCAACAGTTACCCTTGTGGGTTGTAATTTATGAAATCATCTTATATATCACTTCGAATGTGCAGTGTCATTCTCTCTTATTCACCTTCACTGTCATTCTCAGAGATCATTATAGTTCCAATATACAGTTAGAAATAATGGCTGATATATTTTTGGTGAATTTTAATGATACAAATCAGACTTGTCATCAAAACTCCGTTTTTGTTTTTGTTTTGGGGGAGGTTAACATTTGATTCTGCCCATATAGTATCCCAAATGTCTTGCCAAACCTTCTTTGTAAGCAACACAGCCCTCTTACCATGGCCATTTATGTGTTGCTGGAGAGCAGGAGGATCAGTGGATTTTGTTATCTGGGGAAGCCTCCTGTAGATCCCCCTAGAGTTAGGTGCAGATGCCTTCTGTAGTGTGTCCAGCTATGGCAAAACACCTGGAGGAATCCCCACTGATACCCATACTCTCTGACAACATGGAAATAACTGTTGAGGAAGGCTGTTTTGCTGGGGGAAAGTAGCACTGGGACACATAACTGTTTGAGAGACAGACCTCGCCCAGTGCAGAATCTGGTCTATAATTTACAGAGGGTTAGGCTTAGAAGTTTACATGCAATCTACACCATCTCCCGGATATTGCTATTATACTCTAATCTTGGTTGGTCTTGGCTTATGTTGGCTTGCTGGCTTTATTAGCTATTTAATATTTTAATAACCATTTTAATCATTGTTATGTGTGTTTTATATCATATGTTTAATGTTTTTATACAAGGTGTAAGATAATTTGGTAGGTTATGTTAATTTTTGTTAAGTTTTGTCGTAGCTGCTTCCTTTTGATATTTCATTAGTTTGTTTTTGTATTTTTATTTATGAACGTGTTTGACACTGAATGTTTGCTGTTTTTTTGTTGGAATCTTCCTGAGTTCCCTCGGGGAGAGAGGGCAGAATATAAAATAAAAAATCATCATCTCAAAAATAACATTTTCATAGTCATGTGCCTGTTTAGTAATTTGTTTAACTTGCATTAACTTGTCATTACTTCTCAAGTTGAAAGATGCAGGTTTTCAGCTGTTTCACTATCATACAGTTGTTTTTTGTCCTCAGGAGGATACAGTTCCAGAAGAACGGCTTAGTCCTAGAAACGTAAGCAGCGCAGCAAAGGAAAGGGCAAGGTTCCAAAAAGAAAAAGAAGAAATGAGGGCCATGGGTAAGTTCAACCTTGGGTAATATATGCAATCCTTCAAAGTCGTAAGCTGCATTGGCCCATTCACTAATTTATTGTTGAAAGTACTATTAGTCTCAAGCATAATCATACACATTTTTGTTTTATTTTATTAAAATAAACATATTTTCAAATTTTACTTTTTCCCTACTCACATGTATACAATCATTTTAAATGTGTTTGTGTTTTATTTTTAACGTACTTCACTTCCAAAGTAATAAAATACAGTATTTCCAAGTAAAAAATATAACAAGACTGTTACAATATCTAACAATAAATAGAAGAAACGTGTAAAATCAAATCACAGCCTTAATCAGTAAAAGATTGCTATTTGATTTTATTATTTTTCACTTCATTTATATCCCGCCCTTCTCACCCCGAAGGGAACTCAGGACAGCTCACAACAGGCACAATTCGATGCCAAACATATATAGTACAGAAAAACAACAATTACTTTAAAATCACTTAATTAAAGCATATAAATCTTAAAACCATTATTTAAAATCACACAATTCAAGGCAAATCCCTGGATTCCAGTTGTCAGTTGCATTGTTCATTATTGCACTGGGAGTCATTGTCCAATGGCTTGGTCCCATATCCATGTCTGCACTTTCTTCCTGAATTTCCCTGGGGAGGGAGTTTCATAGCTGAGGGATCACCACCGGGAAGACCCTGTTTCTCGTCCCCATCAGTCACGCCTGCAAGGGGGGTGGGATCGAGAGCAGGGCCTCCTCGCACAATCTTAACCTCCTATTTGATTTTACAAGTTTTTGAAACCTGCCTTTGGTCCCACTCTGGGAGAAAGTAGCATATAAATATATTAAATAAAAATAAATAAATAAAAAACACTGGTATAGTTTTTACTAGGCTTCTAGTCCAACAAGAAGCGATTACATGTAGAATTGCTTTCAGTGAATCAATAGTAAAACTAACTTATATAATCACACTGTCAGAGTTATTGCTCATTAAACCCAAAGCATTGTAGTTCATTCACTTGATTTCAATCAGAATGGTAAATAAAAGTAAAGAGTATAGAAACCATACTGCATTATAGCTGGAGAAAACATCCTAAGCTTTTACCTTACGTAAATACTCTGAACATTTATTTTGTTGCTTTGTACTACGTTCCCATATCCCTGTTAATGGTAGTTGTTTGGTTTATTTAGCCTTTGTAAGTTGGTTTTGGTTCTTTTTATGTGATTGTTTGATTGATATTAGTTTTATTCCTGTGCTAGATTTCAGCATAGACATTGATTGTAGGGTACAGCCCCCCCCCCCCCAAGTGTCTGTGGTGGATATGTTATTTGAGTGCAGATAATAGCAGGCCCTATTTAAATGAAGGCCTTCCTGGCCCAAGAATACCACAGAGTCATGCTGTAGTATGGAGCCCCCAGGTGGCACAATGGGTTAAATTCTTGTGCCAGCAGGACTGATGGCTTGAAGGTTGGGTTGCTGACCTGAAGGTTGTCGGTTTGAATCCAAAATGCGGATGAGCTCCCTCTATCAGCTCCAGCTCCATGCGGGGACATGAGAGAAGACTCCCATAAGGATGGTAAAAACATCAAAACATCCCGGCATCCCCTGAGCAACGTCAGTTCTCACACCAGAAGCGACTTGCAGTTTTTCAAGTCGCTCCTGACATGAAAAAATGCTGTAGTATGTAAAAAAAGTGTCAAGAGGACATATTTTGTTGGATGTGGACAGATGAAAGTGGAGATACCAGTCCTGCATATATAGAGGCCATACTGCAATACTATTTGTAAATCTTTAATTTCATTTTAAGCTTTACTGTGGTATATTACCTAGAGAATACATGGAGATAAACGTAAATAATATATAATAGCTGCTCACCACAGCTCTTCTCTCATACATCCTGATGTGTTCCTGTCTGGCAAAGGGTTACCCTTGTGTCCCTTCTAACTCTAGGATTCTATGATGCCAACAAATACAGCTACCAGAAGAGCTATGTTTCTGTATTACAGTGCTTAATTGTGATTATTATGTTTATACTGCCTTCAGAGCACATCTTTGTTTAATGAAGAATTTCGTTCTGCACACTTTAGATGGACTACTTTCAGCCATGAATTTCTACTTAAAAATGATAAACTAGTAAAAACTGAAGTACTAGTCAAAAAGTGAACTCTTTAATGGACAAAAAGGAAGTGAAAAGGGGATAACTTTGGGTTACATGTGTGCCTGGGTGGGTGTATTTTGCTGTATTTGAATTGGGTGATAATCTGTTGTTGTTGTTTTTTTACACTTTTCAAAAAGAAAAATTAAAAAAGGAGAAAACAAATGTGGTAGAATCCAAGAAAAAAGATAAAGAAGATAAGGATAAAAGAAAAGAAGAACTAAAGAAGATTGTGGAAGAAGGGAAGCTAAAGAAGAAGGAAGAGAGGGAGCGACTCAAATTAGAAAAAGAAAAGGTTAGGTATTCTTCATGCCAATTCTTAATAGCTATGGATTCGAAATGGCAGTAGCATTTGCATTCTGTAGCAGTAAAGGTTTTCAGAAATTAGAATTTATATTTTGGCCCAAGGAATGATTAGTAACACTGACATTTTTCTTCAGATATGTTATATCGATAGGGCATTATATTCCTGCAGGCTACTATCAATGTTCAGTTTCAAAAGGTAGAAAACTATTTACCTGAAATGACCATGTGGAGTTTTGTATCCTTGTCCTAAATCCTCAGCTCCATGGATGATTAAATTGTAATTTCTTTAGCCTCAGTAACAAATTCCAGTTTTCAAGCAAACCTTACTATAAGCACTGCTCAAATTCTGTTATACTATGAGCAGTTTTGTGTTGTACAATGTCACCATATCTATTTTATTGCTCCATTCTAGCCTGAAAGTTGTCTTTGTATACTTTCTAAAATAGCTTGTATACGTGTTCACATTTGTAATGTATTTATTTATTTATTTGCGACATTTATATACCGCCCTTCTCACCCCGAAGGGGACTCAGGGCGGTTTACAAGTATATATACATATATGTATATATACATGTATGTGTAGCCATTGACACATGCCCTGATCAAATGTAAAAGGTTTTTTTTCTTTGAGTTGTTTTATGATGGTTGAAAGAGGATATCCTGAAATAATAATGCACTGTCCCATTAAAATTCTAAAATATTATAAAATCAGCTTTTTGTTTAAATGCATTACATGACAGCTAGCATATACTAGATTAAGTATTTAAAAATATTAGTAGCCCTTGGCAAGTGCAGGAAAGATAGTGGGTAAGATAAATATAACTCTTATTATACTATTTCCTAATGATTCTGCATGTCTACTGAAAATGGATAAGGGGAAGGGGAACAAAGAAAATGGACACAAGGTAAGAAGGGCTAGTGCTGGTGGGCTGATCATCTTTTCCTCATGCAGCCAGCATTAAAAATGGTGAGAGGAAGGAAATCTCTTGCACAAGTAAATGTCATTTTGTATAATGAGTCATTCTATAGTTCGAATTGAGCTGGTGATGTTACAGATGAATGAATTCTAAAGCAACCTGTGCAATTCAGTAAACAAAAGGTTAGTCACGAAAAGGACACAAATTGAAGTAATGTAATTAGGCGACATTACAGTTCTGTTTTACTATTTTAGTAATAATTTTCTGTGTAATTGCAGGAGAGAGAGAAATTGCGAGAAGAAAAAAGGAAATACCTAGAACATCTGAAGCAATGGAATAAGCGTAGGGAAGATATGGAATGTGATGATCTCAAGGTAATGTGATGTCAGAAATGGCTAGATCTGCAGTTTTGATCCACTTTTTTGTTAGCTTATGCATGATTGGATTTCATAATGTTTTTTAAAATAAGTTTTTAATGAAAGGTATCTCCTTAGTGAAACAATCTATCATTAGTTTGATGCTAAACCCTCTCTAGATTACAGCAAATATTAACTTTTGTAATTGACCTTCAATTTACCAATATGTGTGCTGTTGGTTTGCTGTTGGTGTAACATAAAATTAATAGTTGTTTACTTTGCATTGCAGGAACTTCCACTTCCAACTCCAGTGAAAACCAGACTACCTCCTGAGATCTTTGGTGATGCAGTCATGGTCTTGGAGTTCCTCCATGCATTTGGGGAACTCTTTGATCTGCAGGATGAATTTCCTGATGGAGTTTCTTTAGGCAAGTCTGCACCTTCCTTTTATCTCAAAGCATCATTGCAGCATGCTTCTTGGTGTGAGCATTCACATTATTGCTTAAAATATCAGAACTGTACCTACATTTAGTTCTTATATATGATTGAATGTATGCTTGTGTATATGGATCAAACTGCTATTGATGAGACAATATTTGCCACACAGTTCTAAATGCAGTTGACAAAACACTACTCCTTTTATAAAATGAAAATCAGGTATGTCCATTTGGATCGAGATGCCAAAAATGATTCCAAAACTGACCATTCTGGATTATGTACTATAAGTGGCTGTGTCAAAAAATTAATATAATAGCTATGCTCTGTGGTATGTAAAAAGATCTGGAATTTCCAATCTTATCATCGTTATTCTAGGAGGAGATGAACCCCCCCCCCCCCAAAAAATCTGTTGAACAAGGCATTGTTTTTTTAAAAAAATATTTGCAAGGCATAAATAGTGGAATTCCTTGAATAACTGTACTTGGGAATAATTATATAATAGTACTAGCTGTGCCCTGCCACGCGTTACTGTGGCATTGTCTGGTGGTGTTGGTGAGAACTTGTTGAGGTAGTGGTGGTATTGAATGTCTGTTGCAGGGGTCCTCAAACTTTTAAAGTAGAGGGCCGGTTCATAGTCCCTGAGATGGTTGAGGGGCCGAATTATCATTTGGAAAAAAAAATACAAACAAATTCCTATGCACACTGCACATGTCTTATTTGTAGTGCAAAAAAACCCCTCCCAACAACAATTATTTATTCATTTATTTACTACATTTATACCCTGCCCTCTCTCGCCCCGAATGGGACTCAAGAGCGTCTTATAAGTTGTATGTACATACAATATATTATATTAATGGCATAGCACAATATTAGCATTATATATTACTATATTGTATTATACCACTATACTGTAATATTAGTAGTATTACATGTAATATATAATGTATAATTAATATTATTATGTTGCATTATTATTAGTATTATATTTTATGACATTGTAATATTAGTATCAATATTATATGTACATACAATATATTATATTATTAGCATAGCACAATACAGTAGAGTCTCACTTATCCAACACTCGCTTATCCAGTGTTCTGGATTATCCAACACATTCTGCCTTTTAGTAGTCAGTGTTTTTGTAGTCAATGTTTTAAATTCATTGTGATACTTTGGTGCTAAATTTGTAAATACAGTAATTACAACATAGCATTACTGCGTATTGAACTACTTTTTCTGTCAGATTTGTTGTATAACATGATGTTTGGTGCTTAATTTGTATAACCATTACCTAATTTGATGTTTAATCAGCTTTTCCTGAATCCCTTCTTATTATCCAACATATTCACTTATCCAACATTCTGCCGGCCTGTTTATGTTGCATAAGTGAGACTCTACTGTATATTTATAATCTTATATTATCTGCTTAGAACTGGATTATATGAGGCCCCTTCTACACCGCTGTATAAAATGCACACTAAAATGAATTATCTGGCAATGTGGACTCAAGATAATCCAGTTCAAAGCAGATAATATAAGATTATAAATGGATAATATAGCTATGTGGAAAGGCCTTGAGTCTACACTGCCATATAATCCAGTTCAAATCAGATAATCTGTATCTTATAGGCAGTGTGGAAGAGGCCTGAGGCCTAACTGTGCCTGTCCCCTGGGCTGAGTAGGTTGCTAGGAGACCAAGTGGGCAGAGTTTAGCCTTCTAACTGGCAGCAATTGGATAAAAAACAATTATTCCTTTCCCTCTAATTAGGACTTTATTTTTCTTTTTGTTGTATGAACATAGAGGCATGGATGAGGGGTTGTATTGCCAATTTTAGTGTTTCTGGGATGTGTAGTTTTGTTGTTTTGTCCTAGGCTGATTTTTTTTATCCTTTTATATATATAGATAGATATGGGCAATATCAAAACTGCCATGCTTTAAATATGTTAGAATCCTTGTCTCCCGCTGGAGGTATTTCTGATTTGAACCAGCTAATTGAATACCCATATATTTTAGCAAAATTGTTATTTGGAACAGCAGTTAACATTGGAGCTTTGAAATGAACAATAGATCATCTGCAAAAGGAGCCTTTTAAAATTCTAAACTGACATGCAAAAATCCATTGATCAGGAGAAATTGTACCTAATCCAGCATGGTACCTTGTTTTGTTGTTTAAAAAGAATGAGAACAAACTATTGGTCAAAACCCATGATCTTGATGCTGAATTTTATTAATATGTTTAATGTGTTGTATTATTTTTAATTTAATCTGCTTTTAATAATATGTACGCTGCTTGTCAGTTGTCAGTTTCATCATGAGATTTAAATGTGCTGAGATTTATGCATGGATGTTGAAAGTTTCATGTGCCTATTTGTTTTAACATTAGAAGACACTACACATGCTGACTTGTGGGGTTATGCATGATGAAAATTGTACATAAATTGACTACTTCTCTGAAGGAAAATGGTAAAGTTTTACAATAGGAAGAGCTGATCCATCTTCATGTTTTTAGTTCTTCTGCCAGAAATAAATTGCTGAATCAGAGCAAGTATTTCTCGTGTGAACATCTTCGAAAATATTCCCATACAATGATTTGGCAAATAATGTGGTAGTTATGTGGCAAAGGACCTACTGTCATTGTCTTTCTACCTCACAGCCTTGTATCCATAACAATTTGATTAAGATTTTTTTTTACTTGTTTCTTGCAGAAGTTTTAGAGGAAGCTCTTGTAGGAAATGACAGCGAAGGCCCACTATGTGAATTGTTGTTCTTCTTTCTGACTGCCATTTTTCAAGCCATGACTGAAGAAGAAGAAGAAGTGGCCAAAGATCAAATTGTTGATGCTGAAACCAAAGGTCAGATTTTGACAGTGATTCTTAAAGTGAAACTTTGCATACTAACCTGCATGCATGGCAATTTATCCTCAATTAACATTGCTGTCCTTCAGCGTGGACTAGCTAGTGTAGAAAAGATAGGGTGTTTGACGTGCAAGCTGCAGCAGTGATCTCGTTTGGTTTTGTGTTCAGTTTTCTGAAGTGAAGACATCCTTTTATGCATGTCAATAATTTCAAATTGGCAGGTTTTCAGGGTCAAAATGCTCTTTTTTTGAAGCTACATCGGCAGTATTGCCTACTTTTACTGAAAGTCAGATGGTATGCTTTGTCTCGCAGATCCCATCTGTCCCATCAACAGATGTGTCAATTAATGTCCACAGAAGTACATGTTTTTGTCTTTTGAAGCAAAAACCATAACTGTCTTCTAGCATTTTACAGACATTTACTATGACTTAGGATTTTATGGACTAGAGTCCACTTTATCTGATGAAAGCTTATGCCATATGTTGAATGTTTATGCATGGATGTTGAATGTTTTATGTGCCCATTTGTTTTAATGTTAGAAGAGACCCTACATGTGCCGGCCTATGGAGTTATGAATGATGAAAATTGTATGTAGATTGACTGCTTCTCTGAAGGAAAATGGTAAAGTTTTACAATGGGAAGAGCTGTTTTATTTCTTTTGTGTCAAAAGCATTGCATACATAGATAACTATAAAACTGATAAAATAAAGGGAGCACAAGCAGCTAAAAACGGGCAACAGCAACCACATTGTCTGTAGTTTTAAACAGTTCTTCCTCTGTGCATGAGGCAGGGCCTTGTGGGCAAGCATACAGATGTGGAGTGGTTTGTTCTGCTCCACAATCGCACAAGGTGGAGAATTCTTCTAGGCAGTGCCATTTTGCCAGGTTGTCTTTTTGATCTGCTAACTCCACTTCTGAGTCTGTTCAGGGATTTCCAAGTTGCCCATTCTTGGTTTGCCCCTGGAAGAAGACCCTCGTAGGGGGTCATACAATTAGAATTGGCTGATTTTTCTACCCACAGGGATACTCTTGCTGTTGCTGGAGGAACATTAAGAGGAGTTGTGGTTCTCATGAAACTTTTCCTTGATTTAAATCTACTGGGAGGAGTCTAATAGCCATACAGTTGGTGTCTTTCATGGTGTTTAACTTTATTTCTCTTGCAGTTGGCAGCAACTTCCCATTGCACATTGGGAGGTGGCAATGCCAGCTAGCTTATAAAGTCTGTCAGCAGGTTTATGTTTAAGACATCCTGTGATTATTCTATATGTTTCATTCAGTGCTATATTCACCTGCTTCATGTGGACAGATTTATGTCAGACGGGATAGGCATACACAGCAGTTGAATAAGACAAGGCCAGGGCTGATTTTTGTATTTTGGGTCTACACCCCATGTGTTATCAGTAAGTTTCCACAAGATATTATTGTGTGCAGCTACCTTGTGCTTGGTATTCACACAGTGTTTCCTAAATGTTAGTGTTTGATCTAAAGTGATGCCGAGATATTTAGGATAGGAACAATTTTCAAGCTCTTGGCCTTCCCAGGTAACTTTCAATTTCCTGTTGGCTTCACAATTACTTAGGTGGAAAGCACACACTTGTGTCTTGGCAGGGTTAGGCATGAGGTGGCTATCTTTTTAGTAACTGGAGAGATCTTTCAGGACATTAGTAAGTTGGTTTTCAAGTATTTCAAAGTCTTTTTCTTGTGTTGTTAGGCCAAGGTCATCAGCATATATAAAGCTCTTTGTGAATGGTGGCTGTGGCTGATTGTTAGTAAAGATGTTAAACAAGGTCCGTGTAAGAATGCTTCCTTGATGAGGTAGACTATTCTTTTTCCTCCTCCTGCTACTTTTCCTGCCCTGAAAGGGAAGAGCTGTGTGAGCTATACTTTGATTATTGTGTGAGTTAAATATTTAATGTTTTACTATTAATGTGAGCTCTAGCCTGTTGTTGTAACAGCTCTGAAGTATTACTTTGCTTTTAATTAAATGGCAAGTAGCAGTGTTATCTGTGTACAGCAATGCTTGACCAAGTATTGATGTTAATATCACATCTTGTATAATCTAATTGGTCAAGGGATACACTTGTGAAACTCGAAAAATAGATTTTTAAAATTTTCTATTTTTTCAAAATATGTAGCCTGAAGTTTTGATAAGTGTTGAGAATGATGCAGAAACCTGTTGCTGTTTGTTGTTAACTTCAATTTAAAGTTACCCCATGAATAAGAGCTCTCTAAGATATGCTGTGACACCAAGACATTCTACTCAGATCTATCCACCTGTAACACTATCTTTCTCTTCCTGCTGCTTCCCCCTTTCTTAAGCATTATATTTTTTAATGAGTCAGGTCATCCAATGATATGTCCAGGATGTATTGCTATGTCTAATGTGATAGCCTCAGTTCGGTCATTCAAGGAAAACCAGAAAACACACAACAACCCATTGATCATCATTGCCCTAATAATAGTTTGTATATTATGTTTTAAGTTGAAAGCAGTTCATTTAGAAAAAAGATTATTAGCAGAAAGAGCAGTTTCAATAATAGTGTGACATAGTCTGGAGATACGGTAGAAGATTGATCAAGCTTGGTTTCAGTGTTCTTTTAGAAACTCTACAATAATTCAATCTGCAATATTCAATCTACAATCAAAGATATTTCAGTAATACATTAGGAGGAACTTCTTTTCCGCATGAGCTGTTCAATAGCAACGTAGTCTTCTTCAGAGGCCTATTCAGAGGGACTCTACTTTGCATGTTTTTTAAACAGAGATTGGATAGCCATTTCTAAGGAGTATTTTCATTGCATATTCCTGTAGAGCAAGATGTCCTTTGCAATCCATTCCAACCTCTAGAATAATGTAGTAGGACATAGTGTAACACTGTGGTTTGACTAAAAAGATGTAAACTAAGCTACAGCTCTCTACATTTGCTGAAATTAGAGGCACAAGATTGCTGTGAAAATGAAATAACAACAACAACAATAATTTTATTTCTTACCCTCCTCTCCCCATGGCAATTGCAATTCTTGTATCTGAGAGTTTATGATCGAGTCCCAAGCTCCTCCAGTATGACTCTATGGTAAACTTCTGGTGGATGTTAGCCATAGAATTGCAATGAAGATCTTAGAAATTCCAAGAGAAAACATTGTAATCAAACCTGCAAAAGTCAAATCTGCAAATGTTGAGTGTCAACTGTATAAATGTATTATTCTGAAATACATTGTCTTTGATTTCTTCTTCGTGGTGCTTCTGTGGAAATCGCACGTATGGGATCTTCTGCTGTGCCTGCGCAGCATTTCGGAACCTTCTAGAACCTCTTTGTCTGAAGCATTTTCTAGCATTCCACTTGGTAAACTGAAATGTATGTTTGATCTGAAATCAGTGTAGTGACAGTTGTGGGCATAGAGTTGTGAGAACTTGTGACTGAATCCCATGGAAGAATGCTATGATGGCTTGCATCAGCTTGAATGTTCTAATAGATCTTTTGTTATACAAAGGAATAGATTACGGGATTTCTTGACTGGACACAAATGGGCTGTGCTACTTACCACACAGCAAGATTGTGAATTGTGGAGTGAAGCAGTATGGCTCCCTTGTTCCTGTGTTGGGACATTGTTGTGGGGTGTCTTCTCCTGAGGACTCAGGGAGTCTGGGACAGATCAGGTCTTGATTGCTGTGGGTATGAAGCCATTTCCAGCACGCTATGGTGTGGGGATGTGAGGAAGACCATCTGCCCATGAATGAGGCCATCCCCTGTCATCATAGGGGATTCTAGCAGTAGATCGGAGTGTAGGGCTCATCAGTGAATAGGAACGTTGTCTGATTCCCGGATGCTGACCCATCCAGGTACCCACTCTGTTCCCATCTGTAACCAATAAAGTTGTGCCCTAATATCAAAGTATGCAAGTGTGTGGCATGTGTTTATTGCAAAGCAGACTTACACCTGACACCAGTGCATCTTTAGATATTTTCCATAAATTCTGCAAGAAATTTGAAACTACTTCTTTAATGGGTAATGCAAATTATTTTTCTTACTGCTGGCTGATAAGTTTTGTTGCAAACCGTTTAAATTATCCTCAACCAGCAGTTTCATTTGGTGTTTATATTTCTTTTACCTGTAAATGGAACATTCATTAGTGTTGGCACAATTTATTGAATGTAGAGTGTTACTAGCACTGTTGGTATTGTTAATGGCATGCATGAGTGTGTCTCATACATTTTCTCTCCTTTTATTTATTCTGAGGAATCTCAAGAATAATTTTGAATCAAGTATTGTTTTGAACTTCCCTAACTTTGACTGAGTCATTTACAGTTCTAGGACCTTTAAAAATGAATAAGAATCTATAAATACATTAGGTGGGATGCCCAAGTCAGAGATAATCTTTTCTGCTCACAATTTGGTTTTACCCATGGGCAATTCCAGTTGAGCTCAACCCATACAACATTGAAGCCATTTAAGAGAAGACAAGTTACTTGTATGAACTAATAACTGTTTCGACAGGATGCTTTTTTGCATTTTGCTGAAAGGTCTTCAGTGAGATGGGGCAGACAGATCTCCCATTATAGCAAATTTTAAATTGTAAAGTCAGGATATGCACTGAAATGGGTACCATACTACTCACACTTGGGTAATATGCAATTGTATTTTTGATGGCGGAAATACAATAGAATTTTGCAAATTACAGTATGCTTGAATGGGAAAGAAATCATTACAAGGAACTGAAGTTAGTTTTGAAGTTTACCTCACAATACTACAAATTCCTTTATAGAGCCTCCCAACTAGCTAAAAGTTTTCAAAGTCTGCAAAAGAAATCACACATAGCACATTATAGTCATCTAGATGAAGTATAACTAAGCTAATCTCACTAGCAAAATAAAGATCCATATTCTTACCATTAAAGAAAGAGATGAAAATTTAGACAATCTTCTCTAGGAATTTCATTAAGTAGTTTTATAGTAGTAAGGGCAGAAAGAACTCGGTAGGATAAAATAGGTCAATCATCAAGGTGTCAGACAACAATCCCTCAGTACAATCTTTCAGAACTACTTCATAAGAAATGAAATATCGTAGAGTGTATGTGTTCCCAGCAGGTCTCTTAAAATAGTGATGTGACAGATAGCTTTGAAAACTCTGAGTAGTCCAGCAGAAACAAAGAAGGGTTCATTCTCTGACCATTTCAAAGTCATTCATCAAGGTGACCAAAGCAAAGTGGATCCCATTTAAGTAGTTCTAGATGAATACTATTGTGTAAGGAAACAATAGTTGATACCATTTTTGTAGCTTTAGTACCTGCTTGTGTAACTATAGTGGATATTCTTCAGTTTGTAGACTCAGTGAATTTTGACAGGATTCTTGGACAAGTAAGACCTATCATATATTTGCGTCAGCCTAGCTTTCGAAAACTGACAAAGTGGATCAAGAGAACAGAGACCTCAATGAGGAGTTTGTTAGTCTTTTCCTCAAAAAGACCTTACTTAACCCTACTACGTTAGTTAATTTCCAATCAGATTTCCGTTTTTTTCATTTTTGGGTGCTTCAGGATGTGACACAAACTGTGGTGTCAAAGTCAGAACAGATGATGAACTATTTTATTTGTGAATATAGTTTTGTATTTTAGGCTCATTCCATTTGATTAAGCTCCTTTCGTCTGGATAAATGAAAAGGCATTATGCTGTTCTTGCCTCAAAATTTCAGTTCTGCTTAGTGGAGATGAAATGGTTGTTTATAAACATCCTGTGTAAGCATGGAGAGAATCAACTTTAAATATGGAAAACAATAATAAACAAATATTTCAGGACTAAGCAATTTTCTCTCTAAAGAATACCTGTATTCTTGCTGATTTCCCACTTTTGTTTTGGATTTACGTTTTATATAATAATAGAAGAAGATTATATACAAGAAAGCTGTCTATGTGAAAATGGTCATAGCTCCTGCTAATGTTGTTCCAAGTCTAACTAGTTGTTTGTATTTCTAAATGAGAATTTATAGCTCTTCAGTGTGACTAAATATAAGGACTTTTCTATGCTGTGTTCCTGTAGTAATCTTGATGCTGCATTTTTAAAAGTGAAGTTATTTTAGAATAGGCTTATCCGTGGGTACCATTTGTGTGGAGTGTGGAATCTTATATACATTATGGCAGATCAACACTTACTGGTTTCTAGTTTTGAAATTTGTATAGTAGTAGGATCCTCTTTGGCTGCTTGCGTTATATTTCTTTTTAGAAGGTTATTTATTGAGGTTATCCTCATTTGCATGTGTGTTTATGTGCTCTTGCAATCAATTTATATGCAGTGGAAGAGTTAGTGAATATTGCATGCCTTTTCTGGCTTCTAGGTGGGATTGCTGCAGTGCACTTTAAAACTGAATTTATGTGCTGTCTTTGCTTTGATTTAAAAAAAGGCTTGCTTGCTTGCTTCACCTCCCAAGTACAGGTATTAATTTACATTAGACTAAAGTCTTTATTTCCTTAAAGATTTAACCGAGGCTTTGGATGAAGATGCAGACCCCACAAAATCTGCACTATCTGCAGTTGCAACTTTGGCAGCTGCCTGGCCCCAGTTACATCAGGGTATGTGTGGGTTTCATTTTTTTTTGTTACGTTGTTTTCCTCTATTTTACAAAAAGTATCATTAGTATTGCTTTTAAATACTAATTTGGCTCTTAGAAGCCAAATAAACTAACCTTATTCTGTTGTTAACCTTAGGTTGCAATTTGAAAAACTTGGATCTTGATAGCTGCACTCTTTCTGAGATCCTCAGACTTCATATCCTAGCATCTGGTGCAGATGTAACATCTGCCAATGCAAAATACCGTTACCAGAAGCGAGGAGGATTTGATGCCACAGATGATGCTTGCATGGAGCTGAGATTGAGTAATCCTGGGTTGTTGAAGAAACTCTCGTCTACCTCAGTATATGATTTATCTTCGGGTAATAGAACCAAATAAAATAGTCATCTTTCATGACAAAAGTTCTTAGAATGGAGCAAAATCAAGAGAATTTGGTCAAGACTGAAGCATGTCCACTAATGGTTTAACATATTAGCATTTTAAATATATTGCATGTATTGTCTAGAAAGCTTATACATGACTCTTTTTGAAAATTCAGGACAGTGTTATATATTACCTCACTTAGGGGAGAACAGATCTGAGTCTTGATGCTCACCAAAGACAAGTCCAAGACCAATGTTATACATAATACTGTTCCACATTCCTATGGACATAGCCAGTATATAGATAAAGAAAATATTAACAGGAAGGTCATAGGCAAGCAATTAAGACTTGGTAAAGTGTCTACCATTTAAATTAAATGTGGCACGGCTACATTCTGAATTAGCATCGTATCTCTAAACATAGCTTCTCCCCCCATTTTATATCTTGCCAGCATCTATAAGATTAAATGAATTAGATGTCATTTCCGATTAAGAAGAGATCTAGTCGAATTGATAAGCCAAGTTGAATATTTCAAAGGATAGATTCCTGATTTTAGTAATAAAGCATTCTAATTTATATTAACTAAATTAGGGGAAAAGATGAAGATTCTTCATGCTCTCTGTGGAAAGCTTCTGACTCTTGTTTCTACTCGAGACTTCATTGAGGACTCTGTTGAAGTCCTGAGACAAGCAAAACAGGAATTCAGAGAGTTAAAAGCAGAACAGCATCGCAAAGTAAAAGAAGCTGCAGCAGCAAGGTAAGGAAAAAAAGAAAGCCAAATATGATTAAGTCAAATCTCTTACCTAGGATAACATTGTTAATACCTCTTTCTAGAAGAATTGCTTCAGACTTTGAAAAGATAATTAGTCTATTGGAAATAATGTAACCTATACAATATAAAAGTCTTTCTAGGACTATTGTTATGTGCGCTCAAGTCATTTCTGGCTGATGACAACTCTAATGTGAACACATCATAGGGGTTTCTTTGCAAGATTTGTTCAGAGGTGGTTTGACATTTCTTTCTTCTGAGGAAGACACACTGACTTGCCGAATGTCTCATAGTAGATTTCCATGGCAAAGGAGGGATTTGAACTCTGGCCTCCAGGGTCATAGTCTAGTGCTCAGACCACTACACCACATTCCATCGTCAGAATTAGCTTATTTATGGAAAATTTTATTATCCTTACTTCAAAGATTATAACATGTCTTAAATATATTTAGTATAAAAACATAATTTTGATTTGGTATTATTGGGAACTAAGGAAATTGTCTTATACTGAGTTAGACCATTGGTCCTTCTAGCTTAGTGGTTTTCCTGATTTTCAGGCTTGATTAATTTCCAGTCCTACTTGGGGGTGTTTGGGAAAATTCGGCTGTTCTGTGTGCAATTCAGCGTCACTGCCATTGAGCTGCAGTCCTTCCATAACAGGTGCGACACCAGCATCTCCTGTACATTGGGATTTCCAGTTTTTGGAAACTTAGTGATACACTTAGAGAAAACAACTGAAGGTTTGATATGCTAACTGGCTGTTTATACTATATTGCTTCAGAATCCGAAAGAGAAAAGAAGAAAGATTAAAAGGACGAGAACAAAAGATGAAAGAGAAACAGGAGAAACTGAAAGAAGAGCAGAAAAATCCTTCAGTTGAAGTGACTATTGGGTATGATTAGTTGTTATTTAAGGTTCACATATTTGTGCTAATGGTTAATTGGTTTCCTTAATCTGCTGTTCTAAATGTACATAAGGCCATCATGAAGTTATATTTCAGTCAATAATAAAAAGTATCAAATTGTCTTCCTATCTGGCCTACAAACTTATTGAGTTTGCAGAGTTTACTTAAAGGAAGATAAACGAAAAAATAGCTAGATATGGTATACATCTATTGTCACTCATACCTGGATGTATCTGGGAAAACTAGGACCTTTTGCATAAAACATGTGGTCTGCTGCTAAGCTACATTCTTTCCATGAGAATGATAATAATCAACTTTTTAGCCCTGTTTATTAATTAATATGTGTCCTTTTACTTGAGTAATATTCTCAGTGGGAAAATCTGAACATGTGACAAACTAATTGATGTCCCTGCCACAGCTTTCCAAGGCATCCAGGGCAGCTCCAAAAGGTTTCTTTGTCTTCTAGAGTTTATTTTAGGGGAATGGGAGGAGAAGCTGCTGTAAGGAAGGGGGATCAACCTCCTCAACATATCTGCTGACATAATATAGTCAGTGGAAATAGTCTTTTGTATCCTAACCTGTGCATCTTATTTTAATGGTATTTTAATATCCATTAATATCCATTGAAATTGATATTAAAAATACTCAAATGTGATTGAGAAGAGCACTTGCATAAAGTTATATTAGAAACGCATTGATTTAGAACTAGCTTACAAAAATCAGAGAAATGCATTTCTGATATCTAATTATTAACAAAAACAAGAAGAAATTGAAAATTCATGTTAATGTATTGAAATTGTTAAGTATTGCCACTGATACTTATTTTTGGTATCCATGCAGAGATTTGCACAACAATATACAGAGGGCCCACTGGATATTGTTGTGCAACTGAGTTTTCAGGGGAGGGGGCTTATTTGAATGTTGGACACAGATAGGCATAATATAGATTTACAGTACTGTAGAGTCTCAGTTATCCAACATAAATGGGCCAGCAGAATGTCGGGTAACCGAAAATGTTGGATAATAGGGAGGGATTGGTCACTCGCTTACTCAGCTGGAGAGTTTGTTTGTTTACTAAGAAACAAAAAAGAAAAGGGGGCAGCAGCGGCAGAAGCAGGAGCTGGGCCTCCCCTTCCTGCCTCCTCCAGGCACCAGTTCCCTACCCCGCTTGTCCCAGCTGCAAAGGCATGCTGCCTTCCCTCACTCGCTCGCTCACTGACCTTTGCCACTGCCTTTGCTGCTAAGACCTGGCCCAGTAAGTGAATGAGGGACAGCAGCAAAGACGGCAGCGGTGGGAGAAGCAGGAACCAGGCTCCTGCTTCTACCACCGCTGCCAGCTTTGCCACCCGCCCTCCCTCTCTCACTCACCTGCCCTTCCTCACTTGCTCATTCTCTCACCGGGTTGGGTCCCTGCAGCAAAGGTGGTGCCAGCAGCAACGGCAGAACCAGGTCCTGGCCTGGTGAGCGAACTAGGGAGGGTGGCAATGGTTGTTTCTGCCGCCGTTTTTCCCACTGGGATAAATGGGGTAGGAGCTGGGGTCTGGAGGAGGCAGATAGGGGGGGCCAGGCTCTGATGCTACTGCTGCCTTTGCCACCTGCACGCCCTCCCTCGCTCATGCAGAACCAGGACCTGGGCGGGTGAGCGAGCGAGAAAGGACGGACCCAGGACGTCAGATAATACAAAGTGTTGGATGAGCAGAGGTTGGATGATCGAGACTCTACTGTATTTGTTCTAAAGCAGGCTTATTCAACACATAACCCATGGCCCACATCTGACCTAGAACAGCTATGAACATAACACATAATCGTAAACTTAAAACATGAGATTTTTTTTGGCTATTTTTTTTGTTCTCGAGTGCAAACTTTGTAGAAGACAGTAGGACAGATCAGAGTATGCATTGTCCAAAATATTGGAGTATTATCAGTAATCTGCATTATAAATGCAAACAGTTGAGCCAGGAAAAAACCCGTTAAAATAAATAATAAAATAAAGATCAAGACTATTCTGTTGCGATGTTGCAAAAAATGTACAGAATTATGAAAAAGAATTCAAGTACGTATTCTGTGCTAGGCATAAGATGTATGCTATATGTTCCTTCCATTATTTGTCTGTATACATGACTTCATATTTATGGTGGTGTGCGGCCCAGGACAATTCTTCCATTGTGGTTCAGAGAAGCTAAAACATTGGACACCCCTAAAGCAATGATATTCAAAGTGGTGGTTTGTGGGCTAGTGCAGCGGGTCCCTGGCACGGTAGAAGAAGTACTGTTCTAAAGTGTGCTGTCTGTGCAATTCTATGTATATGGCTTAGATTCAGGCTATTTGGCAGACCATATCTCAAATTAAGATCCTGCCTAGGCTCGGAGAGGCCCTCCTCTTGGTCCCACCCCCATTGTACGCTTGGTTGGTGGGAATGAGAGAGTCCCATATTTAATTCTGTTTTAATGATTATATACTTTTGGTTTTAATTTATAAATTGTACAGTTTTAATTTTAGCTGCTTTGAATCTCCTGGAGAGAGAGAGAAAGTGAGATACAAATACTATAAATAAATAATGATAAATAATAAATATATAATTTTCTTAACTTGGAGGGTTTGATATCTGCCCAATTTTGCTTTATAGGGAGGAGGAACAAGAAGAGCTTGATACAAGTACAGAGAGCAAAGAAGTTGAAACAAAGGAGCAAGATCTTGATGCTGCAACAGACGATGAGGATGATTTAGTACCAAACAAAAAGAAAAGAGGTGAATTCAATTTTAAAATCTATCCACTGCTAAATGTTGTTTGTAGGGTTCTTGATTAAAGGCACAAGCGTTGAAGTTGCAGCACTACTTTTTTATCCGGTTGGTATATGTTTGAAAAAGTTTAGATAGCTTAATTGATCTAGTCTGATATGTAAGGATCCTTTGATCACTACCATTTTTCACTATAAGAATAAATCTTTGTTGAATTCCTGGTGTTTCTAATCAACAAATAAAAACTTTCCCTTAACTATGTAAGCTAGATGCATTCTTTAAATTATTTATACTTAGTAGTAATGTCTGGTAGAGTCAGTACTTTTGTTTTTATACGAGACTATTATATACTTGTATTTCCTCTCATGACATTTAGCTTGTTTTATTCTCTGAAGATACAAGTGTACACTTTTACAATAATTAGGCAGGTAGATGTGTTCCTGGGCATTGCTGTTTTCACAAAAAATATTGGTATCAGAAACAAACATAGGATCAGCGGGAAAATCGGAGTAGGTTCTTCTCGTGGTCTCTGTGATTCACTTCTGTACCTACACAGAGCCATCATTTTGGAATATCTAGACCCCAGGAGCTTGGTAGTGACTCCTCTACTTACTATCCTGCACACCTATCCTAGCCAACCAGAAAACAGTTTCTTTTCGTGCACCAGATAGTTCACATCTTTCAGTGTATTTCTGCTGAGTTTTTCAAACTTTCTATACTTCTACTGAACTAACCTTTCTATTTCTTGTTTATCTATTTTTGTTTATCTATTCACTCATCTTTTAAAAAAACTCTTTCTATAGATTTTAAAAATATATCACTTCAGGATTTCTTCTTCCCACTACATTTCTTTTTGTGATCTCTACCTCCCTTTTCAAAACTTTGTGGGCACAAGGTATCTCTGTCAGATATCCACAAAGAGTGTTCATATTGTTTTGAGGCAGGGACATACTGTTCAGTGTTTCCCTATTTGCCAAGCTCTAAAAAAAAATAAAGAAACTTAAATTGCAAATCCTTAAAAGTTGCTGATGAAGTGGCAAAATATTAGGCACTTTTCTCTGCATCTGTTACTGCATCAAAATAGAGAAAACAGGCTGGTCAGGAGAAAGCATACTCCAGTACTGTCCTCATGCCAAAAAGACCTTTGGTGTTAACACCATATGACATTGCATTTTTGTTCAGCCATGGCAAGCATTTTTTCCCTATATTACATTAACAAGGGAGTTGAGAATAATCGCCTCCTTTTCCACCTTAAAATATTGAGGTAAATCTTTAAAGTTGACTGACTAGAAAGCAGTTCATAAAAGACCTTCTTTCTGGGATAATTCTGTATCTAAGGAATGCCTGAAGAAAAAGAAGGCAAGGCAGGAAGAATACTGCCATGAGCCTGAGACAACTAAAGTACCTTTGATTCAGATTCCTTCATTTCCATTGGTATGAATTCCACCACCAACAGCACAGTTGGAAGCCTCCACTTTGGAGCCAGTTATGATGGAATAAACTTCAGTATCAAGTAGCAATACCAGAAATGTTGGTATCAGTTGAAACTGAATCATCTAGACTTATTGCTCAACTAATGATGGCTCCAACAATATTGTCTGTATCAATAGTATAGACAAGACCAGTACCATATCCACTGCCTGGACCACAATAGTCAGTTCATGTCCCTCAGTCTTCAATATTGTTTATGTTAAAGATAACTACATCAAATTCATTGATATCAGACAGTAGTCTGACAGTTCTCTGTCTTGATATGCATTCAGTCAGTGGTGACTTTGATTCAAGTTTCCTCACCCACACAATTTCCCCTGTCAGGACTTTTACCATTATAATCTTTTTCCTTTTGGTCTCTTCACAGCACCAAAGGCATGGTGTATGGTGGTAGTAGTGTCTTTCCTCAGGACTTGAAATCATTTAACTATATCTAGACAACTGGCTGTTGAGGGCTGTTTATAATTTGTTGTTCTGTACCCTGGGCACAGTGCGTTAAAGCGCTGAGCTGCTGAACTTGCGGACCAAAAGGTGCCAGGTTCAAATCCTGGGAGCAGAATGAGCACCCGCTGTTAGCCCCAGCTCCTGCCAACCTAGCAGTTCGAAAACATGCAAATGTGAGTAGATCAATAGGTACTGCTCCGGCGGAAAGGTAACGGCGCTCCACGCAGTCATGCAAGGCACTTGACCTTGGAGGTGTCTACGGACAATGCTGGCTTTTTGGCTTAGAAATGGAGATGAGCACCAACCCCCAGAGTCGGTCACGACTGGACTTAACGTCAGGAGAAAACCTTTACCTTTTACCCTGAGCAACGTCCTTGCAGACAGCTAATTCTCTCACACCAGAAGCGACTTGCAGTTTCTCAAGTCACTCCTGACATGGAAAAAAATCAGTGATTACAGCTGCATCTTGTCCTCCAATTTTTCTTAGAACAATAAGTAGTTTTTTAAAGCAATGTGCAGTAATTAAGTTAATACTAGTTTAACAAGTTTTTATGGCATTTAACATTAACTAGTAAAAAAAAAACAAGCCTGGCCTAGTTGTAAATTTATATTAGAACTGGGGAGATACAGGACTTCATTGAAGTTCATGAGCTAATCTTTATCCAGCCACTATTGCTCAACCTACCCTATCTCTCAATATTGTGAATATAAATAGAAAAAATATACTGTGGGCATAGAGCTGACTAACCTTCAGAAGAATAAATTGTATCTGAAATAAAGAAATAGAGGTTTTAGTTTGAAAAACTATCAAAGAAAGCATCTCCCATTTGAAAAGTGTATGTGAATTCACAAGCTGGACATATAACTTCAGACCAGTTAGTAAGCTGATAGAGAGCAGGTTTAGAATTAAGATGTTTTCCTGTTTTCATGGAATTGTATTTCTTTTTTTCTGTTTCCATATTTTCAGGCAAATGAGTTTCACTGTCTGTACAATATATATTGACATAGTGTTCTTGCTTTCTAATTTAGGAAGAAGAGGACAAAATGGCTTTAAAGATCTTGCAAAGCGAATAGAGACTACAAGTGAAAAATGTGAGCCACTTACTCCAGAGGAGGAAGAAGTTTTAAGACAGGAGCAGCTCACCAAAGAAAGTGAACTTATGGAAAAGATCCAGAAAGCCACAGTCTGTACCAATATCTCTCCTTTGGGCCGCGATCGCCTCTACCGGCGGTACTGGCTTTTCCCATCAGTTCCAGGATTATTTGTGGAAGAAGACTATTCTGGTTTAACAGAAGACATGCTGTTGCCCCGGCCATCTTCATTTCAAGATAATATACAGGGTCAGTTAACCACTAAAAGTGCAGAATCTTTAAAGATAGAATCTACCTCTAATGCTCACCAAGATTTGAATGGTAGTGCCAGGATATCTGTATCACAGCTAAAACATAAACCAAACCGATGGTGCTTTTACAGTTCTCGGGAACAATTGGATCAGCTCCTTGTTTCTCTCAATTCCCGAGGTTACAGGGAAAGTGCCTTAAAGGAAGTTCTTTTGCATGAAAAAAACAAAATATATGAAAAACTGGAGAATTTTCCTGCTGAAAAATTCCATATTTCAGGTAAATATTATTGGATTTTCCTTACTGCTGTCACAAATCAATTTTTTCCTATGTAGATTTATCAGTATTATTTCTTATGGAGGAAGGCGTGAATTGTATGCATTTCTAATGTTAGCATGATTTTTCAATTTGTTCCACCAACTAAACATGAAAAATGCCTAGGAAATACAAAACATAATTCTCAGGAAACTTAGTGGAGTAATTAATTTCAGGATTGCAACATCCCAGTTTGTTACTACTATTGTCCCTTACTCTCTCCTTCAACATTTTTCCTCCTGTCATGCCAACTGGTTAGGGAATTTCTCTCTACCATTAAATTAATTATCCAAATGAATAAATAGGTAGTTAGCCAATTTCAAAACAAAAGTTAAAAACTTTAAAAAGATAAAAAAATAAGAATAAAGGAAAGCTGAGTTCATTACTGGGCCAGCAACCTTGGAAAAAGAAGGGGAGAGCACTGTGAAATAGTGTGATATCTACTCACAGTCACCATCTTGAAAACTCAAATTCCGAACAGAAAGAGGGGTGGGAGCGATAACAGTTTCCAGCCACTCTGAGAAAGCCTCGGTGTTGAGTACACACTTGTCTAGCAGAGCAAAGGTCGTGAGAATTTTAAAATCCAAACTTTGCATTAGGTTTTTGGGGTGGAGGCGGGGGGGCTGCTTATCTTGAAAACACAATGGTGTAGGCACAGCTTTACTTTCAAAGTCATTATGCAGTCTTATCCACAGATATCCAGGAAAATGCAAGAATTCAAAATATGTATGTAATAAGAAACCTAACTGAAGGAATTGTTAACATGAGGTGGAAGCAACGATGCAAAGCCATTCAGTGAAGCATGGTCCAAAAGACAATTAATTTCACAGAAGTGTTTATAAACATTATTAGTGGGGAGCACACAAGGTGATTCTTGGGAACTGCAGTTTTTTCTGATTTGGTTACTGAAAAAAAATCTTTATTCTTGGTTCCAAGTTTCAGGCCTTACTCTATCATAGTGGTTCTCAACCTGTGGGTCCCCAGGTGTTTTTGCCTACAACTCTCAGAAATCTCACTCAGTTTACCAGCTGTTAGGATTTCTGGGAGTTGAAGGCCAAAACATCTGGAGACCCACAGGTTAAGAATCACTGCTCTAGCCATTATGAAATTGTTTTGTAGTATTGCTTATCTAGGTTAGCATTTTCTTCTGTAGAAGAAGTGTGTAGTGTTATCAATAATAAAATAATAATAAATAATAAAAAAGTAATAATAAAAATGATACCCTTCTGGTTTCTGCATTTTTTGGAGGCTGATGTCAAAAGTGTTTGAGGAAAATGGGGATTTGGCCATGGTGATAGCCAGCTGTCTGTATTAGGAAAACCGGGAATATTGAAATTAGTACACACTTGAGATGATTCATTTAGGTGTTGTCTTTTTAATGTAAGATTGAAGAAACTGTCATGTTGTAGTTTTGACTGTAAATTGTTAATTTTGATTATTGGTTCTTGTTCCAGAGAAACCCCAGCATGAATCTAAACTGCATCCAGGACGGGGGAAAACACAAAATACATATGATGTCACACTAATGTCTGCAGAAAAGCAACTTGAATTGAGGCTCAGAGATTTTCTTTTGGACATTGAAGATAGAATCTTCCAAGGAACATTAGGCTCAGTTAAGGTATTTTTAACTCCTAAAATCTTGCTGGGAATGTTGCTTCCAAAGCTGTGAAATCTTCAGCCACAATATTTTACTTTTCATCCAAATGCAATTTATGAATTGTCTTCAGGTTCTTCTGTATGTCAGGGTTTTCCATATCTCAGTAAATGCATTTTGTTTGTAGGTAACAGACAGGAATACTTGGAGAACAGCATTAGAAAATGGGCAGTACGAGTTACTAAATGGGGGAATCAAAGAAAATGGTATCGCAAAATCTGAGACTGAAGATGCTGAAGAGATGGAAATAGATGATCAAGTAAAGGTTTTGATAAAAGACAGGTAAGAGTTTGTAGCACAGAGTGGTTGAATTGCACTTCATCATTAGTTCTCCTTAAATGCAACAACCAATATTTTTTTCTGTAACTAGTTAACAAAAGTTGAAATGTTTATTAGATAGTGAAATACCTTTCTGTGCCCACAAATACAAAGGCACTTCTTCCAATGTTTCAGTGGAAATGTCCTTCTTAGTTGTTTGTCTTCCAGTGGAACTCAAGTGGAGAGAGCAAGAAGTATGTAGCAGAAGGCTTTGTGCAAACAATGTTGGGTCTCTAAAGTAAAACACCAACCGAAAAAAAATCTCCAAACCAATAATCAAAATGTGTCCATACAACCATAACTGCCTATAGGCAGTACAGCATAATTGAACATAACTTGCCAGTTCATAAGGTTCTTGACTTCATGTGGTCTTTCACATGTTGATATCCGTTGCTTCGTTTGAAGTGAATCCTTGGAGTCTAATTTATTCTGGAAAAATTCATTCTTATCAAGTTACTAAAGATGACTTGTTCAAACTAATCCACATTCCTGAAAAAAAATCATATTCAAGGTTTTGTTTGTTTGTTTGTTTGTTTTTTTGGGCCCGGGCTGTGGCGCAGGCTGTTGAGCAGCCAGCTGCAGCAAATCACTCTGACCAAGAAGTCATGAGTTCGAGGCCAGCTCGAAGCCCGCGTTTGTCTTTGTTCTATGTTAAGGCATTGAATGTTTGCCTTATATGTGTAATGTGATCCGCCCTGAGTCCCCTTCGGGGTGAGAAGGGCGGAATATAAATACTGTAAATAAATAAATAAATAAATTTTCAGTTTTGCATATTATTATTATAATATTTATTATATTTATTTATAGCCCCTTTATTTCTCCCGAAAGGAACTCAGAGCATTTGTCCTAATCATGCAAACATTTATTTTTATGGCCCTGACTTTCATTGTAGAATTCCACATCTGGCTTTAGGGTTGTTTATAAGTATTCCCCAGTATTATAATGGCACTTTATAGCCACCATAGCTGAGTAACCTCCTTCCCTTGAGAACATGATTTATTTGCACTTTTAGCACTTTGGCCTAGATTCTTTGAACCTAATCCATGATTTTAACATTTTATCTTGTATGTGGTTTTTATGACCTGGTTTTATTGTTTGATTATTGGTTTATTGGTTTTATTGTTCTGTTCGGGCTTGGCCCCATGTAAGCCGCCCCGAGTCCCTTCGGGGAGATGGGGCAGGGTATAAGAATAAAATCATTATTATTATTATTATTAGTAGTATTAGTATTGGAACTGATCTAGTTTTACAGTCGTTTTCTGGTCTTGAAGTAAGTTGTAATACAGCTAGTGTCCATTATGACTAGTATGTTGGAAGGCAAGACAGATGATGTTAGACAGACTTATGGTTAATATGTTGGATGCAAGGGGCAAAAATGGATAGGCAGATATTTTTTATCAGTCTCAACATGCACATACCTTAGAAAGGCTGAGACTAAAGTGGTGATTTTTGTTCTAAAGAGATCTTTCAATAATTATAATCTCTATATCTTCAGCAGAAAACTCAATATTTCTGACATCTTTACAGATAGTTCTGCTTTTTTATCTAACATAAAAAACAATTTCAAAATAAAAATGTTCAATTATAACCTTAATTATTTTTCTCCTGTGTCTTCTTTCTTGAAAAAAAATTCCTTAGTGTGAATTAGCTTTCACGTTAGTAACAGAAATGACTTGAGTACTAGGCCTTTCATACAATAAATCAAAGCAAATACATAGGTAGTTTGTGCCAAACACATATAGTTTAAATCTGCATACAAATTTGTGAATTTTTTTACTGACGCTCCCCACCATTCTAAGCAGTATTTTTAGTTTTAAAACTGATTTATTTAAACTTTATTTTAGATTAATTGGGTTAAAACCAGAACCTCAAAGCACTGCCTCAACTAATACAAGCACTCCACAGCCTGTGAATAATGCGGTCCATTACTTGGCAATGGCATTGCTGCAAATACAGCAAGGCGTTGAACGCAAATTTCTTAAAGCACCACTCGGTAAGTACTTTCTTAGACTTCTTTGCTCCCTCAACTTAATCTAATTTATAAGGGATAAAGTAGGCCTCACACAAGGGTTTTCAATTAGTTATTTAGTTACTGTACTATCCTGATTATGCACATGGCCCCATAGGAAAAGTGCACTCAATTATGGAACTTCTTGACCAGGGACCAACTATTCACAGGACATCTGTCTTTGCAGTATTCACTACTATTACAATACAATATTTATATCCCGTCCTTCTCACCCAATAGGGGACTAGTTAATTAGCCTTCATCTAGCCCACTGCTGCCTCCAGAAACGAGCTTAGGTTGTATATGGCCTGGCCTTATGTTATACAGGTAAAATGGAAAGCAAAGCTGAGTTCCATTTGTATACTGATCATACCAAATCACAGACTTAAATAACTGCCCCCAGTGGCTATATATAATGAAACACATTGGGGAAAAGGATAGGTTTTCCTGAAATCACTGAGTTGCCACCCTTGGGAATTGATCCATCAGGTAGGACCATGCCTCCTGCTCCAACCTTACAAAGCCAATCCAGGAGGATATCATGGTCAGTAATATTAGATGCCACTGTGAAATCAAGGAAGAGAAACAGAGCCATACGTATCCTATTGCTCTGATGATTGATTGATTCATCCATGTCACTAAGACTGATTCCATTCCTGAAGCTAGATATGAATGCTGAAATAAATGAAGAAAATTTAAGAGTAATTAAAGAAAATTTTAATATATTTTGTGATAAGGAAACCACATTTCTTCACTTAATGCAGCTCTCAAAGACTTTACTGAATGAACCAAAACTTCTGTCTACTGCATGGAAAATAGATTTTTCTTTGTGATCTCTTTGACTCACTCAAATTGGCTATCTGAACCTCCACAGTGCATTGTTCTGAATCTTCTACAGCTGTTTTGGCAGTTCCCGTCCTCAGGTGCCTCATCCCACCTAAACCCTTAGTACCCTTTTATTCACTGCTGTAACAGCATCAAGGAAATGGTTTTGAATATTTCTTTCAGCTTTTAAAAACTTTTGGACTGTATAGTTTGCTTAACTTAGGGTTTTGATTGGCTCTGTTCTTTTAGGTTTTGGCTTTCTATGGTTTGGATTGGGTTTTTTGCAGACTGTGATTTGGATGGATGTTTGACTTGACTTGGTTTGACTTAGGTTATTGACTTCTCTGTGGTAAAGTTCTCTTTTTATGGCCTCCTCTGGATGCATTAAAAAGTGCACTACTTCCAGGGCTAAGATCCCTGAAAGGGAAGGCCTTTCCAGTGCACTACGAACCTGTTGTGTAGAGGACACCTCCTCCTGTTCCTCCAGAGATTCAGACTTGGATTCAGATATTCTCCTGCCTGCTTGAATTACTCTGCAATCTTCTTCATTAAATGACTCCCAATTCTGATTTTTCTTCTTCCTCCTCTTATATACCTTCAGTGTGTTCTCTCTCAAGATTTCAGGAGAACATGAGTCAGACTCTCCTACTGATGACATTTGTGAAACAGATGGTATGGATGGTATGACTTTTGAAGCTAGAACATAAACAGCCTGAGGTGAACCTGATTGATCAGGTCTATGGGTGAATCCAGAGCAAAATCTGGATACCAACATCCATCACAATGCGTCTGTTATTTCTGAAATTAGCTCATAGATCATGGCCCACTCCATTGGGCCACTCATCTCAAAAAGCATTGTGAGCTTATATTGCATTTCAGAGTCTGGTTATGAATAGCTGTTTCACCATCCTAAACCAAATTGTATTGTGGCTGAAACGTCATAGACTCCATGCAGACCATGTCACCTCCTCTAAGAAGGAGGGAAAGAAACTGGATTTGATTGCTAAAAATGTTTAGTCCACCTCAAACCTTACCTTCCAGATTGCAAATTATGAAGCTAGCAGGAGGGCTTACTAACAGGCTTCAGATACCTGGGTTCTTGATATTGTCTGGAGGGAGTATGCTATACAGTTTTGGGACTATTCCCAATTGGGGGTAATCTGCATTCCTGCATCCCTCCCCCTTCTGATATACTTGTCAAAGAAAGACCCTCATAGATTAAGGTGTTTTCATACCTGTCTTGATATTGATTCCATAGGGGAGGGGGGAGGGAGGCGGGAGGCAGGGTTATTCCACTACATGTTTAAAGATGGAGGCCGATCTTGGATCTTTGGAACATCAACCTTTACATAGAGCCCAGATAATTTTGCATAGTGACTCCTGGTTCCGTCCTTCCACTGTTGCAAGAAGGAGATTGGGTTGCCAAATTGAACTGGAAGGTATCTATTTTTATATCGGCAACCAACCATTGTACAGATTGTATTATAATAGTTAATATTACTCTGGCAATAATTTCTTTCAAATTTGCATCAGTTAATTTTACAAATGAAAGAATAGATTACCCCCTTTAAACACTTCCTTCAGTTTCTAGGAATTACAGGTGATGGAGAAAGATTGTCTTTTGTCCAGTTCATGAAAATAAACTTTTTTTTTTCATTTACTGCATTTTCTGAGAGTCCCATTAAAATGAACTATTAGTGGAACTATAGGTTTAAATGATGCCTAGTTTCTGAACCAAAACTTTCATGCTAAGTGATTTGAGATCATTATGTTTTTCATGTAATTGCCTACTCTTTATGGCTAAATAAAATTTGCTGTGTATTGAGAAGACAGAATGAATGCACTGATGGAATGTTTCATTGTATTTTCAAACTATGAAATGAATTTCATTACATGAAATAACTATGTGCATTTAATACTAGGTGATGCAGAAGAAAATAAGAGAGATCAAAAAGGAGACAAAAGGAAAAAGAGAGAAGAAGATCAATCCAGTCAGAAAGATGGTAAATAATTTACATTACTGTACATATGAACATAGAACATTCATTTCGTTTTCTGTTGATTTGTACGATACCTGTCTTCTAATTTTTAGCAAATGTAACTAAGAAGTCTAAAATCACATTCTTAAAAATATGAAAGAAGGAATGGTGAATACATACAAATCTTAAATTAAAATACTTTTGATTTGAATGTCTTTGACATACATTTCATTTGCTTATTTTATATATATATATATATATACACATACTGTAGAGTCTCACTTATCCAACATAAACAGGCCGGCAGAACATTGGATAAGCAAAAATGGTGGATAATAAGGAGGGATTAACTCATGATAACTCTTTTGGGAGTGAATTTTGCTTCCGAGAGGTCGATTTCTCTCACTTCCTATTGTCTCAGCCCTGTTCTTAACAAAAATGCTGGATAATAAGGAAGGATTAAAGAAAAGCCTATCAAACATCAAATTACATTATGATTTTACAAATTAAGCACCAAAACATCATGTTTTACAACAAATTGACAGAAAAAACAGTTCAATACACGGTAACGTTATGTAGGAATTACTGTATTTACGAATTGAGCACCAAAACATCACAGTGTATTGAAACCATTTGACTACAAAAACATGGGCTACTAACAAATTGACTACAAATAAAGATAGAATTGCATAAAATGAACTTACAGCAACAACGTTGTTGAAAATTAAATCCGTAAAAGGTTCAGTCTTGCTGCATAGAGAAACAGCTGTGGATCCAAGCAGGAGGCAGACTGCGTTGGGTAATCCAGAAGGTTGGATAAGCGAAGGTTGGATAAGTGAGACTCATATCGGGAAAAACAAATGGCTGTCTTACAAATCTCTGGTCAAAAAGGCATTGAGCAAATTCTAATTTTTATCTTCAGATGCCAAGTTAGTGTGCCATGCTTTTTGGTGCTAATATACCACTTTGTTGTGATCATCTGTTTGTAATCAATATGTTAAATGACATACAACTGGGCATTCCTTATCCTTAATTACAAATCAGAAATACTCCCAAATTCCAAAATTGTCCAAATGGCTTAAATACAAAACAAAATTCTAAGGCAGCAAAATGGAAAATTGAGGAAGAGCAGATTGCAGTGAAATAGGATGCTGAAAGAAGACATGGCAATCTGCAACCTTGAAAAGAAGCAGTCCTGTTTAGGAAGTGAGAATATATTGGAATTTTTGTTACATGTATAGTTTTGTGTATATGTATGGAATGGACAAATGCAGATGTAACAGTGACCACTTCCTTAGATGTATAACGTGTAGCCACATTAATTCCATTAATGTATTTTGCATCATGTGAAGATCTATTAGTCTGTCTTAAAATATATTGCTCACTGATTTAATTAAGTGATTCTGTTGTCATTATCTGTTGCTTGAGGTAAAAACTCTCCAGCCTTTCTTTATAGGCTCCAACATAGACTTTACGTGCCTTGTTCTGCATCATTTTATTTCTGCCGTATCCTTTTTGAGATGATATGATCAGAACTTATACAAATATTTCAGGTGTGATCACACAGCAGAGCAGTAAAAGGATACTGAAGTACTGGCAATTTCGCTTTTCATACTCTACCTCATCTTGTTTAAACTTTATTTATATCCCGCCCCGTCTCCTCATGGGGATTCAGGGCGAGTTAAAAGCTATATCCATAGTCCATTCCTTATTTGGTAAGGCCAGATCTTTAAATATTAGGCTCTCCATATGATTGGGAGATATATGTGTTGATATTATTAGAGAAATTTAAACTCATACTGAAGTAGAAAATTTCTTTGTAGAAGCCAATCTGCTCCCCCCCTCCCCCCCCCCCCCAAAAAAAACAAGGATGCTTGCTCTGCATATTTTTGTGCTATGCTGGTAATGCTAGAACAGATGTTTGACTGTATAATGAATAGAATAAATTGTGTGATAGCTAGCATTAACTTTTTTGTTGTTCCTGTTGCTAAGATGCCATTGATGGTGGCCGCTCACACAAAAAAATATTGGACCGTTGGAAGGAATCATTGCTTTCTTCTGCTAGCCTGTCTCAAGTCTTTCTTCACCTCTCAACACTGGAACGAAGTATTATCTGGTCTAAATCCATTTTAAATGCTCGTTGCAAAATGTGCAGAAAGAAAGGAGATGCTGAAAGTATGGTGCTGTGTGATGACTGTGATCGAGGCTATCATATATACTGTATAAGACCAAAACTCAAGGTAATTTATTTATTTATTACATGCATTTATACCCCGCCCTTCTCCCCGAGGGGACTCAGAGCGGCTTACATTCTGCCACGAGGGCCAGCAACAAATATACTATAAAAACAAAACAAAACATGATAAAAACATGATAAAAACATGATTAAAAGTATACAAAAATTAAAACGCTGCAAGGCAGCGATATTGCACCCCCCCCCCCAGTCATTCACTACTGCTACAATTACAGATTTGCGACCCGATTACAACAGCCAATGAGCTTATTCGCTGAATGCCTGGGCGCAGAGCCAAGTTTTTAGTTTTCTTCTAAATCCCAGGAGGGATGGGGTTTGCCGGATATCGCTGGGGAGGGAGTTCCCAATGCATTTCATTTCAGAAATAATACCTCTGATTGTAAGTAATGGTGGCTTTTTAAATGCATGATGGCTCTTTGATAGGTTGTTCCTGACGGAGACTGGTTTTGTCCAGAATGTCGACCAAAGCAACGTTCTAGACGCCTTTCATCCCGTCAAAGGCCTTCTGTAGAAAGTGATGAAGAGACAGAAGAACAAATTGAAGATGAGAATGATGAAGCTAGTTATGAGGAAACTGGACAAAGTGAGGAAGATGATTATGAAGAAGAAGAAGATGGTGATGATTCTGATTCTCAAGAAGAGGATGAGAAAAGGTAAAACAGGCTTAGTCAGCATTATAAAGAAACAGCACAAAGTTCTTATATCCTGTTTCTTCACCACTGATGCTAATTAATATCGAGAGCTGCCTAAGATGTCTACTCATCTCATCACATCTTTGTACCTTCTTAAATCCTACCTTATTATTTCGATTTGCAAAGATTCATTGGCATTCTAAACTAGTAAATTAATAGTTACCACATGTACTTATATGTAAGTTGAAAAAATGCCAAAAATAGCCCCCAAAAGTTGGGTTGATATATACAAGAGTCAGTGCTGGAATGCAGACCCTACGGACCCAGTGCGAAGGCAGGGACATGAGGCAGAGGTAAGAAGTGCTCTCAGCCCATTGCCCTTCTTACCCAAACTAGAGGAAGAAATACAACCTTCTTTCCTTCCCTCTTTCCTCACCTTGTTTTCAGCCTGGAGTTCATCAGCAATGGGGGTGGCTTTTGGGTGCTTGAATTGATCAGAGGCATTTTTAATAAGGCTTTCCTACATAATCTTCTCTACAAAGATTACTATGGTGACCATTGTTAGTAGTGGCTTACTGTAAAAGCATGTGTGCCGCAGTCTCTCTGCTTTCTCACCTGGTCCCTAATAGAGGCAAGTTGCTTTCTTTGCTCTTCTCATTCCCTCCCCCTTTTTTCAGGCTGAATTCTCAATCTTTTTCATTATTTATATTGCATTTCATATCTGTATTTGTATAGATATAAACATTTGAGGATCAGCAGTACAATTTCTTTCCCTTGTAACTCCACAAATAAACAGATGCTGTCCTTTACTTTAGTTCTTTATAAGTACATTTGAAAAGGAAAGCATTTTGCTAGGACCAGTATATTAAAACATACTTCACCAATTTTTAATGCATGCATTAGGAGGTAGTCTGTTTCTAAGTACAACAGAGCGCTTACCTTTCAAATCCTGTATAGCTTGGGGCCAGAGTACTTGAAAAACCCCAGCTCCCTGTTGTCCATCTACTGAAATTTAAATAAAAGCCCTTCTCTAGTAGAGGTGTAGCAGTTGGCAAAAAGGAAGAGAGCCTTCTTAGTTGTGGTGAACTATTTATGAAATTATCTCCTTAAAGAGGTTTGATGTTTGCTTCATTATCTTTTTGGTAACCATCAGAGACTTCTGATTCATCAGCTTTTGAAATGCTAAATGTGATTGTTTTAGCTGTTGTGGCATCTATTTTAATTTAAATGGCATGGCACCATAAGAGGTTTATATGGAAGGGTAGTGTGTGTGTGTGTGTGTGTGTGTGTATGTGTATGTGTGTGTATATGTATATATATATATATATATATATAGTGTTGCAATTCTCCCATGTGGGGGAGTTGAATCATTTATGATTTTATTCAATGATATAAAATGTGAGTATAAAATTGTCAACTTGGGAGGCTACAGACCAGAAAGGTAGCACATTAATCCTTGTATAACTACTTACAGATTATCCAAATTAGGAAAACCTCAGGTAAAACTTTCTCTAAGAACAAGAGCTTCAAAACTTGCTGCTGTCATCTCAAGACAATGCAACCAGCAACAAGTTACTAAAAGATACAGTTCTAGGAGTCAGCAGAATACACCTAAATCAACTGGATCTACCTATAAAGGTACTGGGAGAGCCCAAAGGAAAACAAAATCTGCTCCTCCATCAGTAACAAAATTATCAAGACTTAACAGCCGTTCTACTCGTCACAATTGTGGTTTGCTACAAGAAGATGAATTTATAGAGTTAACCAATCCACTAAGACAACGCAGAGGGAGGAAGACAGCAGATAATACTCCTGCTAGCAGTCCTTTAAGTTCTGTTGGCTTCAGAACTCTTGACTCTGTGGATTCAAGTGAAAAGAAAAGTTCTCCAGTTTCTATAGTACAAAATCATCTTCAGGATTCAGAGTCCAAAAAGAGGGGTAGGAAACGACAATGTACAGGTATGTTGAATCCTTTAATTAAAATTATAATGGCTAAAGAATTTTGGAGTTCATTTTGGAGTTTAAGATCTTTGCTGGCTATAGTACCCCCCTCTTCCCAGTGCATGTTAAAGTTCGTTAGATTGGGTTAGATGAAAAACAAAGAGAAAATACCAGAGAAACAGAAAGCCTTCTCTTATCTGGTCTAAGTATCCAGGATAGATGAACAAGGGTGGTTGGTTGAACTTTTGCATCTTGAGATTACTGTTTTCCTCATGCTTAGTAAATTGTCAAGGAAGAAGCTTCTCACTTTAAAGCATACAAAACCTAGCCTAAAGTAATTCTTCATCGTTGAATAAGTTATATGTGCATTTGTTTATTTAATCCCCTGCATTTCTGCCAAAATAGAACCCCAAATGGTTAAAATAATTGGTTTCCTGGATCTTTCCCCCTAGAATCTTCTCAAGTGCCATTGAATAGGAGAAGTTCAGGGCGTCAGAGTGGAGTACATGAATTGTCTGCTTTTGAGCAGCTGGTTGTGGAACTAGTACGTCATGATGACAGCTGGCCTTTTATGAAGCTAGTTTCCAAAATCCAGGTAACTAAGTTAATTTCACAGTAGTGAAAACTGTTTTTGATTGACATGTTCTAGCAAGAAATCTGGGATGGTACCTCTGTTATATGGGGGAAGTAGCTGTACACACCTGAATTACAGTTTCTATACTTAAATTGTAACTGCAGTGAATGTTATTAAAAGTTTTAAGAATTGAGACACTCAGTGCACCTACTTCGTGGAAATATTACAAAGTGGAAAACATACAATATCTGAGGCAAGGTACTAAAATACTGATACCAGAGGTGTTACGGTAATATGGATGATAGAATATTACTCTATTTATTTTAGAATTCATCTGAGTGACCTGTCTTCCTTTTTTCCTGAAATACTAAGATTAGCTTAAATGATTAAGATAAAATACTATGAGTAGAGGGTCAATCTTATAGAAACTGCAAATGAATATTTGTTATTGTAGAAAAAAACATCTTAAATTGTACTGTTCCCTGAAGACTCCTTAAGTGGTATAGAAAACCTGTAAGACTGTTGGTTTATCAATTAGTAAGGCTGTTGAGCATACATGCAGTCTCCCAAGTTTATGAGCAAGATAGGTTCTGTAAGTTAGTTCTTAGGTTGAATTTATGTGCAAGTCAAAACAGGTACATTTTAAAGTGCAACTCCAACCAAATAATACTTTGGAGAGCATAGGGAAGGGTTGATGCCCCCTGTGGTGTTGGTTTTGCTGTCTGTGCCCTGGTTCAGAAGATTTCACCTCACTTTCTGTCCCTGTGATAATTGGATTTTGAAAAATGTGGCTTGTTGTAGAAACAAGGATTGGTGAGAAAGCTTCAGTAGAGATATATTTTCCCCATGATAACTCTTTTGGGAGTGAATTTTGCTTCCAAGAGGTCGATTGCTCTCACTTTTGTCTCAGCCCTGTTCTTAACTATGAGTCATTTGTAAGTAAAATGTTTGTAACTCGATAACTGCCCGTATTGGGCTTTTGCATCTTACAGTAGAGTCTCGCTTATCCAACATAAACGGGCCAGTAAAATGTTGGATAAGCAAAAATGTTGGATAATAAGGAGGGATTAAAGAAAGGCCTATCAAACTTCAAATTACATTATGATTTTACGAATTAAGCACCAAAACATCATGTTTTCTAACAAATTGACAGAAAAAGCAGTTCAATACATGGTAACGTTATGTAGTAATTGCTATAATTACAAATTTAGCACCAAAACATCACAATGAATTGAAAACATTGACAGGCAGACTGCGTTGGATAATCCAAAACGTTGGATAAGCAAAGGTTGGATAAGTGAGACACTACTGTATTTCTTTTTGAGAGACAAAATATGGGTATGTGAAAAACTATAATAATGTATTCTGCCCAAAAATACCTGTTGTTCAATCATCAGTTGCTTTTGAAAAAAATGTAGTAAAGCCAAATTATGGGAAACCATTGGAAGAAGTACCTGTTTTAATTTTAAAGTTACTAGTATGTCATTAGATAATAAAGTCAGCCAGTCAGGTGATTCAAAAAAATCTGCTTATTGCCAAGTCCCATTAAATAGTTTTCTGTAGCTATGAAGGTATAAGATCTTTTAACAAGTTAGTTTCAAAGTATAAAAAGATAAAGGTTTCCCCTGACGTTAAGTCCAGTCGTAACCAACTCTGGGGGTTGGTGCTCATCTCCATTTCTAAGCCAAAGAGCCGGCGTTGTCCATAGACACCTCCAAGGTCATGTGGCTGGCATGACTGCATGGAGTCGGAGCGGTACCTATTGATCTACTCACATTTGAATGTTTTCAAACTGCTAGGTTGGCAGAATCTGGGGCTAACAGCGGGCGCTCATTCCGCTCCCGGAATTTGAACCTGGGACCTTTTGGTCCGCAAGTTCAGCAGTTCAGTGCTTTAACACACTGTGCTGCCCAGAGTTATTGTAAGCCTCCCTGAGTCCCCTGATGGGTGAGAAGGGCGGGGTAGAAATGATGCAATAAATAAATAAATAAATAAATAAATAAATAAATGATAGTACAGTAGAACCTCACTTATCCAAGCCTCTGGATTATCCAAGCCATTTTTGTAGTCAGTGTTTTCAATATATCATGATATTTTGGTGCTAAATTCGTAAATACAGTAATTACAACATAACATTACTGCGTATTGAACTACTTTTTCTGTCAAAGTTGTTGTATAACATGATGTTTTGGTGTTTGATTTGTAAAATCATAACCTAATTTGATGTTTAATAGGCTTTTCCATAATCGCTCCTTACTATCCAAGATATTCGCTTATCCAAGCTTCTGCCGGCCCGTTTAGCTTGGATAAGTGAGACTCTACTGTATATCCATTGTGATTGCTCCAAAGACTGAGGTGGTAGAACTATTTCCTTGGGCAGGCAGATGGAAAGATGTAACAGTTCTGAATAAGACCTCTTGAACCATCTGTTTGTTTAACCTTGAAAATCTGGTCCAAATCTAGTTACTCATCCCAGCTAGAGCAGACCTATTAAATAAATGGGATTTACATAGCTGTTAAAATAGTCAGCAGTTGATTCAGAGGATCTACTCTAGTAGGAACTAGCAACTGGATTTAAGCTTGATAAGAATCTCATTTTGTAGTATGAATGGATTATAATACTTACGCATTAATTATTTTATACCTTTTTACAAAAATGCAGGTGCCAGACTATTATGATATCATCAAAAAACCTATTGCCTTAAACATAATCCGTGAAAAAGTGAACAAATGTGAATACAACCTAGCCTGTAAGTAAAGTTGCCTAAACTAATCTTGTTTATTACTTTAAACGCAGTTTAATTTACATAGCCCCTCAATGTGTTCAGAATATTTCGAAACAGGGTTGTTCTTCTCTTGCATTTGCAAGAAATCTTCAGTACACTGGGAAGACATTAGGGCAACATTAACCAGAAGTAGGTACTCAACGTGACTTAAGCATAATTTAGTTCTAGGTGTGATGCTGGCGAGACCTTTTCAGGCATTCCAGAAATAATGTGTAGCAAATGGGTGTGTGGCAACTGTATTCTCCATTTCAATTTTTATTACCTTCCAAATGTGGAATGCAACCTTCAAAACAATCCTGTTCAGGAAGTAGTTCTTTATGTGGAGGACAATGGTAAAGCTAGCATTTTCCCCCTTCTATGTGTTTAACCTGTTTTAGAACACCTGAAATGGTCTATATTTGTGGACATAATAGTTTTGGATATTGTATCCGTGGGGTACAACATTATGCATCAAATGTATATGCATATTTTTCTCCATAGCGGAGTTCATTGAAGACGTTGAGCTGATGTTTTCGAACTGCTTTGAGTATAATCCACGTAATACAAGTGAAGCAAAGGCTGGGACAAGACTTCAGGCATTTTTTCATACTCAGGCTCAAAAGCTTGGACTTCCAGTTGCATCTGGTTACATGGACCATGCTGCTCCAGCAACCAAGAGATCACGAATCTAACCTCTTTCTTCAAAAGGACTTTAATTAGAGGATTCCTCTTCATTTTCATGGAAAATGAAACACTGAAATCATGCAGCTATACAAAGCAATAACATCTGCCACACCTTGGAAGTGTGGCCTGCACTATGCTCTGTTTATTATGCACTCAGGAGAATGTAGGAAAGATTATCTTTGCTACAGTTTTGTTCAGTGTCTAATACCTTTGATAGATAGGTATTGAATAACAGTACTGTTTTACAGAAGCTGAGAATTGTATTTTTAAAGACCAATTTTTATGTCCAAAAGCCTTCCAGAATATTTTTTTCAGCACCAGGCAATATTGTTATATTCTTTAGATTTTGTAGAGCGTACGGCATTGTTTTCTGAAGGTTTATCTTCATCACAATGGACAACTAAAATCTAAAGTCACTTGACTAAAGTTTTTGACACTACGTGAATGAGTGTAATTTCATATTTTTCATATTCTTTAAATGACTGTGCCAGTGCTAGTTGGAAAGACTCGATCTTACTTTATTACGTCGATATTTATTTAGCAGTCAAATAATTTGTGACCTTGTCTTTTTGTATTTATAAAAAAATTACTTTGAGGATATAAAAATCCTTAACATTCTGTTTTCTTTGTGTTTTGTACTTCAAATGATCAATTAATTGTCCTCTTTCTACAGGACAGTTCTTCCAGCACTATATGTTTATACAGTTTTGTGAGTAAAATAAAAATAAAATGAGAACATTTTCAAAATATTTTCTTTTTTGTCACTACTGGTTGCATTGTTTTGGCTGAAGCTGAGAATGGATGCCAGGATTTGTTACTACTGCCAAGATACAGCAATAACATCTCTTAAATGTGTATTGTATTAATGTTTACCAGTGTTTCACTGTGGATTGTCCCAGTGCTTGTGACCATACTATTCACCATGCGCTCCTGCAGGTGTCTTGGGAATAGCTACCCTAATTTATTTATTTTCTAAAATGCTGTAATTTTTTTTTTTGGGGGGGGGGGGGGAGGGTGTTCTTCAGAAATGCCTTGATGACATTTTGTACATTTCTAATATTTCCTAAATGTCAGCTAATTAGTCAACAATAAAATTACTTTTGCCTAAACTCTTGGGTAATTCTGGCATTTCTCTGGATACAGAAATTATAAGAGAATGACTGAAACCTGTGTTTTTCAAGGACTACACTTTAATGTAGTCCCATAAAGAACTAGACTGAAGATAATATCTGAAAGTCAGAGGAGAACAGAGTTGTATAAGAGCAAAGTGCTCTTGTATAATTAGAGGAAGGTCTCTAATGAAGTTTTGCAACGTCTTTAGCATTTTCTGCCAAAGTGCTGGTGCCTAACCAAACTACAATTCCTGGGATTCCCTGGCCTTGAGCCATGGTAATTAAAGTGTCATCAAACTGCATTCAATCTACAGTGTAGATGCACCCTAAGTCACACTGGTGGGAGAATGCTCTGGTGCCCTGGAATGCCCATCCTTATGAGGCCTGGCTGACATTTACATTGGTTTTCTGGCACCAGCATAAAACGTGCATATTATCAAAGCCTTTGGAAATTAATATTTTTGCCAAGATTTGTATAGATTTTAAGCTTTTCAAAAACTTGTTTTGGGTGTTAATTTTTAATACGTTTTTCATCAGTTTGAATTATTCCTCTCTACACTTAATCTAAAAGTTCCTAAATTGCTTCAAGACTCCTTTATCTTGGAAGATCTTGTGATATGAAGCAGGATATAAATATTGTAATTAAAACATTTGGAGGGCTGCCTCATTCTCAACCTTGCCATAAACTGACTTGCTGAGCTGTTAGTCTGCTCAGTTTCTCTATCTAAAATGAGAAGGGACATCATGTTTTTCTTTGCATATAATAAAAAGCTTCAACCGACCTTATCTGTCTCAAATGGCACTTATCAGAGAATTCTATCAATGACTATATCATCAAATCAAAATTGTAATATCTAGGATTCAATATAATCTAGAAAACTTAATTACTGGACTGGACTGTGCTTTGGAAGGAGTAGCTGTACTATCATAACCTTAATCTCAACCAAACTGAGAGTCAAAGTGCCTTTTTAGGCTATTATAGCAAAATACAGATAATAACAATCATAATAAATTTATTTCTCGCCACTCCCTGTGGCTCGAGATGGTATACAACATCATTAAAACAAGAGATAAAAGACATACAACAAGATACAGAGTTAAAATACAATTTAAAATCCGCTGATAAAATGCAGATTTAAATTCACAACTCAAAATTGGCAGGGTAGGCCTGGAAGAGATGGGTCTTCAATTGTATCTTAAATTCCAATAGCTAATCTAACTGTAAAATATCTTCCGGTAGGTCATTCCACAGTCTTGGGGCAGTTGATGAAAAGGTCCTCTGGGTGACCATCACCAGCCAGGTTATGGCAGGCTGGAGTAGATGCTGCCCCAGCCCCCTGGGAGAAAGCAATCTTGTATAGAACCAGGACCCAAACCATGTAGGGCTTTAAAGGTCAAAACCAACATTGTACTTTGTCTAGAAACTAATTGACAACCAGTGGAATGACTTTAGTATGAGTGTAATATGCTCACTCTTGGATGTTCCTGTATCAGTCTGGTTGCTGCGTTTTGAACTAATTGGAGTTTCCTAACTTGGCACAAAGGTAGCCCAATGTAAAGCGCATTGCGGAACCCCAACCTTGAGGTTACCAGTATGTGCACTACCATCTTTAAGTCCTCCAATATTAGGAAGGGATGCAGCTGGCATATCGGCCAAAGCTGGTAGTAAGCACTGCTGATCGTCGCATCTACCTGAGCTGACATTTGGAGAGACGGATCCAGGAGCACTCCCAAGCTGCAAACAGTCTTTCAGGGTAATCTCATACAGAACTGGTGATACGCCTCCACCCCAGATTAGGATCCTTGATTGCAAGCACCTCTGTTTCATCTGAATTCAGTTATTCCTCATCCAGCCCATTGCCTCCTTCAGGCATTCATTCAGAGGAGGCATGCTATCCTTAGCTAGAGCTGTTTTTGAAGACATGGAGAAATATATTTGGCTATCATCAGCATACTGATAACACCCCGCCCCATGCCTATGGATGGTTTCTCCCAGCGGCTTCATGTAAATGTTAAAAGGCATTGGGGATAGAATGACACCTTGTGGGATACCACATAACAGCTCCTTTTTTGAGAAGCAACTATCCCCAAGCACCACCATCTGGAACCTGCCTGAGAGGTATGATTTATTTCTTTGGCACCTTAAATTACAGTTAGCCCTCCACATTCACTGGGCTTAAGGAAATAGGGCCCCATTAAAAGGGAAAAATTCAAATAAATTGCTATTTTCTTAACAGAGAGAGCATCTCTACAAATTTCTAGATCTTTCAGCATGACTCTTATCGCTGACATTAGCTGTAAGATGACCATACAGTGACATTGGAGGACCTAGAGTTTCTTAGAAAGGACATTTTAATGAAATCTGAATAATCAAATCTGCAAAAATCGAAACAGCAAGTATGGACAGATGGCTGTAATATGGTCTATGAAACCTGGGCCATGACAAAATTATTAGTCATTAAAGTGCCACAGGGTTGTTCTAGCCATATCTAGTTAACAAAACCTCTGACAAGTGAAGCTCTTTTTTACAATATCTTTTTATGCACATCCAGTCTTACTTTGCTCCCTATGTTTAACTGAAAGTTATTTAGCATTTGGTGGAAGGTGAAAAGAAACAGATTTTCAGCAGCATGTTTGCAGTAAAATATGTAATAAAGCTTGATCTAGGAAACAGCAAACTTCTACTCTGTCCAACTGCAGTGGTGTGTACCTGTTTACAACAGGAAAAGTAAACAGCAGCTGCTCCAGTATTTTAATGAATAACGGAGAGAAAAGTCTCCCTCATCAATTACCTAATACATTTTTTTAAAATTTGGCCACCAAAATAGAAATTATGGGGAAAGTGGAGGCTGACAAAAGAGAAAAAATAATTCATCCTTAGATAGATTTCAAAAGACCGCTTTCAAGTGGTCTCTGGAAAGTTCAAAATGTTCATGTTTTCTTAAGCAAAACTTACCTGACCTGGCAATTAATACTATTTATTTATACCCCGCTTTTATTTCTCCCAAAGGGGACTCAAAGCGGCTTGATATAAAAGCATTAGGATACAATTTAAAATATACAAATATGTGAACATTAAAATAATTAAATACAAACTATTTAAAAATTCACAGCTAAAATCCATTAAAACATATTCAAAGTTAAAAACCACAGCATCTCATGACTAGATCTTTAAAACCTTCAACTTTAAAAGCCTGACTGGATAAGAAGGTTTTAGCCTGATGCTGGAAGGCAGGCTAAAACCAGGGAGGGGGCCATTTTGGCTTCCCTAGGCAGGGAGTTCCAGAGCCGAGGAGAAATCACTGAGAAGGCACGCTCATACCTACCACCCAAGCTTGAGATGGAGTTGGAACCAAGAGAAGAGCCTGTCCTAAAGATCTCAGGGCCTGGGCAGGTTTGTACAAGGGGATGCGGTCAGCCAAATAGCCTGGACCTAAACCATCTAGGGCTTTAAAGGTCATAACTAGCACTTTGAATTGTGCCTGGAAATTGTGCCAGTGCAGCTGCTGCAACAGGTGGGTTGTCTACTCCCTGTAGCCAGCCCCAGTTACCATGCTGCCTGCAGTTCTTTTGACTAGCTGAAGTCTCAGCACTCTTCAGAGGCAGCCCCACAATTGAGTGCATTACAATAATCCAGACGGGATGTAACTAAGACATGTACTACCGTGGCCAGATCTGGCTTCTCAAGGAACAGACACAGTTGGCACACACATTTTAATTGTGCAAAGGCCCTCCTGGCCACTGCTGACATCTGGGCCTCTAGGTTCAGCGCTGAGTCCAGGAGGACTCCCAAACTGCAGACCTGTGACTTCAGGAGGAGTGTAACCCCATCCAGCACAGGCTGAATTCCTCTTTTTCTTCGTGTACTCTGTGAATGCACACTAGTGGAGATAACTGTGCCTGCGAAAGGCTCCAATGGAAAGTCTTCCAAGCTGAATCTTTCAAATTTTGGTGGTAACCCCGCCCCTCTCCCCAGAGGGCATAAAAGCTGGCCCTGGGTGTATGCTCCCCAGTTGTTTTTTTTCTGCCGCAAGGTTCACATTGGAATCTTCCCATGTTGACTACACGCTTCAAGAAATGCACAGAATGTGCAGCCAAAATTCCTGACTCCGATGGCCATGCAAAGTGCCTTCTCTCTTGGCAAAAGCCATGACGTCAGCTCCTTCCGCTATTGCCTCGCCTTCACAGCCCAGGCGAGAAAAAAATGAGCGGCTCGCCTAAAGGCACTCCTTTATCAGAGGTCTCTCGCTCTGACGCTATCGACCTCCACCTTGGCCCCTCCACCTACCACTTCGATGGCCTCGACTGGCTCCAGGACCTCGACAGCCTCTAAGACCTCGAAAGCACCGTGTATGGTAACTACCGCTACTGTCTCGACCCGGTCAGGCAAGGTGGGCCCCTAGTCAATGTCGAGCTTGGTGGTCTCAGCAGCCTCGGTCCGATCCCACCTAGGAGCCCCTCCATCCACCTCGGCAATGAAAATTGCTTTTAAATGAACCCATGAAGAGACTCGCCGTGCCCAATCCGACTCCGCGGCTCAATGTCCGGTACCTCCCACACCGGTACTTATGACCATCCAGCAAAAAGCAGCCTCCTTGACCTATCATCAAATCCAAATGGCCAAGCATACCGGTGACACTGCAGGCAAAATGATAGCACACGCTGTCACGATCTGCCGCTACTCCTGGCTGAGGTTTTCTGGCCTGTCTTCCTCCTACAGGCAGGTTATCGAAGACCTACCCTTCGACACACTTGACCTGTTCAATGCTGGAACAGATGACAAGTTAAAATCCAACCAAGATTTTAAGATTCTGGCAGCTGATTGTGGAGTCGAACAATCCCACGCTCAGTGAACTCCCTGGTATCCACATCGGTTTCAAAGGTTCCATCACCAACCCTTTGCCAATCAGGGTTACAGACAACCCGCTGCTGCTGCTCAATCGCAGTCGTTTTCGACTCTTCGTGACCTCATGGACCAGTCCACACCAGAGCTCCTGTTGGCCATTGCCTCCCCCAGTTCCTTCAAGGTCAAGCCAGTCACTTCAAGAATACCGTCCATACATCTTGCCCTTGGTCGGCCTCTCTTCCTTTTTCCTTCCTTTTCCCCCAGCATCGTGATCTTTTCCAAGCTTTCTTGTCTTCTCATGGTGTGGCCAAAATACTTTAACTTTGCCTCTAATATCCTTCCCTCCAGTGAGCAGCCAGGCATTATTTCCTGGAGGATAGACTGGTTGGATCTTCTTGCGGTCCAAGGCACTCTCAGGATTTTCCTCCAGCACCAAAGTTCAAAAGCGTCTGTCTTCCTTCGTTCAGCCTTCCTTATGGTCCAGCTCTCGCAACCATAAGTTACTATGGGCAATACTATTACTTTGACTATGCGGACCTTCGTTGCCAGTGTGATGTCTTTGCTCTTCACTATTTTATCAAGATTGGCCATTGCTCTCCTCCCAAGAAGTAAACATCTTCTGATTTCCTGGCTGCAGTCTGCATCTGCAGTGATCTTCGGGCCTAGAAATATAAAGTCTGTCACTGCCTCCCCGTTTTCTCCTTCTATTTGCCAGTTATCAATAGGTGTAGTTGCCATGAACTTGGTTTTCTTGACGTTTAACTGCAACCCAGCTTTTGCACTTTCTTCTTTCACCTTGGTGATTAGGGTTAGGGTTAGGCTAGACAAAGCCAATCAAACCATCACTGCCAGCAGAGGAAGCACCACCAGCCCCAAAAGCACCATGGCCATACTCCTTCCAACAACAACAATCAACTTCGTTGGCGGGTTTGATGCCCTACCCCTCGATGCTCTCTCACCATGGCCTGTAAAACAGTGCCTCCCAGTCCCATTCCAGTGGGATGACCCAGAAGGATACCATGGTCAATTGTATTGAAAGGTGCTGAGAGATCCAGGAGAACCAACAGGAACACACTCCCTCTGCCTAGCTCTCTGTGTAGGTCATCCACCAAGGCAACCAAAGCTGTCTCTGTTCCATAGCTAGGCCTGAAACCAGATTGAAATGGATCTAGATAATCTATTCCAACCAGAAATCCCTGGAGCTGGAAAGCCACCATACATTCCAAGAAAGGAAAGGTTGGATACTGGCTGATAGTTGTCCATTATAGAGGGGTTCAGTGATGGCTTTTTTAAATATAGGTCTCACATCTGCCTCCTTTAGGCAAGTTGGAATTTTGCCTTTTTCAAGGAGGCATTGACCACCTTTGCCAATGCCAGTCCCCCTCTGGCCTGTTTGATCAGCCAGGAAGAGCAAGGATCTAGAATACATGTGATAGTTCTCATCTCTCCAAGGACCCTGTCCACATCCTCAGGCTGCACAGATTGAAAGGTATCCACCAATACTGAGCAAGCAGGGGCCAAAGTTACATCCATTGGAACTGTATCAATAATAGCACCCAAGTTGGAAAGGATCTGAGTGACTTTATCTGCAAAACACTGTGCAAATTCTTAACAGTGAGCTGCTGAATGGTCAGGGATGTATCCTTGAGGACCAGTATGTAATAGCCCTCTGACTACTTGAAACAATTCAGCTGTATCCTTCCAGATACAATGGTGGCATCAATGAATGATTTCTCTGCTGCCCCCATTGCCTCAGAGCAGGCTTTCAAATATAGCCCATGCTTGGTTAGATTCGCTTCGAGTTCTCAGGCCACATCGCTCCAGTCTCCGTTTCACTTGCTTCATCGCCTCAAACTCCTTAAAAAACCAAGGGGCTGGTTTGGCTCTGCTCCGCAAAAGGGGATGTTCAGGAGCAATTGTGTCTCTCGCCATTTCCCCATTCCAGAGGTCAGCCAGAATTTCAACAGAATTGCCTGCCAAGGTGACAGGAAAGTCCCCAAGAGCTGTCAGGAATCCATAAGCCTCCTGGGGTGGACCATCTTAATTGGTCCCCCATCCCTGAGGTTTGGAGTCCCAGCAAGTCTATACCTGACCAAGTAGGAATAGGTCTATGGCAACGGAACTGTGACAAGTTCTTCCACTCCACATCATCCCGTCTTGCACAGAAAACAAGGTCCAAAGTGTGTTCAGCAACACAGATAGGGCCAAATACCCCTTTGGACAGACCCATGTTGTCATGGAGGCCATAAGTCCTGAGCCGGCAGGGCAGTCTCAACATATATGTTGAAGTCTCCCAGCACTATTAGCTGCTAAGACTCCAAAGACAACCTCAAAACCACCCTGGCTAGCTCAGGAAGGGAGACTGTTGAGCAGTGGGTGGATGGTACACCAACAGAATTTCTATTCTGTCTCGGTTACCCATCTTTAGGTAAATATATTTGAATGCTTTCGATTGTGGGATGGGGAACCTGGTCAGGGGGATGGAATCATGAAAGACCACTGCAACTATACCTCCCCACTCCCCCAGGCCTTGCCTGCTGTTGTACAGAGAATCCTGGTGGGCAGAGCTGAGAGAGATTAGCCCCCCACCCCGCCCAGGTCTCATCCAAGCAGGTCTCTGTGATTCAAACCAGGTCAGCATGCTCATCCAAAAACAAGTCCTGATGGCAGTTGTTCCATTTACTGACCTGGCATTCAAGAGCAGGATTTTTAACCTAGGGTGACTGTCACCCTTTTTATCCAGGTTATTAAATATAGGAGATAGTTTGGAGGCAATAAGCACTCTATTTCACTCATAGAATCATAGAATAATAGAGTTGGAAGAAACCTCATGGGCCATCCAGTCCAACCCCCTGCCAAGAACCAGGAAAGCGCATTCAAAGCACTCTCCATTTTGTTGGTACTAAACCTGTCTCCCATTGTTCTATTTGAATTAAAAAGTTACTGAATAAAATATTGTTATGTTTTAATTGAAAAGTGTGCTGAGACCTGCTAAAATTAAATAAATGACTCTTCTGTTTTGTGGTATACTAAGTTTTATTTCTTTCTGCCTCTGGTACCAAATTTTCTGGATGATGATGATGATGATGATGATGATGTAATAATTTTTAAATTTTGAGGCGGGGAACAACATCTTTAAAATACATATATTAAACACATAGGCATTGGTTAGAATACATTAAAATCATGGCATTGATTTTATCATGACCTAGGCATTGGTTACAATACATTAAAATCATGCATATTAATAAATGCTAATGTAAAACTAAAAGTTTAAAGCTGACAAGCTTGACAAGCCAGAAGAAATAGATCTTTAATACTGTTTTAAATTCTGATGGGTCTTTAGGTGTCAAATCTCTTCTGGCAGGTCATTCCACGGTCGAAGGACAACTACTGTAGAGAAAGTAAAGCCCAGGATTTACCCTGGTCTCTAGAGTTGCTCAAACTACTTCCATACATTACATGTATTTCATTGTGCTTCTCCAGTGGAAACTCTATGCAAAATAAACACCACAGCAGCTGCCTTTGAAAGCACCTGTGAGCCTCCCTCCCACAAATTTTCCTCCTCCTTCTCTTCTCTGGGTGCATCTATACTGTAGAATCAGGGCCGGCCCCACTCATGCGGCAGCTGACGCCGCCGCCTCGGGCGCAGGCCCGGGGGGGCGCCGTCAGGCTGGGCGGGAGGCGGGGCACCGCCCTGACGGTGCCCCGCCTCCCGCCCAGTGCGCCCTGGCCCGTCTGGCCTGCTTGAAAAGGCCAGACGGGCGAGCGGGAGTAGCGTGGGAGGCGGGGCCAGCTCTGACGCCGCTCCCCCCCCCCCCGCCCAGCGTGCCTTGGCCCCGCCTCCCACGCTGCGTGGGAGGCAGGGCCAAGGCACGCTGGGCGGGGGGGGAGCGGCGTCAGAGCTGGCTCCGCCTCCCACGCTACTCCCGCTCGCCCGTCTGGCCTTCCTAGAAGGCCAGAAAGCAGCGGAGGTCCCTCCAGGCCGCGATTGCGGCCTGGAGGGACCTCCGCTGCTTTCTGGCCTGGTAGGAAAGGCCAGACGGGCGAGCGGGAGTAGCGGAGGCGGAGCCAGCTCTGACGCCGCTCCCCCCCGCCCAGTGTGCCCAGTGTGCGATTGCGGCCTGGAGGGACCTCCGCTGCTTTCTGGCCTTCTAGGAAGGCCAGACGGGCGAGCGGGAGTAGCGTGGGAGGCGGAGCCAGCTCTGACGCCGCTCCCCCCCCCGCCCAGCGTGCCTTGGCCCTGCCTCCCACGCAGCGTGGGAGGCGGGGCCAAGGCACGCTGGGCGGGGGGGGAGCGGCGTCAGAGCTGGCTCCGCCTCCGCTACTCCCGCTCGCCCGTCTGGCCTTTCCTACCAGGCCAGAAAGCAGCGGAGGTCCCTCCAGGCCGCAATCGCGGCCTGGAGGGACCTCCGCTGCTTTCTGGCCTGCTAGGAAGGCCAGACGGGCGAGTGGGAGTAGCGTGGGAGGCGGGGCCAACTCTGGCCCCGCCCCCCCGCCCAGCGTGCCCTGGCCCCGCCTCCCACGCAGCGTGGGAGGCGGGGCCAGGGCACGCTGGGCGGGGGCGGGGCCAACTGTGGCCCCGCCCCCTCACTAATCGCCATGGCCCCGCCTCCCACGCAGCGTGGGAGGCGGGGCCAGGGCGCGGGAGGCGGGGCCGGTGGCGGGGGCGCTTTTCAGCACCCCCGCTTCCCATTAAAAATTATCTCCGGCCGGCCCTGTGTAGAATTAATCAGGTTTGAACTAATTTTAACTGTCATAACTCAATGTTATGGAATGCTGGTGTTTGCAGTTTAGTGAGGCCCCAGCACTCTTTGGTAGAGAAGACCATGCAAGTCTACGACTCCCAGGATTCCTCAGCCTTGAGCCATGGCAGTTAATGCAGTGTCAGACTGCATTCATTCCAGTGTGGATGTATCCAAAGGTATCGCTTGGCTGCAATGGCTGGGTCAGTGCTGCAAGGGAAGGGAAGGAAGCTCAGCCCCTTTTCTCTCTCTCTCTCTCTCTCTCTCTCTCTCTCTCTCTCTCTCTCTCTCTCTCTCTCTGGTGAGGTAGCCTAAACCCAAAGAAGGGAAAAGAAGGCTGAGGAGACAAGGGAACATTTCGAGGAGGCTGCCAAAGGGAAATGCAAAAAAATAAAAGAGCTGTTGCTGCTAGAGCAAACACAGCCAGTCGCTCCTGAAAGGAAATGAATAAGAGGGAAAGTTGGAGAGATGCTGAAGGGCCTCTGGGGGCTCCCTTGGCCTCCTTTTCTCAGTCCCTCTGGCTTCATCTTCACAGAAACCTAGACCTGGATGAGACAAGGCACCCTTTTGATAGCTTCACAAAACCTATCAAATGCAACACCTAGATCCAATACTGTCTGCATGATCCCAATAAATAATAGTTACAAAAAGAGTCCTGTCTCCAGAGCAGAGCATTCTTCTCCCACCCAGCTCAACCCCTTTCTACCATACTGGAACACCACAATCAAAGCACCCCTTACAGATGGCCAGGAGGTCCTTTCTAAAGTTTAGGTGGACTCTCTTTTCCTGCAATTTGAACCCATTGCTCTCCAGAGCAGCAGAAACCAAGCTTGCCCACTCCTCGATGTGGCATCCTTTCAAATATTTAAACATTAAGTTAGAGAAGGAAAGGAAACTCCTGAAAGTTATCATGAGGAAAAGGTGTCCACTGAAGTTTTCTCACCAATCCTTGTTTCCATAACAAGCCACATTTTTCAAAATCCAATTCTCACATGGACAGAAAGTGAGGTGAAATCTTCTGAACGGGGACATAGACAGCAAACACCACAGGAGTGTTAATCCTTCCCTATGTGACCCAAATATATATATGGCTGGACTTGCTGGCAAAGTGCTGACCAGCAACAATGAAATATGAACAAGCACAATGGAAATGAACATGCTGAGATGGACACTTGGCTTGACACTTCTTGACCATGTGACAAATGATGACATCTGTCAAAGACTATGAATAAAAGCAATCAGCAAGCAAATGCAGGAAGCAGGACTATGATGGTACAGCCATGTTGTGAGAAGAGAACCATCATCATTAGCTTAAACAATACTACATTTGGACCATGGGGATGGTAAAAAAAAGGATGGATGGACCCCATCAACAAAGACATGCATGCTGTCAACCTGAGGATGCCCAAAATTAAGCCCCATGGAAACGACAGTCACAATGTTAACCCCTCCATTGGGAAAATAGCTTAGAAAGAAGACGAATATGACTGAACTTACACTTTAAAAATATTTCTATTTCAATTTACAAGCCAATTCAACTGAAGAATAAACCTGTGTGTTTATTCGTTCAGTTGCTTCCGACTCTTTGTGACCTCTTGGACCAGTCCATGGCAGATCTCCCTGTTGGCTGTTGGCACCCCTAGCTCCTTCAAGGTCAAGCCAGTAACTTCAAGGATACCATCCATCCATCTTTCCCTTGGTTGGCCCCTCTTACTTTTTCCTTCCATTTTCCCCAACATCATTGTCTTCTTCAAGGTATCCTGTCTTTTCATTATGCGGCCAAAGTACTTCATCTTTGCCTTTAATATCCTTCCCTCCACTGACCAGTCGGGTTTTATTTTTACAATTAACCTTACAGTGGCTGGGTTATTTTAAATGGTTTTATGGTGTAAGTATTGTTTTGTTTTACAGTACTTAATCTATTATGTCTTTTATGTTCACCTCTAATATGGCTGTTTTAATTTTTATGTTTACTTGTTTATTGTCTTGTCAATTTAATTTAATTTGTTTTATGTTATTATTCATTTTATTTTGTTTATATTGTTACATTATTTACTGATACAGTGTTCCCTCACTACTTCGCGGTTCACTTTTCATAGATTCGCTGTTTCGCGGTTGTTCAATAAACTCTAAAAGAATATTATAAATCATTAAAAAATTACAATTTACAGTCTAAGGAAGGGAGGAAGGAGAAGCCGAAGGGAGAGAAAAGGAGCCAAAGCGGCAACGGGAGGAGAAGGAGGTGATTTATCAACACACGATTGGTTGATAGAGACTTAAAATAGTGTATAACTACTAAAATAATGTATAAATATTAAAATAAGTATAGTGTCCCTACTTTGCAGATTTTCACTTATTGCGGGTGGTCCTGGAACCTAACCCCCGTGATAAGTGAGGGAACACTGTATATGTTGTGAGCTGCTCCAAGTCCCCTTGGTGAGAGGGGTGGGATATAAATAAATTTTATTATTATTATTTCCTGGAGTATGGACTAGTTTTAAATTCTTGCGGTCCAAGGCACACTCTCAGAATTTTCCTCCAATACCACAGTTCAAAAGCATCTATCTTCCTTTGCTCGGCCTTCCTTATGGTCCAGCTCTTGCAACCATAAGTTACTACGGGGAATAACATTGCTTTAACTATGCGGACTTTCATTGCCGGTGTGATGTCTCTATCTTCACTATTTTATCAAGGGTGGACAATGCTCTCCTCCCAAGAAGTAAATATCTTCTGATTTCCTGGCTGCAGTCTGCGCCTGCAGTAATCTTTGCATCTAGAAATAGAAAGTCTGTCACTGCCTCCACATTTTCTCCTTCTATTTGCCAGTTATCAATCAGTCTGGTTGCCCTAATCTTGGTTTTCTTGATGGTTAGCTGCAACCCAGCTTTTGCACTTTCTTCTTTCATCTTGGTTATAAGGCTCCTCAGCTCCTCCTCGCTTTCAGCCATCAAAGTGGTATCATCTGCATTTTACTTTACTTACTTAAGCGATTCCTCGTTATCCGAGTATGATGGTCCTCTAAGCGTAGTGTCTTGGCAGTGGGTATGCAGGTGACTGTGGAGTCCTATTCTTGACCTGCATGTTCTTCCACAGTGAGGGCATCGGATTCCAGATGGAAGGCGGTCCCGGTCAGGGTTGGCTTGACGCGCCTTCCTCTTGGCATGTTTCTCCCTTTCGCCCTCCATTTGTGTCTCTTCGAATTCCACTGCACTGCTGGTCACAGGTGATCTCCAGTAAGAGCCAGGGCTTCCCACTTCTCACAATTTTTTAGGTTAGCTTTAAGCCCATCTTTAAATCCTGTCCACCAACATTCCATTTTCCATTCTTGAGTTGGGAGTATAGTAACTGCTTTGGGAGATGGTGATTGGGCATTCGGACAACATGGCCAGTCCTGAGAAGTTGATGGCATAGGAGCATCACTTCAGTGCCAGTGGTCTTTGCTTCTTCCAGCACGCTGACATTTGTCGTCCTGTCTTCCCAAGAGATTTGCAGGATTTTTCAAAGGTAACGCTGGTGGAATCGTTCCAGGAATTGAGTGTTATGTCTGTAGACCGCCCACGTTTTGCAGGCATATAACTGGGTTGGGAGGACAACAGCTTTATAAACAAGTACCTTGGTGTCCCTACAGATGTCTTGATCCTCAAACACTCTCTGCTTCGTTTGGAAGAATGTTGCACTCACAGAGCTCATCTGCATACCTAAAGTTGCTAATGTTTCTTCCAGCAATTTTAACTCCAGCCATGGATTCATCAAGCCCTGCATGTTGCATGATGTGTTCTGCACACAAGTTGAATAGATAGGGTGAGAGGATGCAGCCCTGCCGTCCTCCTTTTCCAATCTTGAACCAGTCTCAGTTACCTCACAACCTTTGAGGATGCCTGCCACAGATGTGGGAGAAACGTCAGTAGAGAATACTTCTAGAACATGGCCATACAGCCCGGAAAACATACAACAACCCTTGAACCAGTCTGTTGTCAGGTGGTCTGTTCTGACTGTTGCTACTTCGACAACACATTGTTGCTACTTGGTTGTTATACAAATTCCTCAGGAGACAGACAAGGTGACTTGGTATCCTCATACCACCAAGAACTTGCCACAATTTATTATGATCCACGCAGTCAAAGGCTTTAGAATAGTAAATAAAATAGAATAAATTAATCAATAGAACAGAAATAGATGTTTCTCTGAAACTCCCTGCCTTCCTCCATTATCCTTTGCCTACACTAAGGAATCGTAGCAGGTGCAACACAGGCCTCATGAAGAAGGAGCCAAGAGAGGCATGAAGTAGAAGGCTGAGGGAAGGGGAGGGGGCGGGGCCTACTCGCCCCTCTCCCCATCCCCCTCCCTGTCCCCCTCTGCAGGGTGGGCGGGGCCTGCGCTCACGTGACCCCTCCCTCCCCCCTCCCTCTGCCTCGCGCCTCTCCTCAGCCTCCTCCTCCGCGCGCGAGCCCTGCTCAGCCCTGTCAGCAGCGCCACTCGGACTCGCCTCCGTCGGCAGGAGCGGCAGCAGCAACATCAGCATCAGCAGCAGAGCAGTGGCCTCCGCGCTCCTCCGCACCTCCTCCTCCTCCGCCCGTGGGCACCATGGTAAGGTCTCTGAGGGGACGGCGCGGGCAGGGACCCGGCTCCAGGGGGGCCCTGAGGCTTCTGGCCGCCATTTTAGTCTAATTTTAGCCTCCGCGACCCTCACCTTCCTTTGCGTTGAGTGAAAGGGATGCCTGAGGCCTATGAGGGGTTTTTTTTTTTTTACCTCACCAAAGGGTCCCCTTTTTGATATTGTGCCACTGCTTGCAACGATTGAGAGAAGTGGGGAAAAAGAGGCGTTTACGTGTGACTTTTCCTTGGAAGATGGCAGGTTGGGCTCGTCCATGTGTATCCTTCCTTTCTTTCTCCTCTGAGGCGAGGACCGAATAAGGAGACTCTGCATCCTTTGCCGTTTCGTGGAAGGATGAGGCCCTCCAGGCGAGGGTGTGGTGCATGACAAGGGCCTTTTCTTTGTACTGTAAAGGCTACAGTGGGATTGTATTCTGATTTATTTATTTTTGCAAAAATATTTAGTATAGAACAGCTTTTATTCGCCTTGGTGGAGCGAGGGACAACAAATAATACTCGTTTCCCCTTATTGATGGAAGGAAGGGGTGTGCAAAGTTTGGGCTCCTTTTCCTGGCCAAGGAATGGCACAGCTCTTCTGCCCCTTCTCCCATTTTTCTCCTTCTCCGTTATGACATGCCTGTGAATGTACCCCATTTTTAATAACATGCCCTCGTTTAGGGGCCCTTTTCTTGGCCATGAAATGGCATATCAGCTATTTCTATTGAAATTATTTTGCCCCATCTCCGTTGTAACATGTCCGTGAAATATATACCCCATCTCTGTTGTAATATTGCCCTCCTTTGGCCCCCCTTTCATGGCCAAGAAATGGCACAGCTGCTGCTGCTGCTTCTGCCTCATCCATTTCCCCACAAAGAGCAGGGTGGAACCTCCCTCCCTCTTTATTTGGGAGCTGCACTGAAATTTCCCCTTGTGCGCTGAAAGGATATAATGGCCTCTTGCTTCTTCTAATTAGGATTATGATGGCAGCAGGTCGATGGTGGAGTGACGCATAGTTGGGTTTGCCCCTCTCTCCATTGTATTTCTCGCTTATTTATTTATTTACAGTATTTATATTCCGCCCTTCTCACCCCAAAGGGGACTCAGGGCGGACCACAGAACATACATATGCGGCAAACATTCAATGCAGTTTATAGACAGACAAGACAGACAATTGAACATAGAGGTATATATAGGCGTTTCCCCATCATTGGCTTTCTTATCCTGACTGTGTCAAATAGAACGTGGGGGAAAGGCATCGCCAAGCAGAGAGGAAGCTGTTTTTTCCCTTCCTTGGAGTGCTTTAATCATAACTTGTGAACAGGCTATCCATTCATTGGGAAAGTGTAACGCTTGAGTGGTGTGTATGTACACCATATACCATTCAGTGTGCTTTAGGTGGTATGTGGCTCATGTCTGTAATTTAACGTGTGGAAGCATCTTGTCTTCCTGGTGTCTCTGGAACATCTTGTATTTCCAATTTCAGTAGATTATTAGGAGCTTGGAGCTTGCCTGCTACGCCCTAGGAATATGTTAGGGAAAATCAAATAGAATGTCCTTAACTGTATTTGGCTGACATTACTATATGGTTTCCTCAGTGGCACAAATGGCACAAAAAGTTGCCATACTTTTGTTGTATAGGAAGAAAAGTGTATAGTAGAGGAATTATATTGGCCCCTTCCACAGAGCTGAATAAAGTCCCACATTTTCTGCTTTGAATTGGAATATAGAGCAGTGTGGACTCATATCCCAATTCAGAGCAGATATTGTGGGATTTTCTGCCTTGATATTCTGGGTTATATGGCTGTGTGGAAGGGCCCATTGTCTCATGTTTTTGTAGGAGATAATATAGTAAAATGTGACAGTTCTGTTGACAAAAGTTCGTAAATCTTGGGTTTGAAAATTATATGATTTGATGCAGTATTTTGTTTAGGAATTGCAGTGGAAAAATGATTTCCCCCTATTCAGAAGAACAAAATAAAAATGAATAAGTATTGTCTTTCAAGTTTAGCCTGCCAGTTCCTTCCACTTCAAGCATGCAGCTTCCCTTAAAAGGTTAATATACCTTCAATATTTGTTTTTCTTAATAGGTTTTCCTATTAAAAAGCAGTGTCACGGGAGCTGCTCTAAAGGCCCGCAAATTGTGTGGGGCTTTGCACTGATTTTATATCCTCTGTTTAAAGCCTATAACTTTACAGTATATTTGTTAGGTGAAAATGGAAAAGCCATAAAGAAACGTGCACAGCGCTGTTGTAAAAACACCTCTGTGCAGTTAAGAATGTACAAGTTACTTTTTAAAGACTAATTTTCACAAAGCTTAGTACCCTTAAAATCAATTATACAATGTGTTCTAAATGCATTTATCATATAGTTACTTGTGGAATATTTATAGGGCAGTATTAAATAAATTAAAACAAACGCTAGGAATTTTAAATATATAATATTAAACCTGACACAGTACAGAAGGCATTTCTTCTGCTGTTGGAGGCTTACATCAGTGAACAAAAGTAGAATTATGACAGCGTTGGAGATGAACAGCTTGTACTGTATTTGGTTATTTAAGGGGAATATCCCGTATAATCACTGCTAGGCAGATGTAAATCAATTGAATCCACGTTTGAATGAGGCAAAACCACTATCTTAGCCTAAAACTGGGCAGTTAACTTAAAGCTTTACTATGTGATGCTGACACAGAACCAAATTCTCTTTCTCTGTGTATATCATTTGAAGTAAGCACCATTTACACAAGAGTATATAAAATTGCATCCTAAACCTGGTAGATCATGTTATATTCAAACTCTAATATGCATTATATTAAAGACTTCCTATTTTGCTTGTGCATTCAGTTTATTTTAGTGAATGCAGTTTCACTTTGTTTCGTAGGCCTCTGGAGTAACAGTGAATGATGAAGTTATCAAGGTTTTTAATGACATGAAAGTACGGAAATCTTCAACACCAGAAGAGATTAAAAAAAGAAAGAAAGCAGTTCTCTTCTGTTTAAGCGACGACAAAAAACAAATAATTGTAGAAGAAGCAAAGCAAATACTAGTTGGTGAAGTTGGTGACACAGTGGAGGACCCTTACACATCTTTTGTGAAGCTGCTACCGCTGAATGATTGTCGATATGCTTTGTATGATGCAACATATGAAACAAAGGAATCAAAAAAAGAAGACCTGGTATTTATATTCTGGTGTGTAAATCAGAGGATTATTATTAAAACAGAATTTCATTTCCAAATATCAGTGGATTAAATAATAAGTTTTTCCTCCCCATCTGTAGGGCTCCTGAAAGTGCCCCTTTAAAAAGCAAGATGATCTACGCAAGCTCTAAAGATGCCATTAAAAAGAAATTTACAGGTATGAGCAGAATACATTCCATGAGATGATTTCCACTTAGTCACTTGCTTAAAGTGAATAACACTGCCTTTTGGACATATACATTATGTAAACTGCTGTTCAAATTGACAGGTGGGTTGGTATATATTGATATTTCTCAGCAAGACTATGTGAAGTACTTTTCTTCTTAATAGTCAAATTCTGGACAAGCAGATATATATGTATATATACATATGTTAATTTGTCTTTTTCAGGTATTAAACACGAGTGGCAAGTAAATGGTTTGGATGATATTAAAGATCGTTGTACACTGGGAGAGAAACTAGGAGGCAACGTGGTAGTTTCACTTGAAGGCAAACCATTATAAAAGGACAGAAGTGCCATCTGGAGCTTCCATTACTGCAGCTCATTCAATTGGGATACCATTTGTTTCTTTTGCCCCACCTTCCCAGATCCGAAACACCTGAAGGAAATATAATTTAATTAACAATCGGCAAATGATCACCTGACTGTTTTTAAACTTGATAGTTTTATGTAGATTCCAAGGAATGCCTTCCATCATATTTTTAGCCAAAACTGATGATGTGGGCATTCCTTGAAAATGTGTACAATGAATGTGATAGTTGATGTGGATAGTCTAGCCAAGCAACAAGACATTTAAGCTAATTGATTGCCTTTTAAGTGTTGTCCAATGGTCAAATGGTAAGACTCTTTTCAATATTACTTAACATTTGCACTTGATTACGGTTCCATGAGGCTCTTGTGCATTCATACACCTCACCTGCCTTGACAAGCCTATTTTTTGTGACATGGCAGCACACAACACTATGCATTTAAAGCACTTTTTTGTAATATGTTTTATTTCTCCCCTCACTCCCAGGAATGCCAATTAATTTCTGTAATTGTGTCATCAAACAGTTGTAATAGTTCAGTCTCCATTCCTATTACATGCATATCTTTATAAAGGAAGTAGCTGTAATTATGCCTTTTTGTTTTTCTGTTGAATGTACACTACTGAACAGAAGTAGAAACTTATCTGTTTACCATGCGAGTCCTGCAACACTAAAGATGTTTGTAAAACATCAGTCATAATGGCAGTTTCTGTATAAAAAGAGCCTTAAATGGAACGCTGTTTTTGAGATCAAATACATTGGCCACGTTGCAATAAAACTTGTGGCTTATTACAGAATGTTGCCTTGTTTTCATTGGAAAAATGTATGTTTAAATATTTTGCACTGCTTTTTACCCTCCAATTGTATCTTTCATAGATGTTTAGCAGTGGCTGTCAATCTCTTGTTTTTAAAAAATTTATTTCTGATTTTACTGTAAAAATGATCTAAAGGGACCCCCCCCCCTATTATTTACTGTACAGTATTATGTTGCCATTGTTAGGGAGCAATTAGACCAGCAATCTACAGGTAGCTTATATCTGAAACTTATAAGGGAATTTATTACCCCAATAGTAGATTTTTACAGAATACTCCTCATAGTTTTACATGCTTATTTAGTATTGCACATGCTACCTTTTGTCTGGTCATAGGGCAACTGTTCTCCAATTAACTTTTGTGCTAATAGGACTGGAAAGCTTTTGCAGCTACTAAGTCTTGCATCAGGAACATGATTGGCTAAGAGCCAAGCACTGCTCTCCTTATAGAGAATTTGATCTGCTCTGTGCGAGCAGTCCTCCGCTAGCCAGAGCTATTTATGGCAAACACATGCTTTTGTATCTTGTCATCAGTTCTCCACAAATGGCAAAACTGGACATGATTCCACTGGTATGCATAAAGGAACTCTGCTAGGCAGCCAATCGCTGCTGAAGTGTACATACCACTAAGAATACTTTCATCAAACGTCAGAAATTACAAACAGCAATAACTTCTTAAAAGAGGGTGGCAAAGAATAAGAAATCAGCTGTAAAAGTGACTGTACTAAAGCTTGGGGAGAAATAAGCTAAATAGGTTTATACACTGAATGACTTAGTTTTCTGTAGTTATGGCATAGAACCTTTCACTGTTTCAAGCTTAAAGCTGTCTCTGACTTATTGGAAAGGAAATGTATATCTTTTAGAGTACTAACTAAACTCTACTGTAGAATGTAAGGCATGCAAACTATTGCTAGATGTTAATGATTTTGTAGTAAAAGGGAAACTTAAAATGATTCACAAGAGGTATTTTAATGATTGGAAAGTATCTCCATCCCATGTCTTTCTCAGATATTCTGCCATATGTACCAAACAACATAAAAACCTAGCTGTTTTTTTGTTTTTTTTAAAAAAGCACCACTTCTTGCTCAATAATTTTATTATCTAGGACCATTCTGCTTCCCTTCTAAAATTAGAATGTGCTGATTTAATGCTTTATTGGAGAACCCCCAGATGCTTTAAAATGAATGCTAAACTTTAAAAATCTGTACAGACCAGTGTTTATCCCATCTGCAGTACAAAACACTGTTTTTCGGTTCATGTAATCCTCTGTTAGCAATGTCATTGGTGTTTGCAAATTATGTTGGAACAGATGTCCAAGGCTTTAGATCTGAATATTGTAGGGTACATGTACATTAACATTTAGTCTAGCTATGCCTTTGCCCAAATTCCATATGCATTTCTGTAAAATCAAAACTTATTTGTGTTAAGTACAGAACACAGCATAATACTTATGATTTTAAAAAATTAAAACTTGTTTACTGCTGAAAGAGTACTGACTTAGATCCAATCCAGTAAACTACAACTTGCTTTTGGAAATGCTGCTACAAAACCCATATTGCTTGGACAATAAAACAAATGAGAGACAGCTGGCATGTGTTCCAAATTGGCTGTCAGCTGTTGTTTTCTGTCATGCAAAATGATGAAGGCCTCATTGTGACTTAAAGGTTGAAAGAAAGCTTCACACTCTGAGCATCATGCATGTCTCCCATCGAAGATGGGACACTGAGTGTCTGCTATACTTACTTTATTGGTAAAAAATAAATAAAAGTTTTCATGACAGTACTGAAAGTCTGCAGATACTGTGTTTTTATATGAAAGTTGTAAATATTAGGATGAAATATCTGTTAATTCTAGAAGCAAACCACAAAACTATATAATAGTCACTGAAACTGAGTGGCTGGAACAATTATCTTGAATATCATACTAAAATGATTCTGAATGCTACTAGTAAATTTGACATAATTTGCTTTATTTTTGTGTGTCTTCGTTAGGAAAAGGGTTTCTGTGCAGTCTCTTATGTATAAGCAGCTGAGCAAGTCAGATTAAATTCTGCAAGACTGATTTGTAAATAACAAGCCTAGGACTGTGGTATTGGTTACTCACAAAAACAAACAAGTTATAAGTAACCTAGTAACCTGATCAAAATAATTCCCGCTGGGTTATTAATACAGGTTTAATATCTCTTATTTAAAATTCTAGGGACCATAAGTGTTCTAGATTTTTCATTTTTAAAAGATTTTGGAATACTTGTATATACATAATGAGATATTTTGGAGCTGGGAACCAGGTTTTTGGTTTTTTTTTTCGTGTCAGGAGCAATTTGAGTCGCTTCTGGAGTGAGAGAATTGGCGGTCTGCAAGGACGTTGCCCAGGGGACGCCCGGATGTTTTTGATGTTTTTACCATCCTTGTGGGAGGCTTCTCTCCTGTCCCCGCATGGAGCTGGAGCTGATAGAGGGAGCTCATCCGCGCTCTCCCCGGGTGGGATTCGAACCTGGCAGCCTTCAGGCCAGCAACCCAACCTTCAAGTCACGAGGCTTTAATCCACTACGCCACCGGTGGGCTCCTGGGACCCAAGTCTAAACATAATATTCATTTATGTATCATATACATCTTATACGTGTGGTCTGAAGATAATTTTAGACACTATATTTTTAATTTGTGCATGAAACAAAGTTAATGTTCACTGAACTATAAGAAACCAAAGAAGTCACTACCTCAGCCATGGACAACTTTGGAATATTTCAGATTTTGGAATAAGAGATACTCAACCTGTATAGGAGATTAAAGTAGATACTTTTACCTGATGAATTGGGGGCATTCGAATGTCTAGATGTAAAAGAACAACTTACACGATGCACTGAATCTCTCCTACACTGCTTTTAAAGGTACAGGAATCTTATACTTTTTTGCATTTGGCCATCCCAAGCAGAGGTAGACAGGAAAAAAGAATATAAATTACTGTTATTATATTCAGGTTTCTAGACCTGACATGTTTTATCCTCCTAAGGCTTGTAGAAGGTGAGATTTTATTTCTTTGTCTGTTAAATTAATATGATACTTTACAAATGAGGTTTGTATGATACTTTACTAAGGGGCAAAAACTATATAGACTACTTGTCCCAAGTAGCTTAGAACTGAAATTTGATGGCGAGGACTGCCTTACATTAAGTCAGGCTGTAGGCCACCTATCCCAGTATTGTCATCTCATAATGGCTCAGCAGAATTTCAGGCAGGAATCTTTCTGAGCTCTATTTGGAGGTCCTACATATTCCCTGTTGGTGTGTCGTCTACTGCCATGCCCTCCAATTTTCTTCCAATTTATTATTTCAGGATTGCTCTGTTACTTTATTTTACTATGTACTGGTGTCCCCATTATTATTAATTTTAGTGCATTAATATATTTTCCTATCTTAATATTACAGTAGAGTCTCACTAATCCAAGCCTCGCTTATCCAAGCCTCTGGATAATCCAAGCCATTTTTGTAGTCAATGTTTTCAATATATCGTGATATTTTGGTGCTAAATTCGTAAATACAGTAATTACTACATAACATTACTGCGTATTGAACTACTTTTTCTGCCAAGTTTGTTGTACAACATGATGTTTTGGTGCTTAATTTGTAAAATCATAACCTAATTTGATGTTTAATAGGCTTTTCCTCAATCCGTCCTTATAATCCAAGATATTCGCTTATCCAAGCTTCTGCCGGCCCGTTTAGCTTGGATAAGTGAGACTCTACTGTATTAACAAATACCACAAAAATGGAAAATGAACAGCACTATTGTATGAACACAAGGAGTTCTCCCACAGTAGTTCAATGTCATATGTGTTATGGCATAATAAATAAGTGCTGGTAGTATTGATATTATCTCAACTGTAGTAGTCTTTCAAACATACATCATTGCTTCATTCTTTTTATGCTTTATGAGCATGTGTAAACATAGCGTAAATATCTTTATTGCTGTTTGACTGCAAAGCCTAACTTTTTTTTTAGATTTGCCAGCAGACAATTATTTGAAAGCAAATGTAAATGGTAGCAAACTTTATTTTCTTCAGCTTCGTCTTTATTTATATTGTGCCTTGTCTCCAATAGAATCATAGAGTTGGAAGACACCTTGTGGGCCATCCAGTCCAACCCCCTGCCAAGAATGGGACTTGATGTAGCCTTTATACTGTTCTCTTTGCTAATTTTTTTAACCCCCAGTCATGTACTATTTCTAGTCAAGCTGTTTTAATGACAGAGTTTGAGAGCACTGGTTTGATTAGGAAAATATTTTTGAGATTAACAAAGAAATGATGTAGATGAGTTAGTCAGAGATCATTAGCAATTCCTTGTCCTATATTAATCCATTAGGGTATTTCAATAGGACGCTAGCTAGAAGAGCAGCATGCTATGAGTAGTTGCATACTTCAGTAGTGGTTGTGTATATGTTGGCAGAACAACTAGCAGAAGTATCACTGTAATCTGTAATCTATCTATCTATCTATCTATCTATCTATATATATATATATATAAATGTAATGTGCTGTTTTACTATGGAGTAAACAGCAAAACCACTGAACCAAATCACACCCAATTTGGCCACAAAAGACATAGTCATCCAGTCAATGTCTTTCAAACAAAAAACCTAGAAAAATAAAGCACAAATTAGAAGACGAGAAAGATGTCCCCCCCCTTTAGAAATGGCTCAGAAAGGTAGGCCCCACCCCTTTAGGCCCCTCCCACTTCATATCCTAGCAATTCCCCCAGCCAAAATGGCACCCAGGACACAGGCAGAATGCACTTAGGCCTCATCCACACTGCCTATAAAATACAGATTATCGGATTTGAACAGGATTATATGGCAGTGTAGACTCAAGTCCCTCCCACACAACTATATAACCCAGAATGCCAAGGCACATAATCCACAGTATCTGCTTTGAACTGGATTATTTTTGAGTCCACACTGCCATATAACCTAGTTCAGTGTGGATTTTATACAGCTGTGTAGAAGGGGCCTCATATAATCCACTTCTAAGCAGATAATAGAAATTATAAATATAATATATAATAATTACTTAGTCTTGGGAATTTACTATTTTGACAATTGGCACATTACTTGTACTGCTCACATTTGAATGGTGGACAAACAACATTTGTGAAATCAACATTGGTTTTGATTGGACCCTAGAGATTATCTGGTATAATAATACAGAACAATATAATCTCTAAAATCAGGACAGTAAATAAAGAACAACACTCTGAAAACAGGGAAAGTCCAGACAGGAAAAAACCAGGGCCAGCTAACGCCTCCCAACAAAGGATTCCCCCAGGCAGTAAGTATCCAGGCTTTGAAGCTGCAAGGCCATGAAATGCTAATCAAGGTGACTAATTGCAGCATTCATACTTGCCGCACTGAGACTATTAATTGCCATTCAACCTGGGTTACCAAGGATTCCACAAGGTAGAAAGCGGCCAGACTTGCAAGCAGCAAGACTATTAAGTGCAATTCAAGCTGGCCAAACAAGTAGCCAGGCTTCAAAGCAGCTCTTTGATTGAGGGGGCTACTCTAGCTCGCCAAACAAGAATTCCCCTAGCTATAACACAGCCAGGCCATTGAAGCTGCAAGGCTGTTCAGTACAATTCAGCCAGACCAACAAAGGATTAACCTTGGTAGAAGGCGGCCAGGCTTTGAAGCAGCGATACTACTCTGTACTATTGAAGCTGAACAACCAAAGATTCCACCAGGTAGCAAGCAGCCAGGCTTTGAAATAGTGAGGCTGTTCATTGCAATTCTAGCAGCCCAAAAAAACATTCCCCTAAAACACAAGTACCCAGCCTTCCAAGGAGCAAGCCTATTCCGTTGCATTCCAGCTCACCAAACAAGAATTCCCAAAAGAAGAAAACGGCCAGGCTTTGAGGCTGCAAGGCTATTCACTGTTATTCCACCTGGACAACAAATGATTCCCATAAGCCACAGCAACGTGTGGCCGGGCACAGCTAGTGAGTTATAAAAGTGTTTCTGAAAGTAGAATCAAATTACTTGGGTGAAAAATGTTTCTACAACTGGTAGAAGCTTTATGTTAGTGGGATGACACTGCAGGATAGAATTTCAGTTGCTAATAGAAACTTGATTTCTCTGAGGAGATTGGTAATTTAGGGTTTCAATAATCCTGCCAGCCTATTTAACTGAAAGTGGCTGAAATATGACTACTGACTGAAAATGAAATACAGTAGAGTCTCGCTTATCCAACTTTCGCTTATCCAACATTCTGTATTATCCAACGCACTCTGCCTTTTAGTAGTCAATGCTTTTGTAGTCAATGTTTTCAATACATTGCAATACATTTGATGCTAAATTAGTAAATACGGTAATTACTACATAATGGTACTGTGTATTGAACTGCTTTTTCTGTCAATTTGTTGTAAAATGTGATGTTTTGGTGCTTAATTTGTAAAATCGTAATGTAATTTGACGTTCAATAGGCTTTTCCTTATTCCCTCCTTATTATCCAACATTTTCACTTATCCAATGTCCTGTTGGCCTGTTTATGTTGGATAAGCGAGACTCTACTGTACCTATAAATTATAGGACAGCCTATGTTTTTTTTTTTAATTTTTATTACATTCCAACAATTAACAAAATTTTAGCGATGCATGTCTTTCAATATACATAATACCAAAAGTAAGTAATGCTTAAATGACATTTTAAACGATCCTTTGGAATGTAACACCCCCCCCCTCCCCTCCCCCGTTCCCCCTCCCCCCTGGAACAGCAATTAAATATATTATCATTGTATCATTTTAACTGTGTGGAACGCCTGGTTCAAGGTGGTGTATCTTTCGTCTCCATCTATTTTGTTAATTAGGACTGACCATTTCCTGAACCAGTAGGACAGCCTATGTTGAAGATATTTACTTCCAGGTCATATGAATTACCAGTCAGATCTGTTTCTGGATTTAGCTTATATGTTCAGGAAATCAGAACACTAGATTTCTGTATTTTGATGTCTTGTTATTGAAAGCTTATTGCTTGTTGTAAAATATTGCTGAAGTAATGTAGGACTGCAGTATAAAGAATGATTTCTTGTTTGCATGTGTACATAACATACTACGAAGCCAGACATAATCTTATTCCTTTTGTTTGGCTAGTTCTTTGTAACACTTCATCTTCAGAGTGGCAAGTGGGAACAGCAGCAAGACATTCTAGTATACAGTCTATAGTCCTTGAGAATTAAACTAATATTCTTGGTTCTAGCTAGCCTGGGACAAGAATCTTGTGAGGGATTCTCAGGAAGTGAGGAAAAATTCCACGTTACACTATGTAACATGATTTTTGTTCCGGGGCTATAAATTTCATTTCCTAATTGGTTCTATCATAAAAACATAGAAAAAGTTTATTAAACTGCAAAACCTTTGTTTTTGCAAGACATCCTGCAGCACATTTTGCTATAGCTTTTTCAATGAATATCTCATAGAGTCTCAACCAATTCAACATAGTTTGTGGCAGCCACAGAAACAAAGTTTTTGAGTATAACAACTACATACTTTTAAAGTAAGTATTGCACAATTAAGCAGAAAATAACACGTTTAAAGCAGGAACAAAACATTTTTAAAATTTTGTTACATAGTGTTGTTTGTTTTGCACTGCCTTTCTTTTCTGCACCATGTTGAAGACATATGGCTATAACCTGGAACAAATTGGGAAGTTCCTTACATCCATATTTTTATTAAAGATAGTGTGCATTGATGCAGTTGGCTCTGATTGCCTTGGAGTGTGGTGGAGTCTCCTCTGGAGGTTCTTAAAGGCTTGATGAACATTTGTTAGGAGTGCTTTGACTGTGTATTGCAGGGGGTCGGACTGGATGGCCCTTGTGGTCTCTTCCAACTCATATGTCCTGTTCAGAATGTATTTAAGAGTAATTCATTCAATCGATGCTGGATTTTTTAAATTTTCAAGTGTTTTTTTGTAGTTACTATGGTATAGTAGGCATTCTGCAGCTTATGAAACATTAGTATCTGAATCTTGTCCCCACTTTAAGTGCAGAAGTTTCTCTTCGACAAGTCTATGGAACTCGTGAAATTGATAAAACAAGATTCCAAGTTATTTCTTGTCCAGTCATATGCACCTCCTCCCTAAATAGACAAGATTAAGACCCATCTAACCAGCACCCTGTTTTGACAGTGGTCAGCTAAGTGCTATAATGTACTCACAAGACAGCCTGGAAGATGATGGCAAATGACTATCCCATGTGTTCCTAAAAGAGGGAGCAGATGTATCAGGTGTACTGCTTTTGTTTCTAGGGGGACCATGCAACCATTTTGACTAACGGATCTTTTTAAAACTCAAACCTTGCATGTGCTGCCACAACAGATTTCATTAAGCTGGATGTGAAGGGTTTCCTCTTACCAGCCTCAAATCTGCTTTCAGTCAACTTAACTGCATGGATCTGTGCTATAGTAATTTCTTTTGTTTGCAACATAGTTTTATAAACTCTTACTTATACTTCCCTGTCTCCTGAAATCTTTTGGAATTAAAAAGACATCCAAATACCAAAAGCCTTTCATAGTATGAAAGGTTCTCCGGTGGTTTGGCAACTGCAGTTAGGACTGTGCTCAGTATTCTAAATGTGGATGTGCCACAGATCAAATGGCATTGGTAATTGCAGCTTCATGCTATATGAAACATCACACAGGCGAATTTTGAGAGAGCGGCATTCTTTTCCCGGCCCTACTGCCTCTTCTGAGGATGCGGGGATCTTCCTGAGTATGAAGAAGGATTCTTGAAAAATGGATGGATGCATCTTTAGATGAAGGATTTTTTGTGGCTTCTGGAAGACAGAGAGGACAGGAAGATAATCATCTGTGAATTCACTTTTAAACAGTGCAGGATATAACTTACTTTGTAATTATTTCAACAGCACACTGAAGTATTCTTGGACTTCTAATACATGTGAGAAATCAATTATTTTGCCTCAGTATGTTGCATTTTGCATTGATTTTCCTATTTTTTATTCATCAATTGGAGACAGTCTTTTTGTAGCTCTTTAGTCTTGGGTATTTACTATTTTGACAATTGACACATTACTTGTACTACTCACACTTGAATGGTGGACAAACACAACATTTGTGAAATCAACATTGGTTTTGATTGGACCCTAGAGATTATCATTTGAATGCGATTTCCTGCTTCTTGGTAGGGGCTGGACTGGATGGCCCATGAGGTCTCTTCCAACTCTACTATTCTATTATTCTATTTGGAGTGTATTAACAAAATTGGAGAATTCTGCCAAAAACATACACTGAGTAACAATTAATGGCGCTTATTTTCCCCACAGTTTTCCATTCCTTGTGACCCTATATTTTCTTCATTTCAGTACAGGCTGTTTTTTCTTCGTGTACTCTGTGAATGCACACTAGTGGAGATAATTGTGCCTGCGCAGGCTCCAATGGAAAATCTTCCAAGCTGAATCTTTCAAATATTGGCAGTGACCCCTCTCCCCAGAGGGCATAAAATCTGGCCCTGGGTGTACGCTCCACAGTTCCTACGCCTCAAAAGGCAACAAGAAAGGGAGAGGTTTGCCAGAGGGGAGGAAGGGCGGGATTGTGTGAATTCTCAGAGTAACACTCGAAGAAACATGGTTACAGGTAAGCAACCTGTCCTTTTTCTTCGTGTACTCTGTGAATGCACACTAGTGGAGACTAGTAAGCTGAAGTCCAGGCTGGCAGGACATAGCAAACCGACAAGAAGTCAAGTGTCCAAACATACGTTTTATTAAGGCACATATAGGACAGCAATAGTGGAAATAACTGGGGGCCATAATAGAAGACCCAAGTGACCTGAGAGATATAAGTCCACTGAAGTAGAGGTAGTAAAGGTCTGAGTGCAATTACAGTGCATATGAAAACAAGTACAAACATATAACAAAGCGGCAGAGGCCATAGTCACTGACTGCCTGAGGTAGGTATGTCTTCCTCTTTTCTCTCTTTTTTTTTTTTTTACAACAGAAGAGATTGGAAAGGGGTACCTGGAAGTAAGAACCGCAGAGTGAGGTAGGTATAGAGATAAGTATTGTGCCGTCCGCCGGACAATAAAAAACTATAAAACTGAAACGTGCTGTCCTTTATCCGGGCGAACTGCAAATCCCTATAAGCTGTCCTATAGATATTGAACGACTGAGTCTGGATAACTTCAAAAAAGGATGTTTATTCATACAAGGTTGTAAACCTGGCACAGATCTTAAAGTTGCAGAAAATGAAACAAATTTCCATAGGTTTTAGTTGCAGAATTATCCCTGGTTCCAGAAGGCAAAGGTGATTATAAAACCACTATACCCTAATCACGCTGTCTATATTAGAAGGAGAAACTCTTTCCTTCCCTATCTTTACAGCAAAGATTAGTTCTAGAAGCGATGGAATAACCCTGCTCCTCTAACTAGATTTCTTATTCCAGATCAGTATAATTCAATACTTATCTAATTTGGATAGGCTTAGATTGGCCTGGTTTTGAGGATGATTTGTCCCAGTTAGCCTTGCACAGCTCCAGCACGTTGGAAGACTATAGCCAGAATGAAGCTCCAAAATGGAGACTAGACCCTGGTAAAAAGGGCGGTCCTAAGATGTTGCATTCTTTGACCAATCACTGCAAAGAAAACTGCAGCCAGCTCTTGCAGATTCCAAGCCATTTTTCCTAGGCTTTTGCAGCCAGAGGCTCAAACAAAATGTAAAGGAGGGAAAATAAACAAACGACCAATAGGTAAGGCAAACCATCGTCCTGGGGGACGGAACACTCCCCGCTAAATTCCCAGGATGTGGGAATTTACCAATCAAAAACATACAAACACCTTTGTATACACAACAATACAACAGTATAAAACTTTAAACATCTCCAATAAGCAACACGAGGTCACTAATTGGTCCGTCCAGGACAGACATTTTGTCCTTACTATGAGTCTTTACTTGAACTTTTCTAACCTTACCGTCAGGGCAAGGAAAGGTCTTTAGTATAATGCCCATAGGCCAGGCATAGCGGGGCAAGTCTTTGTCCTTTAACAACACAACGTTGTTAACCTCAATGTTGTCCTGTGGGCTTTGCCAGATTCTTCTAGCTTGAAGCTGGCTTAAGTACTCAGCTTTCCACCTTTTCCAAAAGTGGTTGGCCAAGGACTGCACCTGTTTCCACAGGGCACGGTGAGTTCCGTCCGGAACTGGCAACATGACGTCCTTCCATCCTGGCACCTTTTGTGTCAAAATAAGTGCAGGAGTCAGTGGTTGTAAGTTCTCAGGGTCACTGGTAAGGGGAACCAGCGGCCGGTTGTTGATAATTGCGGTAACTTCCGCCATAAGTGTCACCAAAACATCATGCGTCAATGACCTATGACTCAAAAGCATGGCATTAAGGATTTTGCGACTAATACCAATCATCCTCTCCCAAACACCACCCATGTGGGAGGCGTGAGGAACATTGAAAGTCCACATAATTTGTTCAGTATTCGTAAAGTTCTGAACCTTTGGGTCTCTCCCAAACCTAGACACACAATTGAGTTCTTTGGTCGCACCTACAAAATTGGTGCCACAGTCCGACCGAATTGACTTAATTGGCCCTCTGAGGGCTATGAACCTTTTTAATGCGTTTAAAAATGATGAAGTGTCCATCCCTTCTATGACTTCTATATGGACAGCTCGTATTACTAAACAAGTAAACAAAACTGCCCACCTCTTGTTATTTACAACACCACCCCTGGTTTTCCTAGTGACAACCTCCCAAGGACCAAACACATCGATTCCCACATGGGAAAAGGGTGGGTCTGTCAAAGTCCTATCCTGAGGTAGTTCTGCCATCAACTGACTTTGACAGTTTCGCCTAAGGCGCCTGCATTTAACACATTTGAAAATACAACTGTTGACCAACCTTTTGGCATTAACTACCCACAGACCTTCATTTCTAAGGGCTGCCTCAGTTAGAGTTCTACCCTGATGATGGATCTTTTCATGGTGATGCCGAACGAGCAGCAATGCAGTGTGACTATTAGGGGGTATGATGATGGGGTTTTTTATGCACGCCTTGAGTTTAGCTTTGGCTAACCTTCCTCCAACTCTCAAAATACCCTCCTTGTCTAGAAATGGGTTTAACTCATTTAGAAGACTTTGATTAGGGATGTTGAGCCCTTGCTCTAGCCTAGCTATTTCCTGCTTGAAAGCAGATCTCTGTACTGACTTGAATATGACGCTCTTAGCCTTTATCATATCCTGGACCTGTAAAGGCTCACTATCTTTGCAAGCTAAACGATGTATAAGCCTAGCTACTGCTCTAAGAAGACTGTGCCACTCCGAAAAACATTCAAAACGGTGTGGTTCCAGGCAAGATCTTTGGCCCATCTTGATTTCTGTGGTTGATTTGCAGGCTTTCACCTCTGCACTTCGTGAGACTTGAGCATTCATAATGTCCGAAAACCTTTGCTCATCTTTCGAGAGCGCTGTGGCTTCGTCTCTCTCAGAGACTTTGAAGATGGAGGAATACTCTGGAGTTATTGCTTGGCAGTAGACTGAGATATGACTTAGGCAACTGCGCACAAGTGTAGGACGTCCACCTTTAAGCACCTGTGCTTGATTGGAGTCCAACGACGATGGTGGGTGCATCTTGTTTATGCACACTGGGCCTATGACTGTCCAGCCTAGTGGTAGCAGCTGAGCAATGGGCGCCCCTGGAGGTCCCTTAACTTGGTCGTTCACATAGAACAAGTTCGGACAGTCCGCACCAAGCAGAAGGGCAATGTCCACATCTGGACGGAAAGCAGGTATGGCATTCTTTAATCGTCGCAAATGTGGATGAGCCTCCACAACTTCCTTAGTTACAATTTGTTTTTTGTTCCGAGGGATGGAGGAACACTCAATCAGGTCTGGCAACTTGAACTGCCTCTTCTGGTCGCAAGAGGAAACAACAAAGCCAGATGCTATGCGACCCTGCAACTTCTTTTTTCCTGCACACGTAGTCATAGTGTAGTCAACCATCTTGGTTTTAAGGTCAAACATGCGGAAGAACTCTGGAGTAGCCAGGGAGGCGTCGCTCTGTGAATCCAGGGCCACATAGAGTCTCTTTCTAAGCCAAGGGCTCTTGGCTGGATATACATCCGCTAGGCAGATAGGATGACAAACTCTGTACTGGTGCGAGTCAGAACACAGCTCTGTACAGGCGACTGCTGAAACCTCCACCTGCATCTCTGGTACGACTGGCTTGTCGGTGTCTTTGACTGCTGACTTTTCTTTTGGTGAAACGTTCCCTTTGGGGTGGGAGATGACACTGGAGTTGTGCATTGCGGTGCAATGCTTGAGGCTGTTGCATTTCTCACACTTGACGTTTTCTTTGCAGTTGGACGCAAAGTGTGGAGTTGCTCCACAGCATCTAAAGCAGATTCCCTGCTTTTGAACTAGCTGTTGCCTTTCTTTGTATGACTTTCTACTAAACTCCCTGCAGTTGGCCAAGCTGTGAGGCTTTTGGTGGATAGGGCAAAGCAACTCTTTTACCTCCGACCTGGGTTCATCAGTCTTGTGTTGAGTTTCGACTGCCTTTACGCTGACAGGTCTATTGGCCTCTCTAGGTGGTTTCTTGTCCACTTCAGGCGCCTTCCCTGTATGGATCCCTTGATATAAGGTGGGCAGGCCCGTCTGTGGATCATTCCTTTCCCTGGCCGCTCTGGTGATGAACTGGACCAGATGGGAAAACGGTGGGTACGCCTGAGAATGGGCCTCCTTGTAGTTAAAAACCTGTTTCCCCCAGTCTTCCTGCAGGGCAAAGGGAAGTTTGTCCAGAATCTGCCGCTGGGACAGATGCTGATCGAGGCACTGCAGTCCAGGCAACTCTGGATTCTCCTTGGCCGACTCTAACTCTGCAAGAAGATCACTGAGGTCCCACAAGAGCTTGCAGTCCTTGAGCTTTAAGGTTGGGAACCTTTGCAGCTTGTCCATTAGAGATGCTTCAATCTCCGTGCTAGCTCCATACCGCTGGTCTAATCTGTCCCAGGCCTTTTCCAAGGCTTTGTTGGGATCAGCTACGTGGGCTGAATATATTCTCTTAAGATGATGCTGGACCCAACCAGGCGCCTAGCAGGGTCAGCTCTTCTTCAGGCAACAACTTTAAGTCTCTAATTGCCCTCCTGAAGGTAACCTTCCAGAGAAGGAACTCTTCAGGCTTGTCTGAAAACTTTTCAACTCCCTTGTCTTTGAGGTCTCTTTTGGGACTTCTAAGGATCGAGACGAGTTGGGATTCTGGCGTCGACGGGAACAAGTGTGGCTTTGGCTGCTGTGGGGAGAAATCCCACCATACTCCTTGCGTCGACCTTTGGTCTTTTGGAGGGATGACATTGTCTGTAGATGGACCGATGGTTCCCTTTGGACTTGCTTGTAGGGCCCAATTGGTGGTAGGCTTTGATGGTTTGGCTGACTGTTCAGGAATCTTAGTAGGAGGCACAGGCAACCTGAGCAAAGACGAGCTCCCCGCTATGATGCTCTGAACTTTAGGCAACCCGAAGGCAACTTTAGGGCCCTGTTCTGACCGAAGAGAGAAGTCTTCATGTTCCTCGTCAGAAAGCTGGCTGTTTAAACTATTAAGGTGCACAAGCACCTTGGAGGAAGGGTCCTGCTTCGGCAACTGACTTACATTTTCTTCTGTGAGCTGCCCACTTAGGACCTTGGCCAAAGTCTCAGCCTTTACCTTTTTGGCAGTAGCATCCATCCTTATTCTAAGCATTTCTATTTCACATTGCCTTTGGGCCTGTTCTATTTGGAGTCGCTGTTCCTCCTCTTTAAGGTGGAAAGTGTGGTCAGCTGCTTTTGCATCAGCTTCCGCCTCCGCAACCTTGCTCTGTAGCTCCAGACGTGCAGCCTCCTTAATGTGCAAGGCAGCTAGGGAAGAGATGGCACTCCCAGCAGCAGAAGACTTGCTAGAGTGGCTGTGTTTAGACGATGCACGCTCCCTTAGTTTAGATACCTGGCTAGACCGGTTGGACTTAAGACTAAGTGCCACAGCAGGTGATTTTAAAAGATTGGTCTCATGGCTGCATAAGGAAGCTAGGATTGCCCTCACCCTATTTTCTTTCTCATTAGTGTCAGCTAAAACACTCACTATTTCTAACTCTGAATCCTTGGCGTTAATGCGCTCGAGGACCTGGACTATCTTAGACACTAAACCCCTCCAAAGACCGAAGGTCTCTTCGAGGTCTGTCTGTAATATGGATGGCACCCTTGTAATACCCAAGCTCTCAATTCTGTCCATTAATGTTACAATTCGCTCCCATGCCGAACCTAACCTCACATGGAGGAGCTCCTTTTCATCTATTAGATGGGCTAGCATCTTGGCTGAAGGGTGCTTTATCCTTTGGGGCCTTTCATTCCTACTTTCAGCCTCAGAAGGAGGTATACCATCTGCATCATCTTGAAATTGCATAGACATTATGTATTCTTAATAGCAAGTAAATTTACAACAAAGGCAAATGCAATATACCTGCAAGTAAATTTACAATAAAAGCAAATTCAATATATAATACAATTCACAGCACTTAACCATAGCAATATATATCACTAAGTAACTATACTTTACAAAGATTGTGACCTTTGGCGCCAAACTTTGGTAGGCAAGCTGCAAAATGCCAACTGACAGCAACTTGCCACTTGATACCTCCCTTGCCCGAGTGACGTAAACTGCCAAAATGGCGACTTCGCCAAATTTTCAAGCACCTCGTGCTCTGCGGCTCGAGGCCTGCCGCCGAAGGAGCACCGAGGCTGGCTTTGGAAAGGAGGAGAGAAGAGACGCCTCCTCCCCGCTGTGAAGGGAGGTCACCACCGCAGGTCAATGAGGCAGGTCACCACCGCAGGACGATGAGGCAGGTCACCACCGCAGGACGATGAGGCAGGTCACCACCGCAGGACGATGAGGCAGGTCACCACCGCCAGGCGATGAGGCAGGTCACCACCGCAGGACGATGAGGCAGGTCACCACCGCAGGACGATGAGGCAGGTCGAAGCCGGCCGAGTGCTCCGGCCGAACTCGCAGCAGCGTTGCCAGGCCTGTCCAGGTTCTAGCCTGGTTCTGGTGGGCTTCACGCCTCAGAGCCAGCCAAAGAACTGTCGCTGGTGCTCCGCGGCTCGAGGTCTACCGCCGAGGGAGCCCTGGACGTTGCTGGGAACTGCACAGCCTGTGCAAACCCAGAAAGCCACTGGGCCACGTGCGCACACGCGAGCCAAATAGCAAGGAAATAGAGCCCCACTATTTGACTCTTTCAGGTCTGAGAGCGGGCTCCACTGCCTCAGACGCTGGTAGAGTCTTTAGGTATGCAGACTGAGCTCAGGCGGAAAAGCCGCGGCCTAAACTAAACTTCCTAAACTATAAAAAACTATAAGCCGTGCAAGCTAGCTCAAGCGGAAAAACCGCTGATCTACCTCAAAACTGTGCCGTCCGCCGGACAATAAAAAACTATAAAACTGAAACGTGCTGTCCTTTATCCGGGCGAACTGCAAATCCCTATAAGCTGTCCTATAGATATTGAACGACTGAGTCTGGATAACTTCAAAAAAGGATGTTTATTCATACAAGGTTGTAAACCTGGCACAGATCTTAAAGTTGCAGAAAATGAAACAAATTTCCATAGGTTTTAGTTGCAGAATTATCCCTGGTTCCAGAAGGCAAAGGTGATTATAAAACCACTATACCCTAATCACGCTGTCTATATTAGAAGGAGAAACTCTTTCCTTCCCTATCTTTACAGCAAAGATTAGTTCTAGAAGCGATGGAATAACCCTGCTCCTCTAACTAGATTTCTTATTCCAGATCAGTATAATTCAATACTTATCTAATTTGGATAGGCTTAGATTGGCCTGGTTTTGAGGATGATTTGTCCCAGTTAGCCTTGCACAGCTCCAGCACGTTGGAAGACTATAGCCAGAATGAAGCTCCAAAATGGAGACTAGACCCTGGTAAAAAGGGCGGTCCTAAGATGTTGCATTCTTTGACCAATCACTGCAAAGAAAACTGCAGCCAGCTCTTGCAGATTCCAAGCCATTTTTCCTAGGCTTTTGCAGCCAGAGGCTCAAACAAAATGTAAAGGAGGGAAAATAAACAAACGACCAATAGGTAAGGCAAACCATCGTCCTGGGGGACGGAACAAGTATGATGAAACATGGTATGCATCATTTGTAAGAGGTAGATCAACAATGTCACCACAATAATAAACTGGAAGGAGAAATCTAGTGTGAACCTCATACATTGTAGATACAGCAATAAGACATAATGAAAAACATTAGTAAGCATGTTTAATTCAGAGAAAGAATAATAGTTGATCTGTAGAAATAGAGAATTTGTTGTCTCATTTTTAACCCTGTCGCTTGTCTTTCCCTTCTTCTTTTTCTTCTTTTTTAATTAACAGGGAGTGACCGGAATCTTAGCAGGAGTCACGGGCCTGGTGGTGTTTAACAGGGAACAACCAACACAGATATATTTCAGAAAGAACAACAAACTTTGTTTAAGAATGTAACCTTGAGTCATTGAGTCATTAAATGTTTTATAGAAGAAATATATTCAAGGGAGGCAGGCAGAGAGAATTGATCTGCCAAAGGAATAATCTCTGTGTGTCCTCACTACAGGAGTCTATCCTGTAGTGAGAAATTAATGTTAGGGGTGGAGCCCATATGGTTGCGTTACAGATAGAGTCCAGGGGAATTCCCTTAGGAAGGCCATTGGTGCTGCTAGGGCTCTGGTGGACCCTGGCTTGACCCAGGGGGTGGGGGTGGGCAGTGAGCCAGCTGGTATGAAAGTTCGATTGTTGAAGCAATCCAATGAGAGGGTCTTTGGGAAGAAAGTGGGTTACCCAGTTTGTCAGGGGCATAGGACACAAAAAATTAGGCGTTTTTCTGGTAAGTCGTTTCCTGTCTCTGTAAAACAACAAGGCCCTCATAACATCAAGGAGGTGTAGCCTTTTTTCAAGTGGGGAGGTTGGATTTTGGAAAAAGGAAGAGAAGACGATGTCCTCATTAATATGGAAGGCAAAGACCACCTTAGGGAGGAAGGTGATGTCCGTCCTGAGGACCGCCCAGTTGTAGTGGAATCGAAGATAGGGTTTATCTATTCGAAGGGCGGCCAGTTCAGATGGGTTTTGAGCCAAGGTGATGGCCACAAGGAAGGCTACCTTCAAAGAAAGGAAGCAAAGTTCTGCGGATGCTAACGGTTCAAACGGCAGGCCAGAGATCTGGGCCAGTAGGAGTTTGAGACTCCATCCAGGTGTTGGGGGTTGGATTGGTTGATGGAGATTGGTGTATCTCTTGAGGAACTTTTTGACCAGGATATGAGAAAAAAGGGATGGATTGTTGTGTTGTTGGAAAGCCCAGGAGAGGGCTGTCAGGTAGGATTTTATTGATGAAAGCGAGAGGCTTTGATCGGCCAAGGTAAGTAGAAATTTGAGGACCATTGGTTCTGACGGAGAGAAGGAGGAGACATCTCGGGATCGAAGGAAGGCTTGGAATCGAGAGAGTTTATATGTGAAAGCCTTGGTTGTGGACAGCTTGTGGGCTGCTTTGAGGATTGTTTGTAGCGTAGGATGAAGTCCAGGTACGTCCTGATGTTCCATGCTAAGAGATGCAGGGAAGGATGTCTGGATGTAGGAGTTGACCCTGTTGTCTGGTCAGGAGGTGAGGTGCCAGAGGCAGGGATAGATGGTTCCCCAAGGACATGTGGAGGAGAGTCGAGAACCAGGGTTGTTGAGGCCAGCCGGTATTATGAGGATTGCTGATGCCCCCGTCAGGTGAAGCCTAGAATCATAGAATCATAGAATAGTAGAGTTGGAAGAGACCTCATGGGCCATCCAGTCCAACCCCCTGCCAAGAAGCAGCCTCTCGATAACTTTAGGAATGAGAGGAATGGGGGGAAAGATGTAAAGGAATTATGTTGACCACTTCAGGAAAAAGGCATCTCCCAGGCAGCCTGGGGTCGAGTTTGCTGGTATTTTACAGAGACAGGACACGACTTACCAGAAAAACTCTTAGACTTTTTGTGTCCTATGCCCCTGACAAACTGGGTAACCCACTTTCTTCCCAAAAACTCTCTCACTGAATTACTTCAACAATCGAACTTTCATACCAGCTGGCTCACTCCCCCCCCCCCCCCCAGTCAATCCGGGGTCCACCAGAGCCCTAGCAGCACCAACGGCCTTCCTAAGGGAATTCCCCTGGACTCTATCTGTAACGCAACCATATGGGCTCCACCCCTAACATTAATTTCTCACTACAGGATAGACTCCAGGACTCACACAGATTATTCCTTTGGCAGATCAATTCTCTCTGCCTGCCTCCCTTGAATATATTTCTTCTATAAAACATTTAATGACTCAATGACTCAAGGTTACATTCTTAAACAAAGTTTGTTGTTCTTTCTGAAATATATCTGTGTTGGTTGTTCCCTGTTAAACACCACCAGGCCCGTGACTCCTGCTAAGATTCCGGTCACTCCCTGTTAATTAAAAAAGAAGAAAAAGAAGAAGGGAAAGACAAGCGACAGGGTTAAAAATGAGACAATAAATTCTCTATTTCTACAGATCAACTATTGTTCTTTCTCTGAGTTAAACACGCTTACCAATGTTTTTCATTATGTCTTATTGTTGTATCTACAATGTATGAGGTTCACACTGCATTCCTCCTTCCAGTCTATTATTGTGGTGACATTGTTGATCTATCTCTTACAAATGATGCATACCATGTTTCATCATACTTATCTCTATACCTACCTCACTCTGCGGTTCTTACCTCCAGGTACCGCTTTCCAATCTCCTCTGTTGTAAAAAAAAAGAGAGAAAAGAGGAAGACATACCTACCACAGACAGTCAGTGACTATGGTATCTGCCACTTTGTTATATGTTTGTACTTGTTTTCATATGCACTGTAATTGCACTCAGACCTTTACTATCTCCACTTCAGTGGACTTATATCTCTCAGGTCACTTGGGTCTTCTATTATGACCCCCAGTTATTTCCACTATTGCTGTCCTATATGTGCCTTAATAAAACGTATGTTTGGACACTTGACTTCTTGTCGGTTTGCTATGTCCTGCCAGCCTGGACTTCAGCTTACTAGTCTCCACTAGTGTGCATTCACAGAGTACATGAAGAAAAAGGACAGGTTGCTTACCTGTAACCATGTTTCTTCGAGTGTTACTCTGTGAATTCACACCATCCCACCCTTCCTCCCCTCTGGCAAACCTCTCCCTTTCTCGTTGCCTTTTGAGGCGTAGGAACTGTGGAGCGTACACCCAGGGCCAGCTTTTATGCCCTCTGGGGAGAGGGGTCACTGCCAATATTTGAAAGATTCAGCTTGGAAGATTTTCCGTTGGAGCCTGCGCAGACGCAGTTATCTCCACTAGTGTGAATTCACAGAGTAACACTCGAAGAAACATGGTTACAGGTAAGCAACCTGTCCATATCCCTAATACAAAATTCTTGGCAGGAGAAGAGTCTTGTTTTTTTTTTTCAAATTTGGATATTTGTATTTGTTTATATGTACATCTTGGAAATGGGAGCAAAGTCTAAATATGAAATTCATTTTACCTAATACAGGTAGCCTGTAAGTAATTTTATATACAATATTTTAATAATTTAGTGCATAAAACAAAGTTTGTGTACATTAAACCATCAGAATGCAAAGGTGTCACTCTTTTAGTCTCCCATGTGACAATTTTGGTTTTGGAGTATTTCAGATTTTGGAATTCCGGATAAGAGCTGCTCAGACTGTACAATCCTTAAACTCCTGGGGATATATTTCTCCACTTACCATGAAATAAGAAAACTAGACAATAGCAAACCTTACGTTAAATGAGCAACCTCCACTGGAAGTTGCCATAGAGCTATTCTGGAAGATCCAGAAAATTCCTAAAGATATCATTAGGAATTGTTTATGTCCTCCATAGTAATTTTTGACAGAAGCATACTATTGAATCACCTAGAAAATTCCTAGAGATGATATATTTTGTCAAATGTAGGAAGGCAAAACCAAAGGTATTGGTCCTGCGTGTATCTGTTTCACCTGGGCAAAAAAGGGAGGATGTCAGTCCTTATTTATTTCTCTGGCTGTTGGTATGAGAAATGCAGCGAGCAATTGGACAGGCAGAGAAACAAATGGATGCCCAGTTCCTCCCTTTTTCCAGGTGAAATGGACTCATGTGGCATGGAGAAAGAAGAGGCAGGATAGCTGAGGTGGCTGTGGTGTATGGGACCTGTTCTTTCCCTTCCTGTTGCTGTGTGTTTGTTTCACCTGTGGAAAGAAAGAGAAAAGCCAGGTGGCCATTTGTTTCGCTGACTGCTTGATTGCTCTCTGTCTTTCTTATGCCTGGAGGAGGTAAGCAGTAAGCAACTGGGCAGGTGGAAAAAGAAAGAGTGGCATTCCTTTCTTCCTTTGTTGGGCAAAAGAGACATAAACAGGAAAAGGAGGAGGTTGAAAGAACGAGAGTGGAGAAAAAGGGATCCCCCCTGGTACCATGGTAAGTAACCTCTCTGGGGACAACAGTGGCACACCATCTCCCTTGCACATGTAGATAGTTGCCGTTTCCCCACTTTTGTGGGGCAGGCTGTATGAAAGAAGAGGGCCAACTATACTAAAAATTTAAAACTAATTTGTTTTCCATTCTCATTATGGTCTCTGCAATGACTTAACATCATTTATTATCGATGACATAAGTATCACAACTCAGAAATTAGATTTTTGAACAGTTATGACACAGAAAATGATAATAGTGCAACTTATTTTTTCAGTCTCACAGGATGCCATCCAATGCTACTGTTTTTATGGCGAGAATTTTATCCTCTTGTTCTGAAGGGTTTTCTAGTTCTCTAGAGAAGATCTTAAGACCACTTGTGGTGGGAAGCACCCTATCCTAATGTTAGAAACAGTTCTTTTGGAGGGCAGGGTCCATTCAATATTGCATCACTGGTTTCCTCTTATTCATTGAAAAGCAGCTGTTCAGGAAGCCTTCTCCTCTATGGTCCCTGTATATGACATGGATCAGTCATGCACCTGCAAAGAAATTTCTATGTAGGTGACCTCAGCTTTATGCTAGGGGAGGGGGGAAACTACAGAGTGGTGTGATTCAAGACAAAGAGGAGAAAATGCTTAAAAGATTTGGACTCAGTCTACATGATATTTCACTCCTAAAAGCTTACCTATTTCTTAAATTATGTGTTTGATTTGGCTTCACTAGCTGCAGTGTTGGGAGAGTTTATGCTTCATTAAAACAATCATTTAAATATTAGTAAATGTTATTATCACACAAGATGTGGAAAACAGTTCTATTCATCAGATCCATCCAATGCTGTCATTCACAAAAGCTGATTGTATAGACTTCGCTGGTCAGGTTAACAGGTTAACCCAGTTCCCTTCTCCCTATGTATAATGTATCTTCTTGATTCACTCAGTTGTTTCCAACTCTTCGTGACCTCATGGACCAGTCCACGCCAGAGTTCACTGTTGGCCGTCACCGTCCCCAGCTCCTTCAAGGTCAAGCCAAGGATATAATCCATCCATCTTGCCCTAGGTCGGCCTCTCTTCCCCTTTCCTTCCATTTTCCCCAGCATCGTGATCTTTTCCAAGCTTTCCTGTCTTCTCATGATGTGGCCAAAATACTTCATCTTTGCCGCTAATATCCTTCCCTCCAGTGAGCAGCCAGGCATTATTTACTGGAGGATGGACTGGTTGGATATTCTTGCGTATCGTGTATATCATATCATGTATATGCAAGGAAAATTAAGGTATTGATTGAGACTCCGAGGTAAATGTTGCATGACTAGATAGAATTGTTAAAACTCTATATCCTGTGTGTATGTATGTGTGTGTGTGTGTGTGTGTATATACAGTAGAGTCTCACTTATCCAAGCTAAACGGGCCAGTAGAAGCTTGAATAAGCGAATATCTTGGATAATAAGGTGAGATTAAGGAAAAGCCTATTAAACATCAAATTAGGTTATGATTTGACAAATTAAGCATCAAAACATGTTATACAACAAATTTGACAGAAAAAGTAGTTCAATATGCAGAAATGTTATGTTGTAATTACTGTATTTACAACTTTAGCACCAAAATATCATGATATATCGAAAACATTGACTACAAAAATGGCTTGGATTATCCAGAGGCTTGGATAAGCGAGGCTTGGATAAGTGAGACTCTACTCTGTGTGTGTGTGTGTGTGTGTGTGTGTGTGTATGTGTGTGTGTGTGTGTGTGTGTGTGTGTGTGTGTGTGTGTGTGTGTGTATATATATATATATATATATATATATATATATATATATATATATATATCTCCATCTATTGGCTATAAACAGGATTGCAGCTTAATGTTTATTCCCCTTAGCAAAGTTAGCGGAATAAAGAAATATTCATTTTCTGAATATTCACTTCAAATCTTATTTCACAACACTCATTTGACTAAATTTAATTTAAATGTATTACATAAAAATCTAATGTATCCAGCACACTGGAAATTCAGGCCATTATGACTTTGGGTGCCTTCTATCATGTTGTTTTTTTTGGAGAAATTCATTAATAGCTATTAGGAGGAGCACAGTACAGGTAATCTGCTGGCCTCTCCTGACAACTGCCAGGTGGTCTGAGGAATAGGCTGCTTAGGAATAGACTGTCACATAGATTTTCATGTTGTTTTTTACAGAAAAGGACACAGCATAATTATTTCTGGTTGGTAAAGTAGTTGCATTTTTTCCTCCTGAAGAGTATCTATTAAACTTACTTTCCAGTCAATTTGTATATAGAACCATCAGATGATTCTAGCATCTATCCTATTAAAATTGTCTACTGTTTTCATTTTTGATGATAGACAGACAATTCTTTTGATGTGATATTTCCTCTTTTCTTTATTGCTGAGCAGTTTTTTTTTGTGCTCAGGGCAGAGTGAGGTTATGTTTCCTTTTTGTAGGTATTATAAAAGACAGAAGAAACAACATTCTATTTCAACAGTTTGTAAATGATTTTTCTACCTCAGACATAAAATACAGAAGTACATTGTTAACATTCTCTGGTTAAATTTTTTTGTACTGATTAAGGAAGGCAATTTTTTTTCGTGTCAGAAGCGACTTGAGAAACTGCAAGTTGCTTCTGGTGTGAGATAATTGGCTGTCTGCAAGGACGTTGCCCAGGGGATGCCTGGATGTTTGATGTTTTACCATCCTTGTGGGAGGCTTCTCTCATGTCCCCGCATGGAGCTGGAGCTGAAAGAGGGAGCTCATCCGCACTCTCCCCGGGTGGGATTCGAACCTGGCAGCTTTCAGGTCAGCAACCCAACCTTCAAGTCATGAGGCTTTTATCCCCTAGGCCACCGGAGGCTCCTGATATCGAGATTTAATCAGGACAGTATTTTTCAGCAGAAAACATTTTTCAATGTAGTGTATACAGTAAACTATTGCTTCTCTGTGAACTATTGAACTACATAGGAGTAAGCTAAACATCTGAGGCTGTTTCTTCGAGTACACACTGATGTAGCAATAAAAATTACTTGTATGGCAAATGAATGTACCTGAATAAAAAACATGGTTGCATTATGTTTGTTTGCTATAGTGCCAGCAGTCCCCCTTTTCTGCTTTCTCTTTTTATTAGATGTTGCTCAGGGATAGTCAGGGCTGTCCAGTTTTACAAGGCAGTATTGCTTGTGATCCTCTGAAAGAACTGAATGGAGAGCAAGGAAACAGCTATTATGTCTTAAGTCATCTTCTGAAGCATGACTTCATAGATTTCTCAGCATGTCTAATCTCATTTTTAAAAAATTAAAAACAGCTCATGACCTCATTAAAAATGACCAGCTGATATCTGAATTTAAGAGGAACAGCTCCTCATTAAGATTTAAAAACACATAGCCACTCTCCACACTAAAATGATTTTAATGTAGAGAAGGAAAGTATTAATCCTCTCCTAAACAACTCATTCATGTGATTTGCCACATGGCAGTTTGGAACACTGCATATTTGTCACTTCAGACATTAACCCTGGAAAATTAAAGTATTTTCTCCCCCAGGATATCCATGTATGAAAACAGGAAGCCAGCTGAGCACAATGTATGGTATAGTATTCCTGCCTGTCAGACAACTAGAGTTCTAATACAGACCCGAGAATGAAAATCTTGAGGAAAGAAGTATTGTCATCTCCAAATAATTATAGTGTTCATTGAAGACGATACTCAATTGAGATCCTTTCTGCAGAGAGGGCCCAATTTTTGCTCAGGCCACTTTGGAAATCACCTATTTTAAGTTGGAATTCCTACATAACATCCGGTATGCTGTGTGCCCCTATTTGTTATCAAGGGGAAATCAACAAATGACTAAAATTTATTTTGCTTTGTGACAAATTAATATTTGTAGGTTCCTTCTAAAAGGATTACTAACATGCTACTGATGTACACTATGTTGACAATCCTACAGAAGCATTTTGATAAGCTTCTCTGGGTGGCCTTGAATAGAAATCATACAGCTTATGAAATATTGTTGGACTACATGTTCTAGCAGCCTTTATCAGCATAACCAATGATGAAGGATGCTTAGGAGATGCATGCCAACAACATGGGGGTGGGGGAGCTGCATGGTTACACTATGTTTTTACAAGGTTGGTTCTACACATGCAGTGGAATGTATGATGAAGGCAATGGAGGCAAGGGAATTTTTATAAGGAGGACAGAACCAGAATGCGGAACATCAGGGAGATATATAAAGGTAAAGGTTTCCCCTGACGTTGTCCAGTCGTGTTCAACTCTGGGGGTTGGTGCTCATCTCCATTTCTAAGTCGAAGAACCAGCGTTGTCTGTAGACACCTCCAAGGTCATGTGGCTGGCATGACTGCATGGAGCGCCGTTACCTTCCCGCTGGAGCGGTACCTATTTATCTACTCACATTTGCATGTTTTCAAACTGCTAGGTTGGCAGAAGCTGGAGCTAACAGTGGGCGGTCACTCCGCTCCCCGGATTCGAACCTGCAGTCTTTTGGTCTGCAAGTTCAGCAGTTCAGCGCTTTAATACGCTGTGCCATCGGGAGCTCCGGGAGATAGATAGATAGATAGATAGATAGATAGATAGATAGATAGATAGATAGATAGATAGATAGATATAGATATATATCACAAATACATTCATTGAAAGGGAAAAACAGCAACCCTGCTGCTTTTGCAACAACCAGTTAGCCAGTACTGTGTGTGCCTTATTACTACTCTTCATTTTTTCCTTCTGCCCCAGTACGTTAGAGACACTATCAAGAAACAATGAGCCACTACATCAAATATTTCTTTCTTCTTGGAACTCAAAACAATGGCCCCAGAGGTCTCCAGGCTTGCATCATATGGTTTGGTATTGTTTTTGGCTGAGGTTAAATAGGCATTTATTTCTAAGAGGAAAGTGCCTAATTGTCCTTCAGCTGGTCCAATTCTGCTGCTAATTTACAAATAGAAGTCTTACTGTGGCTTTTGTTGTTGCAGCCTTTACAAGCGTCTTTACAATGTTCTCTGTATATGTAAGATGGATGCTGGAATAAACATAACTACCTATATAGCAGTGCTTGGATGGGGCATCAAGAAATAGCATGGGTCTCCAGGTATAGCTAGAGAACAATCCTGCTTAAAGCTCTGAAGAACCATTGGCAGCCATAGTTCACAATACTGACTAGATGAGTCAATGACCTACCTCAGTATGAAGTTTCCTTTATTTCATTGTTCAAAAAGGGTATAATTCAATGCATCTACTTATTTTATATTGCACAGCTTTATTCTTTGAAACAAAATGTAGTATAAAAGTTCAGAAATTTAACACATAAATCAAATGTTGAGACTTAATATTTAAAAGTTGTGAAACAAAGGCATTATAGAAACTAATTCACTATATTTAAAAAGTGTGTACATTATGACCCAGTATCTGCAGAGGATATATATCTGAAACAGTGGTTATTAGTGAACCCTATATTTTGACTATACCTGGGCCAAACACATTCCATAGAATTGTACTGGAGGACCTAGAGAGGCCCACAAACATATCCAGGTGGAATTTTTTTTGAGTGCTTGTAAGTGCATCCATGGATAAGGCAGCCATACTGTATTACTTTTTTAAAATAGTGTCAGAAGCGAATTGAATATATACTGCAAGTTGCTTCTAGTGAGAGAGAATCAGCTGTCTACAAAGACGTTGCCCAAGGGACGCCTGGATGTATTGCCCTGTGGGAGGCTTCTCTCATGTCCCTACATCCCATCTTGTGGATTCGAACCGCCGACCTTCAGGTCTTCAGGTTAGCAGTTCAGCCGGCACAAGGGTTTAACCCATTGCGCCACTGCGGCTCCCACTGTATTACTGAAAATATGGTAGTAAAACATCAAACTCTAGATTGGGGGATGGTTCCTGTAGTGCAGTGCTATTCAAAGTGTTGGTTCCCAAGCCATTGTTTGCTGGTATGCGGCAAGCTCTCAGTAAATAAATGCTTGTAGCCAATGGGCACAAATATGATACCAATCTCTAGTACATTAGAAAAAGGAACACATGTTGATCCCCACATCAGATAACAAAAAAGATCTGCTCTAATATTTTCCCCTCACTAAAAACTAGAGAGTGGTATCCTATTTGTGCCCTTTGGGAACAACTATTGTATTTCATCACATAATAGTTGCACCTCCCTCTACTTTGGGGGGAGAAGGAGGCGGCTATTGTGTGGGGAAATACAGGTGTGTGCTGGCGAGTGAGGACTATGCTGGAAGCCTTGCTCACAGAGGTTTTATTTTAATCTTCAGTTTACTCAGGGCCCTTCCACATAGCCATATAACACAGAATGTAAAGGCAGAAAATCTGACAATATCTGCTTTTAACTGGGTTATCTGAGTCCACATTGCCATGTATTCCAGTTCAAAGCAGATGTGGGATTTTATACAGCTGTGTGGAAGGGGCCTCAGTTGCAATGTGAAGCTGAAATATATATTTCCTTCCCAGGGATCCAAAAACTAGAAGCAGAGGATGAGCAAAGTACTGAATGGGAGCACCTTTGAGGACTAGTCTAGCGAGTCCATGGGAGCATAGGCACTGTAATGCAATCTGACACCACTTTAACTGCCCTGGCTCAATGCTATGGATGATTGGGATTTGTAGTTTTACAAGACCTTTAGCCTTCTTTGCCAAAAAGTGATGGTGCCTCACCAAACTAGAACTCCCATGATTCCTTAACATTGAGGTATGACAATGAAAAGTGCTATTCTGTATGAATTCTACAGTGTATATCAGGCATGGGCAAACTTGGGCCCTCCAGGTATTTTGGACTACAACTCCCACAATTGCTAACAGCCTTCTGGCTGTTAGGAATTGTGGGAGTTGTAGTCCAAAACACCTGGAGGCCTCATGTTTGCCCATGCCTGCTGTAGATGCACCGTATAGACCAGTGGTTTTCAACCTGTGGGTCCCCAGATGTTTTGGCCTTCAACTCCCAGAAATCCTAAAAGCTGATAAATTGGCTGGGATTTCTGGGAGTTACAGGCCAAAACACCTGGAGACCCACAGGTTGATAACCACTGTTATAGAATCACCGTTGGAAGAGATCTCGTGGGCCATCCAGTCCAACACCTTGCCAAGAAACAGAAAAATCGCTTTCAGAGCACCCCAACAGATGGCCATCCAGCCTCTGCTTAAAAGCCTCCAAAGAAGGAGCCTCCAGCACACTCCAGGGCAGAGAGTTACACTGCTGAATACCTCTCACACTTAGGAAGTTCTTCCTGATGTTCAGGTGGAATCTCCCTTCCTGTAGTTTGAAGCCATTGTTCTGCATCCTAGTCCTCAGGGCAGCAGAAAACAAGCTTGCCCCCTCCTCCCTGTAACTTCCCCTCACATATTTATACATGGCCATCATGTCTCTTCTCAGCCTTCTCTTTTGCAGGCTAAACATGTGCAGCTCTTTAAGCCACTCCTCGTGGGGCTTGTTCTCCAAACCCTTGGTCATTTTAGTCACCCTTCTCTGGACACATTCCAGCTTGTCAATTTCTCCCTTCAATTGTGGTGCCCAGAACTGAACACAGTATTCCAGGTATTCTGACCAAGGCAGAACAGAGGGGGAGCATGACTTCCCTGGAGGCAAACTGTTCCTTGAGACACTCTTATGGCAAAGTGACTTGCTACAGTTATGCCATCTTCCAGAGGTTTGCAAGTCCAAGGCCCCATCTACACAGCCTTTGCTGTGTAGCGTTTTGCTGCTCTGCTGAATATGCATGACCAGTGTGGAATACAACTCACCCCGTTAAACAGTGGATGTGGCTCTTAATGGGACATGCTGCATCATCACACCACTGGAGAAATTATACTGTTTAGAAGGCATTGCACCACCTGATATCCGCTGGGAAGTAGCAGCCAGCAATGAAAGGACCAAGGCATTGACATCTCTCGCCCATCCCGTTTGGGTATCAACCAGCATGCCAACGCTTTAAATCAAGAAATAGTTTTCTAAGATCTACAGAGATACTCGCAGGAACACCTCATCAAGCGAGAGTCCAAAAGTGGCAGGCTAAAAACCGGAACCTCAATGAGTGGCTGATGTGGATGAGAGACTCCCTCCTGGGCACACAGAAGACTGGGCGACATGGAAGGCGCTGAACAGGCTGCGCTCTGGCACCACGAGATGCAGAGCCAACCTTAAGAAATGGGGCTACAAAGTGGAGTCCATGACATACGAGTATGGAGAGGAGAAAAGCACAGACCACCTATTACAATGCAGTCTGAGCCCCGCCATATGCACAGTGGAGGACCTTCTTACAGCAACACCAGAGGCACTCCAAGTGGCCAGCTTCTGGTCAAAGGACATTAAGTATAATGCCAAGTTGTTGATGTTGTTTTTTAAAAAAACTTTGTGTTTTCAAATACATTACAACTTGTACCCTTGGTTCACTTCTGACACAGCCATATAAAATCCAGATTATCTGCTTTGAACTGGATTAGTATATTAGTCTAGCCTGTCATATAATCAAGTTCAAAGCAGATATTGCATGGCAGTGTAGATTGGGCCCAAGAGGCCATTTTATATTTTATATATATGTTTTGGGCCCCTTCCATGTACAATCTATGGTACCTCTTGCAGTTTCCACACTGATTTCCCTCTATTGTAGTTTCAATGTAGTCATGAATAATGAATAATATAATAATAATATAATAGTAATAACATGATAATATACTACAATAATAGAATTATTAAAGCACTGAGCTGCTGAACTTGTGGACCAAAAGGTCCCAGGTTCAAATCCTGGGAGCGAAATGTGCGCCCGCTGTTAGCCCCAGGTCCTGCCAACCTAGAAGTTCGAAAACATTCCAATGTGAGTAGATCAATAGGTACCGCGCTCCATGCAGTCATGCCGGCCACATGACCTTGGAGGTGTCTACGGACAACGCCGGCTCTTCGGCTTAGAAATGGAGATGAGCACCAACACCCAGAGTCGGTCACGACTGGACTTAACGTCAGGGGAAACCTTTACCTTTACCTTTTATGTATGTTTTATAGCAGGCATGAGCAAACCTGGGCCCTCCAGGTGTTTTGGACTTCAACTCCCACCGGCTGAGGGGGAAAAGGAAAGGGCCTGAGGCTCTGAGGAATGGTGGGAGTTGACGTCCAAAACACCTGGAGGGCCCAGGTTTGCCCATGCCTGTTATACGTCGTATAGACATCGCCCATCTCTCTTCAGACTGTGCGCTCTGAGGAAGGCGTCCCTGCGCCTGCCAAACTCAGCGGCGGCTCCCCATTGGCTCCGTTGCAGGCCCCGCCCCTTTAAGCCCCGCCCCCTCCGGCAGCGCGGCCTGGTGGGCGGGCGAGGCCTGCGCTTGGCGCTGCTGCTGAGGGAGCGGAGGGGCAGCCATGATGGTAGGTGCGGAGGGAGCCGCGTCGAGGCGCGGGCTGAGGGGGAAAGGGAGGCTGGGGAGGCACACGAGGCCCGCTCGCTCACCCGGCGCCCCGCTGTCTTTTTCCCCTCTCCCTTCGGTTGGATGCCGCCTCCCGTTTCCCGCTTGGAGCAGGAAGGCTCGGACGACGGCCCAGATTTCCTTTCCGAGGAGGACCGAGGGGTAAGTGCTCGCTCCTCTTCCCTCGTTTCATTCAGGAGATGGGCGGGGGTGGCGGCCCTTTCCCTTCCCACGCCTGAGAGGCCTGCCCTGGGGGGGGGGGGGCGTCATTCCCCCTTCCAGCCTCCGCGACTCAGCGTCCTTCCCGTTGGTGTGGCTTCGCTTCATGAATACTCCTTTGCTGTCAGTGGACAATCCGGCTCCTTGTTTTTAGGGTTTTCCCGGTAGGCTGTTAGGAATTGTGGGAGTTGAAGTCCAAAACACTTGGAAGGCTAAAGTTTGCCCATGCCTGGCTTATACTAGACCTGATGGCAATAGAGAAATATGCTGCCTCAGAGGATAATGGAGTCTTCTTTTTTAGAGTTTTTGAAACAGAGGCTGAATGACCATCTCTCGGGCGTGCTTTGATTGTGTCTTCCTGCATGGCAGAATTTATTTATTTATTTATTTATTTCAATTATTTATACCCCGCCCTTCTCACCCGAGGGGACTCAGGGCGGCTTACAAGTGGCAATTGATGCCGTTACACGGATATACAATAAACTGAAATGATTAAAACAGTTAAACAATCATAAAATAGTCATAAAATAGTCATAAATGACGTTGGGTGGGATGACCCTTTTGGTCTCTTCCAGCTGGATGACTACTTCCTCCATAAATGCATTAGAATTTATTTACTACTAGTAGTAATGCATTTATTGTTATTCTGATTGGGCACACAACATTAATTTACCCAAGGGTCTATACTCCCCTGTTCATAGAATCCTAGAGTTAGAAGAGACCTCATGGGCCATCCTGTCCAACCTCCTGCCAAGAAGCAAGGAAATCGCATTCAAAGCATCCCCGACAGATGACCATCCAGCCTCTGTTTAAAAGCCTCCAAAGAAAGAGCCTCCGCCACACTTTGGGGCAGAGAGTTCCACTGCTGAACAGCTCTCACAGTTAGGAAGTTCTTCCTAATGTTCAGGTGGAATCGCCTTTTCTGTAGTTTGAAGCCATCGTTCCGCGTCCTAGTCCCCAAGGCAGCAGAAAACAAGCTTGCTCCCTCCTCCCTATGACTTCCCATCACATATTTATACATGGCCCTCATGTCTCTCTCAGCCTTCTTTTCTGCAGACGAAACATACCCAGCTCTTTAAGCCGCTCCTCACAGGGCTTGTTCATTGATATTTGTCTCTAAATACAGGTTGAGTATCTTATCTGAAGTGTTTAAATCATCATCATCATCATAACTTTATTTATATCCTGCCCCATAGGGACTTGGGGCAGCTTACAAGGCAACGCAGTGCAAAACACATAAAATATACAACAAAATTAGCCAAAATCAATAAAAACACAGAATAATATAAAATAAGAGCATGCAGAGATTTACATAGAACAACTCAATCAAAATGAAATAACCAATAAAAACACAATACATTGTAATTAAAAACAACTATAGGCGTAGAAGAGACCAAAAAGACCATCCAGTCCAACCTTCGCTCATGCAGAAATATGCGATGAAAGACCACAAATAGTTGGGGTTTTTGGATAAGAGCTCTGGGAAATAGGATCATATGTGTTTGAACGCTGAACTATTAGAAAGCAAAGGTGTCATTTCCGCTACCTTCATTTATAGTTTAGGTTTTCGAAATCCAGAAAAGCAGTGCTCAATCTGTACTGAAATGTGACTATAGTTCTGTCACACGTTGGGTATCCCTTATCTGCAGTGCTTGGGCTCTGAAGTGTTCTGGGTTTTTTTTCCCCAACCAGATTTTGGAGTATCTGTGTTTGCTTATGTGTAAATAATGAGATACAGGAGAGATGACACCCAGGCCTAAAAGTGAAATTCATGTATGCTACATTTACACCTTGTACACATAGCCTGAATGTCATTTTATGCAATAGGTTAAATATATTTGTGCATGAAACAAACTTTGTGTACATTGGCCTATCAGAAAGCAAAGTTGTCGCAACCCCAGTACCAATATGGGCCATTTTGAAATTTGGACTATATCAGATTTCAAAATTCCAAGTAAGGAATGCTCAGCCTGTAGTATGAATAATGACCAGATTTTTAAAGTGATTTTCTTTAAACTGGTAAGTGTAGATTGAACCACTTGTGTTTGATTTCATAGGCTTCGTGAGGTTTCTCGATCTCATACTTAGTGTTTTGTCTAGAAGATAAGCATAGGGCACTTAAATGTGTTTTTTGAATTACTTTAAATGCAGCCCTTCACGTTCTTTTGTTAGGAAATCATTGTTTTTGTTATTTCATTTTTACCCACTTTTATTGATAAAATTCTAGGTGGTATTTCCTTCCTTTTCTGTTTTGTCCTCACAACAACTCTGTAAAATAGGTTAAGCTGAGAGATAATGGCTTATTTACCCAAGATTATCCCTTCAGTTTAGCAGTTGAGATGAATTTTGAATCTAGGACTACCATGTGCAGCACTAATCAAAACACCACGCTTTTTCACAGATGCTTAAAAGGTGTTTTTGCATTGAGGCTGCTATATGAACTATATGAAATGTTTTGGTGACACTGTATGTGAGTTTTATCAAGCAGTAATGGGAAGAAACATTAAATTGTGCAACCACTATGACTAGGATACTAATGGACATAAGAGGGTGGATCTTTGGGTAATTTGCAGTAGATTTGTAAAGGTTTTTGGTCTTCATTTTTTAGAATAATAGCCACAAAGAAAATCCCCTTTCCCTAGTTTCCCTAGTTTTGCTTGTGAAATTGGAGTACTGAGAGTGGTTGTTTATGGGGTAAATAAAAGTTGCTGAGTGTTTGTCTGTTTGGATTATGAGTACAGTTCAGTTCTGGTACTCAGAACGATTTCCTGAATAAAAATATCTGGTACTGTTCTATTATCCCGGTGGAGATCAAAAGGGGGCGCTAGACAGAGAAGGATAATCCATTTTATAGAGGGATGTTGAAGGAACATATCCCCCCTGTTTTCCTGTTATTCTCCCCATTCATGTTGCCATCATGGAAACAACCCTTGTTTATGAAATGGGAAGGGGAAGGGGAAATAACCAGCAAAAACGGGAAAAATGGTTTTCCTCCTTCAGGTCCCCCTCATACAATAGACTATCCTTCTCTTGTTTAGCTTCCCCTTTTGGCCTCCGCCTGGATAATAGAACAATACCAAATAGCCTTTAATCTAAGTGCAATCCTCCCCCCCCCCCCCCCCAGGTAGATTCAATTGTGGGCTTCTAGAACAAAAAGCACACTCAGATCTAAAATTTGTTCCCTCCCTGTAACTTTCTGTGAGTTGATAGGTAACTTGAAGGCACATGCATAATTATTAAATACTGTGAGACATTTGTACGCTTCTGTGGAATTGTTTCGCTTTGTTTTGTAACTAAAGCAGAGTGTTCTGTACTTGTTTTGAAAAAAAATACAGTAACAGGCTGAATCTAGAGCATTTTTTTTAAATGAACAGAAGAGCTACTTCTAAAGATGAAAGAAGGAACACTAATCAGATGGAAACAAGGAGAAGGAAAACACAGTTCTCTGCTTTCTCTGGCCATTGCAGTTATCTGTGGTACTCCCATAATGTTCCAGAGAGCCATCTATCCCCAGCCTTCTGAAGCCAGTATTCATGGGTGCAGAGAACTTTGGCAGGAAAGGGAGAGGCTGGGACTCACTGGTGACATGCACAGGATTAAGTAGGACCTGGAGCCAGTCTTAGTACTTGGATGGGAGACTGCCAACAAAAACCAGGCCCTATAGGCTGTGCTTAGAGGAAAGAACTGGCGAAGGCATCTCTGAGTATTCCTTGCCCAAGAAAATCCTATGTAATTCATGGAGTGGCCATAAATTAACAAGCAACTTGAAAGCACGTAAATACACACTCACACACATAAATATGAATATGCACTTGGTCACACCTCAGTGTGTAAGAGCACCCAGGAGACTGACAGGAACATCTCCCTTCCACTGACCTGCTTGCATGTTTGTGCCTGGGGTTCATTTTAGCTTCTCTTGAGCACCAAGGGACGAATAACCTTCCTTATACTGTGTAGGGCAGTGGTTCTCGGCCTGTGGGTCCCCAGGTGTTTTGGCCTACAACTCGCAGGAATCTCAACCAGTTTACCAGCTGTTAGGATTTCTTGGAGTTGAAGGCCAAAACATCTGGGGACCCACAGGTTGAGAGCCACCAATGTAGGGGCTCAAGAGAGGCTGGGACAATCACAAATGCCTTTCTGCAGCTGAGTTTTGGTCATGGAGGCAGAGCTACACCTGGCAGTTCCTGATTTGTTTTAAATAAGGGAAAGCTTTCTCTTGCCTTTGGTGAGTACGCTGACAGAGACTGACTTCTCTCCCAGCATGATGTAGGATGTCAGTTGCAATTTGTAAAAATTGCCTCACCCATTTTTTGTATTGAAAGGAAGGCAATGCCCTGTAAATAGAATTCCTCAGAAAGACCACTCTGCCAAGTTAAGCATGAATCAAAGTAGAACTTTCTAAAATCTGAACCCTATACTAAATGAAAAACCTATATAATAATAATAATAATAATAATAATAACTTTATTTTTATACCCCTCCTCTATCTCCCCAAAGGGGACTCAGGGCGGCTTAAATGGGGCCAAGCCCGAATAAAAACAGTAGCAGTATAAAACACAGCAATAGACAAAAACGTGCACAATTAAAAAATTTAAACATTAGCCAATAAAAACAAGAACTAATAAAAACATGGATTAAAATGGAGAGATTGTAAAAATAGACTGGGTAAGGTGCACCATATAAATATTGTAAACACGAGGTGACTGATAAAGTGCTGCAAATTCTTGGAAGTGCAAATTGGGATGGGAATAGACCCTGTGTCTATATCGAGTTGACAAAGGTAAAAAGTGCAAACAAGAATGGTCACAGATACAGATTGCTTCTGGATTAGCAATCTTTATCTAAAGGCCTGAGTAAAGAGCCAGGTTTTCAAGCTCTTTCTGAATGCTACCAGGGTGGGGGCTTGCCTGATTTCCCTGGGGAGCGAGTTCCAGAGCCGGAGGGCCACCACGGAGAAGGCCCTCTCTCTCGTCCCCACCAACCGTGCTTGTGACGGAGGTGGGAGTGAGAGGAGGGCCTCCCCTGACGAACGAAGAGATCATGCAGGTTCGTAGGGGGAGAGGCGATCACTAAGGTAGGAGGGTTCCTAACCGTTCAGGGCTTTGTAGGTGATCACTTGCACCTTGAATTGGGTCCGGAAGGTGAACGGCAGCCAGTGGAGCTCCTTAAGCAGGAGGGTTGACCGCTCCCTATAATTAGCTCCAGTTAGAAGCAAGGCTGCCGAACGTTGAACTAGTTGGAGTTTCCGGGCCGTCTTCAAGGGCCGTCTACATGTGACCCTACATAGAATTAGACAAAACTGAGTGGTCTCAGCAGACTAATAAAAGATGCCAAGATTACTTCATTTTTAACAAAGCAGTTTTTCTTGGTGTCTGAGATGCTGTAGCTCCTCCCAAAATAACAGGGTGTTTGAAAAAGAACTCCCTAGTTTCAATGTGTTTTAACTTACAACTCGGGAGTTCTTTTTCAAACACCCTGTACTACTTTTGACCTTACATTCAGAGAGAATAGAGTAGTATTATTAGGATAAATAATAAAATGGGAGTTGTTTTTCAAAAATTATTGAAAGTTTGCCTATTTATCGTCTTGTGTGGTTTTAAAAAGCATGTCTAAAATTTGAGATACCTTACTGGTCTGTGCCGAGAAGTATACTAGTGAATAGTGCCACTGTGTGTTGGTTTATTTATTTATTTATTTACAGTATTTATATTCTGCCCTTCTCACCCTGAAGGGGACTCAGGGTGGATCACATTACACATATAAGGCAAACATTCAATGCCTTAACATAGAACAAAGACAAGACAAACATGGGGCTCCGAGCTGGCCTCGAACTCATGACCTCTTGGTCAGAGTGATTTGTTGCAGCTGGTTGCTCAACAGCCTGCGCCACAGCCCGGCCCCCCTTGGTTCCCCCCTTGAAATGTGTGTCTTGCTAATAAATAGTTTTAGAACTCACCTTTGCAAATGCTCTGTATTTATTCTAAAATACTGACTAAATATTTGGAGAATTTAAGCATTTTCAATTTAAAATTTCAACAACATCAGCTTCTAATTTTTTCATATTTGAACAAAGATATTTGCTCCTGGGTTAAAACATTTTATCTCTAACTAATCACTTTTCCTTATAATAAATTTGTGCTTAACCTGTCATGAAATTCCTTGCTTTCATTTGTTTTGGTGACTGTCTTCCCTTCATTATTAGGTATATGAAATGTGATCTTTCAATTGCTGTTATATTCCACTTACGTTGCATTCCTCAGAAAGACCACTCTCTCAAATTAAGCTTAAACCATTGCACCTAGCTATTGGTTATTGGTTATCGGTTGTTGTTGAGTTTATGCTTTTATGATTTTTATATTTTTTATCTATTAATTCATTGTAATTGAATGTATTATGTTATATTTTATTGTTGCATTACTGGGCTTGGTCCCCACGTAAGCCGCCCTGAGTCCCTTCGGGGAGATGGGGCAGGATATAAGAAGAAAGTTGTTGTTGTTGTTGTTGTCATTATTATTTATTAGAGTTTTGGGGAATCAGTAATAGTCTGTGGACAACATTTGTCCAGTTTGCTCTTAAAGTTGGCTGTTGACATTGTGTATCAATCAAGCATGCATTTTATAGTGAGTTCAAGTTGCACTCATTTTTTCTCGAAAGCAGACTTCCCATAGTTTGCTCAAATCTACTGATGGGAATTGCAAAAACTTCTAGCATGTGGGTGATGATATATAATTACTAACCAGTTCAGAAAATCAGGTTAGTCATACCAAAATGCTTACAGACCATTTTACATATATAATATCAATGTACTGTACACATAGATAATTGTTGGGTTCAAAATTGTGCTTTTTCAGAATTAGGGTGTACAATTCTGTATGTATGTGTATATATGAAAGTATAAGAAGAATAGAAAACATTAATACATTTATTAAAATGAATATCAAACCCTGTCATAAGCACTATTCTTCATAAACCTTCGTATTATATATTTTTTATTTAATTTAGTTATACATTTGTTAACATTTCCTCTAGGCCAGTGCTACTCAAAGCATAGTCAGTGGCACAGTGGCTGTCCATGTGCTATCAGCTGCTTCTCCACAGTAAATTTCCAGAAAAGAAATAAACTATTGTAGCCAGTGGGTACAAATATTGAATTGGTCCCTGACACATTAGGATAAAAATATTTCTAGTCCTTCACATCAGAAAGCTGGCAGAATGTTGTTCCAAGCCATAATAACCTAAAATACTGAGTAATGTAATGTATTTTGTTCAGATAAGTTATATATTGCAGACTTTCTTAATGTAAAGTTTGATAATAGTTAATGTTATTATCCTAGCAAACAGTTAATTAATTTTGGTTTATTCTTTTTGGGTGTAGTCATCTTGTAAAAGCAGTTACCTGATTGAGGGAGCAAATATTCCAGACACTTTGGTCACTGGAATTTTCTTGAAGTGTCATATGAATAAGTGGCCCATTCATATTAGCCCTTGTCTGTATGAGATTCTTGATAGGGCGAAGTGTCCCAAAGCAAGAGCTTAGAGTATTATAACCATTTTGTATTGTCCCATTGATTTATTTGAGCATGAACATTTTATGTACAATTTCAAGGTCCTCTGTTTGTAATTCTTCAGAATAAATACATTTCTTTTCTTTTCATATTAGTCATTGTAGTAAAATATAACCTTAAGGTTAAAAGAAAAGCTATTTTATGAATAGTATCAATCAAATGGGGGAGTCATCCTTAAGAAAACGAGGTCTTGACCAAACTAGAAGAAAAAATGAACATAAATTTGCACAAAAGAAATGCAAACAGACAAAACGAATTTTGGAATAGTAAGATCAACAATTAACAAATCTTGCATACATCAAAAACAGGAAACAAACTACAAAGTTATTTGCACTGTTGAGTGACAAGTGAAGTGTAATAAATAAGGATAAAGAGAATGAAGATATGATTTGAATGAATTATTTACTACCTGAAATGATCCCTCTAGGAAGGAGTCTGAGGAATGGTGACAAATTTATAAGACATGACATTATAGACTTTACTAACAAATTGAAAACAAATCACTGGACCCAGATAGTATCAATCTGACAGTTTTTTAAATATCACTGAAAGTGCTAGTTTAAAAAACTAAAATGTCCAGTGTCTCTAAGATCAGTGTCTATATTAGGTGATTGGAAAAGTGGCCAGTGCCACAGAAGTTTTTGAAAATTGTAGGTTTTGTAAGCTTCCTATTGATTACAAGTAAAGTATCATTAAAGATACACTTGTTGAGCCTATACATCGAAAGACAGATTTCGCTGAGAAAGAATCAGCATAACATCTGCAATAGTAAATCCTGTGCTGCCAACCTTTTAAGAGTTCCATGAGCAGAGCAAAACAGTCCATAGGAATCTCTAAACTGGAGAAATGGGAATAATAATGGCACATGTGACTCCATGTAAAATTATCCATGTTGAGACAGAAGAACCTAATGGCCTGATCTGACCATGGCTCCATGGAAGGAGATCTTGAGATTATGGTGGGTACTTTGGTACAACAACTGAACCAACATTTGTCAACTCTAGGAAAAAAATAAATTTAGTTTTGCAGATTGTCAAGGGGAGAAAAAAACTTCATGTTCTAATGCCTTTATATAAGCATGTCTGTAATTTGGCATTGTAGGGTTGCAAAAACTAAAGGACTGCACAATCAGGACTGGAACACTGAGCCACTCCCTGCCCGTTTGTGCGAAAATTTAGGATTTTTACCTCATTAAAATAAGTGGAGATTGGACAGAAAAATAGATATTTACTCATGGTGTCAAAAATGTGTGCGCACACACACATATATAGCTAGAATTTAGGTAATATGCAAAAAGTAAATGGTGGAAGAGATTCAGAATAGATAGAAGGAAGTATTACTGTACACAGTGCACAGAAAGAGATTAGACAGATTCCTAGAAGGTAAAGTCACGAGGTTTGCTAATTGTGACGGTTCTCTATTGCCTCCAGCACAAAAGTATCCTTATATAAACGGCTGAGGAACTCAAGTGGAAGAATATTCTTGTTGTCTTGTGCTTTCCCAGAAGCAACTTTTTGGCCACTGAAAAAAAAGAACATTGAGCTAAATAGGCCTTTGGTGCAGCACAACTTTAGTTATATTTTTAAATGACTGCTATGCAGTTGTCCCTCTACATTTGCAGTTTTGATATTTATAGATTTGAATATTCATGGATTTGATTTAAAATATTATTTCTAGGAATATCTAGATGGTCAGCTTCCTCCAGTCATAAGACCATGGGATTTCTAGAGAACACCTTTCTAGGAATATTTTGGTCCTCCAATGCAATTTTGTGATCAGTTTCCAGCAAAAGTTGACTATAAAGTTGTGCTTGAAGACCTAGAAATTTCTAGAGAGATGTTCTCTCAAGTTAAAAAATAGCATTTTTATGCACCGTTTTTCACTTTCATAGGGGTCCTGAGCACCTAACACCAGAGAATGCAAAGGGTGATTGTAGTTGCAAATTCTTTCTCTTTTTTTTCTTACTGGAAACCCATAGACAAATATTGTAATCTAGCCAGGCTTTTGTTAAACAATGGCTGTTCAACTTTATGTAGTAAATATACCTAACTTCATAATGTATCAGAATTATTACAAGTTTGTCCTCTAAGAATTTTTATGAGTATGCCTGTGTTATTCAAGTAAACTATATTTGCAAATTAAAAATATCTTATTTTTACTATGTTACTTTGTTTGCCAGTTCTGACAGTTGTATCCAATTTTGTTATTCAACCCCATTTTACCTTATTCTGATTCCAGACATTGCTATGCTGAAATTGTTTTCAGAAGTTCAATAATGTTTGGGTTTTTAGACCCCAGATTATCATTCTTAATGATTTGTTTAAAATCCTATTAATGTAAAAATATATTTTTAAAAAAGCATGCATCTGTATAGCAATCTTTAGCAATATCTGCTGATATTAATAGGTTTGCATATTTTTCACTTTTTCTTAATTTAATTTTCCCAATATATGGTGGTTCTTGTTTCTACAAGTGTTTAATTTTTGTTCTATATGTATTTTTATCATCTATTAAACTGTTACTTTTAGAAATGGTTTCCATGTCTGATTTGTGAACTGAGTACTTTGTTAAGTCAATATTCAGAACAATAAGTTACTGCTTAATGTTTCAGTCAGTTCCTTCAGGGTTCAATTTGTTTTTCTTGCTGATTAAACAGTCTTTCTCTTAAAGACTATTAAGACTTTAAAAAGAGAGCCTTGAACACGCTGCCAATCCAGTGTTCCCTTGTTAATTTCACTAGGGGTCCTTTTGATTATTTTTTAGATTATATTGTTTGGTTCCTTTTCAAAATGAATTAGACTTTTTCCATATTTATTTGTTTTTATGTTTGCTTCTGGATTGGCTGTTAACTTTTTAAAATATCCTAAAACACATTCAAGATTCAATGGGGAAGAGGAGGAAAATTTCCCCAGGATGCTGGTCTGTCGAGAGTACCAAACTATTACAATATACATTGAAAATTAATGATCAAAGTTGTTTTTGCATTTTCTTTGTAAAAGTCAATATGAACAGATGAAGTCAGTAAAGTAAAAGAAACACATGATTCATTTAATGTGGATTGAGCCTATACAGTTTTTTTGAGGCCTGAACACAATTTAGTTTGAAAGACCGTTACCTTCATTGCATGTGTTTATTTTTCTTTATTCCATTTTTTTCTGTGTTTGGTTTTCTCAGCATGCTGCAATAATGAGACTCCTTGGGATGTTTGGTACAACTTATCTAAATATTTCATTTGACCTTCAGGAAAGTGGCTTTACATAATCACATATAGGAAGTCTACTCCCAGAATTGCCTTTCAGTAGAGTAGAGTGCTATAGCGTTCTTTCATTGAGGATTGACAGTTCAGACAAACAACAGCCCTGACTGGTAGAGAGAAGAGCTGGGCCTCTCAATGCTACTTTGAACTTCTGAGGGTGGAAAGTGGCACATCAGTGTTGTAAGCAAAATAATATTCAGCTGTATTGCCATGTTTCAAGTGAACATATCTATAGTAAAACGTAATTGGTAGAGGATCAGCTAAGACCCGGGGAAAAGCAAGGTGAGCTTAATCATCTCAATACCTGAACAAAAATAAACTTCTGATAATTTCATTGAAAAAGCTTGCAAAAAGAAAAGCAAGGAATATGTAAATGAAGTAGGTCATATGACTAAAGTATTAGATGATTGATTAAAGTTTGATTGAATTCAATAGTTGCTTGATAATCTTTATTCTTAATTGTAGTTGTCATAAATAATTTTTAAAGATACTTTTGGGATCACATCTCTCATCAATACTATAATTGCTCATTTCTTGGAGTTTTAAAATACTCCTTTTGCATTTCCATCAAGTATGTTTTCTTTTCAAAATAATTTGCATTTTAATTATAGTGCTAATCTTGTATAATTATATATGACATTCTAAACTATATTTTACATGTACTGTGTGTGTGCAGTGCTTAATACACTATTGTCCACTGACATCATTTGGAATGGGAGGATGCAGGAAGAAAATTCCAATTTTGACCTTGATAAAGGGTTTTCACATAAAGGCTTGCTTGACAGTCAGTTTTTGTAAAAACGTTTTGAGTATGTTTGAAGCCAGGTTACCATTTTAAGTGCTTCTTGTTGCCTGCAAGTTGATCCTCAGTGTGTTCCTGGACTTGAGTTTAATTAGTTTTTTACTCAATATAATTCAGCTATCCTGCTGTGAATAGAAAGGAAGTTTCAACATGCTGACTTTGCAGTGTCAACACATTCTGACTTTAGCTCTTGCACCCACCAAAAATCACTGTCTTTACAGTATACTTTGGTGAAAAGACTTCAGAATATTTTGTATATGATCCAGTGATTAATGAGATCACCAGGTACAAAACATTTACGATTGGAGATTGATTGCCTGCCTAAAAACAGAGCCCCTATATTGTCAAACATCAAGACTAGATTATACATGAACGATCTTTTGAAGGAAAGAAGTCTGGCTGTATATTGATACCATGTTATCTGTGTATGTACTTCATTCAAATCTATATATGGTAATGTGTAAAACCAACGCAGGGATGAGTAGCTTTCATTTGGGTTTTGAATTTAATTATGTAAGGAAAAGGAAGTTGGGGCCCTAATTCTGGCAGTAGTTCATGACCAAATTATATCCTGCAGAATTGCTGAGTGGAGACGCTAATCTGGAAAACTGAAATGTATACTCATGATGTCAGCAGGATATTATTTAGTAGCATCCTTTTAATCATTCTAAAATATGAATATTTTACACTGTGTACCTAATGCAGAGATTCCATTCTTAGCTCAATGTATTAGGTAAGGTAAAGGTTTCCCCTGACGTTAAGTCCAGTCATGTCTGACTCTGAGGGTTGGTGCTCATCTCAATTTCTAAGCTGGAGAGCCAGCGTTGTCCATAGACACCTCCAAGGTCATGTGGCCGGCATGACTGCATGGAGCGCCATTACCTTCCCGCCGGAGCGGTACCTATTGATCTACTCACATTGGCATGTTTTCGAACTACTAGGTTGGCAGAAGCTGGAGCTAACCGCGGGCGCTCATTCCGCGCCCGGGATTTGAACCTGGGACCTTTCAGTCTGCAAGTTCAGCAGCTCAGTTCTTTAACACACTTCGCCATCGGGGCTCATGGGCATATCAATCAGTTTTGTCTGCTGCTTTGTATTTGGATGAGTTGCGTGTGTCAGAGCAGGATGAAATAGAAAGGTGAAGTAGAGGGGGAGACTACAAGGACATAATTGCTCAGTGCATAAACACATCCCCCTAAATTCACTATACAATTCTGTATGGGAGTATAAGGAATGTTGAATATATATATATATATATATATATATATATATATATATATATATATATATATATATAAAAACATAAAATGTTTTTTACAAAGCCTGCTTGTAAGAATGAATCCATATAAATGAAAATCTCGTTGTAAATTAACATGGTATTGTGCTGGGATGAGCAACCTTAGCAGACCTGGGGCCAGTTTTCTGCCCTGAGGGCCCCTAGAGATTGTATAGGCTGCCAGAGATAAAAAAAAAAGTTAGCAGTCCCTTCTATTTTAAAAATGGGTATTTGTTATGTTAAACATAAACCCTCGTACAACATACCAGTTCCTTAAAGATATCAGTTCTGTGTAAATTTGCTTTTTTTGAAGGAGTGGTGAGGTATGTTAAGATGGTGATAATGGTTTTGCCCCTGTCCTTGTTTAATGGAAGGTTGCTATCAAAATGACACTTTAAAGCCCTGCGTGAATAGAAATAAGCATTGGAATATGTCTGTAATTACGCTTGTCTTTTTGTTTCAAAGATATGAGAAGTTGCCCATTGTGATCAAAGCAGTAGAGTATTGACATCCAAACAATAGTCATTTATGGATTTGTACAGAAAAAGAGCCCTTTAAATTAAATACTGAGCTGATATTTATTTATTTATTTATTTATTTGCAGCATTTATATTCCGCCCTTCTCACCCTGAAGGGGACTCAGGGCGGATCACATTACACATATAGGCAAACATTCAATGCCTTTTAACATAGAACAAAGACAAACAAACATAGGCTCTGAGTGGGGCTCGAACTCATGACCTCCTGGTCAGAGTGATTCATTGCAGTTAATTGCACTGGCTTGCTCTCCCGCCTGCGCCACAGCCCGGGCCTATTATTTAGCATTGAAATTAATATTGTGCTCACCATTTCATTTAAATTTGGCTTTAAGTGGTATACCTAAGATTATATTTTGTATATGCTTACTAAAGCTTTTGAGAAACACCTGAAAAATTTTAGGTTTTTGTTATTGTAGTATCTTTTCCTAATTTCTAATATCATATGATAGTTACAATATGTCTATTTTGGTTGCAATTCTGAATTAAAGTACATATGGAAAGATGTATTTTAACCTACTTTTAAACACATTTTATGGATCTTCTTTAGCTTAGAGCAGTCACTGTAGATCTTCAAACTGATGCTGCCTTGCAAGTGGACATTTCAGATGCTCTAAGTGAGAGAGACAAAGTGAAATTTACTGTTCATACAAAGGTAAACCATACCATTTTCTTTCTGTTTATAATTAAACTTTTTAAAAAAGAGGGATCAAGTTTGGCATCCAAAGGTGCACGTACTCCTTTTGGATGTCTACAAGATTTAATCAGGTGTAAAAAAAATCATTTGATGATCAGAATGACATGAGGGTTTTTTTAAAGTCATGTAAGCAAATAATCTACTTAGTATATTAATGAAAAGCTTGATTTGTTGTGTGTGTGTGTATGTATGTATGTATGTATGTATACATACACACAAACCATGATTTGTCAAACTTGTTAGATGTCCATTTTCATTTTTGATGTCATTTTTGATATCTTTTTTGATGTTTCTCCTCTTGTCTGTAAGTACACAAAGACGACCCAGACTAATGTATGGATAAAGTACGAGGATATTGGATGAACGGATTTTAAACATATGTTTTATATTTATACTGTATTTAACTGTTTGTAATAGATTTTATATGCTGTTTGTTTTTAATGATGTGTCGGCATCGAATTGTTGCCAATTGTACACCGCCCTGCGTCCCTTCGGGTGAGAAGGGTGGGATAGAAATATTAGAAATAAATAAATAAATACACACTATATTGCTAATCTCTGTCTCATAAATAGAATTTAATCACTACAGAGTGCTTACATTTCGTTTAAAGAAAAAATAAATCATTACTGCTTGTTTAATATTGTGCTTAGTTCCTGCATTTTTCTGTAGTAAAATTATATGACAAACTCAATCTGATTTATTCATTCTATTCTCTTTTGTTCTGTAGAGTTCTTTACCAAATTTTAAGCAGAATGAATTTTCAGTTGTCCGACAGCATGAGGAGTTTATCTGGCTCCATGACTCCTTTGTTGAGAATGAAGACTATGCAGGCTATATTGTAAGTTCTTGTTTTTTAAAAACAACCTAGTCGGGTGTCTGATTGTTGGAAATACTGAACAAACATACTTCTACGTGATGCATGAGATTTATACCAATAGTTTCTGCACCTCTATGGAATCCCGTTTAGAGTAGGGCTATTCAGAGTACTCCATGTACTCTGTGGTGCTTCACAAGCCAACTTCTGCCAATTTCTGGAAAGTTTCCCTGAAGAAGAAAAAACTGCTGAGGCCAATGGGCATAAATATGGTACACTGGAACAAAATATATCTGCCTCATATCAAATAGTTAAACCTGTAGTGACTGTTTCTTCTTAACCCCAATATGTTGACCTTTTCTTGTGTTCCATATGAGCAAAGGACTTCTCATTCCTACCAATCTCATTCCTGGAATTGTTTCCCAGTTTTATCTTGGCAGGGTATTGTTTTGCCTGTGTTTATGGAAAATCTTTCACTTGTTGATAATGCTTTCTTGAAATGTAGACAGTACTATCATTGTTTCTGGATCCAACTACTTCTTTTCACACTTCTATCAGACTTTTTATAAGTTGCTATGGCACACAGTGGGGTATCTACAGTATGGTTGATGTTTGCTGTTGATTGGTTACCATCTTCCTTCACTTCAGGGAAAACTAGCAGCTCTTCTACATTTTTTAGTGGAATTTTTCTGCCAATTCTCTACTGCAATAGAATCCCAGGGGGTTGTGATTTGGTGAGGCACCAGCAGAGAAGGCTAAAGGCATCGTAAAATGACAACTTCCATAATTCCATAGCATTGAGCCATGGCAGTTGCAATAATTCTACAGTGTAAATGCACAATTTTTTATTCACACAGTCCATCCAATGTCTTGATCTTCCTGCTTGTTTTGCTAAACTGGTAAACTTAGAATGGGGATGGGTTAGCGGGAGCCATGCCAACTGGGTATATGCAGCTTTGTACCAAAATTCTGTCAGTTCTAGAATGTTCTGAATGGAGTTGGGCACATTTACAGAACATACATGTGAATACGGTGGTTTACAGATTAGCAACTTGTCTTTCCTCATGAAAGCTTGCTCTGTTTTTATTTCAAAGTGGTTTATGACAGTACTACTCAAAGTCGTGGTCCATGGATTGGTGTTGGTCTGTGAGTCATTGGCAGCTGGTCCACAGAAAATTTCTAGGAAGGAAAGAAACAGTTATCGTCAGTGGAAGAAATGTATCTTTGATCTCTGGCACATTTGGGGGGAAACCCTGCTGGCCCCTTCACATAGGTAGATGGCTTAAGAAGCCCTGGTTTATGAGACATCATTCTGTATGACAACTAGAAAGTTGGGTTAATAGAGAACGATTTCAAGCAGCATGACTTTTAACATGCTGTATTACTCATTGCCTTAAAAATAGAAATGTACTCTTTATGAGGAAATGGAAAGAAATGATGAGCTACGGATGGAAGGTGTTTCAAGGTCTTGTTATGTTGTTATATATTTCCTCTGAGTAATTAAGTGATTAAAATAGACATAAGGTACGCCAACTGCCCAATATAAAAGACAAGCATCTTCATATCATTTTGTCTTCTATACCTTGGTGGCTGATTTTCTTAATTCTGCATTTCATGGTCATTGTACTCTTTTGTTATACTCTGCATTAATTACTATAAATTCCTAACTAGCTTCCGTCTGTGTGTAAGGATATTATGACTAGTAATTTTGTATTGTGATCAATTTATGTAAATCAGCGTTTCTCAAACTGTGCTCCCCCAGATGTTTTGGACTGCACCTCCCACAATTGATAAGCTGACTGGGATTTATGGGAGCTGAAGTCCAAAACACCTGGAGGAGCACAATTTGAGAAACACTGGTGTAAATGGTTGGAGCTCCTCAAGTTCAGTTGATTTTTCTTAATCAAAACAGTGAAATATTATTCCTATTTAGAGCTTTCATAAAATCGTATTTTGAGGGATGTGATACAGTGTTATTATTAGGAATTATTAATTTTCAGAAGCCTTGTAATTGGTATGTTAAAAACATGGTATCTTTAAATATAATTCATAGTTATATTTTAAAGTGGATGGTTAGAGTAGTGTGCACAGCAAAATCTTGTGATGTAAAACTTACCCCAAATGAATTGGGTAGCTTAGAAAGAGGTGATGATATCAGTGTGCTTAAGTTGAGAGGGATTTTACTTTCGCAAGGATTCAAAACCACTTTTTGACTGATTTGCATGTCAGATTCCTCCAGCACCACCAAGGCCTGATTTTGATGCTTCAAGAGAAAAATTGCAGAAGCTTGGCGAAGGAGAAGGGTCGATGACTAAGGAAGAGTTCACTAAGATGAAGCAAGAACTCGAAGCGTATGTGCATGTTTTCATTGTTTCTGTCCTGTCAGCTTTTTCAGTATTTCCTGATAATTTCATAATAATTTCTACAGTAGAAAACGTTTCCTGAATTATTACAAGGAAGACAGTACACATTAATGATAAAAATGTTAGGAAATTTGAGGTGGGAAAAGAAACACTTTTAATAATTGTAATGATCTAAATAATAACGACAATAATAATAATAATATAATAACCATTATCATCCGCTGATCATATTGAATCCAATGCGGAATTGGGAAAATTTGATACAGTGTTTGAAACTCAGTTGAAGTAACTTATGATTAGAGATACTGAATTACCCAAGACCAGCCATTGAGTATCTTAGTTGACAGACATTAAACTAGAATTTCTCAGGTCTGTATGTGAGAGTGTAACCTGTGAACTTCATTGCATATTTGTGTTAAATTCAGGCATCCACATCAGTATAAAGTACCCTTGATAGAGATGTGAGGTCCAGAAAAAACCTGGAAAAAGCAGAAAGCTAGCTATTGTCCATTTTTCTCGAAGCCCCTTTTCCTAGGAAACAAATGGAAAAATTGAGAGAAAAATTGATTTTGGAATATTGTCTTTTAGAATAGTGACTAAATGTACAATGACTTAGATAAAAGTTTTCTTTTTACATAGCTTTGAAGTGTAATACTCTTAACATTGCAGATTGAGTTTTTGCTACATATCTTTATGTTTTTCTTTTGGTATGCTGTTTGTATTTTTGCTTTCATTTCTCTAATCAGTTGTGTAGTTATACTGCTAATTGTAATAGGAATCAAGTATCACCCCTTCATTTAAGGAAGGTACCAAACACAACCGGGCAATTTTTTAACAGTTTGCTTTCCTTTGCCCCTCAAAATTGACTCTGAAAGGTTGTGGGACTGCAAGAATGAATAAAAGCCCACCTTGCTTCTCGGCAGAGAGACACAAGCAGAATACATCTAATTTTTCCAAAGAGCACTGGACAGAATGGGGTCTGTCAGAAGGACCTTTGTGAAAATATTTGTATTAGAATAGCGGGCAGGAGTTAAATTTAAATTAAAGTTCTTTAATTTAAAGAAAGCTTGGGCATTGCCTGATAGAATAAATAACAAAGAATCTGTTCTGTTGGTTCTTTTAACAATTTTTCTGAAGTGTCTTTAGAACTTAGATAATGGTTTATCTATTAACATCCCCCTGACCTTCCTCTCCTGTTTTTGGTGAATAAAATTATTCTTCATGTAGAACAAACTACTCCCATAAATTGAACATTTGATGTTTGTTGATAGAGAGCTAGTGTGGTGTAGTTGTTATAAATATGGATTTAGAGAATCTAAATCTCTCTTTAGTTAAAGTCTTCATTAGATAGATTTGAGCAACTCCTAGTTTGATTTATTTTGTAGTGTATACCTTTTGAATCCTGCTTTCTCCCCCTTCATTTTAGAGTTAAAAACTTATTTTTGTTTTAATTATACTTTCCCATTCTTCCAGAATCTAACACTTGCTTTGGTCTGTTCCTTGTTCATGCCTATCTGATTTTTATTAGTTTTTAATTTTTATATCAGCCTTTCATTATCAAACATAATACTTAGGAGGTGGACAAAATTATGAACTGTGAAATAAAGAAAAGGATTGGCAATGAACCTTAAATTTACAATGTTTATTTCATTCTGATTTAAAAATTCTAAAGTCATTTCAAATGTTTTAGATAAATAACATCTTAAATTGTCATTGAACAGGAAAAAAACTTCAAAATTGACTTGCTTTTTATGTATTGTTGTTTACAGAGGAAGTTAACGTTTTGACCTCAATCTAATTGCTGGATAATAAGACCGTGCTTAAATAAGTCCCATTGGATTAACTCTAGTTGAAGTTGGCAATTTGACCTTGGCTATGAACAAAAATACATTTAATCAATGCTATATTGCCTTTTGTAGTTGTGCTGAAGGCTTTGTACAGCATAAACTAATGTTGATGCTCTGTTTCAAGTTTTTAGATTAAATGTATTATTTTCTTCATGTAGAAATGTTACTTATGAAATAATATAGCCTTCCTTTTTTTTCTTTACAGTGAGTATTTGGCAATCTTCAAGAAGACAGTAGCCATGCATGAAGTCTTCTTGTGTCGTGTAGCAGCTCATCCCATTTTGAGAAAAGATTTAAATTTTCATGTCTTCCTGGAGTATAATCAGGATGTGAGTAATGAAATGAACAGTTTGTGTTCACCCAATAAAGCGAGATACATTCTTAAAATTAAAAACAGTATATGTGATATTCTCTTCCTTAAAATAGTATATATAAAATAACATATTCATTTATATCCCAGATTCAATGCAGCAAATAGCATATTGAAAACAATACAGCCTAAAACTGTATGGATGATCTCGGTCTCAACACCAACAGGGGGAATGTGTCCTTGTTGGTGATTCTAGACTTCTCAGTGGCTTTTAATACTCTTGACCATGGTATCCGTCTGGAATGCCTGGAGGGGCTGGGAATTGGAGACACTGTGCTGCAGGTTGTACCTCTCAGATAGGTTCCAGATGATGGTGCTTGAAGATAGCTGTTCCTAAAAAAAGGAGCTGTTACGTGGCATTCCACAAGATGCCATTCTATCCCCAGTGCTTTTTAATATTTACATGAAACTGTTGGGAGAGCTCATCCGTAGGCATGGGGCGGGGTGGTATTAATATGCTGATGACACCCAAATAAATTTCTCCGTGTCTTCAAAAATGGCCCCAACTAAGGATAGTGTGTCTCCTCTGAATTAATGCCTGAAGGAGGTAATGGGCTAGATGAAGGAAAACAAATTGAAACTGAATCCAGACAAAACAGAGGTGCTTGCCATCAAGATTCCTAATCTGGGGATGGATGTGTCAAGCAGTCCTGGATGGCGGTACAGTCCCCCTGAAAGACTATGTCTGGAGCTTGGGAGTGCTCCTGGATCCGTCTCTCCAAATGTCAGCTCAGGTAGATGCGCAGGTCCAGAGTGCTTACCATCAGTTTTGGCTAATATGCCAGTTTTGCCCCTTTCTAGATTTGGAGGACCTAAAGATGATAGTGCACATGCTGGTAACCTCAAGGATGGACTTCTGCAATGCGCTTTGCATTGGGCCATCTTTCTACCAAGTTAGGAAACTCCAGCTGGTTCAAAATACTGCAGCCAGATTGGTTTCGGAAACATCCAGGAATGAGTATATCACATCTATCCTAAAGTCAGTCCACTGGCTGCTGATTCGTTTCTGGGCAAAGTACAGGGTGTCGGTTTTGACCATTACCCAGAAGACCTTTTCATCAGCCGCCCCAAAACTGTGGAATGACATGGTGGAAGAGCTCTGACTGCTAAATTAGCTGTCAGAATTTAAAACCCATCTGAAGACCTATTTCTTCTGGCAGGCTTACCCATCCTGTTTTAAGCAGGAATTTTAAACATGTCCTGTGTTTTAATCTCTGTCCTGTGTATTTAATATATATTTTATAGAAATATGTTTTAATATTTTTTTTTATAGAACTACATTTTAATATGCGTGTCTGCAGAATTTTTGTATTGTGCTGTCGAAGGCTTTCATGGCCAGAATCACTGGGTTGTTGTGAGTTTTTTGGGCTGTATAGCTCGAAAATGCTACTAGAATATGGCCATACAGCCTGAACAACTCAAAACAACCCACTTTTTGAACTGTTTGTGTGTTTTGACTGTCTTGTGACCTGCGTTGAGCCATGAGGAGAGACGGGTCAGAAATAAAATTATTTATTTATTTGGATTTGGAAGTTTTTACTTTGTGGCATACCTGTATTTGTATATACATAGTGATTGAGGGATGGAGGAAAGGGGGGTAGCTACACATCTAGCATCTACGGAATTTTTCTCAAGGAGCTCTCACTCCAGTACTGTCAGAAATTTGATGTGAGAAAGGGAAGTGGGGGAGGACTCTGGGTTCTACAGTTTGACTTATCCAAAGCCCTTGTAAAAATTAGATGCCATAGAAGGATAAAGTCCTAATGCATTTGGCTCTCGTGGGCTCAGGGAATGTTGAAAAGCTCTGGTTGCCAGACCAATCATTGAATCAATCAAGCCAGTGGTGTCATGTGGTGGAGATATTTCTGACTTTTAGAAAAGCAACCTAATGTTCTGTGTTTTTGTATTTTAGTTGAGTGTTCGTGGGAAAAACAAAAAAGAAAAACTTGAAGACTTCTTTAAAAACATGGTTAAGTCTGCAGATGGTGTCATTGTTTCAGGAGTAAAGGTAATTAATTAGCCATCTTAAATCTTCTTAAATCAATCTCATTTGGGAGTATTCTACTGTGACAGGATACTAATAAAAGAGTTGAGATATAATTTACAGAAACTCCAAAGGTAATTTGCAGAATATCTCTATTTTCAATGTGACTAATTTTCAGCCATATAAGTAATATATCTATAAGGCATGGGATTTTAGAGGGGGTGTTGTTAGATAGAGGTATCCTTTGTTGGTACTGCACCTGACAAGGATTTCTGAGGAAATGCAGCCTTGTCTTTTGGGTGCATCATGCAGCTAGCTTTGTCTTCTAGAGAGCTTAAATATGTACTTATTATTTCTCCACATGGTCTACCTCCAATCCTTACAGCAGAGTTTGACAACATACAGCACATTGCCATGGCCCACCCCCAGTCTATTTCTGTTCTTACCACTGGCAAATTTAATGGCCTGGTGGTAGTAAGAAAATAACAACGGCAACCAAAATTTTACTTTCAAACAAGATGTGCAAGAAGCACTTATTTTAATTGGATATAATGCTCCTGGAAGTGCATCTTGTTTTACAACAGAAATCAATTTGTTTTTTTTTAAGTATCCCTCTGAGGTGCTATTGAATTTCAGTGGTGCACAGTGATAGGGATGTGGATTGTGGATTGTGGATGTGTGAAATTGACCTCAGTTCCATCAAAGTTGCTGCTGTTAACTTTATTTATACACCATCCTTTCCCAAGACTCAAAAGTGTTTTACAAATTAAAATATAATATACCTAAAGGTCTTAGAACGGTCAAACTACCAATCATATTGTAGAACCAGAATATACTGTAGTTGCTGAAGTACTGAAGATTCATTATCTGAAATAAAAAACAGGATTTTACAAACTAAAATGTGGGATCTGTGCAGAATGCAAGCAAGGACTTCTTTGTCTTCTTTCATCCCACTCCACTCCAAAAGCACATGTGCCACCATAGCTTAATGAGAAATACATTGATTGAAAACATTACTATTTACATTACAGAACTTTAAAATAGGGATGGAAAGTTTCGGAACCATTCATGCCACATTTCTCACCCATCCTAGATTCCGCAGGGTGGCACTGTTCTTACGCCTGCTCTGAAATCTCATTCTTAATGAAGCCCGGTAATACAAAACTTAATAAAGTCCAGAACTGATATTGCTCTGATAACCAGGGACACCATGTCATATTGTATGTGTGGACTTCCACTCACATGACAGAGCTGTCCCTGCCATCTTCTCAAATTTGCTCTGAAGATTTATAGGGAAAGGAAGAATATGTTCTTTTAGCAAATTCTATACTATATGGAACATACCTAATGGGTGTTAATTCAAGTAAATGAATTACTCTTGGGGGGGGGGTATTACATCTGCTGGCTTCTGGGATATGATGCTCTTAAATTGAGAAGTCCATGAATAATAATAATATTACTAATGCTTTTTAATTTATTGTGCTCTTCCCATTGTGTTTCATAAAAAGCAAAGAGAGTATACCTGTTGCCAAATTCTCTAAATAAGCTGGCTTGTTGCATATTGATCAACAAGTCCAAATCTGTTGTGTAATTACGGGATTAAAATCTGTATAATTTGTGGCACCAATTAACAAGTAATACCTGGAGTTTTGTACATATTATTTATTTATTTACTCGTTTAAAATGTTAATAGACCATCCGTTGTTACTTAAATAAAATAAAAAAAACAAAAATAGTCATACAGCCAAAAATACAGTTGTTGGAATCCCCTTGGTGCATTATGCCAGCATAATCACGTAGTCATAGTGTCATCAGGAGGGAAAAGGTGGCAAGAGCAATGGGTGAAAGCAGGCAAAGTCTTTGTCCAGAGGGTAAAGGCTGCAAGCTCCAGGCAGCCTGTTTCTCCATTGTCTGGCTTGCTAATGAATACTTGGAACCATGGCGTTCTGGAAAGTCTGGTTTAGAAAATGGCATGTGCCATGGTAAATGTCTAAACAAATCTTTTCAGGACACCACGGTGAAGGTGTTAGAGAAATGGGTTGCTCAAAGCCCGTAGCTCTTTGTTCCCAATGAAGAAGATAACTCTTCCTGCATTCCCTCACCACTACTGTGCAGACTTGGAAGAAGTAACTGCTAAATGTAATAGACACATGCTAGTAGTAAACCAAGAGGATTCTGGACAAATAAAACAGTGACATACAATCATGAAGCATGGATTATTTTTTATGTTTTATCTAAGACAGTTTTTAAAACTTGCAGAAACAGAATTTTGACCTGGCAATGACAACAGTTGCTCTTTATGTCATTAGCATGATGGCACATGGTAAAACTATATGGCAAATCAGTTCTTAATTCAAAGATATTAAACTCGAAGCTTTGTAGAGGGAGGAGGAAGAAAGTTTTGGATATAAAAGAAATTGATCTGGTTTTTGTTAATTGCTGTGGATAAATATATATATATCATGCTTATGATACAGAGCCTAGCTCGTTTTTAAAGGTGTTATTGGCCACTGGTTCCACTTGTTCAATAAAAAGGAATCTGCTGGATCTGTCGTTCCCCAGCAGGTCTTTCTGATGTTACATATGTGGAATGCCTTCATCTGAGCAGGTTCTCTTGAAGTGTTGAATGTGATAACCTTAATGTGTATGGTACCAAATTTCCATTAAAAAATAATGCCCAGAAACACATCAACCTGTATTCTGTTTTCTACCACTCTCTGGTGCCATGCAGGACGTAGATGACTTTTTTGAACATGAAAGAACATTCCTAGTTGAATACCACAATCGTGTCAAGGATTCCTCTATGAAGTCTGATAAAATGACAAGATCCCATAAAAGTAAGTTAAGTTTCTTTCAAAGGAAATACATTATTGGATGGCATAATTTTTTAAAAAAGAAACCAGTTCTGTGCCAAACATGACAGATAAAGGTAGTACTAGTTTGGTAAAGAGATAATTTGAAAAGGATTAAGAGGTAAGATCAAAGAATGATTCAACTCCTTTGCTTCTTTGTTTTCTTGTATCCCTGGTGCTGAGTTTTTCAGTTCTAAACATAAACCTTAATTGTTTTGTGCCTTCAAGTCATTTTCAACTTATGGTGACCCTAAAGAATATCTATTGCAGAGTTTTCTTGGCAAGATTTTGTTCAAAGCAGATTTGCCATTGCTTTCCTAAGGTCTGAAGGAGGATGACTTAGTGAGTTTCTGTGGCTGAGTTGGGAGTTTAACTCTGGTCTCAGAGTCCTAGTTCATCACTTAAATAAATAAATAAATAAATATTAAAACTCTATTTATATCCCGCCACCATCTCCCCGCGGGGACTTGGGGCGGCTTATTTTGTTCAGTTATGCCCAATGACATAATTGAACAAAATAAACAACAACATAAACACAATTCATGGTATAAAAAGATAAAAACAGTAATACAATATAGAACAAGAATATTATAACAGTAGTCAATAATATCAGTCAACCACTGGGCACAGTTTTATCATCTCCATGGGTGGGGAAACTGAGGCAGCAATGCAAAATGAAATGATGAATTAAAGTGCATAGAAGGCAAGGACCTAATAAAATGCAGGATAGATTATTAATACCATCTGGAGCTGATTATCTAGTGACTGTCTCACCAAAGGCCAAACGGAACATCCAAGTCTTTAGTTGTTTTCTGAAGAAGGATAGGGAGGGAGCTAACCATTGTAATATGCTTGTTTTCACACAAATGTATATACTTCCTAATTTGTGGACTAGAACTTAATTTAGTTCCCTGTAGCAATGATTTTTCAGCCATGTCCCTTCCAACTAAAGTAAAGCAGAATAGCAGTGTTTCAGCTTTGTATGTATCTTGGCATTTTCTTCTGTCTCAATAGAACATTTTTTCCTAGATGTTGCTGATGACTGCAATAGAATTGGTTCTTCCTTGTATACACTGGGAACACAGGACTCCACTGATATATGCAAGTAAGTTTGTTTTAATTAGATACCATAAAGAAATCACAATACAGTATTTCATCTGCTGTATAATATCGATGAGGCTCGGTCGTCTTAAAAATGAAAAAAAAAGTTTCCTTCTCTTTAGTAAAGCTTGGCATTGGAAATACATTTTTAACAGAAGAAGGAATTGATGTAGGATGTTGTATTGTTTGCTTCCCCCCCAGAAAATTAAACGAAGTATCATTACCTGAATAGAGAGGCTATACAATTTGGAAGAATATATACAATTTCAAAGAATATATGCTATTGACTCTTAAAGTGGACATAATACATTAGATAGTTGAAGATAATTGATTATGATCAGTATGTAGTTACTATTGTTTGGATTTACTCTATTGACAATAACCTCAGTGTCGAAGTAGAAAACGGGTAATATAACCACATTGGGAATCTGGGCTAAATTATTCAAGGCTATGTGCATTATAATGGTGAACAAAGTTTTGGAATTTGGGTTAGAACATCACTCTTGGTCATAGAGTGTAATTGCATACCATGCTTTCTAAGGCCCATTCTACACTTCTATATAATCCATATTATTAAAGCAGATAATCCACATTATCTTCTTTGAGCTGGATTATATGAGTCTACACTGCCATATAGTCCAGTTCAAAGCAGAAAATCTGGATTTTATATGACAGTGTAGAAGGGGCCAAAGTCTTGGTTTCTGTTTTAGTGCTCCTTTATCAGTTCTGTAAGGTTGATGCATTACTTAAGTCTTGCTTACCGTATGATATAAGTCAATCCCTGGCTCACCTAATAATAAAAGGTCAATAATAGTTGTACTACATTTTGTTATGCTTGTTCTGCTCTGGGCATCTACATGGCAACCAACCCTAATTAGAGACTTTTTGGAAGTCTCTAAGATTCTAGTAGATTTCTACCATTACACGGAGCAGCTAACTTGGCCCTATTTCTTTTTCGTTGTATGTGGAAGGGTGCCTTGCTTACTTGTGTCCTTTCTTCTGACCTGCATCAGAGCTTAGATAGAATTCCCAGAAGGAAGCAAGTAGGGCAGTGGGCATTTCCATGCTGCTCGCTTAAATCAAAGCTCACCTCCCTTTCTATCTGCAAATAGAACAAGACTAATAAGATGGGAATGCATTATTTATTTGGCTGCTAGCAATATGAGCAAGTCAATTCATCATCTTCACCCTTTCTTTAGGAAATGGCATGTGGTAATTTCTGTTTATTTAACAGAGTATAAACAAAGCACTGTTTCTCCAGTAACTCAAAATGCAAATAGTCTGCTTCTAGAGCCTTGTATATTGCAAGTCAAACAGCATAGTGATTTTTGTTTGGTCTTGCATTCGAAGAAGACTTGCTGCTTTGCTCCCAAAGTTTAGAATGATAAACTTCTGAGTTCTGTTTGTTTTTTTATTTGCTGTAAGTCACAGCAATAGCACACTTCCAGGATTTAAAACTGCTACGATATGAAAGACAACTAATGCAAGTCTAGCAACCTTTGTAAAGTTCAACTTTAAAAAAAATCTACTCCCATAGTCTTTATTTTCTGAAGTGATGTTTAACCTCAACTTGCTAGATTTTCCTATAATAAATCTGTAATGGAACAGGCAGCAGAGAAAACAGCAACAATAGCCTATCTTGGCCTATCTTGATGGGAATAAATTTTAGCAGTTTTTTTCTGTCACTCCCCCCCCCCCCCCCCCAAAAAAAAAAAAATAGATCAGAGCAATTTAAAACCACTATTTTGATAATAGTTTTCTATTATGTTATCTTGGTTTCCAGATTGCATCCAAACTGAAAGCTTAAAACTGTAAAATGATGGTACAGTATTGACAAGTACTGTATTTACATCTTAACTAACGAATTTGAAAAGCTGCTGTTGTCTGTCATTAAAAACCTGTTTTTTCACATGTAGTTGAGAGTTGGCATAGCATCGTACTTATGTACAGAAAATCAGTGTTGCATAGAGTTTAGCGTGGGATTGAAGAAACATAGAATGAGATTTCCTATTCAATCATAAAATTCACTGGACAGTAATATGCCAGTTACTATCAATATAATCTATTTCATAGTAGTAGAATAAGAATAATATGTAGAATAGGAAGAGAATACAATACACCATCTTGGTCCTTCTTTACAGGAGAGAATATAAACATACTAAAGAAATAAATTGTAAATTGGTAAGCATCAGACTGATATTTTCCTAGGAATTCAAGACTCGGATGTCCAAAATCAGTTTGTATATAGCTCCCCTAAAACAATAAAAAAGAAATGATTTTTAAAACACATATATGAAATAAAATTGTTTTCCATTTACAGGTTTTTCCTAAAAGTATCAGAGTTGTTTGACAAAACAAGGGTATGTATTTTGGAAAATAAGATCAGATTCACTTTTTAGGCACTCTTATTTGCCTTTGGATTTTTTAAAATCAGGTATACTTATGGATTTGTAGGGGTTTTTTGGTACTTAATGTTAGGCCATGTACAATAGAGTCTCACTAATCCAAGCCTCGCTTATCCAAGCCTCTGGATAATCCAAGCCATTTTTGTAGTCAATGTTTTCAATATATCGTGATATTTTGGTGCTAAATTCGTAAATACAGTAATTACAACATAACATTACTGTGTGTTGAACTACTTTTTCTGTCAAATTTGTTGTATAACATGAGGTTTTGGTGCTTAATTTGTAAAATCATAACCTAATTTGATGTTTAATAGGCTTTTCCTTAATCCCTCCTTATTATCCAAGATATTCGCTTATCCAAGCTTCTGCCGGCCCGTTTAGCTTGGATAAGTGAGACTCTACTGTATTTGCAGTGTGTTTAAGTACAGTACTTTTAAAAACAATAGCTGCTTAAAATACACACACACACACACATATATATATCTTGTATCATTCTGACTGCTTTTATTCAAAGACAGTGTACCGTCTTTGAACAAATAGGCAATTCATGTGAGAGATGTATCCATGCAAACATGTGGAAGTATATTTTGGATTAGACATATGTGGAAGGGTAGAACAGGTAATGATTGTAATTGCAGAATTGTAAGACTTAGGGTTGGACTAGACACAATGAGATTTCGATCATATGTAGCATATCCTATTGATTTCAGTGGGACCCATATTGACTCAGCCTGGATTCAGCCATTAATGTGAATTTCTACTTTATATTTATATTGAATGCACATTCATGTGCAGCTGGACTGGTGTATTTCTTCACTTGATCTATGCTGACTTTCAAGAAAGATAGATGCTTGGATCCCAGATTGATATAATGTCATTACAGTATGTATAGCGTTGGACATCTATTCCCTGATTTCCTGCATATTCTGTGTTCTTGCCACTTTGGCTCTGTTTCATTTCAGCATAGACTCAGCTGAACAATGAGAGTTTTATATTTCTTAAATGAATTTTCTATTTTAAGGTCACTTGTATTCGTTTTCTTTTGTTCTCTTATGGGAGTATTTCTACTTCCTGTCAGACTTTCTGAAGCAACATTTGTGTGCTTTACATCTTTACAAGATAGATTTTTAAATTGACATGGTAGAGCTATTCAAGTCAGTTTATTTAACACTTGACATAGAAATAAAATGAGGACTCATGGTCACTGAAGCACTCTAAACATAATCTTCTGGTTATTTTAGCTAGAGCTTTGCTTTGAAATACTTCCTTTTTCTGGTTTAGAAAATAGAAGCACGTGTCTCTGCTGATGAAGACCTTAAGCTTTCAGATCTTCTAAAATATTATCTTAGAGAATCACAAGCTGCAAAGGTGAGTATATATTTTTGCTTTGAAGAAAGAGCTCTATGAAAGACATCCAGAATAAATCATTACATTAGAAGAATCAATTTTAAAGTATTTATATTATCAGATGATTATCAAGCAATAATCCAAAATAAATAATAAATTAATGTTTTTGGGAAGTTTCTAAGACAAAAGGGTGACTAGACTATCTCCTGGTAAAAACTAGTAACATGATATACTGAAACTATCGAGTTCCACAGATGGGATTTCAATGTTGTTCACTTCTGTGAGAGAGGTTGCAGGTCTGTTGCACCAGATTGTACAAAAATGGCACTACCATATTGTCTGTGAGGTCATTCCACTGCCAGTTGCATTCCGAGGATTTTTGGTCTTCTCATTGTGATGTTTCTGTGTGTTTCCTGTATACATAAGATGTCACACGAAATATCCTCAGACATTTTGGCCAGTAGCTTTTCCTTCGCAAGTGACAAACCTTCTGTATTAGTTGACATAATCATTAGCAATGGTCTTGATAAAGACCTTTGGTATTCATCCATTTATGGAGGAAAAAAAACCACACACCTCCCATTTAAAATGTTTAAAAGCAGTGCTTTTAGGTTTTGGAAAGATTAGCCATTTACAAGAAATGTTGCCCAGGGGACGCCTGACTGTATTTACTCAGTCTTCAAGGAGGCTCTTTCCGTGTCCCCCAGGTGAAGCAGGTGAATATAGCATTGAACAAAACATGCAGAATAATCACAGGATGTCTCAAACGTACACCTGTTGATAAACTCTGCAAACTAGCTGGCTTTGCCCCTGATGTGCGATGGGAAGCTGCTGGTAACTCTGAGAGAAATAAGGTTGAACACTGTGAAAGCCATCCATTGCATGGCTATCAGCTTCCTCCCAGTAGACTCAAATCAAGGAAAAGCTTCATGAAGACCACTACTCCATTTGACATTCCCCCAGCAACAGCGAGGGCGTCCCTCTGGGCAGCTAAACCAGGAAATCCCAGTTGGATCCCCCCCCCCCCCCCCCCACACACAAAGGTCTGCAAACCAAGAATGGGCAACCTGGAAGTCCCTGAGCAGACTCAGAAGTCGAGTGAGCAGATCAAAAGACAACCTGGAAAAATGGCACTACCTAAAAGAATCCTCCACCTTGTACGACTGTGGAGCAGAGCAGACAACTCTGCATTTGTATGCTTGTCCGCAGTGTCCTTCCTCATGTACAGAGGAAGAATTGTTTGAGGCTACAGACAATGTGATCACTGCTGCCCGTTTTTGGTCAAAATATATTTAGCCACTTGTGCTCTTTCTATTTTTATCTGTTTTATATTAATTCATGCAATGCTTTTGATACAAAATAAATAAATAAATAAATAGTAACATTATTTAATACTGTGATCTAGGACAAAATTCAGTGTTCTGGTTGCAGTAGAATTATTGAAATGATTGGGTATTTCTCATCTCAACTAAAGTCTTTTTGATTTTAATAGATCTTCTTTGATATAGCCCCTAAAACGAAGAAAGCCTTCTAAAGTGTGTGTGGAAGAGATCCAATTATATTATCTTATTTGTAGTACTACAAAAATATTTTTTTTAAATTTTGGTTTCCCACAAAATGCTGTGCTTAGATAAGTAGTAATTGGTGTCCTCTTTTCGCTTTAGCCCTTCTCTCTTCAGGAAACCAACTTCACAGGGCTTATTGGTTTTTGGGGATGTATACATTGCACCTACCAAAAGGGGGAGCAAAAAGACTCCCTTGTACAATTAGAATTGATCTCATGCTAGGATTATTCCATTTGAAGAAGGAACAGTTGTATAAGTCCTGCCTGAGAAGTTGGGGGGTTATTTATTTATTTTGCTTTAATAATGATGATAATATTTTGTTATTTATTTGTTACCTGCCTCTCCTCACAGGTCAAGAAGGGCACAACATAGTTAAAACACATCATGATAAAAAATTCAATTAAATACATATATTAAAACATATTTCTATAAAATGCACGTATTAAAACGTACATGGAAATCATAGAGTTGTAATACACCCCAAGGGTCATCCAGTCCAACTCCATTCTCCTATGCAGGAACAAACAATCAAAGCACTCATGCTTAAAAACCTCCAGAGCAGGAGACTACCATGCTCTGAAGCAGCATATTCCATTGCCAAAAGCTCTTACCATCCGGAATACATGGAACAATGATATAATATTAAATTTTAGTTTCTCCTAGGCAAATGAGTTTCATGTTAGAAGAACTTGCACAAGAAAAGCTTGTTTGGGTTCATTTTTAAGAACACTTTAATTTTACTAGAACAATAATTAAAATAAATTCTGAGTAATATAAGAAATAACATATTTTACTTTTTTTAGGACCTTCTGTATAGAAGATCAAGGTCATTAGTTGATTATGAAAATGCTAACAAGGCTCTGGACAAAGCAAGAGCGAAGAACAAAGATGTCCTGCAAGCTGAAACTACTCAGCAAATTTGCTGTCAGAAATTTGAAAAAATCTCTGAATCAGCAAAACAAGGTATTGGGCTGTCTTGGCATTTGAAAAACTCAAAGAGTATATATTATGCAGCTTTTAACTGAATGATAACAAATGTTTTTATTTTTCATGCATAAGAACTAGCAAAACCTGCCCCCATCTCAAAAGTCTGCAACCAGGTTTCTTCCTTCACCTGTTGTGTTTTGCATTACAAACTAGTCACTCCACTCAGAATGGTCTTGATGGGAGCATAGTATGAAACAACTGGAGGGAAAGATTGTGCTAACTAATTAGACAAACTACATGGTTTTAAAGGTTAAACTTGTTGGATTTGATAGTTCCTGGAACTGCATGGAGGGCATCATGAGTTATATGAATGTCAACCTTGAATTGTCTTAAAATCAACATTTTATAAATGAAGCACCAATGTTTCCTTCTCTACAGAACTTATAGACTTTAAAACTAGAAGAGTTGCTGCATTCCGGAAGAATCTAGTAGAACTGGCAGAATTGGAACTGAAACATGCTAAGGTGGGATACCATTTTTTGTTACCATTTAAGCACTTTGCAACATAGAAGCCAAGGATGGTAAAAGATGTTTTAGTACAGGAGTGTAGCTCATACAGGTCTTCAGATTTTCCATCAACCTTAGCCAGCATATTCAGTGGTGAGGTATGATAAGAGTTCTTTGCCACAAAAAAATAGTATGGAGTAGACCAGGGGTCCCCAAACTAAGGCCCGGGGGCCGGATGCGGCCCTCCAAGGCCATTTACCTGGCCCCTGCCCTCAGTTTTATAATATATTTTTATATCAGTTTTAATAATATAATATTATATTATATATACATATAATATTGATAGTAATATTATAATGTAATACAAGGTAATACTAATAATAATACCATATAATAATATTAATTATATATTATATATTACATGTAATATTACTAATAATATTACAGTATAGTGGTATAATTCAATATAGTAATATATAATGCTAATATTGTTCTATGCTAAACTATAATATACTGTATATACATATAAATTGTAAGCCGCTCTGAGTCCCCTTCGGGGTGAGAAGGACAGTATATAAATGTAGTAAATAAATAAATAATAATAATAAATAATTTTTTGACAGGCTCGCCCAAAATCTGAAATGACTTGAAGGCACACAACAACAATAATCCTAATTAACTTGACTATCTTGTTGGCCAGAAGCAGGTCCACACTTCCCATTGAAATCCTGATCGGTTTGAGTTGGTTAACATTGTTTTTATTTTTAAATATTGTATTTTTCTTTTGTTGTTGTTGTTTCTGCACTACAAATAAGACATGTGCAGTGTGCGTAGGAATTTGTTCGGTTTGTTTTTTTCCAAATGATAATTCGGCCCCTCAACAGTCAGAAGGATTGTGGACCGGCCTTCTACTTTAAAAGTTTGAGGACCCCTGGAGTAGACCATCATCAACACATAGTGTCTTTTTCATTTACAGAATATAGGAGATTTCATTCTGAAACAATAACAAAACTACTCAGCATTTTAATTGAATGTGTAATCCTAAATACCTTTGATGGCACATTTTTCTGAATAAATTTAAGGTAACAGATGTAGCAACTATTAATGAAACTAATGGATATATTCATGCACTATCAGTGTAATAAATCTACATTTATTACACCCCTTTTCATGGAGAATTTTATATTATGTTTTCTCTTTTGCAAGTCTTTTCCTATGTAATCATAAGGACTAAGAATGCTTTTTGCATGACAAAGAAAGTGCTTATTGTCTACTTCATTGACTTGCTGATGGAAGGACACAGGATCATTCTGGCCTTTCTAGGGAGTCTGGGAACAACCACTAAGAAGGCCTCACCATTGTCCCCACCAAACAAGCCTGAGAAAATGGTGGGACAGAGAGAAGGGCCTCTACAGACAATCTTAGACCTTGTCTACACTGCCGTATAATGCAGTTCAGAGCTTTCATTTCTCATTAAGGGACATACAGTTCTTCAGGTTCCCTGGGCCCAGCCATAGATCTCAAAGCTCATATGACTCAGGCAGGCTTATAATGGGAGATACAGTCTTTCAAATAGTCTGCACCTAAACTCTATAATGCTTTGTAGTTATAATTTGAATGTAATTGTGCCCAGAAACAGAGCAGTAGCTAATGAAGCTGTTTCAACAAGCAAGTTACATGTTCCCATAATGTTGATGGAAAATATATCTCTAGAGCAGTGGTTCTCAACCTGTGGGTCCTCAGATGTTTTGGCCTTCAAGTCCCAGAAATCCTAACAGCTGGTAAACTGCCTGGGGTTTCTGGAAGTTGTAGGCCAAAACGCCTGGGGAACCACAAGTTGAGAACCTTGCTTCTGTCATGCCTTTTAGTGCCACTTTGAGGAAGTATTTATTAGAAGATCAACAACCATCCAATACCTCACTGCTCTTTAAGAATCCTTCCAAAGAAATAAGGGGTATCTCCCCCAAAAACATAATCCAGCTATTTATGATACAACTAGCTTGGGTACCCCGTGATGACCAAGTTATTTGAAAAGGGCCTTGTTTGTTTTTGGATGTTCGACACTATCAGTTTGGTCATATGTTACGCTATTTCTTAGGGGAAAACTCAGTCTTTGCTTTCGTTTTTTAATTAATGCTCCCATTAGAAAATGTGGGTGATGTAGGTGAAAGGGTTAAGGGAGAGGCAGTGGCGGGGTCATGCAAATGGAGAGAGAAAGGAACACTGGGATAGGCTCACTGTAATCTGCAATGTCCTGGGAGGGAGTCACTTGGTGACTCCACAGCACTGGGAACTATTGTCTCTTCATGGAGCCTGGAGGCTGTCTGTATGAGCAAACACCTGTGTCACATACACACATACAGATTTTCACTTTTATTATGTGTATAGATGACTGCATCTTCATTCAGTATTCTAGATTTTGTACCCGAGAAGATCAAGCCATTTACTAATGTATTTCTGTTCTTTTTGCCACAACAGGGTAACTTGCAGCTGTTGCAAAGCTGTCTGGCAGTGTTAAATGGAGATACATAAACCAGAACCTATCCTTCCATTAACAAGGGCTGCCTTCTGCTGGAGTTTACTTTACGACTTTGAATTGGGATATGGTTGAAAAAGGACACATAAAACAAGCTCCTCTTTTTTCTTTAAAAAAGCATAAGCCCACCAGAGTAATTCCAGATAATATGAAGCAACAGCATATTTGTTGTTACACATGAATAGTCACATATTAATTTAATCACTGTATGCTCTTATTGTTCAGAAAACCAAACATTCTTCTCTCTCTCTGTCTGTCTCTTTTTTGCGTGAAAGTAGCAACTAGAATTATGTTCTCATTTGGGGCTAGTATTAAATATTGCTGCCATTCTTATTTTACTACCTTTGTAATTTCTGAAGTTGGTTTGAAACAAATTGTTTCAGATTGATTAAATATTGCCACTAGGTGTTGAATATTGTTGCTATAAAGCATTGTATTTGTTATTCCACATAATGTTATTGAGCATTAACTTTTTTTCCGAATAACAAACATTTCCTAGACATTTTGGAGCAAACTTTATGTAATCTTTATAATAAGACTTCAAAAGAAAAGCAAATGCATTAGTATGTTTGCCTTAAATTGTAGACTAATCCTGATTATTGTAAAATAAACTGTGAAATCAGTGACTTTTTCCTAAAATGCTATAGCATTGTTATCATTGTCTTGAAATTTTAAAGTGAGTGAATTTGTATTGTTTTCACTTTATACTCAGTTGTGTGTTTTCATAAATATTGAAATACATAATTCAGTATATATACCTAGAGCCCATCACTATGCCAGTGGACTTTAACCCGTATAGTGGGATAATGCCCTTCTCCCAGGTTTTTAATTTCCTTGTTCACATTATGATAAAAAAATGGATTTCTGCAAGGGAAAGGATACTCTGATGTCTCTTAATCAGTCCTTTTCACTGTAATTAATAAGCAGGTCTTACAGAATTTCTCTGAAACCTGTTTTGCACTTCTGTGGTTCCTATTTTATAAATACACTTCAAGACACTTGGTCTTCAACTTTAAAACAAGAAAAATATTTATGAAATCTTCAGTATAGGTTCTGAGTGGAATTTCCAGACACAGGGAAAAATTGGAAAGCATCCAACAGAAACTCCACAGCTGAAACATCTGAAAAATGTTGTGAAATATCTAAAACACTTAGTGGATTTCAGCCTGTAGATATTCACTTTTTGGAGGAATATAAAACAGCACAAAGATACAAATCAGGGCCGGCCGGAGATAATTTAAAATATTAAGTGGGGGTGGAGAAAAGCGCCCCCCCCCGCCGGCGCCGCGCAGGGGGTGGGGAAAAGAGCCCCCCCCGCAGGGGCGGGGGAAGCCTGATGGTGCCCCCCGGGGACCTGCGCCTGAGGCGGCCGCCTCACGTGGCCTCTATGGTGAGGCCGGCCCTGATACAAATATGCAGTTCTGAGGTTAGTGTGTGTGTTGCTTATCAAGAAATGATTTTTAAAATCTCCAGAAATTTCTGATCAATAGAAATAATTTATTGGTTATTGAAAATGTGAGTTTATGAGTAGATGTTTGAGTAATAATAAATGAATTTTTGAATATTGGTGGGGAAGGAGGCAAACAATACAGTATCTGAAAAATGTTTCATATATGAGATTTTGCTGAAAAGGAAAGGATGAGTGGGTTTTTGAAGTCCTCCCAATATTAGTATTAACAGATGTTTTATACATCTTTCACTCATTAAAAATCACGAGTTTTAAGACATTTCCTTTTCCTCCAGCTCAGGATACCGACAGTGCAGTTGAATGTCATCACTTATTCTATAATCTAATAATAACATTTCAGCCTATTTTTCATGTGCTTTCTATTGCCAGTAAAGGATACTGGAGTTCTTTTGACCAGAAATTTCTAAAAACTATATACAGACAATATACAATGAAGAGACTATGCCTTGTACATAAAAGTTTCAGTCTTTGCTAAATCCATTGAAATGGTAAAACAAGATGAAGAAGAGCAGAAGAAGAATCTTTCCTTATGATTTGCAGATAAGATGTCAAGACACCCTACCTGTTCCAGGTGAATGTGTAGTAAAAACGTGTACATAGTGTCTACATAGTGTGCATAGCTAATGGAGCATGGGTTCCCTAGATTTTTAACCTCTCAAGCTTTGTGCGCACTACTGAATGCAATTGAAGAGCCTTGCTATAATTTTTTCAGTCCTGGGAGAGAAGAAAAGTTACTTCAAAAACCATTTGCAGGGAAATCTGTCAAGGAATAAAAGAGGAAGACTGCAGTTCTGAAAACCCCTAAGTTCCTCAGTGAGACTTAATTCTGAGTTTGAAATTGCAACATATCTGTGTAGTGGCATGCATTAGTGGAGAACTAACCTTGATTAAAATGTAGGGTGGATCTTTGCATAAATGTGTGTAGGGCAGCACAATATTTTGGTTCATGACATGAGGATAGTGAAGAAGTAGGTTAGGTTTTCCAAAATAATAAATTGCCCTGAGGTGGTAAATATTGAAAAGAACATATTCCATCTCTTATACCAAGAGCTTCTGGCCAGTTATGAAACAAAGATAAACCTCTATGACTTGGTGGCCTATGATTTTTAAAAATAGTATTATCTAAATGCAGCTTTAAAACCAATGCCGTAGAATAAATATGATGTACAGATAAAAATACTGTAGAAAATAATGTGTATGATATAGAATGGTCTGCTCATGCTGAAATCTCTACTACCCAATGTTGAAAATCACATTTTCAAACGTAGCTGTTTTTCATCTACGGATTCAGCAACCAGTTTATTTCTGGGTGCTGAATTTGAAAAACTATAAAAAAATCATACCTTACAGAGAACAAAGTTGGTAGCATTAAATGTTTGTACCATAAGCTATTACCTCAGATGCATTACATCAACTTATTAAGACTCATTAAGTTTATTTATACCCTCCTTTTTCTCTCCACAAAGCAGACTTAAAGTGACTAGACTTTCTTAGACTTGCTCTATGAAAGTGTATGTCACCAGTTTCATTGGCCACCTTGATTAGCATTGAATAGCCTTGCTGCTTCAAAGCCTGGCTGCTTCCTAACTCCTTTGTTGGAAGGATTCTCCCAGGCAGGAAGCAGCCAGGCTTTGAAGCTGCAAGGCTATTCAATGCTAATCAAGGTGGCCAATCGCAATATTCACACTTGTCTCAAGCAGACAAGAGTTCTTTCTCCCATCCTGGACATTCTACAGATATATAAACCCCACTTGCCTAGTTTCCAACAGACTTCACAACCTCTGAGTATGCCTTCCATAGATGTGGGCAAAACATCAGGAGAGAATGCTTTTGGAGCATGGCTATACAGCCTGGAAAACTCACAGCAACCCAGTGATTCCTACCATGAAAGCCTTCGACAACAAATTGAGTATCCTTTCAGCCAACAGTGTTTCAGATTCCTATTTTGAGATTTTGGGTAACCTGTATTTGCATATACATACATAAACTTAGAGATGGAACCCAAGATTAGACACAAAATGTATTTGTTTCATACACACAGCCTGAAGGTGAATTTATACAATATTTAATAATTTTGTGGATGAATCAAAGTATCAGACAGCAAAGGCCTCAGCCACTCATACGGACAATTTTGGATTTGGAGTATATCACATTTCAGAATTGTAGAAATGTAGTTGTGGAGAGTCCTTTATGCTTATGGAAAAATCATTTAGAGTAAGCATTTGTTTATCAGTTTACCGAGTGCTTCATTTCATTATTTAAATGCATCAATTTGTGGCATGTGAAATAAGTGCTACTGTACGAAAGTTTGAGCATTCTTAACGTTTCCTCTTTTTTGGTATGGGGATGTTGATTTTTTCCCCCAATCTGATGGCCATTCTTGTGTTTTCCATATTTGCTGGCATATGGCATGCCAATCTTTGACACAATCTTTGAAGATTTTAAACAGTTCAGCTGTTGCCCAACATAACAAACATTAAGTACTGATAGAATTTCAGGGGGTCAACCTGGCAGGATGTCAGTTGTAGTTAATCTACAACCTTATGGATTTTGTACAATTTAAAAAAATAACTTTCAAATAATCCAGCCAACGCCGGGAACCCAAGCTGATTCCATAAACGCACAACCCTAACAGAGCTGGCGCACAAACAGCCGCAAAGAGGAACTATCCGTACTGCTCACGTTGTTCCCGACCGGACTCATTAGCTTGACGGATCACTTCCGGGCTGCCGGAAGTGAGGGAAGCGTTTCCTACCTTACGGAAGCCGAAGGGGTCTGACTGTTTAGGCCGCCATGAGCCGTTTACGGGAAGAGGACGACCCTTACGTGGTCGAGGAGCCCAGTGATGAGGAGCCGGCCCTGAGCAGGTGAGTCCCTCCTCCTTGGTCCTGGCGGAAAAAGAAACAAATCGAGACGCAAAGAGAGCAGAGCCTTGCCTTTCTATCAACGGCCTTTTTTAGACAGTGGGCGCACCTACGTTGTAGAATTAATAGAGTTTGGCTCCGCTTTAACTGCCCTGGCTCAATGCTATGAATCCTGGGAGCCGTAGTTTATTGAGGCACCAGCACTGTGACAGAGAAGGCTACAGACTTTGTAAAACTACAACTCCCGGGATTCCATAGCCTTGAGCGGTGGCTGTTAAAGTGGTGTCAAACTGCTTTAATTCTACAGAGCCAGCTAATGCTTTTGAAGCAAAGGGAAGAAGAAGATGGTTATGGGGAGAGGGTCAGTCCTCTTTGAATCTCCTTTTAGGAGAGGGAAACGGGATATAAATAAATACAATAATAATGACGGTGTTTACAAACGTCATCCCTGCTTGAATTGGCCAAATAGGATTCAGTGTTCATATCTTGTAAAACAGATCACCCGCCCCCCCCTCCCCAGAGTCAGATGTAATAGGGAATTGTCAAGCAGTTTATATTTCTGTTTTGTACAGTGATGTCCTGGGCGAAGTTGACAACACTGCCCTAAGCATAATGCTTCAATAAGTAAGCAGTAATTAAGTGTGTCTCGATTATAGTTCAGCTTATTCATGAATTCAGTGTGTGGGCGGAATTTGCGTTTCATACATAATGTGTAGTGTCATTTGTGTTGTTGCTGCTGCTATATGCCCTTGAGCTGCTTCTAGCCAATGGTGACCCTTGTTAGGGAAAACTATCCTAAAATTAGCAGAGCATCCAAAAATCAAACAGGATACAAAAGTTGGGCAGTCAGCTCATTAGCCAGCAGAGGTGCTGTGTGATGTGGCTGTAAAGAATTCAGAGCTTAGACAGGCAAAGATGTAGAGTCCAATCTTAAAAATCACAAAAGGTTTGTTTACAATAATAAAGAATTAGCTACATTTCTTCATGATAAAGAACTGGGTCTGAGCTACTCTAACACCCTTCTCTTCTAAGGTTTCAAAGAGAGAGAAAAAAACATCCATCACTACATCTCTCTGTCACACACACAGAGACCTCAAAGTACACAGCTCATACTCTCCATACTAAGATGTAAGAAAACAGAAGTCTGATTCAAGAAAAGGCTTGCAGTAGAAAAGCATCCAATCAGAATGGGAATAGAAACAGAGAGGGGAGAAGAAATAGATACATTCCCAACTGTCATACAGAAGACATGGGGGAAGGGAAACCCTTAGCCTATACTAAGCTAACTAAACTGTTCCTCATGTATGGGGTTAAACCCCAACAACCCTAAGGTAACTCTAATATGGGATTTTCTTGGCAATATTTGTTCAGAAGACGTTTGCCATTGCCTTCTTCTGACGCTGAGAGAGTTTAATGTACCCAAGATCGCCCAGTGGGTTTCCACAGCTAAGCAGAAATTTGAATGCTAATCTCCAGAGTTATAGTCCACCACTCAAGTTACACTCACATTTATCCAGTGGCTTCCCATTGAATATGATAACTAGTAAATTTTAGTAAGGCTACGCACCCTGCCCATTTATCCCCAAGCCAGCTATCAAGTGGTAAAGTATGCCCCTAGGGAGGAAGGTGGCAGAGCTGTATACCAGATTTTGCACCATATCAGGAAAGTATGAGTATAAGACTTTAGAAAAACTATTCTGTCCAATCCTATCCACATAGCCACTTTGTCTTTAGGCTTCTTTTTTGAAAACATTTACAAATCTTCTTGAGGCGAACTTGCTCCACTAATCTAGTTGCTAGATGCATCTACCCTGCAAAATTAATACAGTTTGACACTACTTGAACTGCCAATGCGATGGAATTATGTGAGTTGTGGTTTGATGAAACACCAGCACCCTGACAGAGAAATCTAAAGATTCCATAAAACTACAACTCCCGTGATTCCATAGCATCGAGCTATGCCAGTTAAAGTGGTATCAAACTGCATTGATTCTACAGTGTAGATGCACCCCCATATGTCATCATTCATCTGTATCCCCATTCATCTTTTCAGATGCCCAAATCACCCAACTGTTATGTAGCCTGTATTAGGAAAAATGTCAAGTTAATGATTATCTTGGAAACTGTTGATTTATCACTTTTAGACTTAGACAAGGCAAAGAAACATAAAGCTGCCACCACAACAGATTATGTAATTGAACTGTATGCACAGAGGCAATAGGACCTAATTTTTTTTTTAGTTACAGGACATAAGAATCCCCCAGGTAATATGCCCAGCAGCTATAGTCTGGGAATTTCAATGTCTTTAATGTTTCACTATCTTTAGCTCTGAAGATGAAGTGGATGTACTTTTACATGGCACTCCTGAACAGAAACGTAAACTTATCCGGGAGTGTTTGACTGGAGAGAGTGAATCTTCTAGCGATGATGAGTTCCAAAAGGAAATGGAAGCTGAACTGACCAGCACCATGAAGAACATGGAGGGCAAGTGGAAATCACAGCTTACTGGTAATTGCCTTTATCATGTTGGCAGGGAAGATTTGTTAACAGTTTTGTGCTGCTTCCTCAATTCTATTACTTATTTCTTTAAGGATCTTGTAGAAAGCAACACCTGGAAACCTTTGGGCAAAATGCTGCTCCGTATGAAATAGTTTGGGATTTAAGGCAAGTGAGCTAGAGGAGTGAGATTATGGGATGGAAGGATAGCAAAAGAAATCCCAGATCAATGTCTTGAAATAATTAAACATGTTATTTATTTTTTCCTTCCCATTGTTAAGTTTAAAGACACTATTTAATAAAGATTGACAGTTTGAATCTTCTTTCCTTTATAAATTTCCTGCCTGGGAAATTTCAAATAAGTTTGTTTACAACACAGGTGTTTCCCTACCACAAATCAGAGATTATCTAGGTAGTATAAATGTCTAGCTCCATCAAGCAAAATAATTTATTGATAACACTGCTAAGTTTAAAACTATACTTTTGAACTGCATTAAGATTTTACACAGGCAGTTACTGATTTATGAAGACAGAAGACTGCTTTGACAATTCACACGGTTAACATATGTGGGGTGCTTATAGCTATTAAATACAAGTGTTTATTTAAAAATTGTATGTATGCATCTTTATTTTATATCTGTAGTATTAGTTACTATATTTGGTATAAGTAGCACCCTCAGCTTTTGTCAATCCCTTTCTCCAGATAGGCAAAAAAATCCCTTTCTACTTCTGGGTAGAAACTGGGAATTGCTATCGTGTTATACTCTAATATAGGGAATTGCTTGACTTCTATGTTTTCTTAAACTGGAACTCCCACCAGTCGTACTGTAGCCATCGGTAGGGGTTGCTGGTAGTTGTAGTCCAACAATATGATCCCATGTTGACTAGTCTTGGCCAAACAGGTTTGTTCACCTCAGAAGAAAATCACAATCTGGAAAAATGGTTGCAAAGCATTACAGTAATTTCAAATAGCATCCCAGAGAAAATATTTTGATGCCTGTTTCTTTTGCCTACTTGATATTTTGTAACAGATGGTGCATCGAATGCTGGCCAGTCTGGAACTTCTTCCACTACAAAATACTATGACGACATTTATTTTGATTCCGATTCAGATGATGAAGAAAAAGGAGGTAAATAACTCGTATTCATTCTGATATTGCATGCTCTAAAAAGAGGTACATTGGGCAGGAATAACTTGGGCTACCATAAGTTAGTTTTGCTGAATGTTCAGAAAATTTATTATTTGAACATAAGGTTCATCCAAGAAAGGAGATCAGAAGGAGATTAGAAATGGTGGATTCCACTGCTCCCCCTACCAAACCACTACATTCAGCAAGTATTCAAGGAATATTTTGAAGTGGATGTGAGAATAATTGCAGAAACCCATAAAAAACAAAAACTGGATAGTCTGTAACCTTGTACCCAGAGTCTAAACAAATATTGTGTGTGTATGTCATGTGTTTATATGCAACTTCCTTGCTGTATCTCTTGGTTTAGAACATTGCTTCTGCAGTTGCCATTCTCCTCTTGCTCCATCATCATCTTCATTTTATTCATTTATGTCCTGCATTCTCCCCAGTACTGGGATTCAGCACAACTCACAAAAGATAAAAACAAATATGGATTACAATACATACAAAAACATCAGTAACTTTGATAGACTTAAATGTAAGTTTAATCTTAAAGCAATTGTTAAAATTTTGTGTATTAGGTTTCTGTCCAATACTTGGTTCCTGCTATAAATAAATGTCATCCTGAATCAGAAATGATTTCTGATGTGCTCTGCAGTTACAGGTATAGTTTATGAGTGGTGCTGTGCTTCGAAAACATGCATTTGTATACTTCAATAACTGAAAAGGAACATTAACTTTTCAAGGGTTTGCATTTATTTCTTCAAAAGTTTCTGTTTTTGGACTACATATTCAAACTGTATTTATATAAATTTAACAGCTGCGCCAGAAGCCAGGAAAAAAAAGAAACAGCAACAGCGCCGAATTCCAACTAATGATGAGCTGTTTTACGATCCTGAGGAAGACAAGAGAGACCAGGAATGGGTAGACAAGAAGAGAAGAAGGTAAGAAGACTGAGTATTTGTTTTGGTTTGATAGCATGAATTGGTATTACACAAGTTGCTTAATTTCTTACTGTAACTACAGTAGCTTCACAGTAACTTCCAAACTTTCCCAAATTAGAAATTTCCAAGGCATGTGTTACTATGGCCATATGTGATGTCTCTAGAAAGGGATGCAGCAGGCACACTAGTGCAAATGCACTCCTGCACTTCTGCTGAAACCTAAGCTTCCAGGTTTGGGAAATGATGCGTCCATATCAGAGTTATGATATATATTGAAATAAGGGTAATGTGGCTAAAACAAGAAATTGCAATGTTTGTTAAACTTTTGGTTTTAAGTACAGTATTTTGTGAGGAAATTGATGGAGGTCTTCAGTCTTGGTATTGTGTTAGGATGGTCTTTTCATCAGGTGTTTATGAATTTTGTTCAGTGTCTACAAACGTTTCAGTAAAAATGTCTGTTCATCTTTCCCCAATCTGCATTCTATCTTTTTGGAGATATCACAGTATAAGAAGTACACTATCAGAACAACAACAAACCCAACTTCCTGCCATTCCCAACAGTGATGCGGTCTTGAACTGTCCTGCTTGCATGACGACGTTGTGCCTTGACTGTCAGAGGTAATTGCCTGCATGTTAAGCAGTCTGTATTATTTTGGAATTTACTGATGATGAAGGACAGTGCTTATTCATATAGTCACATTTAAATTTAAATACACTCTTTTTTGGTAGATTTCTATTTCATCAATCAGAGCATTAATCACAGAATAAGAGAAGTGATTTTTTTCACTGTGTTTGTAAGATTAAAATAAAAATTTGTTCAGAATTTGGGGTCATTACTTTTTGTACTACTAGAATCACACAGTCAACATGGAGTCAAAAAAACAAATTGTCTAAATTTTGTAAGGCCCCTTCTACACAGCTATATAAAATTCACATTATCTGCTTTGAACTGGGCTATAAGGCAGTGTAGACTAAGATAATCCAGTTCAAACCAGATAATGTGGATTTTCTGCTTTAATAACCTGGATTATCTGGCAGTGTAGAAGAGGCCTTAGATTCCTACTGCTAATCGTGAAGGGCAAGAGGAGAGAGGATTTCACCCTTTGGAAATTTATTATATAACCACATTTGACCCTGTTTTTTAGACAATTGGTGGTTGTCAAATCAGCTCACTTTTGTATGTGTGAAAAAAGGGATATAGAAACTTTCACTTACTTTTAATAGGTTTTTGTATTTGAAAATTTAGATCCATTATCTTGTACTTAGAAACTTTGTTCTTACCTTATTGTTGCTAAACGGAAATTGAACTGATAAGAGGGGGGCAAGCACTATACAGTAGGACTGCTTATCATTATTAGTATTTTCTAGTCTCCACTGTGATTCTATGGTCACACTTTTGCTGGAAGATGACCATAGGATTGCACTAGAGGCTTAGAAAGGACTCTTTTCTAGGTATTTTCTAGGTTCTGCAGATCGATTTTGTGGTATGCTTCAGCTGGAAGCCTGAAACAGTGCTCATTTCACATAGGAAAAATAGGGTTCTAGGTTATGTGAAAATTATCTGAAGCATCCTGGAATAGATTTCTTTCATAATAAGCAGGTCTACTATACATTGCCAGAACCAGAAAAGTTACCTTTGGGAGCTATAGCTCCCAAATGTAATGTTTTCAAGCTCTGCAAGGGACAGAGATTACTCTGGAAGCCACTAAAGTTCTTTAGAGAAAAAGTAATAAAATAGATAATAGATATAATACTAAGTCAACTTAAATCCATGTCAGATAAGTTAACTAGTCTGTAATATGTTGAGCTACTTCTTATTTTTCTCTGTATTCTCTTTCTGGAATGGAGAAACACCTCTTTCTTGTTTGCATTTTCTGTATCTGGTAATTTCCTGGAAGCATGATTTGGATTGCTACCTCTTTGAAGTGCTCTGTCAGTCTCAGATCACTGCATTTCTTCTTCCCTATTTTAAAGGCATGAATCATACAGAACCCAGTACAGAGCCATGTTTGTGATGAACTGCACTGTTATCAAAGAAGAGATTTTGAAATACAAAGATCCATTGAACATGAAGACAAAGAGGAAGCACAAGAAAATTAAACAGAGTACTGAATCCACCGCTGGCTCAGAAAAACAGGAGGAGGAGGAAATATATCATCCAGTAAAATGTACTGAATGTTCAACAGAGGTGGCGGTTTTTGATAAGGATGAAGTCTTTCATTTTTTCAATGTTCTGGCAAGTCATTGCTAAGACATAAATCCTACATTAAGTTTGTATTAAAGATCCAAAACAGAGAGGTGTTCTGTTTGTTTTAAGTTACTTTTTGTGTCATTTGTTAAAAAATCTAGTGCAATGTGGAAATGTCCTTGCCTCTCTTTCTATTGATAAACAAAGTGAACTTTAATTTTTGTACATAATTATGTGTCATTTTCAAACTGTTGTTTACATGCTCTGTAAATTAGCTTTTAAAAGGTTATAATTTAAAGTAAATTTATGCCAGGATTTCATAGTCTGTATAATGGATGACTGCCATAAAATGGATAGTAGCATCACTAAACTCTGTTTGAGTTTGATTCTGTTCACTTTGTTATTTTCAAAATCCAGTGTACTTGTTCCTTGTGATGCACTCATCTTATATTGAGGCTTCCATTGTCCTTCAACATAAAAATGTGATTGTCTTGTCAGAGCACTTTCTTGCTAGTGCTATCTATATATCTTACAAAAATCAAGCCATGAAAAAGCATTTTGATTTCTCATTTTACATATTAGATACACATTAAAATCCTGTAGAATCTAAAGGCTATAGCATTAGTGTGTGATCTAAACACACTTCCGGTAATGGAAATGAAAACCTTTTTAAAACACCAAGTAATTTAAATGTATTGTTCTGATGGCTGTCATTATGACATACATTTTTTTTACAACTTATTTTTTCTTATTTAATTCCACACACAGTTATTTTAGAACTTGATTTATCTGTCTTTTCAGATTTGATATTACCTTATTAAATATTAGATTATTATGAAAGTTATGGTCTTAGATTATGAAAGTTGGAGATTGTACATCAGTATACTTCATTCTTGATGACTACCAGTCTAAATACTAGAAAAAGAATTAAGATACCACTTTTTATTGAAAGATATTAATTTTCTGCATGTGTTTACATCAAACATTTTTAAGGGGTTATAGTAAATGCCATTGAAGGGATATCTTGGAAAACAAGGTGGAACATTGCTAAGGCATAAATAAGAGGATTTTTTTCTCCTTTAAGTATATTTTCGAAGAGGAGATACAATGGGATTAAAGAGCTACATTTAGAATGTGAAAATGCCCAGAATGCTGAAAAATTAGGAGTTATGAAAATGTGGCTCCACTTTCCTCTGTCTTCTGAATTGTTTTTGTTAAACCGAAATATGAGGAACAATTTTACCATATTTTATGTTGTGGAATACTTCAACACTGACAAAAATTTTCAATCATTGCCTTTTTCTGTGAAGGAAAACCAGAGGAACTTAGGAATAACAAGAGGCATGGCAGAATTGCTTCCATGTGTTCTAGAGCTTAAATGTTTTCCAGTTGCAGCCCCTTTCCGCTGAATAAATGTTGACATGACCCCAGGTATATAGGTATATAAAATAGGTATACAAACCAAACATTTGCTGATAATCAGCATTTGCAAGGCTTGCTAAACAGAAGTAGTGGAAGCATTAACTGCAAGGTTCACTGTAAATACTGCACGTTGGTAGAGGGAGCAGGCATGTTTTCTGCTGCCTTGGAGATTAGTACTTGGGGCAATGGGTTCAAATTACAGGAAAGGAGATTCCAGCTGAACATTAGGAAGAACTTCCTAACTGTGAGAGCTGTTCAGCAGTGGAACTCTCTGCCCCAGAGTGTGGTGGAGGCTCCTTTGGAGGCTTTTAAGCAGAGGCTGGATGGCCATCTGTCGAGGGTGCATTGAATGTGATTTTCCTGCTTCTTGGCAGTGGATTAGACTGGATGGCCCACGAGGTCTCTTCCAACTCTACGATGCTATGACTAGGTTTGGGTAAATGGGTGGCATTCAGAAAGTTTTACTGTTGTTAGATTTTTTTGTGACCCCCAACTTTGAGTGGAGCTTGGGACCCACAGTTTAAGCGGTGATCTGGAGGATCTATGAGGGCATTGTGAGTTAAAACAACATTTTTTAAAAGTGGGTGGCTTTCAAATTAGGTAAGTCATCTACCTCTTCCTTCTTTCCCAAGCTGATGAGCCCCAGACTCTCCGAGTTGCTCAAAGTCATTTCAGTTGTCCTTTCAACCTTTGTTCCAGATCACTTCAGTGGCATCAGTAGCAAAGGGAGTGACAGCAAAATGACGGTCTATAAAACCCTTGTGCAGTGTTTCAGTGGAAAATAATTTCATAAAAATATCCCTGTGGTTACACAAAACATTTTCTATAAATTCAGTTTCTGTTCTGTACCAATATACTAGCAAGGATAAAATTCTATGCTATTTATTTTTCGTATCAGAAATGAACCAAGGTTACAGTTGTAATGTATTTAAAACAAACAAAGTTTAAAACTTGTCATTGTACTAACTGTCCTTTGACCATTACCTGCCCACTTGGAGTGCCTCTGGTGTTGCTATAAGAAGGTCCTCTGTTGTGCATGTGGCAGGGCTCAGGCTGCATTGTAATAGGTGATCTGTGGTTTGCTGTTCACCACACTTGCATGTCGTGGACTCCACTTTGTAGCCCCATTTCTTAAGGTTGACTCTGCATCTCAGGGCCTTTCAAGTTGCCCAGTCTTCTGTGTGACCGGGGGGAGTCTCTCCTTCGGTATCAGCCATGGATTGAGGTTCCGGGTTTTAGCCTGCCACTTTTGGATTCTGGCTTGCTGAGGCTTTCCTGCAAGTATCTCTGTAGATCTTAGAAAACTATTTCTTGATTTAAGATGTTGGCATTGCTGGCTGATATCCAAGCAGGATGGGCCAGAGATGTCACTGCTTTGGTCTTTTCATTGCTGGCTGCTACTTCCTGGCAGATGTCAGGTGGTGCAATACCAGCCAAACAGTATAATACTGCCAGTGGTGTAGGGCGTAGACATCCTGTGATAATGTGGCATGTCTCATTCAGAACCACATTTACTGTTTTAATATGGTGAGATGTGTTCCACACTGTGCGTGCGTACTCAACAGAGTAGCAAAGCACAAGGACAGATGTCTTCACTATATCTGGTTGTGATCCCCAAGTTGTGTCAGTCAGTTTTCATAGGATATTGTTTCAAGCAGCACCCACCTTTTGCTTGATATTCAAGCAGTGCTTCTTGTAGGTCAGAGCACGGTCCAGGGTAACTCCCAGGTATTTTGGTGTGCTACAATGCTCCAGTGGGATTCCTTCCCAGGTAATCCTCATACTTGCAGAATGGAACCAAACTCTATGCTCATTTGTCTTTTTGAACCTTCAAATGTGTATGTGCTCTGGTTGAGATATCATTGTTACCCAATGGCAACAATGCTTCCAATCTACGATACTTTTATCTATTTAAGCTATCAATAAATAGAAAACAATACTAATTAAAAACAATGTGTACACATTAAAATCTAAAATTCAAAAACACATTGCTGTGATGAAAACATTTAAATATTAAAACGAATGACGTTGTTTCCTCTGCATAGCACATGCAGATGAAACGATGTCATTCATTTCAATATTTAAATATTAAAATAACATGCGCGCTGTGCTGTTTTAGTTGTGCTGCTTGCATTTTAATAGCAGCTGGTTTGGCCCAATTTTCTGGTACTTTAGCCACAATGTTGTGGCATGAGAGGAGGTTCATGTGGGTGACACCATGCAATCTGCATTGTATAATAAATGCAGTTTGCCACCCTTTTAGCTGCCATGGCTCGATGCAGTGGAATCATGGGAGCTGTAGTATTACAAGCCTCCTCTGCCAAATGGTGCTGATGCCTCACCAAACTAACAGCATATGGATCAGGCTTGGGCAAACCTGGGCCCTCCAGGTGTTTTGGACTTCAACTCCCACAATTCCTAACAGCCTACCGGCTGTTAGGAATTGTGGGAGTTGAAGTCCAAAACACCTGGAGGGCCCAGGTTTGTCCAGGCTTGATATAGTTGTACCCCTAACGCTCCTCCTTCCTTCAGCCTTTTGACTACTGTATTTATATCATCCCCCACAACTTCCCACAATTTCAATTGACCAGTGCTTACTCACGTGGCTTGGGCAAACTTTGAAGGGTATTCGGTTTTTCCCAAACGATGGCTTTCCAGGGGATTTGGACTTCAGCTCCCAGAATACCTAATCATGGGTGAAGGCAGCTGAGGCTTCTGGGAGTTGAAGTCCAAAAAAGAAGGACTAGAGAGTGTGTGCTTCTTAGCGGGCCTGGCCAATCCGCGGAGGCACTGCGCGTCACGTGTCCCTGCTTGCGGCCTGGGCTTGACTTTTCCTGCGCAGGCGCGGCTGCCTCACTCACGGAGATTCAGCAGCGGCGTGATGGCGTTCACTTCGGCCTGGAAGCGGATGTCGTGGTTCTATTACCAGTACCTTCTGGTCACCGCGCTTTACATGCTGGAGCCCTGGGAGCGGACTGTGTTTAGTATCCTTTCCGTGCTTTTTCTTTTCAGGGACTTGTGGGGAAGAGGAGGAGGAGGAAGCGGGAAGGGCCTGGCTTCGAGGAAGGGCCTGACACTCGAGTGAATCTCTCAGGCATGGGCAGACTTGGGCCCTCCACCTGTTTTGGACTTCAACTCCCACAATTCCTTACAGCCGGAAGTCCAGAACACCTGGAGGGCCAAAGTTTGCCCATGCCTGAGTTCAAGCCTTCTGGTTTTCATGTACAGTAGAGTTTCACTAATCCAAGCCTCGCTTATCCAAGCCTCTGGATAATCCAAGCCATTTTTGTATTCAATGTTTCCAATATATCGTGATATTTTGGTGTTAAATTCATAAATACAGTAATTACAACATAACATTACTGCGTATTGAACTACTTTTTCTGTCAAATTTGTTGTATAACATGATGTTTTGGTGCTTAATTTGTAAAATCATAACCTAATTTGATGTTTAATAGGCTTTTCCTTGATCAGTCCTTATTATCCAAGATATTCGCTTATCCAAGCTTCTGCTGGCCCGTTTAGCTTGGATTAGTGAGACTCTACTGTATTTTGCTATCCTCCCTTTCCTCCTCCAGTGAGCATCTCTGCTCGCTTGTTCTCCCAACAGTCTTGTGAGGTAGGTCAGGCTGAGTGTAATTAGTGAACTCAGCACCTCCTAGTAAGTTTTATGGCTCAGCTGGGACTTAAACTTGAATTCATTTTTCAACACATAGTACACCACAATAACTGTTGTGTTATGTTACAGGCTGAGCACCCCTCGCATGGAAAAATTCTAAAATTAAAAATAAATATTCCAAAATGGACTACGAGTTGATGAGATAATGACTCAAATGATTTGTGATGGTTCAACTTAATGCATTATGCCAAGTTTGCTGTGTGTTGGAGTGTATTCCCCCCCCCCATTATTGGACATCACATAGCCCCTGTGGCGCAATGGGTTAAGGCCTTGTACTGGCAGGACTGCTGCCTGAAAGGTCAGCGATTCGAATCTGGAGCGGGGTGAGCTCCCGTCTATCAGTTCCAGCTTCTTATGTAGAGACATGAGAGAAGCCTCCCACAGGATGGTAAAACATCTTTGATGGCGTATTTTTGTATGGCAGAAGGTTGGACTGGATGGTCCTTGTGGTCTTTTCTACGTCTATAGTTGTTTTTAATTACAACTGAGGAACCCCCGGTGGTGCAGTGGATTAAACCCTTGTGCCGGCAGGACTGATGACTTGGAGGTTGGATTGCTGACCTGAAGGTTGCCAGTTCGAATCCAACCCAGGGAGAGCACAGATGAGCTCCCTCTATCAGCTCTAGCTCCATGCAGGGACATGAAAGAAGCCTCCCACAAGGATGGTCAAAACATCCGGGCATCCCCTGGGTAACATCCTTGCAGACAGCCAATTCTCTCACACCAGAAACGATTTGCAGTTTCTCAAGTTGCTCCTGATACACGCACACATACACAAAAATTGGTCATCGCATTAGTGGCATATGTAGGCATAAGTCAATAAGTACACAAACTTGGTGTGATGCTTAAGTTGATTAAAATATTCTGTATGGAAATACTTGCATCCCATCCCCAAGATTTTTCATTATGTATTTATATGCAAATAAAGATGTTCAAAAATCCAAAGGAATCCAAAATGCTTCTTGTTCCAAAGCACTTTGGATAAAGGGTACTCAGCCTGTATATATGTTTATTGAATTTCTCTAGTTTTTCCTTTAATAATAATAAACTATTTATATCCCACCACCATCTCCCCGAAGACACTCAGGGCGGCTTACAAAGGCACTAGATGTTTATATAACAAAATTGTACATGAGTACAAAACAATATCACACAGAATTATAACAACCACTATATATATATACACACACACACATACACATATATACACACACACACCCCATAAAATAGCAGAATTTAAAAAATGCAGAACATCTGTAGATAAAACTGGCTGCCATCAATACACAACTAAAGTGCCCTTCCCCTCTAAATTCAGAGCAGGGAATTTCCCTTGGTTTCTCAGTCATGCATGAAATGGGTTTTGCTTACTTTACCTTTACTCTTTTTGTGGGTCTTTCATCAATTACTGAATTGGTGGTAGGACACGAGATGTGAGATGAGATCAGGAATGGACAAGTGACAAGTGTCCTTGGGCTTCATTTGGCCAAAATAGAAAGCTTTTGCTGTGTGTTATGGTGGGGGGTGGGAGGTGACCTATTATTAGGCATCACATTCGTGGCATATGTAGGCATAAGTCAATCTTATTCCTGTAGGTGTCCCTCTGGTTGATGCAGAAGTTTGAATTCCATTTTCACTCTGCTCTTCCTCTTCCTGGACATGCCATGCTCTTCCTGCTGCAGTTCCTCCATAGCTATTCCATACTTGTAGTGAGGAGATTAGAAAAGCATCTGGCTATGTCTCTAATGCCAGAGATGAAAATATATCATAGGGATTTAGCCTGATGCTTTTTGGCTTTCCTATCACTCTCATTAGGTATGGAATGACCAGGTATCTGTAGTAGATCTAGTCACTGAATGACTACATGTAACATGGTTCCATATGTGATATTGTTGTGCTACTCTGGACCATAAAGGATTATGGCCTTAGTGTAGAGGTGTGCTTTGTTCCCTCTGGCCTAGTTGACATTGTTCCATGACTTCTAATCAACTTTGTTTCATCCTTCTTGGCCCAAACAACTAATGGTACTTTCTTCCACTGTCAGTGTGGCCTTGCTGGCAAAATTAGACTTCAAACAATCCACATTTATTTTAGGCTCAGTTTGGGACCTGAATTAGACAAAAGCATCTGATTTTTCCCAATCAAAATCTTACACATATTTGTGTGCTTCAGTTGATTCAAGTTCTTTAGCTAATAATTGTGTTGAATAGTACTATTATTAATTATTCTGTTAAATGTAGTAAGTAGCATTCCTAATTGGTCTAGTCTTTATAGGAATGCCGTGTTGCTACAGATTGATGCTTTTGCTGTAGTCCATCTGATTGTGCAAGTAGACTTAGGTTGGATACCTGTACCATTTACGTAACTCAAAGAATATATGAAGACATTTATTTCATTTTAATGTTATACTATTTATTGTATTACACGAGATTCCATTTTAAAGAGATGGTTCATGTCCAGGCTATTCGGCTGGCCACATCCGCTGGTATGACCCTGCCTGGGCCCTGAGATCTTCAGGAGATGCCCTTCTCTTGGTCCCTCCTCCATCTCAAGCTCAGTTGGTGGGAACGAGAGAGCGGGTCTTCTCGGTGGCTGCCTTTCTACTCTGGAAATCCCTCCTTATTTAATTGTTTTTAAATTGCTTTTTAACTTTTGTATGGCACCTTTTAAACTTTCCCAGTGTGGAGTGTTACCCACCTTGAGTCCCCACGGGATAAAGGTGGGCTATAAATAAAGATAATGATGATGCTTTATTTCATTGTGGGGTAATTAATAAATAATAGCTTTATTTTATTATGTTATCAATGTGTAGTTTTCCTTTACTGTTGCTCAGATTCCATGTTAGTCTCCATCGTTGGAATGGCACTTTACACTGGCTATGTTTTCATGCCTCAGCATATTATGGCCATATTGCATTATTTTGAAATAGTACAATGATGAAGAACATTAAAAGAAGTTACTAATCAGAAGCCGAGGACCAGACTGTGGGGAAGAGATGACCATCTACAATTAAGGATTTCCACAGATAACAAACAAGGCATGATGGTAGTGACTGCCAGTTGTGCATACAAAGATGCAACATGCCCTGGGTTTTGGTGGCATTTTTTCTTTACAAGATTCCCTGGTAACTTGTCTCTTAATATTGTGATTGTACATTTGATATCAGTATTTTCTTAACTTTGTGACAGTCTCAGTATTACACTGTGAAAGCTTTTCTTAATGTAACTGAATACATTTTGCCTTCTATTTTTAATCAAAATAATCTTATTAAATGGGGCTTAAAGCTTTTGCTATTGTATAGTTATATGTCGACCTGGGTAAATTTCTAGTAACATATTTTGTAAGAAAAAAGTGTTTAGATTCATATGGAGATGTGGATATATTCATGGAACCCTTCTTACAAAACCTTGTTTATAAGTTCTAACTCAGGTGCTTACAATCTAGACTGTTCAAGAGAATATTTAGTATAACACTGTATTTTGCTTTAGCAGTAAATGGAAAGTTTTTTTTGTTCCATTAAGAGAATATTGTGACAACTGAGTACTATATGATTTGGAATGATTTTGTGGAAGAGAGGAATGTTGGATCTGACGAGAAGATTTCATTTATTTTGTGTATGCCATCTAGAGATTTGTGAAAGCATATTAATGCTGCTATTATAATGTTCCTAATTGAACTGTACCTTTATGCTTCTAATTGAATTGTACTTGTTTCCCCAAAGCTAATTTTCATATAGACTTGAATTAAAAGACCGTGACTATGGTGTTGTCTATAATATAATCATGTCTGTATTGTAAACACATTGTTGTAACTGTTCAGATTTCTTTGACTTTTTAAACCAGTGGTGGGAATAATGCAGCTCTCCCTGTCAGTGAGTTATTGTTCTCAGCACTCCCAGGTACTATACCTGATGTTGAGGAAACGTGGAATTGGCAGTCCAACAGAATTTGTAAGGCTATATGTGTCCCCCACCCCCACTTCGCTTAGACCAAAAAACCAAAATAAGGTTTGATGTAGACTAGAGTTTAAAGAATACAGCAATAAAGAGCTGTCTACTAGGCTGGAGTCTTGTCTTAGGTTTTTATAGCTTTTTGAGATTTGTATTCTGAAGTGTAAGATGCCAATTTTTAAGGTGGAGGTGATTCTTTTCCAAAATAAAACCTTAAAGCAGAATTGATGCTTGATGTGTGTCTCCTTAATGTAGGGAGATTCTTTTGGGTAGTGCTCTCACCAACTATGGCATAGGCCACAACATATTCATAATATCACTTGGTGTCCCAGTCTATTTCAGCTTTAAATTACAACAATGCAGTAAGTTGTGCTTTTGTCCACTCCCTCCTATATGTCCTGCTTTAAAACTCTGCTATAAATATGAATTTCATCTGTGATCTGATGCTTAATTAGCATTATTTCCAAATGTTATGTAGCTAATGGGTCTGTTTGTTCCACTTTGTCATGTAGTATAAATATATCTGCTGATTAAGAGTCTTGTTCAGATGTGAGGAAAATCTCTTCTCGGAGGTGTGGGGCTGATAATAGCAATGCTTCAGTCTCTCCTGACTCCTGCCTAAGATCTTGCATTTAGAGGTGTGTATATAGCTACATCTGCCTGTGTGCCTCACCAAACCTTATATTTTAAGGGATACTGCCTCACCAACATAACCATTTTGTATCATTGGATAGTGGAGGGATCAGGAAGGATGCATATTAATATTTTCCAATAGTTGGATGTGTTGGACTCGGCATCCTCAAGAACCGTTACAGGTACTAGGAAGTCCCTGCAAATGATATCTTCACAGCACATTCAGATACAGGAAAAAAAATTAGACATGTCTTTGCTGATCTCCCCTGTCCAAAAAATGAAAAGGAAGCGCACTGTCCAGTTACAGAAATAGCCATGCTGGGTGGGTGGCTATGTTGCTTGAAAGATGTGTGGGTGGGCAGGTTGGTCATTACATAATTGGTAAATCATTCTGACCCCTGCAAAGATGAAGTGTATTATGATAGCATTGAGTTGAACTTATGTTATTTTAACTCATTAAGATAATGCTGGGAGACTATCTGGCTACATGATGATCTGTTCGTTATTATCTGTCATTAAGTTGGCTTCAGCTAGTGGCAGCCCTATGAATGAGAGACCTCCAATAGCTTCAGTCACCATCTCTCCTGCTGAGGTTGACCAAACTCTTCATGCGTGTAAACCTCCTTGACATATAATACTCTCCACCCCTTTCTGTTTGTTCTATATCTCTGAAATAGGATATATAGGCAGTCCTCGAGTTACAATTATCTAACTTACAAATGACTCATAGTTAAAAAGGGGCGATACAACAGGAAGTGAGGAAAATCGGCTTGTAAGGGAAATCTACAGAATCTTATCTTGCTTGTAATGTGAGGGTTGCCTGTTTCCTCTTTCCCAGTCATGAAATTCATCCTACCAGGTTTCAGTGATGCCTAGTATATTCGCTTTGCTGTATTAAGAGTTCAAGTTTAACCTTGTTTATTTCCTACACTCTGTTCATTAGTGTAGAAACATCTAAAATCATGTGCCCATTCCTCCCACTGCTTATTTGAGATATTTCTCCCTCTTACTATTGGGTTCTTGTACTATTTGCTCAGTTTTCTCTATAATATTCAGGCTATTATCTTCAGCATTTGATGAACGCCTGCCTTCATGAATACTGTCCCTCCTTAACATAATTTGTTTAAAGCCCTCTTGATTGGGTTTATGAGGCTCTAAGGAAGAGATGTTTCTACCAACTGCTATGAGGTGCAACTCATCACTTTCCAGAAGTCCATTTTCATGGAACCGCAGACCATGATTCAAGAAGCTCTCAGGCAGGGAGCAGGATCTCATGTGAGAAAGGTGTAATATTCATAGGGTCAGCAGAACTCAGTTAAAAGTTAAGGACAAGACTTGATAAAACGACTGAAAGTGAAAATATGGCAAACAAGTGGCCCAAGTACATTCCTCTGCAACTTGGAACTTCTTTAGTTAATCTCAAAGGTGCTACAAGATTCCTTTGCAAAGTGTTTCAGATGAAGACGGAATGCTACATTTCCCTGCAATACTCACTATTGGTTATGCTCGCTAGATGTACTTAAGAAAAGCTGAAGGGCCACACTATTCCCATTTCCCTCCACCATCGAAGCAAGATGGGAAATGCTGTAATAATAAAAATTGTGAAACTCTAGGATCCACAAAAATTAAATTTCCTCCAGTTGGTACAGACGTTGCATAGCTGATATACTTTAGGGAATACACATGGAAATTGTCAATGCCTACACATTGTATTGTTTTTATAGTTTGTATCTTTCATGTTTGAGCCAAGACAATGCTTTCCCCATATAACAAAAAATAGTAATTTGGACCAGTTTAAGGACCCTAGCCGCCCCGAGTCCCCACGGGGAGATGGTGGCGGGGTATAAATAAAGTTTATTATTATTATTATTATTTTATTAACTTTCTAGGATGTATACTGCACTGTGCCATCTTTCTCTATCAAACAAAGGGTCTGCACAACCAAAATATCTTAGAGCTATGCTATTTTTGCACCTAAAGCACAAAATTCAAGATGTCTTTATCTTCCATTTGTAAGCCTAAGGAGACATTCATCCGGAGAGCATTCAGTATAAAAAATAATTTGACAGGAGAAAATTAAGTATTGATATTGAAAGCATGAATAAAACAAAAATAAAAGCAACCAGGTTCCGGTATAGGAAGGTTATTACCTTAAATCTGTAATACAGTTGCTAGAGAAAATGATTGGTAACTAACTACTGACAGAAAATAAATGAAAGTTTGGAAAATCTGAGAAAAGAACTTCAGTTATTATAAAGCAAAATAGCATTTAAAAAGTTTAGGGAAGAAATTTCTTTTGCATCTGCACCGCAGCCCATAATGCTGTCCAGTAATTCAGTGCAGTGAGTAGAGAATGTAGAGTTTCAGAGGAAGGAGAACTTCAAAGGGCTCCCAGTCCTACAAGCCCCTTTTGCCCTTCAACGCAATCTTCAATTTCTCATATAATGAAGCTTCAAAGTTTCCTCAGAATGTTAGCTATTCTAATCAAAACTAGTTTTACAGCCCACCTTCTCCCTGCTGTACTAGTCATGTTTTAAACATCTTGATTAAATTGAGACATCAAACGGATAATTTCCAAATCCCCAAATGAAAAAATAATAGTTTTGTGCAACATTTTGAAACGTAATTTTGACCTCCAGTTCAATAGCTGTGGTAATGAAGCCTCGAATTGTTTCTTAAATGATGGCATATGCCAGGAGTAGAAAACCCAGTGTCTTCTAGATGTTTTGGACGAAATGATTGGGCTGGACACTGCTTTGAGTCCCCACAGGTGTGAAAAAAGCAGTATATAAATATAGTAAATAAATACATAAATGTCAATTATTGATGAATTAATGATGAGAATTGGGATTCAGACCCAGCTGAACAACATCACATAGGGACCACCAAATGCAGCTCCCAAATACGAATCAAGGAACATGAAAGGCACTGCAGACTAACTCAACCAGAGAAGTCAGCCATAGCAGAGCACTTGATGAACCAACCTGGACACAGTATATTATTTGAAAACAGAAATGCTGGACTGCTCTAACAACCACCATGTCAGGCTACACAGAGAAGCCATTGAAATTCACAAACGTGGACAATTTCAACAGAAAAGAGGAAACCATGAAAATGAACAAAATCTGGCTACCAGAATAAAAAAAACCCTCTAAAATCAGAACAGTAAATAAAGAACAACACTCTGAAAACAGAGGAATTACATACATGAATCAGTTAGGGGCAGCTAACACTTCTGAACAAAGGATTCTCCCATGCAGGAATGAAGCTTAAAAGGCCATTAATGCTAATCAAAGTGAATAATTACAACATTCACACTGGCCTCCAACAGGCAAGAGTCCTTTCTCCCACCTTGGACCTTCCACAGATATATAAACCTCCCTTGCTTAATTTCCAATATACCTCACAACCTCTGAAGATGCCTGCCATTGGTATGCAAAATGTCAGAAGAGAATGCTTCTGGAACATGACCATACAGCCTGAACAATGCGCAACAACCCAATGATTCCAGCCATAAAAGCCTTCGACAACACATTGAACATCAGCTATCCTAAGGATATCTTGAGTGGACTGCTTATATTATCACCTATTAAAGGCCAGGAAATAAATCCAAAGTCTGTAAAACAGTAGGGGATCTTAAGCATGTGAATATCTACAGCATGATATCTACACACCACCATATGCACCACAAATAATGGTGTTTGCTATATAGAAAGATCTGGATAACAGTAGGATATCACTTAAAAAGCACCCTGCCATCCAATTTGTGGTTCTTATTTCCTCTGCAGAGCAGCAGTACCGGCTGATGGCCACTGAAACTGGTTGGGAAGATGGTGTGGTCACCAGAAGTGGAGCAAGATACAGTTAGTTTTCTATCCAATTGGTTTAGCTTATTATGATCACATTTTACCTCCCTGCTTGTTGGAAAGGTTGTTAGAGGTTAGGTAGATAGAGTCCCATCTGCTTCAACAAGATTGCAGAGCAACTGAAATGAAGAGGATAATGGTGTCCTAGCTGTGTAGAGACTGCAGATATGAAAAGAATAGGCAAGCAATATACCAAGCGTAGAAGCACACTTGAGACAAGTGGTTGAAGCCTGAACCAAAACTGGATAAAATGTTGCCACAATCATCATCAAATCAGTATTGGCTTTCATCGGACAAACCTCCTTCGCAATACTTTTATGATGTTCTGACAAGATGGTTTAGGAAAGTGGTACAGAGCTTGGGAAAAGCATTTCTTTCAGCTGCAACTCCTACTGTAAAAGTTATGTATGCATCTTTAAAGAACAGACAACAGACGAGAAAGTCCTGCGGCTAAAAGGAAGATGAAGAGGCAGCACTCCCGCACAGCAACGACATAATAGCATTTTTCTAAAGTCCAAATCACCTGCTTAACTATGCTTTGCTCCCATTGAGTATTGGAGCCACAGTGCACTATTAGGTAATTCACATCAATTGTAACATTTTTGGAAGGTCATATCAACAGCAGGGCTTTGTATAAAATTGCCAGGGTCTGCATAAAAACAGCAGGAATCTTTGTGGTGGTGGTGGGGAGGAGGGGAAGGAGGCAGATTTGGAGAGCTCTGGGGAGAAACCTGTGAAAGGCCCTGGGCAAAGTTATTTCAGGCAGTGCAAAGAACGTCTTGCATTTCAAAAGAAAACTGTTAAGAGTCTTAAGGCAAGGGCAGTAGCTCAGTAGAAGAACACAAGCTTTTTCTGAAGTTCAGTCCCTGGTATCTCCAGGTATAGCTGGGGAGGGACGACACCTGTTTAAAACATGAGAGAACAGCGAGTTATTGCCAGGTAGTCTAGCTCCTTCCCATGCAGGAACACACAACCAAAGCACTTCTGACAAATGGCCATCCAGCCTCTTCTTAAAAACCTCCAGAGAAGGAGACTCTACCACCTTTCGAGGCAGCATATTCCACTGTTGAACAGCTCTTACTATCAGGAAACTTCCTAATGTTTAGGTGGAATCTCTTTTCCTGCAATTCGAATCCATTGCTCCCCAACCTGGTCTCCTTTATTGTTGTTTATTTATTCAGTCAGTCGCTTCCGACTCTTCGTGACCTCATGGACCAGTCCACGCCAGAGCTCCTTGTCGGCCTTCGGCCTTCACCACCCCAGCTCCTTCAAGGACAAGCCAGTCTCTTCAAGGATACCATCCATCCATCTTGCCCTTGGTTGGTCCCTCTTCCTTTTTCCTTCCATTTTCCCCAGCCTGGTCTCTAGAGCAGCAGAAAACAAGCTTATTAACGGTATGCATGCATGCATGCATGTAGTAATTACAGTATTTAAAATGCAGTATTTAAAATGAGTCTGTGTGCCTGCATGGAAGGGGGTTGCACTGAATGGTGCTTGTGGTCTCTTCCAACTCTAGTATTCTATTGGATGTTTGTAAGCAGGATAAATTATTTTGTAATAGAGAAAGAAAGCAGTTTTTCCATGACAATATTCATCTCAACTGAGTAGAGAGAACGGTTATTTTCGTAGAGCATAGGTTGACATTGTTGCATGCAATAGACACACTCCAACTCTGTTCATTTTTCATGAACAACTTTGAAAACTTTTATAAAATTTCACAAACCTGCATCATCTGTTTCTTCAGGGATGAGAATGTAATAATAAAGACATAATACCTGGATCCTGTTGGTGACATCTGTGTGTTTAACTTGGGGTTACACTTGATTTGGGAGCCCCTGGTAGTGCAGCAGATTAAACTGAAAGGTTGACGGTTCGAATCCAGGAAGCGGGCTGAGCTCCTGCTGTTAGCCCCACCTTCTTCCAACCTAGCAGTTCGAAAACACACAAATGTAAGCAGATCAATAGGTACCACTCTGGCGGCAAGGTAACGGCGCTCCATGCAGTCATGCCGGCTACATGACCTTGGAGGCGTCTACGGACAAAGATGGCTCTTTGGCTTAGAAATGGAGATGAGCATCAACCTCCAGAGTCAGACACGACTAAACTTAATGTCAGGGGGAAACCTTTACCTTTATCTTACACAAAGGAGATGTTGGTTTATCCTAGCTACAGATTTTAATCCAGAGGAAGGAAATAAGCAGAGTGGCTTCATTTCACTGAGTTGGGGCTCTTGGGATCCCACATCTATCATGTACAAATAGGACAACATAGCTAAGATATCCTTCACTGGAAATATGTCCTTCCTTTATTTTTGGCCATGCTGGCTGGGAAACTTGGAGAGAAGTAGTCCTAAACATCCTAAATGTACCAGACCCTGTCTGATCTTGGAAATGAGGTATGATCAGCCCTGGTTAGTACTTGGATGGGAGACTGCCATGAATACCAGGTGCTGTAGGCTATATCTCAGAGAAAGGAAGTGGGAAAACCACAGCTAAGTATTCCTTTCTAAAGAAAGGCCCATTAATCTCTGATTATCTCTCTATATAAAAATGTTATGTGCATTTTTCCCATGGAGTAAACTACAAAATCACTGAACCAAAGCACACCAAATTTGGCCACAAAAGACATAGTCATCCAATCTATGTCTTTCAATAAAAAAACCTAGAACAATAAAGTCGAGGACGAGGAAGACGTTCTCCCCCTGGCTGCCAGTCAGAAGGGTAGGCCCCAACCCCCTTTAGGCCTAGCTCACTTGGTGTTCTAGTAACCCCCTCAGCCACAATGGCTGAGGGTTCACTTAGGCCTCATCCACACTGCCTATAAAATACAGATTATCTGATTTGAATTGGATTATATGGCAGTGTAGACTCAAGGCCCTTCCACACAGCTATATAACCCAGAATGCCAAGGCAGATAATCCACAGTATCTGCTTTGAACTGGGTTATCTAGAGTCCACACAGCCATATAATCCAGTTCACTGTGAATTTTTTTTACAGTTGTGTAGTAGGGGCCTCATATAATCCAGTTCAAAGCAAATAATATAAGATTATAAATATCATATATACAAATTATTGTGGTATAATAAAACAGAACAATATGATCTCTACAATCAGGACAGTAAATAAAGAACCAAACTCTGAAAACAGGAATTCTAGACAGGAAACAATCAGGGCCAGCTAACACCTCCCAACAAAGAATTCCCCCAGGGAGGAAACTGAGGAGGGAGAAAAGTTGTGTGTATTATTAGAGTCATTACTACTACTACTACTACTACTACTAGCACTACTACTACTACTACTATTATTATTATTGTGTTGCCGTGAACCATGAAAATGAACACAGTCTGGTTCCAAGTATTAAAAAACTCTAAAATCAGAACAGTAAATAAAAAATGACACTCTGAAAACAGGGGAATTCCAGACATGAAACAATCAGTGCCAGCTAACACCTCCCAACAAAAGATTCCCCCAGGGAGGAAGCAGCCAGGCTTTGAAGCTTAAAGGCCATTACATGCTAATCATTCTAGCTAATTGCAGCATTCATAATTGCCTCCAACAGACAAAAAAAAAAGGAACAACCAGAAATATTGTATATTCACAAGCTTTAAGAAATAACATATACTAACTACCACCAATTCCACAATACTTTATTTCCCATACCACCACACTTCGCCATAGCAACGTGTGGCCGGGCATAGCTAGTCTAGTTTATAAATTGACAGGCAACTTGAAGGCAAACACATACACACACAGAGTCCAAAAAGAAACTTCTGAGCTCTGAAGTATTTAGTCTCCCTTCTGCTCCTGGATCGTATTGCTTTCTTCATCTCCTCCACTTGGCTCACCTGGTTTTGACTCTGCTGTAAGTCCTCAAAAACCTTTCTGACCTTTAAAAATAATATCAGCTTTGAGACTCATCCACAATCTTTTGACTCCCTTTAGTTTAATCAAATACTTCAGCCAAATTCCCTGCAGCTCAGGAGCCCAAATACCACACTTCTCAGACAGGAGGTATTTGCTGGGATTAAATGATCCAATTTGTTCAGCTGCCTACTGGCAGCCCATCACCCCCATTCCATCAAGTATACTTTTTACCCGTATGTTGTCTGAATTTGGGAAGCACTGTTGCCATGTTCGCCTTCATCGTGCTGTAGGAGGCAATTCTCACTTTCACTCACTGCTCAAATGTGTTTCATTACATATGGGAACAACCTCCAGTCATTTAGTCCTTCTGTGTCCCTTGTCCTTATGTCAGGTAATCAGAGCTATTCTTAAAATGTGTTTCTCTGATATCAAGTCCAATCAAATGGTTAATAATTACATATCTGAACATCTTCCGCATGGCTAGTTCTTGGGTCAACATTTCTAGTGTGAGCAATGCAGCACTGGGTAGCTATACCTTTATAATCCATAGATAAATCAATTTTGCCAGTTTCTTCCTCTAAAATATAACCTACAGTACCCTCTATTCAGTGGTGACCTCTCATCCAAGTACTAACCAGGGCCAATGGCGCTTAGCTTCCAAGAGAAAAAGGGATCTTGTGCCTGTTGGGTATTTAGTTCTTCATCAGTAGCCATAGATAAATGGCTCATTACTGCACATAAATGGCATTAAACAGGTGCCATTATGTTTAGTCTGCATATTTGGAGATATGGGCTGTGGAAGCAGAAATTATTACATTTTCATCCATACAGTGGATTAAAGTTCAAATTACTAAGAGCTGTTCCTAGGTGTCGTATTTTGTCTATAAAACCTCAGTGTCTAAAAATGCTCCTTTTCCGATTACTCTATTTGCAGGCAGCTCTTTTGGTTTGGGTTGCATCGTAAAAGTGGAGCTTGGAATTTTTTTTTTAACCTTTCACTTCCAGAAGCCTCCAGCCAGTGGTCATTCATGATTCAAAATAAAAACATATATACATGAATTGGTATAATTTAATAATAATAAAATAATAACAAAACTTTATTTATATACCGCCCTATCTCCCCAAGAGGACTCAGGGCAGTTTTCAACTTAAGGTAAAACATTCAATTGCCAAAAAGGAGACCATACAACAAAATTAAACATCATAAAACAAAAACATACAAACCTGCTAAAGCAATCATAAAAATTTAAAACCCAGTTTCAAATTACTCCAACAGATGGATTCAAAATGTTAATGTGGGATTTGTGTATTGCTAGTGTTTAAATGCAATTTGTGTCTTGGTTTGTATTGCATACTGATTGCATCATCCAGAGTGTACTATAGTCTGTAAAGAGTTAATTACTGAGAAGCTGTGATGATCTTGATGTGTGGCTGGAACTGGGGAGTGTCCAGACACAAGTGTGTATGCATTACTGATTGCATCAGTTCAGTTCTGTTTAGAGTTCTGTTCTGTCTGCCTAGGTGTTAAGTCCTGTGTCTATTGTCTGCAAGTCTGTTTGTCTTGTACAGTAAAACTTTGTATATAGTTTTACTAACGTCTCTGGGTGTCTCTTCGTTCTGCATCCAACTGACTCCATCTACTGCTGCGCTGTAAATTACTCTGACACAAAATACCAATGGCCAGAATTTCAGAATAGACATGGTCAACTATGGAAGGCTAGGCAAAGGCTATTAATACAAAAGAAAATGTGAAAATGCTTATGGTTTTGGAGATTACATATGTACAATAATGGAATTATAAAGCAGAATAAAGATGTTTTTAAGATAATAAATTTGCAGGATGATAAAAATATTATCATATGTATCATATTTGACTATTTTATTTTTAGGTGGGGTTAGTTTTAATGGGCTATATTAGTAAAATGATGTGTATAATAAATTTAACTGATTTTACAGAATATATAAAGAGGAGTTATATTGCAATTAAAAAAATACATATAGTAGAGACTCTCAGTTAAACGGCACCCATAGAGATTGATAGATGCTGGGTAAATGTAGTTTCTTGAGAGTTACTATTAAAATAGGCCTATGCTATACCCTATACTATACTATACTATGCTATGCCATAAACTCTGTATTGACTTGAGATTAATATTGAAATATAGTAATTAAAAGCAAATTGAGACAAAGACAAATTTAACTTAATATAACACAGTTTTACTTTTTTACTGTATTATAAAAACTGTTTTTTGAAACTTAAAAATATTATTTATTTGATTGTTTTGCTGGTTCCTTGAGAATTCCGATTAACTGAGAGTCTACTGTATATATTTTAGTCCTCATTTCCATAAGACAGCTGTCTCTGCTTTAGCTTTGTGGCCCCTGACAGTGCTGTGGAAGCACGATATTTCCAATAAAATTACAGAGCACAGAGACACTTCAGCCCTGCACCCTCAAGTATATTTTTTAAAGATGTAGGGAATCTCATGCATTGCAATCAGTTTGTACTCCCATGGAGAGCACAGATAATTTGGCTCTCTTATAAGAAAATCCTTTTGTGTTGGACGCAGTCTGTCCTGCTCCTAAGCACTTCATAGATGTTTCTGTAAGCAGATGTTTCTTCATCTCCTTTTGTGGCCTCCTCTCCTAAACAACAATATGCATTCCTAGATCAAAGGCTGAATTTTGCCCTTGTGCTGTAGCTTTCCCCAGGCTTTTTCAGACACCACTCGCCTCCACAGCGGGATGCAATAATAGCTGGCAGGCAGAAATATCAGAAACAAGCTTCAGAAAAAGGCTTAGAGGACCAGCGGCATCCCTCTGCCACTCTCTCCAGGCAGGAGGCCTTCCTTTCTTGGAGTGCCACACACCTCTGGCTTTCACAACAATTGCAGAACAATTAGTTGTGCCCCAATACAAGCTTTAAAAAAATTCCATGGAAAGTGACTATTCTGTTCAGCACACTCACACAAAATCAGATGGTTACATATTGCATAATACAGCAGAGCTTGGAATATATTATACAGCAGACCAGTGCTGTGTGTCATGACACATTAGTGTGTCGGCTGAGTAATGGAGGTGTGTCGTGTGAACATAATGAGAAACCTCTGAGTCTATGTGAACTAGGCAATAAATCATTTACAGGCAGTCCCCGAGTTACAAACATCCGACATACAAACAAATAGTTACAAATGAGGGTGAGACAACAGGCGGAGGGAGGGAGCATACTTGTTTTCTGCTGCCCTGGAGACTAGGATGCCGAACAATGGCTTCAAATGACAGGAAAGGAGATTCCACCTGAACATTATGAAGACCTTCCTAACTGTGAGAGCTGTTCAGCAGTGGAACTCTCTGCCCCAGAATATGGTGGAAGCTTCTTCTTTGGAAGTTTTTAAACAAAGGCTGGATGGCCATCTGTCGGGGGTGCTTTGAATGCGATTTTCCAACTCTATTCTTAACTACCTTGTCTTTTAATATTGGCGCCCACGGAATGCCACTCAGTATTTCCTTCATTTTCTGGAAATCAGCTCTCCTAAAGTCCAGAATGCGTGTTTGACTTGTCTTAGTTTTGGCCTTCCTTTCTATGGCAAACTGCAGGAGCACTTGCCCCTAAGGATCCGACCACTTTGACTGCATTGATCAGGTCCTCTGCATTTATTAGGATGAAATCAAGAGTAGCCAATCCCCTTGTTGCCTCTTCTACCTTCTGGACCATAAAATTGTCTGCAAGGCAAGCAAGGAATTTGTTGGACTTCGTACTCTTGGCCGAGTTTGTTTTCCAGCAGATATCGGCATAGTTGAAATCGCCCATGGCTACTATATATCTTCTTTTTGCCTGTTTGGTCAACTGGTTGACAGAAGGCTTCATCGAGTCCTTCATCCTGGCTCAGAGGTTTGTAGTAGACACCCACAAGGAGATCTTTTTGAGTCCCGGTTCCCTTGATTCTTATCCAGATGCTTTCAAGCTGGTTTCCCAGATTGCAGTCTTCTGCGATGTAACTTGGTTTAATCTCCAGTTTACTAGCAAAACTGAATTACTGTGTTGCGAAATGATGCATGGCTAGAAATGTTTGGAATGCGTTGCATTACACTCTCATGGCCCATCTACACTGCCATATAATCCAATTTCCGAAACCAGAGTATCATCTTTGAACCAGATTATATAGCAGTGTAGGCTAATATAATCCAGTTCAAAGCAGACAATCTGGATACAGAAACTAGATTATATGGCAGTGTAGAGCCAGCTTTAGTTAACTGGAACTAAAGCAACTGGAATTTCAAGCAACTCGCAATAAACTAAAGAAATAATACTTCTAATAAAAATTAAAATACATGTATCCTACCGCGCATGTGTTACATTAAAGTAAGTTTGTCTTTACTGTATTTTCATTACTGTATTTCAATATTAATAGCAAGTAAATACAGTTTATGTTATAGCATTAGTTAAGTCTATTTTAATAGTAACTCTCAAGCAACGAGACACTACATTTATCTGGCACCTATCAATCCCCATAAGTGCCAGTAAACGGAGTCTACTGCCTTTTGGACTACAACACCCAGAATCCCTCAATTAGTGTGGTTCAAGAAATATTTTATAAGATTTCGTTCTATAAAATCACCACCAACTGGTGCAAAGCAAAGGTGCTCATTAATTAGGAAGAATGTTTCTAGTCTGGGTCTTGAATCTCTCATGGCTGTTTGCTGCAGCTATGCTGGGAGAACAAATAACACCACCTGCTGATGCTCAGGGCCCATTTAGACCTCAGCAGAGCAGCTGGTAACAACAATTATCTCCAGCAGTCTTTCCCAGTGGCATTTCATTCCCTTGTGGCTGCTGGTTGCACATCATCCTCTTCCCTTAAAAAAAAGTTTGAGGCAAAAACAGATTATAGAAGGCTGAAAGGAGTAAACAAATTCTCTGATTCACATAACAATGCTATCTGCATAGTATTGATGTGATGTTGGCTTCAGAATCTGTGTTCAATGGACAGAGCAGCCTATGGTTGACTATGGAGCATGGTTGCTCCTCCCATTCAGATGAGTCTTTCAACTTTCTCTGTAACATATTATAGAAACTTGGAGGGTTTGGGGGGAAGAGTGAAGAGTATCCATTTCTTCCATCCTCACTGCATGTAGTGCTGTATTCTTTCCAAGTTTTTTTCTGCCTCTGATACCTAATTTTCCATTCAAGAAATAATGTTCAAGAACACATCTGCTTCATTAACTGTGGTATAAATGTAAGACACATGAGGAGTGGATGAAAAGTCTTGCGCCTACCTGTGAAGGAGCCACTGTGGGATGAACAAGATATATTCTGGGGATGAGCAACTCTTCATCATACTTCCCTCAAAATTTCACCCGCATGTGAGGTGCTCCTCTCTGATGATAGGAGGAAATGTCTGGAAAAATGGCAAGTAGTGAGGACTGTGTTATGGATCCCACTGTCATTTTCCATCAGGAAAATGTGCCATGCCACATGGCATGCCTTTCCCTGCAAGAAATCAATGACTTTGGTTTCGGATTTTACCGCACCCACCATATTTGCCTGACCTCACACTATCAAGACTTTCACCTTGTTCCCTGCTATGAAGAAAATCTTGAAAAGAAAGCTTTTCCTATCTGACAACACTGTCATGGATCCTGTGAATGACTGGTACGACTCCCAAGAGAAATCATTTCCCCCCAAAAGGTTACTAACCTGGAGCGCAAATGGGAAAACTCTATTGAAGTGGAGTACGTGGAACAGTTGAGAAGTTTCATCGATATAAGACAAGCAGATCACAGGTAGGCTCATGACATTTCATTCACCCCAGCAAATGACGGGCTAGATATGCTTTGTCTTTGTATTCAAGACCAACAATATGCACCAGGATTTGGTGTGTCTTGCATAAATGCACAAAAATATTGAATCTTCTGCAGGAGTGTTTCATCTGTCAGAATCGTGGTTTCCAAACTTTGGTCCTCAGTGTTTCCTTAAGAATTTCCAACTCTTGTCCAAGCTTACTAGTCTTCTGGGAACTGAAGTCTCAAACATCTGGAGAACCACTGTCCTAGAAAAATGATTTACAAAAGTTAAATGGCAACAAACAGAATCTGAACAGTTTTTGCTCTCGCCTTTGAGTTATATTCAATATTTTGGAGGCTAAAAGGCATTTGAATTGAATCTTTTCTTGTGACTTATTTTCTAAGTGAGTATAAATACATACCCTCTTAATGCAATTTACATGTTTGGAAAAAAGTATATTGGGGGAGGCAAAAAGAGATGAATTATGAAGAAGCAAAGAGGAAAATAATTTCAAGAGGTAATAGATGAGGCCCTGTCCAGAAGATTAATCAAGGCAGTTGCAAGAGAGTGGCAAAAGCATAACTGAAGTAGAACTAAATATCTGATTGTAATTAAAACTTTAGCCTTCTAATGGCTCCATGAAAGATATTTTAATAAACGTGAAATGCACTTTCTAAATGGCATGCTAACTTTTAATGACTTGGGTGTTTTGTTTGATTAGTAACCTGGACTGTTAAATTAAAGCCAACTGCAAGTGCATGATAAAATATTGATGGTTTCAGGCAAATGAATTGGGGGAGTTATGCTTGACAGATTTTTTGGGTATCATTAAGGATTTTAACTGGTGGAAAATATATATTGCTGGTGCTTAAATATAGTTAAAGAGGATCTAGCCGTTTATATGCCCTAGTTTTAATTTTACAGTAATAATGGGTGTGGGGGGAATCTGAATTATTCACAGATGGCTGGTCAAGAGGGGTCACTTAATTTAAAATGTGTTAGTTTAATTACACCTGTTTCTCATTTCCAGTATAGATAATTAAATATTCAGAGGTATTTGGTGATTTCTTTTTCTTAAGAATGCCTGAAGCTTTTAGTGTCTGTTTCTTTTCTGTTAGAAGCAGAGTGCATATGACAGTAAAAGTTCTATTGCATCTCGTTCAAGGCATTTATGGATCTTAATTGAATTAGGAAGCTTTTCTTTTTATAGTACTGGCACATACAACAATCACAGAAAATGTAGATGTTCTCTCAGAATATTTTTTTTTCTCTTTCAAAATATTGAACATTTTACAGAGCTCAGTCTGAAAACATTTCTCACAATCAGAGATGGTACAGTTGGTGCAAATATACTAATGGAAACCTGTTCTGAAATTAATGGCAGGCGTGCAAAAGCAACTTTAGTGGGACACACCAGTTCTCTAGCGCAACCTCTAGTAATTTAAATCAAGGACGAGGTAATTCCAGTACTTTATACCCCTGAAGCTCTTCAGAAGCCAAATCCCCAAGGTCCCATCTGTTAAGTTTTCAGTTCATGGGTGTGTTTTTACCCACCAAATAGCCCAAAGTAGCTCAAGCTACTGCAAAATGTAGTGATTTCCCCCCCAGAAACCCCCAAGCCTTTTAAATATCACACAGTCAGCCCTCCGTATTCATGGATTCAATAAACAATGGTTCAAAAATACATTTTAAACATTCCTCAAAATATTCTTTGATTTTGCCAGTGTATATAAGGGATGTCATTTTACTCTACTGTTGTATATAATGGGACAAGCATCTATAGATTTAGGTATCCATAGAGGATCCTGGAACCAAACTCCCTGGATACTAAGGGCCCATTGTACTCTCTAAACCTGAAAAAAATCCAAAAGAGAAAGTGATGTGATGTCACTTCCAGTTGTGTCAGAGGTGCTGCCTATGGTGTAGTGGAAATCGTGGGGATGGAAATGGCCCTCACTCACCGCCTGACTTACCAGAGCCTTAAAAGGACTTCTAATGGGAGGCTGCATAACTGATGTAATGAACTGAAAGGGACACTTTCAGTTGTTGCAATAGTGCAATGACTGTAATAGTGAATAATTAGTGTCACAAGTTAGGTTTCAGACATGGTAATTATCAAACAGGATTCCAGCCATAGCTTTTTGTTAGATTCTTTGTGGTTTCATATTTTATCTCATTGGTACAAATGCATGGCTTTAAATGCTTGAGCATGTTTTAAATGGTTTTTGACTTATTATATTTTTAATGTGTATTTAGACCGTTAACTTGTTTTAAATTGTTTTAAACTAATTTTGGCTTGTCAGGTTGAGCTCTTAGAATATAGAGAGGAATGTATATATTTAAATTAATAAGAGCTACAGAGAGGTAAATGATTGGCACAGCTTAGGAAGTGGTAATTTGTTTCTCTTCAGGTCATCTCATCAAGCCAACATGAAGAATGCTTTTCTTTTTAGTAAAATGATTATAAATGTCAGCAATCTCCTGTTTCACACAATTAAATCTCCTTTTCTAAAGATAAAGTCTGCAACAATGCTCATATACTTTCACTTAAAAGCTTGAAGAAGTTATTTGGATCAGAGTGATCATAATTCCCCAGCAGGAGCTGGTTGAGGGGATCCTTGGTATTGTAGTCTGTTCTGGAGTTCTCAGAAGTAGGATTGATACTTAAAGACGTGGGCTTTATTGTTTAGTAAAGTCATCCTTCAACATTAGCTGGCTAAGTATTTGCAGATTTGAATATTGATGAACTGCATTTGCCATCGGCTCAATTGCTGCCCTACATGTGACCTAAAAATATATTGCCTTTAGGCATTTGTAGTTCCTCCCGCAGGATTTTATGTTCAACACCTGCCAATAGGACCTATAAATGCATAGAAAAGTGAATAGGAAATGGTTGTTCGTTTACATTTACAATTTTTCCACCTTGAGGACATCCAGTGCCTCTAATGGCTACCAATGTGTAGGTCTACTGTATTTGAAGCATTTGTGAACCTTGTAATACTATGTGAGTTCACAGACCTTGAGGAGAAAGGAGGGATTTACTATATGGATTAGGAAGCTGAGCCCTACAGTACAGTCCTGGGAGTGGCATAAAACTGAGACTGAAATACTTCTGCAAGAATTCCCAAATATGGTGCTTTGCAGACGTGTCAAACTCTAATGCCTCTCCAGACAGCGTGGCAGCAGTTTTGATTACAGGGGATGATTAGAATTATATCTGAATACCTCTGTGCAGGGCACTGGCAGGGGAAAATTAACTTTTGAGAATTCTGCTATACTCAGTCCACTATTAATTTCCATGTGATATCCTCTAAGACAGGGGTGTCAGACTCGTTTTCATTGAGGCCTGCATCAGCCTTCAAAGAGCCCTTGAATCTATGGGTGGAGAATGTGTGGCTATAGAGGGCCAACTGTATTTTTTACTCAGTGACTGGTGCTCTCTACTTTTTACCCAGTTTGGGTCCCCAGATGTTACTGAACAACAAATCCCATCACTTTTGATGATCTGCCATGCAAACAGGGGATAATGGGAATTGCAAACCAACTGCACTTATGGCTTTGAGGTTGAGGAAAGGTCAGAGGACATTTTAAAGTCAGACATCATATCCACAAAGCCTTGTATTCAAACCTCACTGTCCTGATTAAACCGAACAAAGTGCAGCCTTCCAGATGTTACTGTATCACAACTCCTGTCAGCTGTAGTCATGATGTCTAATGATGAGAAATGCAGGAGTATAGTCTTGGAGAGTCACATAAAATGACTTGTCGGCCCGGATCCGCCCCATAGGCCTTGAGTTTGACACATGTGCTCTTAGATGTATATCCAGGCTGGTCTAATGTAGCATGAGGTCTCGTGGCACAGTTCCTTGGGATTTGCTGAGCTTTGTCAGTTATCATCACCTTTGCATCCAGGTTAGACTTGCACTAGTGCTTTTCTAAAGTTTTTTTAAATACAAAGTGTAGCATGGTTGGCTGAAGAAGACGTACTATTTGAAGGGCAAATGTTCACCTCTGATTAAAAAAAAGTTAGTTATTCAAAAGTTGTCACCTCACTGATGCATTATAGCACTCTAACTCTAAAGCAGTTTCTCACCTTGGGGGTTGGGACCCCTGGGAGGGGGTCATGAGGGGGTGTCAGAGGGGGGTCACCAAAGACCATCAGAAAAAACATTCATTTGGGCATATTGACTATTTGTGCCAAGCTTGGTCCAGATCCATCATTGTTTGAGCTCTCTGGATGTAGGTGAACTACAACTCCAGAACTCAAGGTCAATGCCCACCAAACCCTTCCAGTATTTTCTGTTGGTCATGGGAGCTTTGTGTGACAAGGTTGGTTCAATTCCATCACTGGTGGAATTCAGAATGCTCTTTGATTGTAGGTGAACTATACATCCCAGCAACTACAACTCCCAAATGACAAAATCAACCCCCCCCCCAACCCCACTAGTATTCAAATTTGGGCGTACTGTATTGGGTATTTGTGCCAAATTTGGTCCAGTGAATGAAAATACATCCTGCATATTAGATATTTACATTACAATTCACAACAGTAGCAAAATAACAGTTATGAAGTAGCAATGAAAATAATTTTATGGTTGGGGTCAACACAACATGAGGAACTGTATTAAGGGGTCATGGCATTAGGAAGGATGAGAACCACTGCTCTAAAGGAAAGAAAGAAAAAAGGGGGAAAGAAGAGAAAGGAAGGAAATGTATTGTTACAATATGTCTCAGAATTAGATATTTAAGCCCCATCCCAGAACTACAACCACAAATATCACAACTTCCCAGCACATTGGCCCCTTTGGAGGAGCCAAGGGAATGCAATCCACTCACCTTGGACGAGTGTTGCTCCTTAAGAGCTATATAGTACCAAATCAACCTAGTCTTCAGCTGAATGGAGATATTGTGTGCTTTTTGACATGTGTAAATGCATTGAGCTTTAACAATGTACACACTTGCAAAATGGAGAACTAAACTCAAATATGGGATGCTTCCAGGTGTAGCTTTCTGCCATGTAGCCACTCAAACATGGAATTTCAGAATTTCAGTCATAGTTTGACTCCATTTACAAACCTTTCATGTTTTCCCATCACTATTTCTGTCTCCACTTGCCCAAAATGATTTGTTTAAAAAAAAAGACAAAATAGATGTACAATGCCATTAGATTGGTGTTGCTGTGTAGTGTCTGTGTGAGAGCTCCCATAAACCATGCATTGCTGTTTCTTATTTCTTTTTTTAAACTTTATGACTAGAACCATAAACCGCTTTCTATCTGCATGTCAGGTCTCTGCTAAGTAACACAGAGTGATTGAATAAAATGAGAAGGTCTTCCTCTGTACACTACTACACAGGGACAGAAAGGCAATCCATTTTCATTGAAGACTGAAATCAGCCCCCTGGATTGTTTGCATCAATTGCTGGAACACTATTCAAATACAGGTAATAATAAATAAATCTGGATTTAGTAGAGTTTATTGGCATCCTCAGAAACAACCCTGCAAATAAAACTGGTAGAAAGCAGCTGACAATAAAAGCTACACCAAAGACAGCATGCACACTGCTGAGAATACACAATAAATAAATATTGTAGCAGAAAAGCCTTGAGGACTCCTAATATATCATTCTCCCACGTTCAAGAAAAGATATAGCTCTGAGTAATACTCTCATATTTGTATAGTCATCTGTCTATTCGTTTCAGTGAGTGAACAAGGTGAGGCATGCTGCAATTTCTATATAACTACGACTGTTATTAAAAGTATAATGTCTTTATTGATGGCCAAATATGTTTTCACAAGCAATATCAGTGTTATCACCTCAGATGATAACATAGTGTTTCTGAACTGGGATAGAAAGAGGAGAATACTACTGTATGTATTACACTCTAAGCACTATAAATACCATACCCGTAGCTTCTTGATCAAAACAGATGTACCAAACATATCCTGATTCTACTTGGCAGAATTCCTGTGACACTGTTTTCAGACATAACTGTGGCTGCATGCTTATTGAGTAGTACCAGCTAAAGACCTTGACTGACAAGGAAGCTATTTCTCTTTGCTCTTTCAGCCAGGGCCGTAGCCAGAAAAAAATTTCAGGAGGGGTTTTGAAAATTTCGGGGGGGGGGGGGGGTTGAACCCCTGACCCACCCGCCCCCCGGGTTCAGACCTGTCAATATCTGCCTGAGATAATGCCTGGAGGGACTCTTAATGTTTTACGTCTCATAGACTTAGCATGGGGATTTGGTTAACCAGTTAAAATTCATGAGTAAACCAGGTTTTTTTTTTAACCTGAAAAATTTCGGGGGGGGGGGGTTTGAACCCCTACCCCTCCCCCCCCTCACTACATGCCTGCTTTCAGCTGAAGTTCTGTCAAAGTAAGTAAAAATACTTACTTGTTTATAAGAGGTACCTTTATACCCCTCTCCAATCATATTCCCATCGCTGCTTGCAAGTATAATGTAAATACATAAAAAGCATAAAAATAAAAAATTATGAAGCTGCAAACACAAGATTAAAGGTGTAACTTAGCAGATCTTCATTTAGTTTCTAAAGCAATGGAGGAGAATATTATACTCTTGGATGCCACAACTACTGGTATGAAGGCTCTATATATCCCTTCTGATCTTCCATAAGAGACTGAAAACGTGGCATTGTGACCAAGCCTTTGGAGAACATTTGCAATAGATATATATGGAATGATGTGCAATGACTTCTGGAATGACCCAGTTTACGCTTGTGGATTATGTGATTAACTGTGAATGTATTGTTTTAATTATTTTAATGTATTTTATAATTTTCTTTTAACATTGAATTGTACACTGTTTTTAAGGCATCAAATGGTTGCCTATATGTGAGCCACCTTGAATCCCCTCCTCCCATGTCCTCACCAACTGTATCTGTGATGGTGGTGGCACCAAGAGAAAGCTCTCCCTGGGGTATCCTAAAACTTAGGCAAACTTATAGCAGTCTTTCAGATGGGAATTGTTCCACAATTTATTCAGCTATTTCTGCCTCTACTTAAATAGGGGGCAACTGGTGAGAAAGTGGGAGGAGTAAAATAATGGATGAGATTTCCACATCCAGTCTGATGAAAATGTAGTCTGATGATGTATTATACGTTAAATTGCAATTTAGAATTAATGTGTTTCAGTGCCGCACTTGTGTTGATGCAATTAATATCATATCATGCAACAGGAATGTATGATGAAGTAGATAACATGTGACAATTGTCACGTGGGGTAACAAATGCACACCATGTACCCATTAATTGGTCTGGCTGCTTATGGGGATGCTCTCTACAACTTATTTTATCAGATAATATTAAAGTAAGGCCAGGACACTGTTTCAGTTTCTAGAATAGATCTGGAGCACATCCAGTAAAAAAAAAAAAAAATCCATAGAACCAGTGGCTTGAGTGTGGAACACATCTCACCACATTAAAACAATGGATGTGGCTTTTAATGAGACATGCTGCATTATCACAGGATGACTACAACCTACACCACTGGAGAAATTATACTGTTTAGCCAGCATTGCACCACCTGACATCCGCTAGGAAGTAGCAACCAGCAATGAAAGGACCAAGACAGTGACATCTCCGGCCCATCTCCTGTTTGGGTATCAGCCAGTGGTGCCAACACCTTAAATCAAGAAATAGTTTTCTAAGATCTACAGAGATACTCGCAGGAACACCTCAGCAAGAAAGAGTCCAAAAGTGGCAGGCTAAAACCCAGAACTTCAGGCCATGGCTGATACCAAATGAGAGACTCCCTCCTGGTCACACAGAAGACTGGGCAACTTGGAAGGCCCTGAGATGCAGAGTCAACCTTAAGAAATGGGGCTACAAAGTGAAGTCCACAACATGCGAGTGTGGAGAAGAGCAAACCACAGACCACCTATTACAATGCAGCCTGATCCCTGCCACATGCACAACGGAGGACCTTCTTATAGCAGCACCAGAGGCACTCCAAGTGGGCAGGTAATGGTCAAAGGACAGTTAGTACAATGACAAGTTTTAAAAACTTTGTTTGTGTTTTCAAATACATTACAACTTATACCCTCAGGTCGCTTCTGACACAATAAATAAATAAAATGGCTTGATTTGAAGATGCTGGAATCTGCAACAAGGCAAAATTAAAGGTACCATAGATCAGGTCTGACTGCATTACTGTATACAAATGTTAGCTAGTGGATTCAGGGAGGTTAGTTCAAAAATTCCAAGCTCTGCTGCAAGCTAATTGAGAAGGAGCCCCTATATCCCCTTCAGAACATGGAGTAGTGCTGAACCTGGTGACATAAACCCTACACTGGTTAGCAATCTAGGTCCCAGCTTCAGAACCTGAGGCTCAACATAAACTACAGATTTCCTGACCCAAGATACATATACATGTTCTTTCTGCATGTTTTCAATTTGTTTCCAACTTACAATAGCTCTAAGATGAATCTAACATGCATTTACACTGTACAGTTAATGCAGTTTGGCAATACTTTAATTGCCATAGCTCAATGCTATGGAATTCTGGAAGTTATTGTTTGGTGAAGCAGAGAAGAGTAAATATCTTGTAAAACTACAACCCCCAGTATTCTAGGGCATTGAGGCATAGAGGTTAAATTGGTGCCATGATGCACCCTTACAGTAATGTAATAGTTTTAACACTGAACCACAATTTTGGAGAAAAGGATTTGAATTCCCACTTGGCCATGGAAGCCAACTGGGTGACGTTTGCAGGTCACACTCTCTCAGCCCAAAGGAACACAATGTACTCCACCTAAACAAGCCCTAAACAAAACCAAATGCCTTAGGGTCACCATAAATTGCAAATAACTTATAAGCACATAGGTTTAGGTTTGCCCCTGACATTAAGTCTAGTTGTGTCCGACTCTGGGGGTTGCTGCTCATCTCCATTTCTTAGCTGAAGAGTTGGCATTGTCCTTAGGCACCTCATAGGTCTTGTGGCTGGCATGACTGCATGGAACGCTGTTACTTTCTCACCGGAGCGGTACCTATTGATCTATTCACATCTGCTAGGTTGGCAGAAGTTGGGGCTAACAGTGGGAGCACACCCTGCTCCTCGGATTCCAACCGATGGCCTTTCAGTTTAATCCGCTGTGCCACCGTGGGCTCCCATAAGCACACAACAGTAACAAAATGGAAACTATCATAGTTATGTGTGTATGTGTACACACACTTAAAAAAACAGATAATTCCACATTTTGACAGCTTGATTGTAACTTGAAGGCTAACCAACTATTTTTCCTAGTTATTGCCTGAAAGAAAGAGAAAAAGGCCATGCATACACCATTAGATAATTACAAAATCCTTTGTTAGGATCAGAGCTTTGCATGCGAATGATAAAGAAAAAAGGAAACGATGAAGCAAAATCCAACATTTGTCTCTAGAGGGCAGTATAACATAATGAAATTTGATTTCTTACTTTGTTTTTAGGCTATAACTAACCAGACATCATTCACAACAAAGGCCCTACCTTGCACTTGAGGAAACTATACTAGTGAATTGTAAAACAAGGGACTGTTCTTTGTGTCATAATTAGAGGCTCTGGTAGAAATCCCCTTTCAGCCCCTAGACAGTATGTACTGTGAAACCTTGTTGATATGCTGAGTGAGAGCCTACTTAGTAGTGGAGGAGTTATTACTAGAAGTTGAAATAGAAGATAACGCCTGATTGCAGAAATGTAATGCTATTGCAATCTGATAGTTATGCTAGACGTTGGAAATGCATATTCCTCCTGATGGTTTTCCCTTCCACAGTAGGATTTCCACAGATATACATGCCTCATCCATCAGATTTGTAAAGTGATGCATGGTTTATCTTCCAAATGCCTGTCACAGAACAAAGCACTGTACATGGATGATACAGAGCTGGAAAAATCCCATGCTATGAAACACAAGCCTCTTTCATCATTTGAGGAAACACCTCTTTTAAAACTTTAAAAAATACTGAAAAGTTCTAAAAGGTGCCATCAAATGAGAGTGTATAAAGTGCAATGCTATAGATGTCGTTGGACTTCAATTCCTGTCAGACTTGGCTAGTGCAGCTCATTACAAGGGATCTTTGGAGTTGCATACTTGTTTACATATTTGTATATTTTAGGTTGTATGCTAAAGCTTTTATGTTAAGCCACTTTGAGTCTCCTTTATGAGAGAAAAAGTGGTGTGTGTGTGTGTGTGTGTGTGTGTGTGTGTGTGTGTGTGTATATATATATATATATATATATATATATATATAGTAGCTTTTCTACTATAAATATATATATACACACACAGTAGAGTCTCACTTACCCAACATAAACGGGCCTGCAGAACATTGGATAAGTGAATATGTTGGATAATAAGGAGAGATTAAGGAAAAGCCTATTAAACATCAAATTAGGTTATGATTTTACAAATTAAGCACCAAAACATCATGTTATATAACAAATTTGACAGAAAAAGTAGTTCAATACACAGTAATGCTATGTAGTAATTACTGTATTTACAAATTTAGCACCAAAATATCACGATATATTGAAAACATTGACTACAAAAATGCGTTGGATAATCCAGAATGTTGGATAAGTGAGACTCTACTGTATGTGTGTGTGCATGTGTGTGTGTGTGTGTGTGTGTGTGTGTGTATATATATTGAATTGGAGGTGAGAATCAAAGGTAAATGTGCTAGCACAATAATAATAATAATAACAACAACAACACTTTATTTATATTCTGCTCTGTCTCACTGAGGGGACTCAGAGCAGATTACAACACACACAAATAGATAAACATTCAGTGCCTTTAATACAGTGGAATTACAATGACATACAAATACAGAGAACAAAGGTAAAGGTTTCCCCTTTCATTTCCGGCTTTCTGGAGGCAGAGCTCAACTTTGGCCATGGGGAGGTGCTCTTGTTCAATTTCCAAGCCGAGGAGCCTGTTATCTGTAGATTCCTCCTGGTTTTGTTGCCACCATGGCTGCATGGGCGCCTTTATTACCGTCCTGCTGAAGCGGTACCTATTGATCTACTCATATTTGCATGTTTTTGAGCTGTTAGGTTGGCAGGAGCTCACCCTAACTCACGGCTTCAAAGTCGAGGAGCAACTACTGCATTAGTCTTGGCATTCAAATCTTGCTATGCTTGATTCCCTCTTGGCTGTAGAATGGCAGTCTCCCTAGAGGTAGACAGCAGAAGAGATATAATAATTTAGCAATATCCAGAAAGGAAATGGGCACAGTGCTGAATCCCCTTCAGTTGTCTTCAAGGTTGGTTATGATATGTTCAGAAGGCATGGAACAGGATTCTCATGTTACATCAGAACTACCCAAACAATACTCTGTGATTGTAAAGAGGTAGACATATGGGTGCATCTACACTATAGAATTATAGTGTAGCCCCTGGTGGCGCTGTGGGTTAAACCCTTGTGGCGGTAGGACTGATGACTTGAAGGTTGGGTTGCTGGCCTGAAGGTTGCCGGTTCTTATCCAACCTGGGGAGAGTGCAGATGAGCTCCCTCTATCAGCTCCAGCTCCTTGCAGAGACATGAGAGAACCCTCCCACAAGGATGGTAAAAACACCCAAACATCTGGGCGTCCCCTGGGCAAAGTCCTTGCAAACAGCCAATTCTCTCATACCAGAAGCGACTTGCAGTTTCTCAAGTCGCTCCGGACACAGAAAAAAAAAACCCCATAGAATTAATGCAGTTGGACACCACTTTTGCCATGGTTCGGTGCTATGGAGTCATGGGATTTGTAGTTTGACTGGCTGGCAGGTTGTTATGAATTTTGAGTATGTTTTTAGAAAAGCTGTAATCTTGTGCTTATACTTAACCAAATGTACACTTAACTAAGTACTGAACTAAGAAATTTCTCCTGGCCTGACCCTTTCCCCCAAACTTGATGATATTCACCATCATATATGTGTGAATTCACTGCTTAGTCACCATTTTGACACTATTTCCATAATTGCAGCTTGTATTTTTGTTATGTTTTTGTGACCTTTCTTCCAACGCATTGCTCTCTGTTTCTCCACTTCGTAATAATCCTTTGAGGCAGGTCGGCCTAAAAGGTGGTGATTGGTCCATGGTCACTAGTGGGTTTCGTGGATCAGTGACAGCTGAAATATGTGTTTCCCAAGTCCCTGTCCAAAATATGAATCACTAGACCAGCAGTCACTATGCAGAATGATCATTTGATGGCACTGATCTGTTTAGTAAAGTGGGGAACCAAACATTAATTGACCCTGGAATGTTGATTGGACACAATGTCTTCACCATATGGAGAGAGGCCTTCTCCTACTTAAAGTGCATTATTGTTAAAAACTCCATTGAGTTGAGTATTACAAGTTGTTCTATATTTTAGAAATTTTTATTTACAGGATTAGCAGATCTGCCTGCTGTTTTTGGTTGTTATTGTTTGGCAAAGATGGCACTGCAGCTAATGTCACCTTAGGAAGGCAGGGAATGAGACCAATGTGAGCGGAAAGCATGAGTGTGATGCTAACAGGGAATCCACCTGGCTGGTACTTGATTTAAATGACAGTTGGGTGAAATATTAGATAAGAAATGATAGCATATTTTACATAATTAATTGCTTTTAGCATCCGTCCATGCTTTTTACCCCATGTTTATGTATGCCTCTATCATAAAAGGTCAGCAGAGAAATCACTAGGGCTGAAATGAATTTGGCCCTCTTGATCTGTATCTGATCTGAAGATTAATATTCATTAAGAGGTCTTGGTACTCTATTTTACGCTGTTTGAATATTTGCATGACTTGTTTGTTAATTAAATCCTCATCATTTGGATGGAGTAAAAGGTGCAGACTCGGTATTATGGATACCATTGTTCCTGTCTGGAATCAAGAGCTAACAGTTCAGGATGACCCCATGCCTTGAGGTCTAGGGACAGCCCCCTTGTAATGACATTAAGTATTATACAGTAAGCACCAAACACAGTTAAACACAATTTGTCATCCATACACATATGCACATGTACATGCAGAGACATCTCAGTTAAAGACAGATATCTTAAAGGGGCTGCTCCCAGTTCAAGGTAAAATGTGAAGGGATTATTCTCCACTGGGCATTTAATGCTGCCGCCTTGCTTCTAACAAGAAGGTAAACCTTAACATTACAACATCTTCAAGAGAAGGAGAAAGCTCAAGTACATTGACACCCAGGAGAGTGCTTGCAAACTGTAGCAACAAATCAATTAAGTCTTGCTGTCCTAACTGAGCGGGAGATGTGTACACACAGTCCTTTCTTCTTGCCTGGAGCTGAAACCCTCAAAACTGCAGAATTTGCATCATCATCTCCTCTTTGGAGACTAATAATAAAAACAGGCATCCTATGGCCAAGTCGGCCCTGAGATTTATATTTATTTATTATTTATTTCCATCATTTATATGCCGCCCTTCTCACCCGAAGGGACTCAGGGCGGCTCACAATACAATAGAAAAATAAAACATAGCAATATAAAACAATCAATTTAAAACAATCCCATAAATATATTTAAAACAGTATAATAAAATACTTAATCCATTCATCCACATAAACCTTGCACGTAAACCTTAGTCCGGACCGAGTTAAAGCCATCATAATTCATTCATTAAACGCTTGTTCGCAAAGCCAGGTCTTTACCTTTTTTCTGAAACTCAGAAGGGATGGAGCCTGCCGGATGTCACTGGGGAGGGAGTTCCACAGCCGAGGAGCCACCACCGAGAAGGCCCTGTCCCTCGTTCCCACCAGCCGCACTTGTGAGGCAGGTGGGACCGAGAGCAGGGCCTCCCCAGACGATCTTAAAGTTCTCATGGGCTCATAGGAGGAGATACGTTCGGATAGGTAAGTTGGACCGGAACCGTTTAGGGCTTTGTAGGCCAAAACCAGCACTTTGAATTGGGCTCGGTAGCATATTGGCAGCCAGTGGAGCTGACGCAACAGAGGAGTGGTGTGCTCCCTGTACGCCGCTCCAGTTATAAGCCTGGCTGCCGCTCGTTGTACTAATTGAAGCTTCCGGGCCGTCTTCAAAGGCAGCCCCACGTAGAGCGCGTTGCAGTAGTCCAAACGAGCTGTAACTAGAGCGTGGACCACCGTGGCCAAGTCAGACCTCCCAAGGAACGGGCGCAGCTGGCGCACAAGTCTGAGTTGTGCAAAGGCTCCCCTGGCCACCGCCGAGACCTGGGGTTCCAGGCTCAGCGATGAGTCCAGGAGAACCCCCAGACTGCGAACCTGTGTCTTCAGGGGGAGTGCGACCCCGTCCAACACAGGCTGTAACCCTATTCCCTGTTCAGCCTTACGACTGACCAGGAGGACCTCTGTCTTGTCTGGATTCAATTTCAATTTGTTAGCCCTCATCCAGTCCGACACAGCGGCCAGACACCGGTTCAGGACCTGGACAGCCTCCTTAGTGACAGGTGGGAAGGAGTGACAGAGCTGGACATCATCTGCGTACAGATGACACCTCACCCTGAAACTCCGGATGATCTCTCCCAACGGCTTCATGTATATGTTGAACAACATGGGGGACAGTACTGACCCCTGCGGGACTCCACAAGTCAATGGTTGTGGGGCCGAGCAGGTGCCCCCCAAGGACACCATCTGGGACCGACCCTCCAGGAAGGACCGGAGCCACTGCAGAACAGTACCTCCAAGCCCCATCCCGGCAAGGCGCCCCAGAAGGATACCGTGATCGACGGTATCGAAGGCCGCTGAGAGGTCCAGCAGAACCAGCAGGGACACACTCCCCCTGTCCAGTTCCCGGCGTAGATCATCGACTAAGGCGACCAAGGCTGTCTCGGTACCATGCCCCAGCCTGAAGCCAGACTGCGCCGGATCCAGAAAATCAGTGTCAACCAAGAATGCCTGGATATATATTCCTTTCCCTTCTTTTCAGAGCCAATGGAGAGGATCAACTGGAGAAATATGTCCTTTGTTATCTGCTGGGTAATGCTACAAGCTAGCCCCTGCCCCAATCCTTCCATAATGTTCACAAGACCCCATCACACGGACAAGACCTTGTCGAAGGCATTAGCAGAACCCTAAATGCCACTTCTGCTCTGTGTTCCATAAACTCCAGCCTCTACTGAATTGAACAATTAACATGATTTGAATCATTGCACTTCAATGGACAAACTACTGTAGTTTTTTTTTTTTTTAGAACTGATACATCTAAGATCCCTTCTACACTGCCAGATAATCCAGGTGATCAAAGCAGATAATCAACATTATCTGATTTGAAATGGAATATCTTAGTCTATGCTGCCATATAATCCAGTTCAAAGCAGATAATGTGGATTTTATACAGCTGTGTAGAAGGGCCCTAAGTCATATTGAAAAGAGAACAAGCTGATTTTCTACTACTCCAAAGACTAAAATCTGGTCATGTAAGTGGGATTTATTGTTATAATTGTATTGTTTTACTTTGTTTAATAATGTGTATTATGTTGTTATGTAATGTTTGTGTTTGCTTTTATGACTGTAAACCGCCCTGAGTCCCATCCGGGAGATAGGGCGGTATGTAAATAAAGTATTATTATTATTATTATAAGGTCTCTTCTACACAGCTGTATAGAATCCAGATTATCTGCTTTGAACTGGAATATAGACTCAGATAATCTGGTTCAAAGATGATAATGTGAATTATCTGCCTTGATATTCTGGATTATATGGCAATGTAGAAGGGCCCTAAGACATGGAGCAACATATTCAAACTACAAGAAAAGAGAGTCCACCTAAATATTAGGAAAAAAATCATGCTGGTAAGAGTTCTGGTGGAGGGCCCTTCCACACAGCCATATATCTCAGAATATCAAGGCAGAAAATCCCACAATATTTGTTTTGAACTGGCTCATCTGAGTCCACACAGATAATCTGCCTTGATCATCTGGGATATAGGGCAGTGTGGAAGGGCCCTGAGTCTCCTTCTCTGAGGTTTTTAAGCAGTGACTGGATGGCCACCTTTGATGATGTGTTTCTGCCTGGCAAGGGCTGGACTGGATGGCCCTTGTGGTCTTTTCCAACTCTATGATTCTATGAACTCTATAAGTAGATATGCATCTAATACTGAAATGCTGCACATTATTGTATTTCGTTTTTCATGCAAATCTTGTCAGTTTTTCTAACTTAAGAGATTCTAAATAAGAGGTAATTTTTTTTTTCTTTCGTGTCAGGAGCAACCAGAGTTGCTTCTGGAGTGAGAGAATTGGCTGTCTGCAAGGACGTTGCCCAGGGGACGCCCGGATGTTTTGATGTTTTTACCATCCTTGTGGGAGGCTTCTCTCATGTCCCCGCATGGAGCTGGAGCTGATAGAGGGAGCTCATCCACACTCTCCCCAGGTGGGATTCGAACCTGGCAGCTTTCAGGTCAGCAACCCAACCTTCAAGTCACTTAGTCCACTACGCCATCTGGGGGCTCAAATCTGAGGTAAATTGATGCACAGTGAATGTGAAAATCTAGGCAAATGTTCTTTCAGTAATCTTTAATCATAATTATTTTAATCCCAATTTAGGATTCACAGAGAGAGCTGTTTTGGCCATACCACTGAATGGGTATTCTTTTAGTTCAAGTATTTTATGGAATAACTGCTTGCCCAGATTCTGATCATTTTGAAATGACCTTTAGAAGGGTAAAAACATGCACCAATCACTCCCTGTAAGATTTAAAGCTTTTTACAATGGGCAGGATGCCTGGAAGTTGACAAGGACAGGATGTAAGGCACAGAACGAAGGAGACAAGAAATCTTTCTATTAGCGGCACTCCCTATGCACCGAGCCTTTGAAAACCCAATCACCATTTGAGATATAAAACACAAATAGCCATTGGGAAAAGCTGATTTATATTTGAATAAATGTGGCTTCTTTGACCACAATGAGGTAACTTAATGTTCAGTCCTTGGGAGGCAGTTGCAATGTCAAAGTCTGCACACGCATGATGGGAAACATTGGAGTCAATGAATTCCTGGCTCCCTCTCTCCTTCTAGTGCCTATAATAAAGGAAGAACATTTTCTATATAAAATGTATATATCTCTAATGCGATGGTATACACTATTGGTTGTAATTTACTCCTGGTTTCAGCATATAGGAAACTAAAGTGAATTGTGTTTTTAAAGAAAATATTCTTAGGCATGTTGTTTAATATTTGCTGCTTCCTTTCTGCTCAAGTACCGACATCCACTTTGCTTTAAAAAATACCATAGAAAATCTCTTAATTGCAGACTTGCTCCTCTCTGCAGAAGGTTGTAATGAGGTGCTTGGCCATCACTCCCCACGAAACACAGCTAAGCAATAATATTACTGTGTTGTCGAAGGCTTTCATGGCCGGGATCACAGGGTTGTTGTATGTCTTTCGGGCTGTGTGGCCATGTTCCAGAAGTATTCTCTCCTGACGTTTCGCCCACATCTATGGCAGGCATCCTCAGAGGTTGTGAGGTATGGAATAATAATATTACTATTCATGAAAAGTGGGTTGGGACTGAACAGTCGGCTACAGCAAATACCTTTCGGGACTGTGGTCTCCAAACAATCGCTCTCTTGCCTTGGTGCTGTGGATTTTCCTCAAGCATCTCCTTAGATTTGCTGTGCTTTAAAGGCACCTGAAGTTGATGTAATCCAGCTGCTGCAGGCAAACATGGTAGGCAGCCTGTAGATCAGGCATAGGCAAACTTTGGCCCTTCAGGTGTTTTGGACTTCAACTCCCACAATTCCTAACAGCATCCCAGCTGAATTGAAGTCCAAAGCATCCGGAGGGCCAAAGTTTGCCCATGTCTGCTGTAGATGCTCCAGACTGTTCAATGCAAATTCAACCAGTATTAATTCTGTTAATGTGTAGTGAATATCACACTACAGTGTTAATAGTGCCATTTTTTTTAAAATCCAACTCAGGGAGAGCGTAGATGAGCTCCCTCTATCAGCTCCAGCTCCATGTGGGGATATGAGGGAAGCCTCCCACAAAGATGGTAAAACATAAAAATATCTGGGCATCCCCTGGGTAATGTCTCTGCAGACAGCCAATTCCCTCACACCAGAATGACTTGCAATATCTCAAGTTGCTCCTGACACACACACGCACACACAAAATGTGGAATTTTGGGGGTTTGTAGTTGAGTGAGGCCTTATTGCTCTCTGGTTGAGAGTTCTCAATGCCCCTCCCTAAACTGCCAATCCCAGGATTCTATTGGAAGCAGCTACGACAGTTAAAGTGGAATAACAGCACTGTAACAATGTAGTAAGGTGTTGATGCATGCCAAATAAAAAGTCAATTTGAATGCATTAGAACTTCCTTCCAAGTAGGTGGGATGAAGTTTCAATGCTTTGGTTCAAATAATGAAAAAAGGTTAGGCAACTGCAGACTCATCTATTGTACCTGGCATAAGCTTTCATGGACTACTAGCTAGTAGTTACACTATTAGATGTATGGAGTGATGTCTCCATCATCAAATTATTATACATGTGCTTGAGTGAGTGGATCATAATGTATGAAGTCAAAAGGAATTTCAGTGCAAAAAGTAAACCAGTTCATTTTAACAGTGGCCAATAATAAATAGTAGGTTGGGTGGCAATACAGAGAGCCCTCCACATTTGCTGGCTTTAAGGACACAGGGCCCCTGTAAAAGTGGAAAACAGTGAATAAAAATATCTATTTCCTACCTAAGAAAACAATTCTATAGGATTTTCTAGATCCGCCAGCATGACTCTATTTCAACTTCCGCTGGAAACTGACCTTAGAATTGCACTGGAGGACCTAGAGATTCCTAGAGAGGTGTTCTCTCTAGAAATTTCTGGTCCACCAGTGTGACTGCATTGTCACTCAACCTATTTTATGTTGGCTATTGTTATGATCTTGAAATTCCTGGAGAAAATATTTTCATCAAAGCGAGAATAGTAAAATCTGTAAAAACCAACCCGCTCTGAGTTGCCTTTGTTGCTAAGAATAATAACAAATAATAGCAAATAAGGAAATATGCTTCCTGGTGCCCAAAAGCTCATCCAACCAAGTGTCTGGTTTTAGAAATTGGTCCTGCAGAAATAAGGCAAAAAAACTTTAAAGAAAAAGGGCATCCTTAGGTGAACTTTGTCCTCAGTACCACCAGCTGCAGTAAATTTTGTCGATCAAGAGGTTGGCAGTTCAAAGGCCGGGACAGGGTGAGCTCCTGGCCTTTAGCCCAGCTTCCGCCTACCTAGTGCTTCGAAAACAAAATGTGAGTATATAAATAGGTACAGCTTAAAAGCGGGAAGGTATTTTAAGGCACCCGTAAGGAAATGCCAGAAAAATGCTCACAATTCAATCAAAGGAGGAAGTTTATGAACAAAGTTCTTCAACAGGAAGATGGAGCAACAGCACACCCTCCCCTCCCGTGACTGGAACCGAGCACAAGCCTCCAAGATACTGAAGATGGGGAAAGCCTATATATATCTCTATTCTGTGTGCAATTGTCTATCTTGTCTGTGTATAAACTGCATTGAATGTTTGCCGCATACGTGTGTTCTGTGATCTATCCTGAGTCGCCTTCAGGGTGAGAAGGGTGGAATATAAATACTGCAAATATATATATATATATATATATATATATATATATATATATATATATATAGGGCCAACAGTATCAACATTTTTGTACTGAGAAACTGCTTAACCATATGTAGCATGATAAAAATTCTTTATTCCTATGATTAATTCTTGTGCAACCTGTTTGGTATGCATCCTTCACTGTTGTATGTTAGCTAAACAAGTCAAAATACAAACACCAACATGCAGCTCTCTTGACTGCTTTTTAGTGCTACCTTTCAGTTCTGTGCAAACACCCCTCGTTGTTTTGAGTATAATACTACTGTTATTATGAGAGAGTGAAGGACCCAAGCTTCAAATCAAATTTCCATTTAATTTACATCAAATGTGTATACTCTCCTTTGTTTTACGGGCTGTGTGTAGCATTTATGAATTATTCCATGGGCATCAGTGGGTTTGGATGGGAGATAGGATTCATTCCAATTGTTATAGTATGTTGAATATCAAATGCAATAAAATACTAATTATTACTTTAGAACAATGATTAAATAATTTTGAATACTAAGTCAGATTTCAAAAACAAAATACACACACAATACTGAATATCTTTTGGTGTGAAATACCAATCTGAAGTGCTCAGTGAATATTCAAAGACTATCTGCAGGATAATTGCATTTCTCAAAATCTGCTTGGGAGGGAATCTGATATCAAATTTAGTTCCAGCTCTGATAATCTAGCAACATGTGCAGCTCTCATTAGGAATAGAAAGAACCTCATGTATTGGAACAACAAAGAATTTTGTGGCACTACATGGACTAATAAGTCTTGTTTGGCATACACTGGATGTATTTGCCATCTGCACAGATCTAGCTTTTTCAGGAAAACACAGGGTGAAATCCAACAATGCAGGAACACCGCTTACACAAATGTAGTTCTCCTCTCTCTGCATCTCTTCAAATCAGCCTCAGAGGAATAGATCTGAAGGAGAGACTGAAGGCCCTTCCAGATAGGCGCTTAATCCAGAGTAAGGAAGTGGGATTAAAAACCACTGCATTTTAAGGAGAGTCCTCACACAGAGCCATTAGAGAAATGGTTTCACGGTGTCCAGAAAGATTTGGTTAATATGGATTGAAGGGAACCACAAAGGACATCCGCTTGAAGTTTCCTTTTAATTTTTTTCTTATTGATGCTCCAAGATGCACTGCAGCTCATAAGTGCTGATGCAGATATAACAAAGTGCAAACCAGCAGATTTCCTGTCACCGTCTCCCCTCATCCTCTTGGTGCCTTTAAGTTTGCCCTCTTGAATTTTTATAAAATGATGAATCCAGCAAAACTAGATAAAATGTATAAGGGAAGAAACAGCAAGTGTTGAAAATGTAAAGAACAGCAAGGAACTTTCTTCTACATATGGTGGTCCTGTAAAAATGCAAGAGAATTCTGGGGCAAGATGCAAAAAACACTGCAAGACATTTTTCAATCAAATATGCGGCTGGAGCCTGAATTAGTTTTATTGGGAATGTCAAACAAACAAGCAAAATCACCAAACTACAAAGTATTGCATTACATGATAATAGCAGCATGAACATTATATGCACAACATATTGTCAGCAGACCGCCTGACAATAGAAGAACGGATTGTTAAAAGTTTTTAAAATAGCAGAAATGGACAAATTAGCAATGATGAACAAAGAAAAAACACAAAAATACTTTATCAAAGACTGGAAAACATTGCTAAATATTGTAAAAAAAGAAAGAGGGGAAAGTTTTTATAGAAGCCTTCATAATTAAATCTGTTAGAATCTTTGTAGGGATTCTATAAATAATACCTATTAGGCCAAAAGGAAGAATAGAAAAACAATGTACTGTAATAGGAAGAACAGAACTATATAGGAATGTCTCCAACCAAAGAACAGGAAATTACTACAACGGGAGGAGTGGAAGGAGGGAAGGGCATAGTCTGATATAATTGTTTTATAGATGTTAGGTAGTACTATACTGGCCCATGTATATATACATGTATATTGATTTGCATCATTGTTTTTTTTAATAATATGTAAATATATATATATATATATATATATATATATATATATATATATATATATACCATGTTTCCCCAAAAATAAGACAGTGTCTTATATTAATCTTTGCTCCCAAAGATGCGCTAGGTCTTATTTTCAGGGGATGTCTTAGTTTTCCATGAAGAAGAATTCACATTTATTGTTGAACAAAGAAAATGAACATTTATTATATACTTTACAGTAGTTGTCATCACAAACCAACATAACCAGATAAACTGAATCCTATCAAGAATTTTTTGTTACTACCATTATTTCCATGTACAACAATCCATGGTATGTACATTTACCGATCCTGCATGCTCTGGTGTTCTGTTCGGCAGGCATGCTTCCAGACAAAAACTTTGCTAGGTGTTACTTTCAGGGGCGGCCTTATATTTAGCAATTCAGCAAAACCTCTACTAGGTCTTATTTTCTGGGGATGTCTTATTTTAGGGGAAACAGGGTACATACACCCCCCTAATATATATATATACCCTAATATATATTTATATATACCCTAAAAAAGAAAAACAGGTAGGAGGTGATTTTGAGATTATTGATTCTCATCTATATGGAATAGGTGAGTCGGTATCTGGAAATATAATTGATGCATCACAGTCATAAATTATTATTCCGACATTATGTAATTTATCAATAATTTCCCTACTTCCATTTTGAAATGTGAACTGATAAATTTAATATTGCACCCTGGAAAAAAAGCTTGCCTTCTTGAACCCCATTTTCCTTTGGGGTCATTTGCCTGCTATGCTGGTGCTCATGGTGTAAATTCAAGCTCTGTTTCCTTTCAGAAATATGAGAACAAAGGCATGGCTGGAGAGTGTTCTCATGGGAATTGCTTTCCTCTTGTGCTTCCATTTAGTCACCTGTGTATCCATGGCTTTATCTGTTTACATCCCTCATCAGCTGTTTCAGGATTTTAAAATGAGGATAAGCACTGAAGCAGTCTCCACCAGTGTACCTCAAGGAAGTCCTATTTTTTAGGATATACAGTGCTCCACAGCAGCGCATTTTTCACCAGATATCGAATTTTATGTGCATCTTTTTATCACGCACCTTTCATACAGTCCTGGTTATTTTTAGCCTGCATTTTCTAGCTACCTCCCTCCTTTTATCCCTCTTTCTTCTGAGTTTTCAGGCCTGCGTAGATGAGCCCTGGGAAGAGAGAATTTAATCTATCAGAGGTAAATTTCCACTAGTGCAAAGACGACATTGTATGCAGCCTATAGATGGTTAACATGGTCCAGAACAATTGTATGTAATATACATTCTCTTAATGCAGTTTTAGTATGAAGTCTAGATAAGTTCTTTAGGATTTATTGCCAAAGAAATGGTTAAATTGGATGCACGTGGTGAGAAACATCTGCCTTTCACAGGCTGTCATTTTCCTTGCCTTCATATCTTGCCTTTAGAGTACCGTTTTGTGATTCATTATCACAGGCTTAATCTGCAGGTATGTTTGCTGAGGCATATATCTTTTAAGAAATCCTGTTGTCAGAAATCATAGGAATATTGTCATAGGGAATATTGTGTGATTCTTAGTTATATCTGTTTTTGGCATGGTAGACTTATACAGAGATACGGCACTCATGGAGTAAGATATATTGTTAAAATCATTCTTGTAAATATGTATGACACAATAGCTACCTCCAACCAGACAATATCTGTTCATCTAACCTTGACAAAACTATCATCAGTGTGTTTGCTCCTTCATTGCCCCCTGGGGATAATAGGGACAGTTTTTATCTCCAGTTGAGCCATCTTCTCACAAGTCATCCTGCTGAGGACCATTTTATTTTCTGGGAGATGTTAGCAAAAGTGTTGGTTCAGATTTTAGCTCTTGGACATTTTGCTGATATCAGCAGAATACTGGGAACACAAATAGACACATATTGTTTTTAATCTAAATTGGCCAAAAATGTCAGCAGACACATTTGTGATCTAGTCATTGGGCACCAAATAGATCTAGTCACGAACTGTCTGGAGAAAAAGAAACACACAAAGTTTTTGCAAACTAAAGTTTTCCTTAAGGCCAGATAGGACACTGATGAGTTTTTGGCATGCGGAAGGATTCAAATCAGAGCCAATAAAAGATTCAGAATGTAAACACTGGCACAAAATTAACAGGAAACATTTTTTATGCTCAAGAAAAATAGTGCGGAAGCATTTTTCGCCACAGTTGGGGGTGCATTAAAGGAGGCTGATGTCCCCATGTATGTTGGTGTGATGATACAGACGGCTAAATTTCCCAATCTGTTGCAAGATTCTGGCTTGCCAAGATTTGTGGCTACAAGGCAGAACTTGAGAAAGCTATTTTTGACTATAGTTTCCAGAATCTTCCAGGCAATATAGTTGGTGACAATGGCTGACATCCTGTTAAGCAGTTACAATATTGTAAGCTGAATTTCTGATTTCGTAACCCACTAGGTAACCTTGTGTATGTCACACTCTGTTAGCTTCAGAGGAAGCTAACAGTCAACCCCACTATAAACCTCATATGGTTACATGAGATTCCCTATTACTGATACATTTTAATGTTTATTGATTTAAATAAAAGATTCTACATGGCAGAATTAGACAATGAAATAGATTTTGCACTTTTGTTAAGAGCATATTTTATTTAGGTAAGTAGGTAAAGGTTTTCCCCTAACGTTAAGTCTAGTCGTGTCCAACTCTGGGGGTTGGTGCTCATCTGCATTTTGAGCTGTCGTTGTCAGTAGACGTCTCTAAGGCCATGTGGCTGGCATGACTGCATGGAGCACCATTACCTTCCCAATGGAGCAGTCGATCTACTCACATTTGCATGCTTTTGAACTGCTAGGTTGGCAGAAGCTGGGGCTAACAGTGGAAGCTCCCCCTGCTCCCCAACTTTTCTGCCAGCAAGTTCAGCAACTTGCTATGCCACTGGGGGCTTTTATTTTGTCTGTGTTTTTCACACTTCATGTGATGGACATCATAGAGCTCCATGGATTAACTGAGGCACAAGCATCCTATGAGGCTTGCAGCCCCCCCCCCCCCCCCCCGTGTGATGAAGTCCATAATCACTAATAGGACCACAAATCCACTTACATACAAAATCCTGTATTATGCCTGTTCTTGATCTAATAGATCTCAAAGCTTAGCCTAAACGGTTCAGTTCCAGCCTATCTTTGCAATGTCATTTTCTACTTCGAACCTGTGTGAACTTTAAGATCTGCTGGGGAGGCCCTTCTCTTGTTTCCACCACCATCCCAAACACGGTTGGTGGGGATGAGGGAGAGGGCCGTCTCTGTGGTGGTCCCCTGGCTCTGGAACTCCCTCCCGAGAGAAATTAGATTGGCCCCTACCTTGGGTATATTCCAGAAAGACATGAAAACCTGGTTATTTCAATGTGCTTTTAACTAATTTGGCACAATTTGACGGAGTCTTTTCACCTCCACCTACACCCTGCCATTGCTCTTCATTACTGGCCCATCTTATTAGTGACCCTGCAATATATTGCACATGTATAATTTATTGTCTTGCCCCCAATTTTTGAACACGCCCATTGCGCCTGGCTATTGGTTATTGGTTATTGCTTGTTGCTGAGTTTATGCTTTTATGATTTGTATATGTTTTTATGTATTAATTCATTGTAATTGAGTGTTTCTTATGTTGTTGTATTTTATTGTTGCATTACTGGGCTTGGCCCCCATGTAAGCGACCCCGAGTCTCTTCAGGGAGATGGGGCGGGATATAAGAATAAAGTTGTTGTTGTTGTTGTTGTTGTTGTTGTTGTTGTTGTTGTTGTTAATATTATTGAAACACTAGTGGGGCTGGCTGCAGAGAAGTTCTGGGAACAAACTAGGGCTCTTGGCAAGCTGTTTTGCATTCTAATACAGCCAGAAACCCATTATTTTCCCCAGCTGTATTATGACTAAGGTACTAGATTTGCATTCTTAGAAATAATGAAAAGGTTTGTTTTCATAGACACAGAACATAGAAGCTTCACAAGCAATGATTGTGATCTTCTGCTAGTTCCCAGTCACTGAGGGTTTCATTGCTGCTGTTGTTTTTTGAAATGCAACAGAACAGAATGCTCACAATGAGATTTTATATATATATTGGACGATTCAAACTTCAGCAACTGTTTCCTTAAATTAGGGAATGGCTAGAGCTTTAGGCCCTACCACACTGTGATTTCCCTGCCTTGCAATTTCCTATAGATTTTCCCTGAACAAGAAAACCTGATTCATCTTTCTATCTTTGCTGGGTATAAAGGATAAAAATCTATCACCATTCTTTCTAGTAGAGCCCTCTCTATTTTCTCGTCAAACATTCTTCTTGCAAATAAGGCAGCAGATCTTTCGACACAATGCCCAGAGCCACGGCACATGATAAATCCCTTCCCAGCTTCAGCTTTCAGTAACCTTCCCCATTCTTCACAATGACACAGACTTTCTGTCATTCATCTTTTATTACAATTCAATATTGTGCTTGAATATAATTACTTTGCATGCTATGTTCCCTTCCCCCCTTCTTTTTTTTTTTAAAGGACAAACTAGTGTTCCTGGGAAGATTTCATCTGGAAATTGACTTCAGCATTGTCGTCTCCTCTATATATTTACACAACAGACACAGAATGGCATTGGAGGGGGCAGAAGGAAGAGAGGAGAACATCATAAACCTCTAGCAAAAATATGTATGCAATAGAATCTGTACTATGGTTCTACACACATTACAGCTGTCACAGTGACTTACAGCCTTAGTTTAGCTGAAAGAAAATCTATAATCTTAGAAATGCAACAATGTCTGAGTCACAGTTCAGAGAAATAAATGCTTTTCACAGAATACTGTAATCCATATTTCCAATAGTATCCCAATACAACAAAGGCATTACTACAAGAAATCTTTCAATTTCATGGGAAGGAGACTTCGAGCTAGAGAGAAAAAGATTGTGCATGTATGTTTGTGTCTTAGATGAAATGGTAAGTGATAAAACACCTGTGTTTTCAGAAATATTAACGGGGAAATGCCTTTGGCATATGATTCCTGCTTCGGAATTACGTCTTAATCAAGGCAACATAATTTTGGATGATGAGGTACTTATTAAAGTTACTTGCCAATACGGAGGCTGCCATTCTTGAACTAGGCTTTGTTCACTTGGCATGTGTTTTTATTTTCATTTACATATGTGCAGGTTTCTAAAAAGCCATTTCCATACCCTCCAACGTTTGCCAGGTGCATGTGGCCATGCAGCAATAAAGTGTGGTCAGAATGGAAAAAAACTATTGAGAAAGAACAGAAAGGCTAGGAGAGGCTTCAGCAGTTCCCTTTTGCATGAGCCTCCAAGAAAGGGCAACATTCAGATCTCTCCTCCTTGCTGAGTTAATTGAATACAGACTACTTTTACACTTTGAACTCTGCTTGCAGCAACTGAAATAATCTGAGGACAACATAGGAAAGTAGAAGGAGCAGAGAGAAGATTTTAAAAGCATATAAAAAAGTGGGAGCCCCCAATGGCCCAGCAGATTAAATTGCTGAGCCACTGAACTTGCTGACTGAAAGGCTGGCAGTTAGAATCCGGGGAGCAGGGTGAAGTGAGCTCCCGCTGTTAACCCCAGCTTCTGCTGAAAACATGCAAATATGAGTAGATCAATAGGTACTGCTCCGGCAGGAAGGTAACAGCACTCCATGCAGTCATGCCGGCCACGTGACCATGGAGGTGTCTATGGACAACTATGGGGCAAACTGACCAGCGGTTTTCTGGTTTTGTCAACATCCCTCTTTCTGAATGTACGACGTTGAAAAATACATTATTATTCCCTCACAATTCCCCTTCAGATCTACAACTCGCATAGAATGGGGACAAATTTTCCTGACTTTGCTTTCCTATGTGCAGAGAGCATACATAAATGCGCATGAAAGAGAATCCAGTCCCTTCAGTCTCTCACTCACATACTGAAGTGGGACAGCCCAGAAACAGCTTTATTACCTCATCTGTTGTTTGTCCGAAATAAGTCTTGAATTTAAGCAAACTGCGCCTTATTGATCTAGAAGCCCTAAAACAGCAATACAACTTAGATTTAAGATCTTTGGCTTAATTGGGTTATAGATCTCTTTCCTTCCCCCTTCCTTTCTTTCCTTTGACAACCAAGTCCTTCAAATAGAAGACTTCTGTAAAATACACATTCTCCTTGGTTGTGTGAAGACTTCTCATGTTTGTACCAGTGAACTGGGAGATTTACTTTGGCCAAGTGCTCAACAGGTTACAGGCTATACTTGTTGGCTGGGTAATATAGGGAATGGCCTTTATATTAAGATTCTAGTTTTGTTTGGTGATAATGCCAATTAGTTTGACTTCCACAATAACCCAGGACATTGCTTTGCCAATACTGCTCAGACCCTTATTTGACAACCTCAATTGCATAGGTTTTTTCCTAATTGATATTTATGATTTGTCAAAACAGTGTCCTTGTCTGTAGCTGTGGTCAAGCCAATGACAGCATGAAACTGGCTTGGGTTGTGTGTCTGGCTAGATCTGACTTTGTTTGTGATGAAGAACTTGAGCTGATGCCAGCCTCCCCAGACTGCGTTGGCAGAGCTTCCTGCTGGTCGCAGTGAACAAATCTATCACACTATATACTTCCTCCCTCGGAAGCCCATAATCAGCTTGGTAGCCTGGTAGCATGTGTTCTGGCTCCAAGACCCCTTAATTTGTCTTTGCTTTCAAACTTTTTGGCAAGCCTCTTTGTGTCTATTAATTTTCTGAATCCCTGAAAGTGAGAATGGAGGGGGAGCGGGGGTTGGGGGTGGGGAGGAGAACAAATTGCATTAAAGCCATTTGTAATCATTTGAGTAACAGGGTGAGCGATAACAATGTTGTAACCAAGGTCTGAAGATGAGGAACATGCTGGTGAAAAGCTAGATTTTTGTTTACTGTCTATATTCCACACGGAGTAATAGTGTGTGCAATTACTGTGAACAAATTCCCACAGAGAAATGGGTCATAGTTGGTCACAAAATCTTGCAATTCAGTCTTCACATCATACCTGTCATTTTGGAAAAGAATGAACATGTAAATCATAAAATTCATCATGCTTATGGCTTACCTGAGAGCCAGATTTATGTGGTTGGAGTGTTGGATCGAGACTCCAGGAGATCAGGGTTTCAATCCCTATTCTATTACAGAAATCCACTGGAAGGATGACTCCCTATTGGAGAGCAGCTTAGCATTTAACATTGTGTGCCTGGAGACTGAACTTGGACTGAACTGGCAAATTATCAGTTTCTCTTTTTTAAACTTTTTGAAGATTTTGAAGGTCTTGCTAATGGAAACATATCTTGGAGCTGCCTAAAAGACCTCTGGAGAAGTGATATTCCAAGCCTACCTGCCGCTTGTTTCAAGCAGTCAGCTTTAGATGAAGATAGTAGTTCAGATACAGTCCATTCTAAAAATAAGATAACTCAGGATACACAACCCCAGGCTTCCCTTAGTTTCCATGCCAGATTTTTTAGCTATCCAGGATTTCATGGTCATGGAATGAAGGTGAATTAAAATGGACTGACCCCAACCTCTTTTATTCATACAGATCACTGGGAAACACAATTTTCATTGAGTTAGATCTGACACTTGTTTTTGACTAACTTTTGGAATCTAAAATGACCTGAGTTTTTTCTATGACATCCACCTTTTAAGGTACAGGATATCCTCCCTTTGTTTCAAAATCATACAAAATGTACATACAAAGGAAAATAAAATGAGCTGTAATTTTTTTTGAATAATCCCAATTCTCGTACCAAATCGTATGTATGTAAAAATTTTTTTTTGCTAATTCTTATTTGTATACAAGAATTCGGACTACACTTCAGAATACAATTCACTATATAGAGCAGCACAAAACTGTCAGAGTAATGTGCGCAGCGTAGCAGCAGATGAATGACATCAGTTGAGCGCAGAACGAAGGGACGTCAGAAGGGACGTCTGTTCTGCCTGCTGAGAAGATCTGTGCTGTTTGTCTAGATTGAAAGTCTTATGTCCATTGTCTGCAAGTCTGTTTGTCTTGTCAAGTAAAACTTTGTAAATACTTTTTACATCGTCTCTGATCGTCCCTTCGTTCTGCACTCAACTGACATCATTCATCTGCTACTACGCTGCGCGCATTGTCTCATGTTTAACTGAATAGCCTAGAGCAGTGGTTCTCAACCTGTGGGTCCCCAGATGTTTTGGTTTTCAACTTCCAGAAAGCCTAACAGCTGGTAAATTGACTAAGGTTTCTGGGAGTTGTAGGCCAAAAACATCTGGGGACCCCAGGTTGAGAAGCACTGGCCTAGAGACAGTATTAATCTTTTGCTGGTCCCCAGGGTCACCCCCCACCCTTCCCCACTCGAGGGAGGCTTGTTTTCAGCCAATAGGAGAGCACTGGTGCTTCCCTCCCTCACAGAGAAAAAACTTGCTGTGATAGAAGAAAACTAACTGCAGTTTTGAAATCAGCATGCCCATTTAAGTCTAAAACAGCTGAAAAATTGAACTGAACAGGAATTATGTTAAAAATCATTCCAAACTTGTACTATGTTACTACATTAATGCATACAAAGTACTTTCAGGTAATGGCATCAGCTGCGCTGAATCCCTGGAGCATGATAAAGAGCAATTATCAAGTACGTACACAACCAACCAATTGATTCCCCAATATATATAGCAAAGGCCTTTCAGGTGTTGTTGAACTAGGAATCCCTGCAACTATAATCAATATTGTACTGAGGGACCATGGGACTCAGGCTTAGAATCATAGAATAACAGAGTTGGAAGAGACCACATGGGCCGTCTAGTCCAACACCCTGCCATGCAGGAAAAGCACAATCAGAGTATCCCTGACAGGTGGACATCCAACCTCTGTTTAAAAGTTTCCAAGGAAGGAGCTTTCACCACAATCTGAGTCAGAGAGTTCCACTGTTGAATAGCTCGTATGGTCAGGAAGTTCTTCCAAATGTTTAGGTGGAATATCCTTTCCTGTAATTTGAACACATATTTCTGATGGTTTTAGGGGGTCACCACAACATGAGGACCTGTATTAAGGGGTCATGGCATTAGGAAGGTTGAGAATCATTCTTCTTCATTCACGCAGTCGTTTCCGACTCTTTGTGACCTCATGGACCAGTCCACGCCAGAGCTTCCTGTCGGCCATCACCGTCCCCAGCTCCTTCAAGGTCAAGCCAGTCACTTCAAGGATACCATCCATCCATCTCGCCCTTGGTCAGCCTCTCTTCCTTTTTCCTTCAATTTCCCCCAGCATCATGATCTTTTCCAAGCTTTCCTGTCTTCTCATGATGTGGCCAGAGTACTTCATCTTTGCCTCTAATATCCTTCCCTCCAGTGAGCAGCCGGGAATTATTTCCTGGAGGATGGACTGGTTAGATCTTCTTGCGGTCCAAGGCACTCTCAGGATTTTCCTCCAGCACCAAAGTTCAAAAGCGTCTATCTTCCTTTGCTTAACCTTCCTTACGGTCCAGCTTTCACATCCATAGGTTACTATGGGGAATACCATTGCTTTAACTATGTGGATCTTCATTGCTAGTGTGATGTCTCTGCTTTTCACTATTTTATCGAAGTTGGCCACTGCTCTTCTCCCAAGAAGTAGACACCTTCTGATTTCCTGGCTGCAGTCTGCATCTGCAGTGATCTTCACGCCTAGAAATATAAAGTTTGTCACTGCCTCCACATTTTCTCCCTTTATTTGCCATTGAGAACCATTGCCATAGGCAATGTCATTTCCTCTGAATAAATATGCTCAGCCCTTTATATGTATTTATTTATTCATTATATTTATACCCCGCCCTTCTCACTCCGAAGGGGACTCAGAGCGGCTCACAAATTCTGTATCAATTCATGTCAACCATTCCATCCACAGACTTTGGTTTCTATAGGGGTGTTGGAAGCAAACCACATAACATCATCACTTTGAATAAGATAATATCATTTTATTGTTTGGATTTAGGAGGGAATGGAAAGGTAAATTCCTTATATTGGGCTTGACATTGTTTGTTTGTATCACTAGTTAGGCTTCTGAAGTTGCAATAACAGCTTAGCCGCAAGATCCCAGCAAGCATGGTGCTTTAAGGGGTGCGTACAACTGTGGGAGATTGTATCCATACTGGCTTTGTGTAAAACAACCTAAGAAAAACCAGTCTCTAACCTCTAAGGCTTCCATGAGATCATCATGGTATAGCCTAACAGCACAAACCTTTAAATCCTGCTGCTAGGGTACTAACAGCAGATCTATTAGTTGTCCTCAAAGTAATAATTTAGGGTTTTAATTTCCTCAGTCGTCCTGGAGGCTTGCTGTGTTCAGCTAAATGATTCTCACAAAAATTGGCAGCACAAAGCCTTTTTATGGCTTGTCCCACAGGTGGCCCTTGGCAAGAGCCAGCCAAGGGAGGGAGAGAGGCAGGGAGGACAATGGCTTATCACAGTCTGTGCAATTCTCAAGCAGATTTAACCCTGTGCATCTACACTGCAGAAGTAATACAGCTTGACATCACTTCAACTACCATGGCCTAACACAGCCCAGTTTTCTCTCCCTGTTCTCTGCCTAAGGTAGGTGCTTAAAGCATGCTTGGCATTGGTGAAGGAGAACTGGAGAAACACAGGTTTTTGTTGTCAGGTTATAGCAGAGGATTTACAGTAAGCAATACAATAAAGCTTTTGCTGAGAAAGAATGGGATTCTGCTCTAACTGATCCTATTGTGGCTGTACTTGCTTGCCTAAAACAATCAACATCAATATTTTTATTAGAGTTATATCATATAGAATAAAAATATACAAAGAAAGCTATCTATATATTGTGTTGTCAAAGGCTTTCATGGCCGGGATCACAGGGTTGTTGTATGTCTTTCGGGCTGTGTGGCCATGTTCCAGAAGTATTATCTCCTGATGTTTCGCCCACATCTATGGCAGGCATCCTCAGAGGTTGTGAGATATGGATAAACTAGGCAATTTTTTTCCTTTCCTTGCCTAGTTTATCCATACCTCACAACCTCTGAGGATGCCTGCCATAGATGTGGGCAAAACGTCAGGAGAGAATACTTCTGGAACATGGCTACACAGCCCGAAAGACATACAATAACCCTATCTACATATTGTGTTGTCGAAGGCTTTCATGACCTGAATCACTGGATTGCTGTGAGTTTTCAGGGCTGTATGGCTATGAGAGAATGCTGCTGGAACATGGCCATACAGCCCGGGAAACTCACAGCAACCCAATCTACATATTACATAAAAAGAAAGTGAGTCAAAAATAGAGAGAGAGAGAAAGAATAGAGGATAAAGTAAAAAGCATACAATCTTTCCCAAAGTTTCTATAACTAAATCCTTTAAAAGATTTAGTAGACTTAATAAGGATTTAGTTATAGAAACTCTGGGAAAGATTGTTTGCTTTTTACTTTATCTTAGGCTTGCTATAAAAATACTAAACAAAAATGTACTTTTTAAATAATCTATCAGTTCTATTAGTACACATATAAAAGATAACTTGCCATACTAATTAGTTATCCTGCAGAAAGTTGTTGAAAGCTTAGCCCCAATACCTATTCATTAGTGATAATTAATGACTATTAAAAATATTTAATTCTTTCAAACACTTATAACACTAAAATTTGATTTTTAAGCATTAGAATTAACAGTTTAACACACCAGCTGTCTATTATTCTGATGCAATTACATTTTCTTTAACCAAAACCAGTTATCTCACAATATAGCGATAATGTAACCCAAACATAAAAATTCATATCCTTTACAGAATCAAAAGTTCTTTTCTCCTTTTAATGGTAAAGGTAAAGTAACAATAAAGTATGTTTGATAACCATCCTTGGAATTCAGAAAAAACAACCATATTTCAAAACCATTTAATTACTGTGAATCCTTTATACGCATCTTAATCTAAATTATACCACTATCTTCACATATATTCCCCCGATTTGTCAATAAACAAATTGAGGTGGATGCCTCACATTTAACCATAAATACTTTAAATATGGTTTTCCATATTACTCTCCAAGTTGGCAATATTTTCCAATGGCTTGTCTCATGCCAAATGTCTTTCATCACAACTTCTGCATTCTCAAGCATAATTTTCATAATTCCAGTGTTCTCGGTTGTACTAGCTTGAACTTCATCCATCCTCCTGTTCAGTTTTTCATTGAATGTTGAGATGGCATAGTCCCACATCACGTGATCTTCTTGGTTTTCTTTCTTCTCTTCTGACAACATATCTCGCTGTTCCAACACATCTAAATCTTGCAATAATTGATCAATCTCTTCTTCTCAACTTTAACTCTAGACTTCTCTTGGGAGCAGTAGGGAATGGAAAGAACTACCCTGCTCCTGAAGCAGATACACTGGCTTCCATTTTCTTTCTGGGCACAATTCAAGTTGCCGGCTTTAGCCTATAAAGCCCTAAATGCTTCGGGCCCAGCTTACTTGAGCTTATCTCCTCCTATCAGCCCACATGAGTCCTGAAATCATTGGTAGAGGCCCTTCTCTCAGTCCCACCACTGTCAGGCCCACCCAGATCCACCACTGTCTAGGCCCACCCTGGTATTCTGATCATTGGTAGCTGAATTCACCCAATGGAGTGGTTTGAACTGTTTTAATTTTAATTTTAATGAGTATTTTTGTTCGAATAGTAACTATGTTAATGTTTTTATTTCATGGTTGTTTAATGTTCTTTTGTATTTATATTGAATATTTGCCATGTTGGAAACCACCCTGAGTTCCTTCCGGGGAGATAGAAGTATACAAATAAAGTGTTGTTGTTGTTGTTGTCGTCGTCACAAGTACGGTTGGTGGAAGAGAGAGAGAGAGAGCCTTTTTGTTGTATATCAGCTTGTTCAGCCTGTTATTGTGTTTGATGTTCATGATAGGAATTTATTTATTTATTTATTTCCAACATTTATATCCCGCCCTTCTCACCTGAAGGGACTCAGGGCGGCGTACACAATTGGCAACAATTCGATGCCTACACATAATTAAAACATAATTAAAACTGTTGCCCTATAAATTAAATACTTTAAACATGGGCAAAATAGACCAATGATCAGGCCATATGAGAAAACTTAAGAGATGACCAAAAATCACTCATATAGGAATTCAAGCAACCAAGAACAGCAGCAACATTCTTCTTTCGAAAAGCATTCTTGAAAGTCATGCTTCATGCTGTACTTAGTTTCTGGCATGCATTTCCCCATAAATATCCATCTGCTTGTAAAAGCTTGGTACTTGCTGTGAAATTGGTGAGACTCCTTGGCAAAGACTATGAATGTCCTACATGCCAGCTAGGAGTCTACATAAGCTCAAACAGATATCATCTCCTTAATGGGCACAGTTCAAACCAAATTATCTATGTTGGGTGCTATTTTGATGATCTGGGGCCATCTGGTGCAGAACTGTAGAGGAACAGACCTCTGAGGCTCAGCTACAAGGAGGCTGGGAGCCAGCTTTTGAGAGTGTCTCATTTCAAGTACACATGCCATCGTTTAGGAGTAGCAAATGGTATCTTTCCATGCAATTTCTGAAAATCCTAGAATCATTGAAGTAGAATCATTTAAGCCCTTGCTGTTCCCAGAAAACAGTATGCATAGACAACCAATACTTTCATAAGGGTCTACAGTGAGGCATTCCGCTATACAGCTGTCCTACTGAATAAACGCAACAGACTTTGTAGCCGGCGAGATAGTACTGTATATGTCCCTATTTTAGAAGGAGCAAAAATTGTTGTGTGCATGCAGAGTTTGAAAGTAACTAGTTAGACCTCTAAATGCCTTGTCTCTGCCCCACTACTTTCTTGAGCTTATTTGGGGTTGGGCTTAGCACAGCAGGCTAACCACTATGTTGCAGGAAAATCCTGCCAATTAAAAGGTCATCAGTTCAAGCCTGGGTTGGGGTTGAACACCTGTCATTAGCCCAAGCTCACCTGACCACTTAGAAGGTTGAAATCAGAAATGTGAGTAGATAAATAGGTACTGCTTTTAGCAGGGAGGTAATAAAGGTGCCCTTAAGGACATTGATTGGAGGAAGCTCCTCGGCATGGAAGATGGAGCGACAGTACCCTCCCATGGCCAGTTGAGCACAGCCTCCAAGATGCCAGAAATAAGATGAGAACAACTGCCTTTTCCTCTGTTTGTGTTTGTCTGTCCTTGTTAAGTGTATAATCAACATTGAGTGTTTGCCATATTTGTGTACTCTGTAAGCTGCTCTGAGTCCCCTTCGGTGTGAGAAGGGCAGGGTATAAATACTGTAAATAAATAAATTTGGGTAACAAGATGGAAGACTCTCTCAATGGCTGTTCCCAGACTTTGGAACTTCCTTTCTAGGGAGTTTTTGTTTTTTTCTAGTGGATTTTTCTTCTAATACTCTATGCTGTTAGTTGTCTTGAGTGTCATTACTGGGAGAAAGATGGGATATAAATACATATTATAAATAGCTATTTGCATTAATTCCTTTTTCTAATTATCAGGAAGTTACAATACGACTGCAGCTTTGGTCATGCTGTAAATATTTTGTTGCATTTGTACAATTGACACCATTTTATTATGCCATTGTATACACATGGGCTTAAACATCTACAGATGTTGGTATTCATGGGAGTCCCAAGAAACAAACCTGAGCAAATACTAAGGACCCCACTGTACTAACTTAAGGCGCTTGGTTTACTTTCCTTCTTGGAGAATTTGTTTTTGAGACTGATCTCCCTTCTACTTTTGTATTCATGATCTTATCTATTTCATTTACTATTCTAGTTCCATATTCTTTCTACGAATACAGAACTAGAACTTCTCCATATGTATTTATTTATTAAATATATAGTCCAACTTTCATACAGTACTGCACCCAAACAGCTACTATGTGTTAGCAATGAAGTTACTGCTACTATTAGGAGAGAAAGTAGAATTTGGATGCTTTCAGAATTTGCTGCCCATGAGGTATTTCCTTAGGATTCAAGTTTTCCCCCCATCTGAGTAGACATGAGTAAATGAGATTTATGAATTGTGTTTTTCTCTTCTGACTGCAGCAGATGGGCAAAAAGATTGTTTTGGATTTTTTTGACACAGTTTCTGATGAAATTGCTTGTGTTTGAGTAAAATAGTAAAGTAAAGCGAAGCAAAAATATGCTCCTAGAAGTGTTTTTTTTAATCTTGAACATTTTTTTCAACAACAAGCCCTTTTAGCAAATGGTTCTGCTGGGTCAAAATAATTTAAAAGTAGTGTTTTAAGAGAAATATTTCAAGTCTTTATTCTTAAAAAATCTATGCATTTACTTGTTGAGAAGTGGTTTCAGGCATACTGTTAGTTTTGTGTATATATTCTAAATGCCATCATATAGAATCATAGAATCGTAGAATCATAGAATAGTAGAGTTGGAAGAGACCTCATGGACCATCTAGTCCAACCCCCCACTAAGAAGCAGGAAATCGCATTCAAAGCACCCCCGACAGATGGCCATCCAGCCTCTGCTTAAAAGCTTCCAAAGAAGGAGCCTCCACCACAGTCCGGGGGAGAGAGTTCCACTGCCGAACAGCCCTTACAGTGAGGAAGTTCTTCCTGATGTTCAGGTGGAATCTCCTTTCCTGTAGTTTGAAGCCATTGTTCCGTGTCCTAGTCTGCAGGGCAGCAGAAAATAAGCTTGCTCCCTCCTGCCTATGACTTCCCCTCACATATTTATACATGGCTATCATGTCTCCTCTCAGCCTTCTCTTCTGCAGGCTAAACATGCCCAGCTCTTTAAGCCTCTCCTCATAGGGCTTGTTCTCCAGACCCTCAATCATTTTAGTCGCCCTCCTCTGGACGCTTTCCAGCTTGTCAACATCTCCCTTCAACTGCGGTGCCCAAAATTGGACACAGTATTCCAGGTGTGGTCTGACCAAGGCAGAATAGAGGGGGAGCATGACTTCCCTGGATCTAGACGCTATTCCCCTATTGATGCAGGCCAAAATCCCATTGGCTTTTTTAGCTGCCGCATCACATTGTAGGCTCATGTTTAACTTGTTGTCCACGAGGACTCCAAGGTCTTTTTCGCACACGCTGCTGTCAAGCCAGGCGTCCCCCATTCTGTATCTTTGATTTCCATTTTTTCTGCCGAAGTGAAGTATCTTGCATTTGTCCCTGTTGAACTTCATTTTGTTAGTTTCGGCCCATCTCTCTAGTCTATCAAGATCGTTTTGAATTCTGCTCCTGTCTTCTGGAGTGTTAGCTATCCCTCCGAGTTTGGTGTCATCTGCAAACTTGATGATCGTGCCTTCTAACCCTTCGTCTAAGTCATTAATAAAGATGTTGAACAGAACCGGGCCCAGGACGGAGCCCTGCGGCACTCCACTTGTCACTTCTTTCCATGATGAAGACCACGCATTGGTGAGCACCCTTTGGGTTCGTTCGCTTAGCCAATTACAGATCCACCTAACCGTAGTTTTGTCTAGCCCACATTTTACTAGTTTGTTTGCCAGAAAGTCGTGGGGGACTTTGTCGAAGGCCTTACTGAAATCCAGGTAGGCTACATCCACGGCATTCCCTGTATCGACCCAACTCGTAACTCTATCGAAAAAAGAGATCAGATTAGTCTGGCATGACTTGTTATTGGTAAATCCGTGTTGACTATTAGCAATGACCGCACTTGTTTCTAAGTGTTCGCAGACCACTTCCTTAATGATCTTTTCCAGAATCTTGCCTGGTATTGATTTGAGGCTGACCGGACGGTAATTGCTTGGGTCGTTCTTTTTTCCCTTCTTGAAGATAGGGACCACATTCGCCCTCCTCCAATCTGCTGGGACTTCTCCTGTTCTCCAAGAACTCTCAAATATGATCGCCAGTGGTTCTGAAATAACTTCTGCTAGTTCCTTCAATACTCTTGGATGTAGCTGATCTGGCCCTGGCGACTTGAATTTGTTTAGAGCGGCCAGGTGTTCCTGGACAACTTGTTTCCCTATTTGGGGTTGGATTTCCCCCAATCCTTCGTCCATTCCATGTTGCTGAGGTTGAAGATGGCTTTCTTTTTCTGAGAAGACCGAGGCAAAGAAGGCATTAAGTAGTTCTGCCTTTTCCCTGTCCCCTGTCGCCATCACCCCATCTTCTCCTTGCAATGGCCCTATCGCCTCCTTTTTCTTCCTTTTTCTACCAACGTAAGCAAAAAAGCCTTTTTTGTTGTTTTTTATGTCCCTGGCAAGCCTGAGCTCATTTTGCACTTTAGCCTTGTGAACCTTTTCCCTACAGGTGCTGGCTATACGTTTGAATTCTTCTTTGGTGATTTCTCCCCTTTTCCACTTCTTGTGCATGTCACTTTTGAGCTTTAGCTCAGTTAGAAGTTCTTTGGACATCCATTCTGGCTTCTTTGCATTTGTCTTATTTTTCTTCTTTGTTGGCACTGTTTGCATTTGCGCCTTGAGTATTTCACTTTTGAAAAACTCCCATCCATCCTTAACTCCCTTGTTTTTTAATATTGGCGTCCATGGGATGCCGCTCAGTAATTCTTTCATTTTTTGGAAGTCAGCTCTCTTAAAGTCCAGAATGCGAGTTTGACTTGTCTTAGATTCAGCATTTCTTTGTATTGCAAACTGCAGGAGCACATGGTCACTTGCCCCTAAGGATCCAACCACTTCAACTATATTGATCAGGTCTTCCACATTTGTTAAGATTAGATCAAGAGTTGCTGATCCCCTTGTTGCCTCTTCTACCTTCTGGACCATAAAATTGTCTGCAAGGCAATTAAGGAATTTGTTGGACTTTGTACTCTTGGCCGAGTTTGTTTTCCAGCAGATATTGGGATAATTGAAATCGCCCATGACTACTATATCTCTTCTTTGTGCCTGTTTGGTCAGCTGTTGACAGAAAGCTTCATCAAGTCCTTCATCCTGACTCGGAGGTCTGTAGTAGACACCCACAACAAGGTCTTTTTGAGTCCCGGTTCCCTTGATTCTTATCCAGATGCTTTCAAGCTGGTTTCCCGGATTACAGTCTTGCATTTCTTCTGCAACGTAACTGTTTTTGACATATAAAGCTACTCCCCCTCCTCTCCCCTTTGTTCTATTTCTGTGAAAGAGGTTATAGCCCTCAATGGTTAAATTTCAGTAATGGGAGTCATCCCACCAGGTTTCAGTGATGCCTATGACATCGTATGTGTGCTGCTGTGCTAAGAGTTGGAGTTCGTCTTGCGTATTTCCCATGCTCTGAGCATTAGTGTAAAGACATGTAAGCCCCTGTGACCTCCCCATGAGCTGTTTATTTGGGATTATTGTGCTCTCTGTACTTGGTCCTTGCTGTGTTTGTGCAGCCCTCCGTTTAGCCTTTTGGCGGTTCCCTGTAGTCGTGGGTAATATAGTGTTCGCCAGGCTGTTGTTCCCCTCCCCCAGTGGATCTAGTTTAAAGTGCGCCTGATGAGGTTTGTGAGTCTGTGTGCAAAAAGATGTTTTCCTACTTGTGTGAGATGCACCCCATCGCTTGCCAGTAGTCCATCCTCTTGGAAGAGTAGACCATGGTCAAGGAAGCCAAAATGCTCCTCTTGACACCATTTTCTGAGCCAGTTATTGACCTGTACTATTTTTCCGGCCCTTGTAGAGCCATGTCCTACAACGGGGAGGAGGGATGAAAAGATCACATGTACATTATACAGTTTTAGCTTTGTTCCCAGAGCTCGAAAATCATTTGTGATCTTTTGAAAAGTATGCCTAGCGGTGTCATTGGTACCTACATGAATCAACATAAGGTGGGGAGGGTGATGGGGCTGAATGTACTAATGTGAATGTACTAATTTTAAATATTGATGGCATCCTTTTGGCATAATGTCATCCAGTGGATTTCCATGGCTCAATAGGGATTCAAACTGGTCTCTCGGAAGCTTAGGACTTCATCCCACAAGTGGGGGAAAGTGGAGGAACCATCTTATCCTATTCCCTCCTGTATTTCCTTGTCTTCTGGGTATAGCTGGCTATCCTGCATCCTTATTTTATTTCATATTTCGTCTTGATTGCTGTTTGTCTGTTTTTGGCATTGAATGTTTGCCATTTTTGTTATTCTTTGGAAATTGCCCTGAGTCCCTCTGGGGAGAGATGCTGCTATGGTTTCCATCTGAAGTCAGCTGAGGTTGGGGGTTGGTCGCTGGACCCTTTAAGGCATTTGTAGTATAAATGGAAGCCTGGCTCAAGCATGAATTTTGATTTGGAGAAAAGTTCAAAAGGAAGGTTCCACCAAAGGATACATCACCATCCAGTGCAAGTAGCACTTTTGTTCTGCTTGCTGTCCAGTGAGTTAAAAGCTTTCTTTAAAAATAATAGCACTTATATGTCAGAATCTTGTTGATGTCCTCCAGTGGAAATAGTTGGACATTTCATTGTCTGATGCAGACCACCCAACATCAAATTCAAGGTTAAAGAAATGGAGTTACACATGTGATATCTTTACTTTTATGCATGTGCATTGTGTTATGCATTCCGTTATACAACCTTGCCATTTGGCACAAATGTTATGTAGCATGATCAGTATGTAACTTAATACATATGCTATGCAAACCAAATGTGGAAATTCAGCTATATTGCTTATAGGGTTTTTTGAAATATTTATTGTTCTTGCAAGGCCAAGAACAAGCCATGAGAGTCAAGACAAAGATCCACCCAGAGGAAAGGTGTTCTTACCATACATCAAGGGAACCACTGACCACATAGGCAAACTGATGAAGAAGCACAACCTACAAACTATCTACAGACCAACAAAGAAAATCCAACAAATGCTATGGTCAGCGAAGGACAAGAGAGATCCTCTCTCCTCTGCAGGAGTCTACCAGATACCATGCAGCTGTGGACATTTATACATAGGGACCACCAAACGCAGCGCCCAAACAAGAGTCAAAGAACATGAAAGGCACTGCAGACTAATTCAACCAGAGAAATCAGCCGTAGCAGAGCACTTGATGAACCAACCTGGACACAAGATATTATTTGAGAACACAGAAATGCTGGACCATTACAACAACTATCATGTCAGACTACACAGAGAAGCCATTGAAATCCACAAGCATGTGGACAACTTCAACAGAAAGGAAGAAACCATGAAAATGAACAAAATCTGGCTACCAGTATTAAAAAACTCTAAAATCAAAACAGTAGATGGGAACCAACACTCTGAGGGCAGAGGACAGCTAATGACTGAACAAAGGATGCCCCCAGGCAAGAGACAAAACCTTTCCAATGCTAATTAGGGTGATTAACTGAAACATTAATGCTGGCTTCCCAGTGACAAAGGACTCTTGCCACATCCTGGACTCTACACAGATATATATTCTTTCATTTCCTTACTTAGTTTATCCATACCTCACAACCACTGAGGATGCCTGCCATAGATGTAGGTGAAACATCAGGAGAGAATACTTCTGGAACATGGTCACACAGCCCGAAAGACATACAACAACCCCAATATGTATAGTATTTAGTAATGTTGCATCAAAATAATGGCATGTTCTGCTGATATTTATCTGCAACAAATAACATTGGAAATTGATGAAGATGTGTGCTTCAAATTTAATCAATGGAAATGTTGATAGTGTAAAGGTATAGAGGGCTTAGAACTTTGATTTTTCTCTCTCCAGCTTTACATTAATTTACTGTAGACAGTACACACAATGAACATGGAACTAGTAATTCCATGTCGGTGCCCCCATCAGCTCAGCGTCTAAAACAGTGGTTCCCAACCTGTGGTCCGTGGACCACCAATGGTCCCCAAGAACTAGAATATGATCCATGACCTCACTGTTACTACATCGTTGCAACAAAAGTGACTGGTCTCGTGAATCCCTTTTATAGTGCTGAGGAACGGGGATGTTGGGAGGGGAGAGGCTGACTAGTCATGAAAGGCACGCGACAACAAGCCTCCTGACTGCTGCTTCTCCTCCTTCTCCCTCTTCCTGAGCAGAGACATTCCATGTGGAGCCTGGAAGAGAGGGTGCCTTGGTGTCTTTGTTTTTAGGCCTGATCCTGGGGTTATTTGGGGTACTGATTCAGAAAACTACATTGGATAGACCACATCAGCTCTAGATTACTAAATATGGTTTTCTGTGGGTGAACAATGGCAACTACTGGGTGGAATATGTTCTGTATCAGAAACTTGATTTGATGTGGTCTATCCAATGTAATTTTCTGAATCAGCACCCCAAATAGCCAAACTGAATCTAAAGTTGAACAAAAGCTGATTTGTAACTCTTTTGGTACTAATGTTGGGGAGTGAACCCTGGTCAAAGTGGTCCCTGGCCAAAAAAAAGGTTGGGAACCACTGATCTAGATAAAATATCCAGATCGTTCACCTCAAACATTGGCCATCCTTCAACCAAAATACCCAAACCTGATTTCAGTATAAGCTGAACTCTCAGCAGCACTTCTTGAAGCAAACTCCCTCAAAAGTACAATATTTGATAAGTGAATCTACAATTGTTGGGGTGGCTTCCACCCTGTGGTTATTTTTATGAATATATTCACTGTCAAGAAATAGCTTGTTTCCAGAATCAAACCCCAACAATTCACTGCTGGGAAGAAAGACCCTGTCTTTCAGTTCTTTGAAGAAACTCACAACTTTGTGGGGGAAATGCCAAAAATAATTAGATGGAATAGTTTTGTTTGGTTCCATTTAGGAAGCAAATGGAATTGCCGTAAGGATTTTCTCACCAGAAATCATGTGGATCAAATCAAAGCTTGGATAAGATGCATTCTACTGTGTACTGTACTTTCATGCACTCATCCACGTATACAGACATGCACTTTGGAAGATGCAAAAAATAAAAGTGCAGTATTTTTCTAGCTCATGTAATAGAATATTAAAAAGAAGAAGAAACAGCAGTCTTGTTATTTGATGGGGTCTACTAGTGAAATAATAAGTGGGCAGGGCAATCAAATTTAAAATAGTATTCCCCAAAGCAAGGTCAAAGCTGCTAAAAATGTTCATTTCATTTTTATTTGCTTTTCCTGTGAGGTATCCTCTCTGGCTATAATTTCCCATTCTTTATGTTGAGATCAAGAGATTTGTGCTGCGCGGAGTAGGACTCAATTCAGCCATCCTGGCAGCATGCCAATCTTTATTACATTATTTGTTATCCCCAACTTAGAGCAGAATAAAATAACCGCTCAACAGGAAAAAAATTAGTTACGTTTTCCCTTCTTTCCTTGACCTTGAGTTGCATGCCCCCCATGCTCTCCTCTTGCACCCACATGCAGATAATGATTGTCTGTGTTAGAGAAAATGAGACATAACTGCAGAGTTGGTGCCAAAGGAAATTATTGATCTTGTAGAGGGCAAGCTAACCAGCAGGCTAATTCTCTTTGCAATTGCAGTGTTTTATTTTGTAAAGCAAATTGAGATCTAAGGATTGTCTAGGATGGTGCCTGCAGGGCCACGTTGTTAGTAGAATCTGGGACCAAATGGATACAGAAGTCTTTGATATTGAATTTCTGCAAAATTGACCAGGTGGTAAACAGGAGTTCTTACCTACTAGAACCTTTTAGCACTGCTGGAGGGATCCCTTTTCTTCAGTTGCCTGGAAAAAGTAAAATATGCAAGCACTTATCGTATTGTTGTAATATCTAGCAGCTCTCTCTTCTAGGACCACCATAGTTGGTAATTTTCATTAATTGCGGATCCTAGCAATATTTGTTAAATGTTTCCTGCTTATAGGTTGAAATAAGTTTACTGTTTTCTGCTGAGTATGGATGGAGGAATTAAGGATGACCATCAAATGTATTGCATCTTGAATAATCTTTCTTAGCATTGTATTACATGGGCATTCAGATCCCTCTTAGGATGCTGAGAGCACAGTTCCTGGACAGAGCCTGATGAATCCTTTTGAATGACACACAGCTACTTCCAGTGAGGCTTCCCGTGTTCTCATTGCCAGCAGCAGGGAAACATGAGGGGAAGCAGGGCAGCAATGCGAAGGCAGTGATACGGGGCGCAGAGTGACAGATTCCCTCGCTGCCCCATGGATTTGGGGCAATACCAAGATAATCCCCCGGCTGTTGCCTGCAATAGACAACTAAATGTGATGATGTCCTTAGTGTGCATCCACCCTGTGGAATGAATGTAGCTTGACATCGCTCTAACTGTCATGGCTCAATGCTATGGAATCATGGGAGTTGCAGTTTTACATTTAGTTTTCTATGCCAAAGAGTTCTGGTACCTCATCAAACTACAAATCCCAGGATTCTGCAGCATTGAGTCATGGCAGTTACAGTGGTGTTGAGCTGCATTCATTCTGCAGTGTAGAGCCAGCTAGTTAATCTCACATCTGTTTCTGTTTCTATGGGGTGAAGGCTTTACATAGTAATATCTCTTTATTGCTTGAGAAAAAAATCAAGAAAAATTATAGCAGAATAGAACCATTTTGCTATTGAAGCAGCAGCAATAATGAGGGAAAATTAAGATACTGACAGATACCAGACTCGTTTTTGTTGTAAGCCCAATGTAAGCCTGTATATGTATTTTTATGGTCCGTGTCGACAGTGGAATTCATGTGGAATTCATGTCCACGTTGAGTTCCTGAATCTTGTCCTTGCATCTCCTGCTGCAGGTGTTGCTCTCATGATTATTTAAGGGCAGAGGGACAACAGGGAACAACTAATTGTGCTCCAACAGTCAACCTTAGGATGAAAATGCATCATGCCCCTGCTGCCCTCCCACTGAATTATAATGGGCATCCTAGTACTGGAACTGATAAAGTAAGGGCTCAGTAAAGTGTGCACTGAATTTACCTGGTGGAACAGGATCTTTGACATTATAATAGTCACCAGGGTAGTTCAGGGAAGCTATTCATAAAGATATTCACTAGGGTATTCTTCACTTGCCTGCAAGAGGAAGAAACAATGGGCTGCAGTTAAAAGAAGAGAGCCCTTTGAATATCCTCCCTAGGATTTTGTCTGTTCCTACAAAACAGACCACTAATTATGTGTGTGCGCATGTGTGCGTGTGTGCGTGCGTGTGCATGTCATTGCATTTATCTGTCCAGCTATCTCCCATCATCAGGAAATCATATGCCCTGTAAAACATGGATGAAGGAAGGATGGAGAAAAGTAACACATTGGAAGCAGGCTAGAACTGGGTGTAGAAGACGGAAGTCTAATGAGAGAGCAGGAGAAGAAGAGAGAGGTTCCAACCAAGTGGACATAAAAGACTGAATAGGCATTTATGACACGACAGACCACTTGCTCTCTGTAAAGCACTCAGGTTAACCTTTATGTTTTAACATTTGTATATTGCAAATTTTTAGCTGTACTCTCTTTAATTTTTCTAAGTTGTCTTGACTCCCAGATTGGAAATGCTAGGATAGAAATATGATGGTGGTGGCAGCTATTCATTGGTTATGAAAATATAAGTCAAGCTTATGATTTTGTAACTGTTGGGGATTAATGCTTACAATTATTAATGACCAAATGTAATTCCCCAACTGATTTTTTTCAGCCTGGCAGTGCCCCAACTTAGTAGGGTTGGAAATCAGGCAGAATGGAAAAATAGCTGGCTGGTGACAATCTCATTTTGACAAGTCTTTGGAAGCTGAATGACTCTGTTTACACTGCAGTATTATGGAACAGTGTAACAAACTGAAATGTCCAAAGAAAAAGAAGAAGAACGTAAAATAGCTAAAGAACTATTGAATTACAATCAGGGAAGAGTTTTCTTGGCCTTCTGGCTTTCTCACACAAATAAATCATTCATACTGAGGGAAGTTTAAATTGGTCACTCCACTTCCTATTGTGGCTATAAAGGGACCAAGAGGCAAGAATGCCGGCCTGGGGAACGCAGTGCATAGCATCAACTAGGCTGCAGCAGATGCTCTACAAACTGATGGATCGGATGCTGTTCCCATTATAGTCAAGGACAGAACTCCCATTGACCTCAGTGTCTGTGTTAAGGAGGGAAGATGTGAGTTTAAGTTTATGTGTTTTTCACCTATTCATGTTATGCCATTGAATTTGAAGTACCTCCACTCTTGTTTATGGTCCATTTTTCATTGGTCTACCCAATGAGAAACAATCTGGATTTCTTGACAAAGACAGCTATTCTGACAAGCAAACATTTTAGCAGTTGGATAACTGAAGGAGTATATTCAATGATTTCTAGTTCTTACTTTTTGTACTCTTGACAACACTAGCTATGTTTGCATTTCACAACAAGCTAAAATTATAAAGCAGGATGGAGTGGCTGAACAAATGACCAATCTTCCATTCTGACTTGCTTCTCATCTTACAAGCCAGATAAATAGCTCATGTTTTGTTTATTTCTCTGACTTGTTGGGAAAGAAACACAAGAGAGCCAATTTCCCTTGGATTTGGAAGGCAAAATAAATGAACCACAGGCAGGAATGTCCGCAATATGAGCAATAGGAGTGTCTGAATGGCGTTCACCAGCATCTGTTCATGAACAATGAGCTAGAATTTCCCTTAAACCATAGGATGTTGTGTTATCTGAACTTGATTAATACATACATAGGAAAGAGAATCAAATTTGGTTTTCTAAACCACCAAGGAAACATAACAATTTCTTCTTACTTCTCCCTTAGAGAAACTTTACGGTACCTTTTTTGTTGTGATAAATAAACCACATTATTGTTAATCTTGGCAGAAGAAAATGCTCTGCTCAGTGGTAGAAACTGAAAAGATGGATAAAATTCAGATAACATTTAGTTTTAGCTTTTCCAAAGAAAATTTACTATCTCAATAATGTTGTACATCTCAGAGTTTGGAGGACAGATCTTTTCCATGCTTGTGGTCATCATCTCAAGTACAAACATTTGGCAAGAAATATTCAATATATTTACAGATATCTGAGCGCTAAGGATCCTTTCCTTGTCTATCTCAACAAAATCCAAACAAAGAGGATATTTGTTAATAGAATAAGAGAAGCAAGTACTTTACATTTGATCTTAAGTCCTTATCAGTTTTGGAATGCCATGAGTATGTCTGGGTAACAGTAATTAAAAGGCAGGTTGTTTATTGTAGTGCTGCAAAGGAGGGGATATATCTAATAAATTCATTGGTATTTATTCATTGGGAGTTCTTTATAAAACTCTGGAAAACAAATTCTCAAGATGATATACTATTCAGCCTCATTGCCTGTTTCTATTTGAACAATATTCACTTTCTCGCCCATTTTTTACTGTTAAAAAGCTTCCTCCGGTCATAGTCCTTTTACAGGCCGGGTGAAGTCATTTTCTAGCCAACAATACAAAACATGAAGGATTAATTTAGCAGCAGCATAACAGTTATTTTGTCTGGATGCATTCAACAGGTCAACCATAGGCCACCTGTTTACAGAATGTTGTTGTGGTTAGTTAGGTAGAATCCACATGAATGATCTGAAGAATTAAACAAAGACAAATAAATAAAGGAGGTATGTGTAAACACATGGAAAGTGTGATGGATAGTGGCCATTTAGGGATAACCTAGCCATGCATGCTTAAGAAATACCTTTCTGAGTGTAAATTTAATTAGCATCTGGAAATCAACAAGCCTAGAAAGAAGGACAATGTGCTTTTAAGTGGTAGCATTAAGGTCCTTTTCTTTGATGCATAAAGATAAATGAAGCTTTAGTTTCTGGGGTGAAATTACCTAGGTGTCTGTAAAATGCTTTGCTTTGGCTAGAATTAGATGAAATACTTTAATTCAAGGTCAGGTTGTTTCTGTTTATCTTTTTGCAATGAAATGGGTTTGGAAAAATGGCCATGTTTGCACTGAAAAATATTTGTACAATTTGACTAGTGCCAATTTCATTTCCATAGTAATCATATTTTTTCTCTGGCAAAAGGCTCTCTGCCATTAAGTATCTATTTCATATACACAAAATTCAAATTCCTCATGTTGGCTATAGCCCAGCTTACATCTTTGTTTATTGATGTACTGCTAAAGTCAATGGGATTTAGACAACCATAACTGTGGGCAGAATTAGTGATTGTCCTTAAGTGTAGGACAGGAGACAAACTGAAAAGTACTGTTAATAAATCTCAATGTTTTTGTTTCCCCAGGTTTGTTAAAGGCATACTGTAAATTGACAAACATTGACATTTGTATGAATAAGTTGTCCTAACCACATCTTTGAATTGATGAGCACAGAACATAGATAAATGGATCACAAAATTACGATATACCAAGATATTAGAGAATAGTGAATGCAGCCTTGCCCAGCATTGTTGTTTTCCAGATGTGTTGAACTACAATTTCAATAGACTCATGAAGTTGTGGTCCAATATATCTTGAGGTCATGACATTAGATACTGTAATGTTATAGTGTATTAATGCAGCTGATCTTTCACTACTGTGGTATTGCAAATGGGCAACTGGATTACCAAAGGATTACTTTCTAGTGCTAGTGTCATCATTGGGACCCTTGTGCCTTGTAGGTAGTGGAGTTAGATTCAGACTGAATTTAACTTCTTGTCATAGAAGAGGAATCACTCCATCTTTTTCCACTGTGGGGGGACTGGCAGTGACCCATTATTCTATCAGGATGGTCACTGGTTGTTCCCATGGCAGTGGACTGGTGAACATGCTCCAGGTTTCAATCTGAAATTGCTTTAAGGTTCAGACTAAAATTCAAAGCAGATTCATGATCCTAGTGACATCAAAGCCATCAACCATTATTGAGGGCAATGTGCTTGTTCAAACCACAGCAGGGATATTGACTTAATGAATAACCAAAAACAGAAAGTATGTTACTATAATCATCAGCAAAAGAGGACACAGACTAACGTGCTAATCTATATGTATAGATTCAAACTTACAGTAATCTAAATGGGAATGTGTAATACATCATCTCACCAAAGTAAGGAAGACCCTATGGACTTCTATGACCTGTTTCCAAACAGAAATCAGTCCTCTGTAAAATAGAAATATATGGCTACCACTACTCACAATCAAGAACCAGCCAAGAACACTTCCCAGCTCCTCCTTTTTGCAGCCTATTTTTCCTAAGCTGCAACTTTGCTTTCTTGAGATTGTAGCCAGCTTCTCATTCCTAGGCTTGTCATATGTGCTCCTAGGTCATGTGTTCTCCTTCTGGTATTTGGGTCACTCCCGCCCACAATCGCCTGCTGCCAATGGCACTTCTGAATGTTGCTTCCTATGAACTCCTTGTTGCCATAGAGGAAATAAATCCCCAGGTTCCAGCCAGAAAAAAAATCTTCTACTTATGCTGAAAAGAATCTTTTAAGAGCCATGGCCAATGTACAGCTCTCTTTTTGTTGGGTGAAATGATGATGATGATGATGACGACGAGGACGACGACAATGGTTGTCTTTATACTCTACTTTTTCCTCAAAATTGGTGTTCATGGTGGCTTAAAATGAAAATGCGTATAAGATGTCTAAAGCAAATATAATATGAAAGTTTTTTTAAAAAATGAAACTATTTACAGAATTAAGTAATGCAAGCTATAAAACAGTTAAACAGTACAATAGTACAGTCTTTAAAAATGTTGAGCTCTGAAAGTCTGTTGGAAGCACAGCAAGGTGAGGGCTATTCTGGCTTTTCTGGGATGGGAGTTTAAGTCCCTGGAGTCAGCCACTGATAAGGTCTTAAAACCCCAACCAGCCATGCCTTTGGAAATGGTGGAACTGGAGCAGGACCTCTTCTGAGGATCTTGAGGATTCAGTAGGCTCATGTGGGGAGATGCGCTCTGTTAGACAGCCTGGACCTAAATAATTTTCATGACACACAAACATATAAATAAACTCCCTAGAAAAGTAAGAGACCATTCACATTAAGTTGGGTCTAAAATTATTTCTAGAATTCTGTGCAGGGAATCCCCTGGAATTGAGTAGGAGAAGGGAATAGCAGTGGAGTGGAGGCTAAAATGGTTGGTCCCCATCCCCCCTGAACAGTGTACAGATGGATTATTTTCAACCATCACTTCAGCAATGAATAACTACTACTTTAAATGGGCAGTGAAGTACATGAGGAGGGGGAGGAAGTTAGGAGAGTTCTTTGTTTTGTGATAAATTTAACGTGCCTGCAAGAAAGCGGCTGTACAAATGTCTTTTATGAGTAACAGTTTCCATCCATTTAATAATGACCTCGCTTTTCTCATGAGAATAGCACAATTATCAATCTGTCACTACATTTTGTCGTAGGGCAAGATAGCACTTCCTGTTAGGCTTAATCATTTCTCCCATCTGTGGATTGTGAGTCTCTCCGGAAGACACCTGCTTTCTCAAATGTTGTTTTTATGGATCTGATCCACTGCAGTCGATTGTGGGAGCGGTTTTGTGGAACTGGTTGTGTTTTAGGAAGAAGGGTGGGATGATGGCTTCCTATCAGGCACGTAAGTCAGTAAAAACAGCCACTAATTAAAAGCCAGACGTAGTCATGAACACTGAATATCTACACGAGACTGTCTTAAATATATAAAGGAAACATAATTAATCTAATAATGTTCCATGAAACTGTAGATGGCATCTTTTGATTTAGATGGTAGTGGAGGTTTTTTTTTTTTTTTGCTGTTGTTTCCTTGCTTGTTTTTGGATTTTTTTTTTCTAAGCAAGAACACCTAAAGATACCTTATGCTGAACCATACCATTGGCTTATTTAGCTGAAAATTCTTGACATTTACTAGCAGGGGTTTTCCAGAAATTAGAAAGGGATTTTTCTAACTATACCTCAGAGACATTATAGTTTAAACCTGGGCCTATTACATGGAAAGAATATCCAGTGTGTCCAAATGAGTGATGGAGAGAGCCTGGGGGGTTGTAAGATGGCAGGAGGCTATGTATCATATCCAGTGCACAGGAAAACTAAGGTTTGCTTGATGGATATTTTCCCTGAATATTTTTGAACCATGGTTGGTTGAATCTGTGGGTGCAGAACCATTGGATACTGAGGGCCAACAGTATTGTACCATTGAGTTATGATCTTCCAAAAGCCCTTAACATGTTTGAAGCTCCATTGGCTTTAATTGAGAAGTAGGGCATGTGTGTGTGTGTGTGTGTGTGTGAGAGAGAGAGAGAGAGAGAGAGAGAGACAAAGGGTGTCATGGGGAGAACACAACTAGGGTTCTTTATGGTGAAGGGCTTTCAGACTTCCAAAACTGGCACACTTTAATGTACTGAGGAGACTACATATCTCAATGTTTTCCTTAAAAAACAAAAAACAACCTTGGGTCCTATGTTGGGAGAAAGGTAGGGTAGAAATAAAATACAAAACAAAATAAAAATATGAGAAACCAGTAACAACCACTAGTCACTTATACGTGAAAAGCTTAGCATAACAGGGAAAACTCTAGTGTTATTAAACTTCCGAGCGAGACACAAAAGCTGTCTAGTTGAAATCTTGAGAGAGTGCCCATGGGGCAGGAAACAGCCCGAAGTGCATGAGGACATTCATTTCATGAATGTAAGTCACGGTGTTGTGTGATGGTGCTACATTGTTCCTGAAGAAACAGGAGACAGTTTTTCCAAGCACTTGCAAATGGGTGTGCGTGAAGCAGGGTGTTGGGGTTACTGAAATGCAGAGGGCACTCTTAAGCTGTTAAATCTTTATTTGAATGGCGTATATGTATTTATGTTAGAATCCTGTATCAGCTCCTGAGTGAATCAGCTATTTAATGTTTGTGAATACAAATGTTACAGATTAATAAATCTAAGTAATTGTTTTGTGTTCATATTTTCGACTTGAGTCAAGTCTACACTGACTGCTTTGATATCCACATGGTCCAGCCAGATCAAGACCCTGCTAGGCCATCAACTCATCCTCCATATCACTACCACCACTTCCAACCAGCCATGGAGCTCCATTGTGGGCACCCTGTTCCAACATCAGCAGAGCTGCTGCACAACCAGCAAAAAGGAGGGGTGATCTCCCCTCCTTCTTGCTGTTCTTGCAGGTGGCTTTGCTGGTGTCAGAATGGGGTGATAGAGATGACCAAGAGCTCAGATGGAAGGAGCTGGCAAAACCACTGCTGAGTATTCCTTGCCTAAGAAAAGCCTATAAAATCCATGGGATCGACAGGCGACTTGAAGACACATTCAGACACACAATCTCTTATGTGCTCAGGCGGGAAGTTCCAAGGAAGTTTTTAACAACTAAGTGAACCTGAACCAAATGATAATTTAATCAGTTTATCCTTCTTCTCATATAGACAGCCCTTAACCCTCATCAGACAAAGCAATCAAAAAGAGCTGCTTTTTGTTTTAATCACACTAATCACTACCGTTTGTCTCTTAAGCACTTTTTGACTCTGTGACACTTGGGAAACTATTTTGCTTCTGGAGGCAATTCAGAAGTGAAATATCCACATGTAATAGATTGGAGTAGTGGGGAGGTGCATACTGTAACGGGAACAGGTGCAGACATCCTATTGTTTCCCCTATCTTTAAAGATACTGTGTGTTTGCTTTTGTGAGACAAGTGATACCATATGGGACCTAATAACATGTAAATTTCAGGATTTGCATCCATGCAGGGCAATCCAGGGGAGGCAGTGCCAATTACCTGAGTCCAGTGGTTGGAAGGTTGCATTATTTTTGTTGTTTGGGCGCAGCAGCTCCAAATCCTGTACTTTTTGATCAGGTGATCAGAAAATCCAAGAAAACATTTCCCTTGTATAGATCTAGAGCTTTATATTCTGCTTTTGTTTATTATTTTTGACAAGATAATGTAAGCACTGGTATGCTTTAGTTTGTCAAAGCATTAAACTGTTCAGAACATAGGAACAGATTTTTGACAGGTATGTTGTCTGGTCGTTATATTTCCTTGCTGTAATGGCATCACTGTGCCTTATGTCTGTAATAATTGTTATGGTCCTTGTTGCTTCTCAGGCCCTTGTTCTGACATTTGAATTATCACAGAGTTTATTTTAGAAATCACATTTTGAGCCTTGGATTTGATGACAGCACATAAATGCTTTGCTAGAAACAAAGATTTATTGCATCAGATTTTATTACTAGCCATCCGCTTCTACTCCAATATTCTCTCTTCTTTGAGGATTAGGGTTAGCCTTATAAGTAACAACATTGTTAGGAAGAGCGACGAGAGATTAAGAATGGGGGACTTCATTGATCTAAGTGTTTCCGTATAAGGAGTCCTAAATATTCCATAATAAGTGGTAGCTCAACTTAGCTTTGAACATAATGACTCTGCGTGGAAGCATTTGAATTATGTCCCCTTGTGCAAGATTTTCTTCTTCTTTTCTACCCAAGGCAGAATGAGATTGATATCAGATCCCTCACCATTTATTCATTCCTGTTGTACGTGAACAATATACTAATCTTGAGTGTCTACCTTGCTTGGCTGTATATGTATTTAAATATAATGTGACTCTTCAAACAAGTTTTTAAAGTTGAAAAGCCTGACCTATCTGTCAATTAGAAGACTCTTGTTGGCTGAGCCTGTGCATCACTTTGGAACAAATGCACATGCTTTTTACTGAGTCAGTTCATTAGTCCATCCAACCTAGTATTTTAGCTTTAACTTGGCACTATCTCTTCAGAGGTTTGGACAGAATTCTTTCATCCCTTCTTGGAGATGTTTGAGATTTAGGGCTTGTAAATCACCTAGAGCATCTTGAATGGAGTGCGATTAATAATTAATTAAATGATGATGATGATGATGATGATGTCCGGACTGGTAACTGCATTCAATCATCTATATTTACTGTCACCTTGAGGTGTTGCTTTCCATGGTCAAATTCATGCATTTTCTCAAAATGTAAATAAATGCCTCCTTCTTCCTTATTAATTATTGTGCTGAGTGAGATTAACACCCCATCCCCCACAGAACAACAGCACCCATGGGCACCTTAAACGAATCCTCATCTTTCCCAATCCTCTTTCCTTCACCTCTGTCCTCTTTGACACAGAACAGTTTTGCAAGACAATGGAGTGAGACAGTCATTGCTTCCAGGCCTGGCAGATAGTGGGTACATACTGGCATGAGCATCTTCAATATTGTATTTATCTTCATTCGAGCAAATTGTGCCGATTTGACAATCTGTGACCCTGTGATTGTGCTTCCGCTTACCTCATAACCTTAGTGTTGTGGATAATTTGGAAAGTGAGGATAAAGAGATGCTCGTAGAAGGCTCAGCAGTCGAGTTGGATCCTTACAGCTCCCTCAGCCAAGCTTTGAAGCAGCACCCATGGAAGGAATTACTACTTCTCAGTTTGCAGAACAAGTGCAAGCTAGTTCCTCTGAGCAGATGAAGGAAGAGTTAACTGTTCCAGCTTTTGTGGACCCGTGAAGAAGGAGGTCTCAACTGCGCAGGTCTTTGAGACTAGCTGAGGAGAGAGCCAGCAAAAGGTAACACTTGTGAGCTTTGGATTTAAGAAGCTCAGGATTGGCACTTTGTTGCTGGCTGCAATATAAATTCTAGAAGCTATGAACTTGGACTCTTGCTATCTCGTGTTCCTGAACTCTGGACTTACCTTGGACCCCAGCTTATGGATTCTGATTCAACCTTGTATTCTGGACACTCTTGCAATTGGCTTACGACTCTGAAATAAACATTTGGCTCCTCTGTTGTGTTATCCTGCTAATGTTTGCACCTCTGTTGGACTATCGGCTTGACCACGGACTGTTGATTAACATTCAGCTGCTATTTGGGGGCTGAGGCTTCTGACATCTGCCTTTTAGCTCTTCCACTGTTCTGTCATATTTAATTTTATTTTTTATAGATAATTTCACAGTTTTGGCAATTAATGCAAAAAGTCAATATAACTGTAAAATATTAAATAAACACAAAATGGATAGTTCAGGAACAGAAAGGGAGAGAGTGAAAGAAGACCAGAATCCCACCCCCTGTCACTTTACTGCTGAAATGCCAGCATAAAAGTGGAAAGGATGAAACACACAAGGTAGGTGATGGGATTGTTTCGGGATTGTAATCTATTAATGAGTATTGCTGTCACATACTGGAAGATGGTTAATCCTGGGGAAGAGGCAGACCAGAAGTGGGATGTGCACAACCACCCGGCTTCCCCCGTACTTCTCTATGGAACACAGGAAGCCTCCCGTGTTCCCAGGGAAGTATCCAACACATTGCCTGGACGCTTCCCCTACGGAGTTCCGCTGGAAGTTGCCTTACGTTGTATGATGGTGTCTGGCAGGCTCCATGGAGGAAGTGTCCTGGCAGTGTGGTAGGATGCTTCCAGTACTCCGTATGATGACGTGGTAAGACATCAGGGTTCAAATCCTTTGGGTGACTATGTGCTGGTCACATTCTCTCAGTTTTAAGAAAAGCAATGGCAAACCTCCCTGAATCAGTCTTAGCATGAAGAGCCTGTGATAGGATACCATATGTCTGACTTCAATTGAAGATTCAAACAAATCGCCACCATCTGTTTTCTCCTAGAACATCTCAAGTTGCATAGCCACCATTAAATTGAGCACCTGGCATCCCAAAAGAGATATTTGGGAAGGTCAGGAACCCCCTCCCTCCTGATCTTCAGAAAGAGAGTGAAAATGTGGCTTTGGGGTCAAACTTTTGGAGAATTATTATAGTGCAATAGATGGATTTGGAATTATGTGCAATGACTATTAGAATGTCCTGGATTATAATTGCAGATAGTGTGATTTAATAGTGATTTTAATGTTTTTAAATGTTTTAATGTATTTCAATTTTGATCTTAGTTTTAATTTAAATGTTTATTTTAATTGTATATTGTTTTTAAGGCATAGAATTGTTGCCTATCTGTAAGCTGCCTTGAGTCCCCTTTGAGGTTGATATAAATATAGTAAATAAATAAATGTAAATAAATAAATATTTTCAATTAGCCAGATTGTTATATTGCAAGTGGATAGGACCTACCAACACTGTGCCTAGTGACCGTATGAATTCCTAACAGGCTCAAAAATTCTGTAACAGCCACTCAAGGACCGGTACCCTTACGTTACCTGAAAATAATTTACATTTCCATCCTGCCTAAGCAGCCCTATGGGAACAACTGCCTTATAAAGTCAAGGAAGGATTTGTCTATATTATGTGCACTGCCATTTCCGGTGCCGCTGCAGTAGCTTTGATCCTAAATATATGTACATTGTTTTTTTCCAAGCGAATAAAGAAATTCTAATCAAACTAAAAATAAAATAGAGCATGACCTTCAAGACAGATTTCCTAACTCAGCCAGCCCCACTTCAAGGCAGCGGCTGTTGCTGCTTTTCCTGGCTGCAGAAGCACACACACACACAGAGGTAGAAATGAGCAATCAGCTTGTTTATGGCAAGTTTTAGTGCTTCAGTGCTGTAGTAAAAAAAAGGTTTTGGCAGATGGAGCTAGGTCCTCATGTATATCCCTACTTTCTGCTTGGTTTTGCCCCATAAAACCCAGGCTCTTGTTGACAAGAATTAGCAGCTTCCCAAGGTTTCTGCTGATTTTGAGGAATCAACCCCTTGCCGCTTGGTGCTCGCACTTGGAGTGCTGCTCCTCCTTTTCACTTGCTCTTTGCAAAATGACTGCTCCCTACGTGCCATTGAGCACTTGGATTAAACACCTGCACTAAACAATTGGCAGAGCCCAGAGAGCTTGTTAGAGGCTGCATATCCTGTGTGGGAATCACTTCAAGTGAAATTAATGATTCTTCTCGGCACGCAAGACTTTTTCCGAAAGAAAAATCTGCTTTTTAAAATACAATTAATCTGAAGGAGTCCACGTACACAATACGGTACTGCTCATTTGTCCTCCACATATTTACAACTTTTGTCCAATTGACATTAATATTGTTTCAGTCATAAAGAGCCTGGTACTACATAGGGATCTCATGAGATATAGACCTATTTGCTGCAGAGATGTGAATGTCTGGTGCTGTACAAAGTCTGTGCAAATGAAATCCAGTAATCTCGCATTCTTAGTCACCAAGGAATTGAGTGGCATATATCACTCTGCCAATATTCAAGGAATATCTGTTCTTTTATTTATTCTGGGAATGAGTCTACACTGGCTGCTTAAGCCAGGGCCAATCTGGAACATAATGTTGTGGACTGGCCCCAGGGCAACTGTGGGGTAGTCACACACACCTGACTGAACCCGCTGTGGCACTGTGTTGCTGTACATACAGTCTAGATGGGCTTAGACTGCTGGACTGTCACCTAATTCTCTGTGTTGCTGCCACAACTCTTATGCAGACATGGATCTCTATGTAAGTAGAGGGGCCGGGCTATGGCGCAGGCTGGTTAGTAGCCAGCTGCAATAAATCTGCAATAAATCACTCTGACCATGAGTTTGAGGTCAGCCCTTGGCTGAATGAGCACCTGATGATTAAAATAAAATAAATAGTCCCTGCCCGTTGCTGACCTAAGCAACCTGAAAGATAGTTGCATCTATCAAGTAGGAAATTTAGGTACCACTTATATGTGGGGAGGCTAGTTTAACTAATTTACGACACCATAAAAAGCGTTTGGAATGAGGAAGTTGGCATCGCAGTGGATGATGAAGCAGCTCCTCCCCCTGTGGCTGGAATCAAGCATACCCTCAGGAATCTGGAATCTGGAGAAGTTTAAATTGCCTCTTTGTCTGTCTCTGTTCTATGTGTATATGGCATTGAATTTTGTCAATTATGTGTACATTGTGATCTGCCCTGAGTCTCCTTCGGGGTTAGAAGGGCGGAATATAAATACTGTAAATAAATAAATAAGTACATGGCCATTGCCTGTTATGTCTGTGATGCCATCATGGGGTGCCCGTGCATCCAGCAAGAAGGGGATATATTGTCCTTTTTGCTCCTTTTTGCTGGTTTCGCGAGTGCACCATTCTGACATCAGCAAATGTGATGGCTGTGACCTGATTGTTGCAGGAACTTCTGTGGCCATCACGGATTAACAGCAAGGATGCAGGCAAATGATCCTTTCTTCCCAAAGTGGTCCATGCAGGAAGAGGGTGATGGCTGCAGTATTCATTTGGACAGGGATCAGGCTGAACCAGAACAAGATGTCCTCATTGCCCCAAAGCTACAGGATACTGCAGAGTTTCCTGCAAATTTAGGAGTATCTCCCAACTGCTTAAAGCACGGCAAAATTGGATTAAGAGAAGAAACGCAGGATACTTACCAGAAATCAACATATGTTATGGGTACAGCCAACATTGGATTCAAGGTCCCCTTTTTCTTGTTAATGCAGACCTTTCCTGGGATGTCATTTTGGAAATCTGAACTCTGTAATTTTTTACTGGAATAGAAGAATATAAATGCATGTGTATGCATGGATGCGCATGCACATTTGTGAACACACACTAAATTGAACCAGGCTTCTCTCTCTATATGCAAACAGATTTATACATAGAAAGGAATGAACTATTAGATAAATGAAAATTTACCAGTTGGGGGATTCTGGTAGCTGTAGTCCAAAAATATATTTTCTATCTCTACTCATGTAACATATTAGAAAATAGAAAATTGATTTCTTGCATTTGGTCATTTATCTAATAGTGCATTCTGTTTCATTTCTGCATTATTTAAAACTTCAATAACCCTCTATATGGACACACGTATTCATTTTAGCTTATATACATTTTCTTATGCAACTCAGCTTCTCTTATATAATGCTTTTCTATATGTTTCACCTACTAAGATGTATAACTTCCTCTAATAATAGGATTGGACCAAGTTAACATAACTTTATTCCTTTGTGATACAACCATGGAAAAGCGCAACTGATATCACAATACAGTCATAGTATGACTGTGATGGTGGTAGACAGACATTTGGTTTCTTCAATAAATCACCTACTGAGGAGACAGTGCTACCAGTTGTTCCTTTCCATGGTTGTACTGTATTGATGAGCAAAGACAGACTTCCAGACAAGCCCTATATCCCAGGATCTGATCCCAGGTTTTCTGTTTATCCCAGATTATCTGGCAGTGCGGACTCATATAATCCAGTTTAAAGCAGAAAACCTGGGATCAGATCCTGAGATATAGGGCCTATCTGAAAGGGCCCAAAGTCTGGCAGTTCCAAGAGATGCATAGCCTAGATTCTATACCAAGCAGTCAGAGTGCAATGTTCTGCCAATAAAAATCATGTAAAAGAGGAGATACATACTCTGAGGAATTGGCTTGGTCTTTTAGCAGCTGCATTCTTCACCACCTGAAATTTCGGGACACTCTTCAAAGACAGGGCCAAACAGAACATATTTCAATAACTCATTCTTGACTTGGGCTTAATAACACATTGCTATGACCAGATCTACCTTCTCAAGAAATATGTTGAATTTGGTACATCAGTTGAAGATGTATACAAACACGCAACAGTGAGCTGATCATCCACGAACAAAACTTGATCCAGGAGTACTTCTAAACCTGGAATGAGTTTGAGTTTTTAAGGAGAACATGGCAGCACCCAAACAAGGATGGATTCTTATATCACAGCTGGTCATCCTACTGACAAAAACCATTTCTGTCTTGTCTACATTAAATCCGAGGTCTTAGTCCAAATCCAGACTGCTACGAATCTCAGATCTCAGTTCATAATGTCCATAGACAGGGATGAGATGGAAAGAAAATATAGCAACGATTTTCAGCACACGTTAGCTTCTCATCTACAAGGGCGGGGGGATAACTTTTCAGATATTGTTGGACAGCAAATCCAAGCAGCCCAGGTCAACACAGTCATGGTGAAGAATGCTGAGAAAAAATGTTTGAAAACTCTGCAGTTTTCAAAAACTATTTGTAATCTGGGACTTATTTTGGACAAAATTCGCATGTGTAAAACAATCATGTATGAATTTTGTTCACAATAAGTCTGAACAGTGAAGTTTCTTGTAAGTCGAGGCTTCTTCTCACCATTGTTTCTTTACATTTGAAAAATACGTTTTTCAACCTGTTCTAAATATTTTTCTATGATGATGATGATGATAATGATGATGATGATACCCTACTTTTTCTCTTCACAAAGGAGACTCAAAGCGGCTTCCATCCCTAAATGCAGGACTTTAAAGAAGATGAGAAGGGGTAACGTCATTCTATCATAATCATCTCTGTAATTCTTCGTGCTATGAAAACTGAAAACATTACTTGTTGCTTCCTTCAAGATAGAAAACAGTAAATAATTACACCCACACATCAGTCACCAGTACTGAAATAGGAACTATATTATTATATAATATTATACAGGGAAGAGTATTATATAGTGATACAGAAGCGGTACTGAGATTTTAAGCCCCAAGTTACTTATAGCTATGCCACTTCCAGCCGCTAGGTTGTAGATACTAAGGCAATGACAAAGTGGATGGGGAGACAGTACTTTTTCTATTAAAAGTTACAGCTTGTAACGTCCAGTTAAAAACAATTTTTTAAAAAAAAAAATCAAGTTCTCTTTAAGAAACCAGAAAGAATTCACTTGTAGAGAATTACAAATGGAGAAAGCAATTAGTATAGTAACTGTGGATACTTATTTTTGAAAATAACTTTTGAAGCAATTTTCTAGATATCCCAGAGTTGGAGAATTCAGGACTGAGACATACGTGGCTCTCTAGCTATTGGACTGCCATTGGCTTGTTGACTTGGGTTGATGGAAGTTCTAGCTGATGGAAGTTCCAGTTCCATTGGAACAGTCATATATTCCCCAGCTCTTTAGTAGGAGAAAGCCAATAGATTCCAAAAAAATCACTCTTGCTGTTTCTTGGACGGGTTTACATGGAGCTCAGCATGGCATAATTAAAGTTTGCATCACTATATTAACCATGTTTTTAAATTTTCTCCCTTAGAAGTTAATAGAGTACTTGGCTAGAAATGCTACTTTTATCTTTTTGAACATGTTTATACATATTAATATATATTCTATACTACTTTAAGACTGTAATTTATCAAGGCAACAACATACATTTCTTTTGGAATATGTTCATAATTTTTTAAGTTAATGGTTTCATATCTCTTGTGGTTTCAATAATAAATACAACAGGTAGCTTTTTACTCCCTCCCACTCCAAATTTATACTCTTTTTTGTTCTGTAGACCTAATGTTATCTCACCAGTTTGTGTTAATAAAAATGACATAATTTTTGCAAATGGAAGAATGACATTTTGCAAAAAAGAGGCCTGTAGATGGTGCTGTGAACTAGGAGGAAAAACTAGATTTGTAATGAAGTTATCTCTCCTTTTAGTGAATCTTCTGCAATTTAAAACTCGAATCATTTTCTTTTATACATAAATTGGTGCTATGAAGAAATATCACAAGAAGCAAAAACTTCTATAGCGATGAGCCTGCTTATTTCAATATTCAGATATCTTTAGATAAGTACCTAAGGTCACAATATTTACACTGATGGTTCCTCCTTTCATAATCCATAATCAGTTTCTCAGGACTGTCTACAATACAATAATATTGATAAATGTATACACACCCACAAGTGAAAACCTGAGTTAGAAACTTCAATAAATAATTGTTACAATTGACCAGGGGGACATGAGGATTCTGAAAATTGTAATTCAAAAAAGTCAGCTTTCCAAATTCTGACATCAATAACAGAAAAGGAGGATAAACAGAGTGAGAAGAAATGGTTTCTACAATATAGGACAATATGAAAATTCTTTTTCTGATACTAAAATAACAAGTTCTCATTAGGTCATGGCTTAGAGAGTATATTATGCACCCGTGACACAATGGTTGGGAAGTTCCTCTTCTCACTATGAACCTAGTGTCAATTTCAAGAAGTAAACCCATGAGAGGCCATCTCATGATAACTATACTACAAGGCTCAACTTTCCTTGGATCCTAGGAAATTTGGGGCAATTAACAGACAATAAGTGCTTTGATTAGTGCCTGCCTGGAAACAGACTGGTAACCTGTGTTATTGTTATTAAATCTAGTGAGGGGGTATTCTATATATTTGAATGCAGTCTACTATCTGGAAGCTGAATTTGTTTATCAACTGAGGTTTAAAAAATAAAATAAAATCTACCAATGCAACAGTAGGGAAATCTAGAGATTGCAAGAGCACTGCAAGTAATGGGAGCAATGACATTCTGTAATAGTCAAGGTGCTTCCAGACAGCCCCAAAACCCGTGCAGAAACAGGTTAAAGTAACTCATTTTGGTGCAAGTTCTAGTTCCCACCACCTCCCACAACCCTGGGATTTTCCTCCCAGGGTGGTTACATGAAATTGGGATAGCATGAAGCCACCCCAAAGCCCCCAATTTACCCCCTAAAACTTACTGAAAATGGTCCCTGGCCTCCATAGAGCCTCTCCTTGAGTCCTCATAGCATGAGAAAATGACACCTGAGGAGATGGGAGGAGTGAGGAGGAAAATTCATCTGAACCCCATCTCCCTCAGTGTCATTTTCTTGTGCCATGAGGACATGAGGAGAGACTCTTTGGCAGGCAGGGACCATTTCCAGTAAGTTTTAGGGAGTAAACTGGGGGCTGGGTGCCATCGCTTTTCAAAGCCCGAAGAAGCCAGATGGCTGTAAAGACTCATCCCCATGACTGTGGAAGCAGTTCCGGTAGTGAGTCCCCACAGGCCCAGCACCTCATTAGACCCAGATATTTCATAAAAATCCAGATCTAATGAAATGTTTAATTAATGTGGAGTAAACCAGAGAAAGCCTGGTTTACTCCACATTCATTCACTTTTACTGGAGTCATCATTTGGAGTGAGACGGGCCCTGCATTTTGGGTCTGTCTGTCTTCAGCTCCAGCCTAGAGTAAACCATGTTGGTTAATCCATGGTTTTGATATATGTTTGTGAGGAAGTGGTGTCAGTGATGTCTTACTTTTGTTGCTTTTCCTCTCCAGTGTATCACAAATCATTTGCTGAATTATTTAACCTCACAGAGCTTTTTTGGCCACCTAGTAAATGTATTGAATAACACAGTCAACTATGATTATGCTCTGATCATGGGAAAATCCAAGTGGAAAGGGAACTGCACAAATATGTATAATGCACAAAGACTTAGATATAAATAATGATTATTCCATTGTCATAGAATTCTGAACATATCAGTCAATCAACACATCCCTAAGTACCTATGATCCCATCTATCAGGTTGGTGTGGGGTTGGATCAGCCCGTGGACCTCTACAACATGCACATGGCCTGATCTGGTTAACTTAGGGAAAGCCACTTAAGGCATCTGTACCTGAGTTAAAATAACTAAAGGGAAACTCCCCATTCCTGCATCAGGATTTGGACTTTCTCCCAGGGTTTGGCAGTCAAAACATCTGCAGCTGGTTCCTATGTGGAACCATCTGCAGATGTCCTGACAGCTTTCTCATGCTCCCTGGGCTCAGGTGGCCCAGGGACATGGGATGGCTGCCTTCTCTTTCCCTACCACTGCAAGCTGCAGTAGCAACAAGGCAACCTATCTGATATGCAGCAGTTCCTCTTTCTTCTTCCATGCTATGTGACTGCCAAGGAAGAGAAGGGCTTTCTCACATTGTTCTTCTCTGTTTCCTTTGCCAGTCAAATGGAATAGTAGGAGGAAGAGGGACTACCAAGCATCAAGTAGGTTGCTGATGAGGAGGGGGGGGGGCGCTAGGCTCAAACCAGCTTTGGCATAGCTGCATAGTGTGGATACCCTACTGCCATTGAGACAGCTCAGGGTACCTTTTTAGGGCTGAACTGTGTCACAGCATTGTTGTTTTGGGCTCCAGTTCCTGACTTCATTATTGGGCTGTGTAGAGCCACCCTATGATCCATATCAAAATATCTGTTTCATATCAACCCATTAGTCAACTAATAAATCAAGGTGTATTCAAAGTGCTTGATTGGTGCTAGAGACAGTTCAGCAACAATAGAACTATCCTTAAGTACAGTAGGAAGATTGCAGTGATAACCTTAAAACATATTACCCATGGTACAAGTTGGAGATATGTGTGGAATGACTCCAGTGTCTTAATCAGAAACATTGAACAGAGTTGGAACATTCCTTTTTTGGAGTACACCTCCTAGAATCCTTCCCACCATACAAAGCCAAAGCTCTGAGGTGTGTCCCTATTTTCCTGTGGAGGAGAAATATCTCTCCAATCTGCTGGGGACTATACATTGGCAGCTGTCAGGGCTAGAGCAAAAAGTGGAGAGGGAAACTCCCTCCCTCATGTATGTGTACACACATACCTTCCTTTTCTACAACCTTCTTCAACCTTAGATTATCTCCCCCCCCCCCCCCACCGGTCCAGCAGACTGCTAAAGGAAGGATAGGCTTTATTTGCTAGAGATTTGAACTAACTACAGTACTTGCAGAGAATTCCAATGAGTCATGTCATTTCATGATATGTCCAGAGCACAGTAAGTTAAGTTAGTACTAATAAGAATTCAGGCTTGATTTATTCTTTAGTCTATTATTGGTCTTTTTAGCAATGTATAGTATGTATAGATTTTTTTTTCAAGTATGGGGATTTCAGGATATTCAACTTTTACTTTTTTTTTACTCTTATGTATTATTCATATCTTATGAGACATTTGTTATTTTTAAAGACATAATCTGTATGGTGAAGTGCTAGCATAACACAAATGGATTTTCTCATTACACCATGCCAACTCTTTAACAGAATGAAGGGATGGTGCAAATGAATATAGCAGGGCAAACAACACTATGTAACATGATTTTTGTTCCGGGGTTATAAATGTAATTTCCTAATGGATTCTATCATAAAAACATGGAAAAAGTTTATTAAAATGCAAAAACTGTTTTTGCTGGACATCTTGCAACACATTTTGCTATAGTTTTTCAATGAATATCTCACATAGTCTCTACCAATTCAACATAGTTCGTGGCAACCACAAAACAAAGTTTCTGGAGTATTACAACTACAATGGAATCTCTATTTAAGAGCACCCCAACTTAAGAGCATTTTGAGTTAAGAGCAGTTGCATTCCTCGGGTTTCACTTTGACGTAAGAACAGTTAGAGTTAGGAACTAGAGTGAGAGGGAGTGCTAGTGCGAGAGGGAGCGCTAGCACATAAAAGGAAGAGCTAGCGTGAGAGTATAGGGCTTTGGGGCTTCAAGGGAACAGCCTCTGTGCCTCGTGCACCCGTCCACTTTGAGAGACTGCTGTCCAGTTTGCTCTTACCTGCTTTGGGAGATTGCTATTCCCTTTGCTCTTGTTCACTTTGAGGAACTTTGGGTTAGCTGATTTTATGTGCTTTTTATTCCTGGTATGTTTGGCTTCATGAAGAGAGAGGGGGAGAGAGCAAGAGAGGAAGAGAGGCTGGAATGAGTACAGTATGAAGAAAATGATGCTTCTGTCTCTTCACTCTGTGCACTGTGCTTCCTTGTCACAACTCTGTGCTTCTATCATTGTGAAACAACTTTGTGCTTCTATCATTTTAAAGTTGACCTTTCTTTCTTATTGTTCCATGTGAATGTGGATTTATACAATATTTGTTATTTCTAAAGTACATTTTCTTATTTATGTAACAAAAGAAATTGGGGGAGGAGATTTTATGCCCCCGGAATGGATTAATAGCATTTCAATGCTTTGAGATAAGAGCACTTTGAGTTAAGACCTCAGTCACGGAACGAATTAAACTCTTAAGTGAAGGTATCATTATATTTTCAAAGTAAGTACTGCACAGTTAAACAGAAAATAACACTTTCAAAACAGGAAGAAATTTTGTTACATATTGTAATCAAATTGAATATTAGGTAGTTTGGATTAACCAGTCTAGAATATGAACCTTTGTTAAGTATTTGTGGTATAGGTGAGACATAAATGCAAAACTCTTTGTGTCAATGAATACATTTTCTCCTAGTTTCAGGGAAAATATGCTTTCAATGGAGACACAAAATAACATTGTGTGGGATGTCAGAAGTACTTTTTTTTCGCAGGAACTCTGCTTAACCTTTTGTAGAATCTTCTATTGAAGAGATCCACTGGCACAGCTGCATGGATGACATGGGAGGGATGGGAAGGAGGCAGGGCTGTGATCTATATAGGAAATATAAAAATTGGTCCCTTTTATAACCCATTGTAAAGATGAAAAATCAAAATAAATGCCACAGACAGCACAGCTATCTAGCAAGGCATGGTTTATTTGCCTCCCATAAAGCTTGATTGGGCTACTGGGAATCTCTGGTTAGTATAAAAATAAACCAGGGCACAAATCATCTAAATGGTCCAGTTTTCACTGGAAGCCAAGTGTAACACAGCTATGGTTAACAGGTTGCTTAATTTTTTTAAAATCATAGATCTTGCATGAACCATGTCTTAATTCAGCACTTCATTGGGAAGAGATCTTTTAAAAAATCCAACATGAGCTTCTAAAATAGCAGAATTAGCATAACTCTATAATCTGGTCTATGTGGTTGTAGGGAGTAGTGCTATAGTGGAAGCAGGGCTCAAAGAACTGAAGTGTTGTCACTCTTTGATCACCACAGTCTATTGCGTCACCTGCCAGCCTCACTGACTTCCCTGTTCTCTCTGTATTTTGTTCTAATTTCTTCAGTAGCTTGAGAAGAAAATGATTGTTTTCTAGTCACAATGTATTGCTGTGAGCTACCTGCACTGTAATCCAAAGTCCTTGGATTTGCTCTTAAATGTATTTCAATGTGAGCATGAATGGGCACGAGCCATTAGTTTGACAACAAACAAAACATCCTGCTCCATGGTAGAGGTGAAAATTGCAAAAATCAGATAGATAGATATAATGATACCTGCAATTTTTTTTAAAAAAAAACTTTTTTGGCTTGTTGGTACAAGCACTGTTATGATAGGAATGTGCACTTTCAAAATATAAGCCATTAAAACACTGGTAGGATAAGTTATGCAACCATCCTTGTATTTTCATCTTTATTAATGACCCAGATGAAGGGTTAGAAGGCATGATCTTCACCAAACAGACAACACCAAATTGGGAAGAATAGCTAATAGTCCAGAAGACAGAAGCAGAATTCAAATTAGAGAGAAGGGCCGAAACTAACAAAACAAAGTTCAACAGGGACAAATGCAAGATACTCCACTTAGGCAGAAAAAATGAAATGCAAAGACAAAGAATGGGGGACGCTGGGCTTGACAGCAGTATGTGTAAAAAGGATCTTGGAGTCCTCCTGGACAGGAACATGAGCCAACAATGCCATGTGGGAGCTAAAAAAGCCAATGGGATTTTGGTTTGCATAAATAGTAGTACAGTGTCTACATCCAGGGAAGTCATGCTACCTCTCTATTCCGCCTTGGTCAGACCACACCTGGAATAATATGATCAGGGGTCTGGAGAACAAGCCCTATGTAGAGAGGCTGAAAGAGCTGGGATTGTTTAGCCTGCAGAAGAGAAGGCTGAGAGGAGACATGATAGCCATGTATAAATATGTGAGGGGAAATCATAGGGAGGAGGGAGCAAGCTTGTTTTCTGCTGCCCTGCAGACTAGGATACGGAACAATGGCTTCAAACTACAGGAAAGGAAATTCTACCTGAACATTAGGAAGAACTTTTTCACTGTGAGAGCTGTTCGGCAGTGGACATCTCTGCCCCGGAGTGTGGTGGAGGCTCCTTCTTTGGAGGCTTTTAAACAGAGGCTGGATGGCCATCTGTCGGGGGTACTTTGAATGTGATTTCCTGGTTCTTGGCAGGGGGTTGAACTGGATGGCTCATGAGGTCTCTTCCAACTTTATGATTCTATGAAAGAACCTAGAGGTAAGCAATAGCATGTGTTGGTGCATCTAGTTTGTTTTGAACTTGCCCACTGACTTTCAAAAACCATATGGCTGAAGAAAATCAGTAGACACTAGATAGGGCTGCTTCTGACATTAGGTAAAACAAGGTGAGCATTTCAAGTAGCAGCTCCTGGGAGGGAGGGCAGGAGTGCTAGCCCCCAAACTCTTCCACTTCCCAGCTTTGCAATACATATGCTTCCGCACTCCTAAATTGTCCAGCTGCCTTCCATTGTGGTGAAGGTTTTTATCCCACTGCTAGCAATCAAGAAAAGTTCAATTTCCAGTGAGTTTCTGTACATGGCACCAAGTAAGGTCCCATAAGACGCTTCTTCCCTTTTTAGTATAATAAGTGAAATTTTCCTTTTTCACAACAGTAATGAAGTTTGAATTGTACCTGTCTTTATTTATCATATAGTCATAGATAATGTCTATTGAGCAGCACCATGACTTACTGAAAAATAAGGTTACAATCCTATATGCACTTTGGAGTAACAACCTCATCATAAAGCCCTGGCAAAGCATCCCGCTTTGCTGGGCTTCTGGGGAGGAAAGAGGGAGCAGCAGGGCGAATATGTCGTCTCTCTCTCTGACGTTTTACCCATTACATGGGGAAGCATAGCCATTGTCAGGAGACCCTATGCTGGCTCCATTGGAGCCAGCACAACAAGGGAAGCTTCCCATCTTGCTGGGGAAGTGTCTGGTGATGCTTTAATCCCGGTTGGGGGTGGGGTTTCCACAGGAAGCTTTCTTGCATCACTGATGGGCAGCAAGCCCATCAGTTTTCCCGATGGGGAGGAAGTGTCCTAGGACAATAAAATCACCCTGTCTGATGAGGTGGTTAGTTAGACTCATTGTGTCCAGTGAGATTTATTTTGTGTAGTATTACTTCACTAGTAATTTAAGTAAATGTAGCTAATTACCAGGCAAGTGGATTTATTTATTTATTTTATTATTTATTTATTACAGTATTTGTATCCCAGCCTTCTCTCCCAATAGGGGACTATAATAGGGGATTATAGCCTATATTTTATAGCCATTTTTGTTGGAATTAGCAACCTTCTCAAGCCTCCACTAGTTGTTTGTTATGTATATAATTCAGATTGCTTAGTGTATTGTATATGTGTATATTGGTATGCAGGTTTTCTTAACTCTTTGTTGTGAGAGGGGTTGCAGACCATGTAATCAGATCTGGGCTTGTTCTGGACTCAGATTCCATTTTAGAAACAGTATGCTTTTAGATGCCAGTAGAAACTGTATGTTTAGAGACTTCAGTTGAAACAGATGCATGCTTTCAGACACCAGTAGAAGCAGAAGCCATTAGACTTTCAATGTAGAAACAGAGACTCTATTAGACTCTCAGACCAGAGAGATGCTTTGGACTTTGGACTGTTGATTATAAGAAAGATGCCCTGTGTTACCTACACAGAGAAACTGCTTCAAATCCTATCTGTAACTGGATTGATATGCAAAGTACCTGTTTGTTGAATACATGAAGGCTGGATGGCCATCTGTCGGGGGTGCTTTGAACGCGATTTCCTGCTTCTTGGCAGGGGGTTGGACTGGATGGCCCATGGGGTCTCTTCCAACTCTACTATTCTATGATTCTATGATTCTATAAGTTTGTGAGTAAACCAGCTATGTTACTTTTAAAGAAGTCTGCTTATTTTTGTCTCTTGAGAGTATGATTTAAAGGCAAATATATTTAAGGGAGATTAGATATGTTTGGGCAACCAAAAGAACACTTCTGAAATTCTGCTATATATATGTGTGTGTGTGTGTGTGTGTGTGTGTGTGTGGTTTTGTGCATTGGCATATCTTTGTCCTTAACAGTTCAAAGAGATATCTAGGTACATCAGCTGAGAAACCTAATTGCCTTGCATGAATGCCATTTTCCCAAAAGGTTATGACATCATTTTTCAAAAGGACTTCTAACAAGGTCATGCCTTTCCAAAAATCGTAAAATCTCCAAAAGTTATGGAAATTTCCATTTTCCAAAAATTTTAGGGAATCAAAGAGATTGTTCTCTATGGTACAAGAAGGTGCCAGAATGGCCTCCTCCTTTAGAAAGACCTGTCGATTTACAAGGTGGAACATTATTTTCCCTTCCAGAATGAAAAAGGAAAGAATTCTGGGTTGTCTGTCACCACTGTATTTGGCAGGGCAGCTCCATAGGGGCAATGGGGTTTGCTTCACATTTATACAATTTATTTTATGACCCAAGGGTTAAACATAATACCGGTATGGGTCAGATAACTAAGTAAATGTGGGCATTACTTCTTTAATTTAAAAAAATGGTTCCAGAGGCAGAAAGAATAAAAATGCCACAAAAGAGAAGTTTGGCATCCTTGAAAATTAACAATACGCCCATGTGAAAGGAAACAACCAATTTAGTTAAGCCTTCAATGCGTAAACAAAAATATTTTGAGCCTTCCAGAGACCACTTAAAAGTGCTTTACAAAATGCATCAATGGATGATTTTTTCTTCCAACCAGGCTCCACTTTTCTTATAATTTTCACTTTGATGGCCAGACTTATAGATCCATGCTTCTTTAATATTTTGGTAGGGGCTGGTGAGACAGCTTTCTCTGTCCCCCCCCCCCCTTTTCTCTGTTTTATTGTTTACATATGTTCAGTAAGGGACTCTGAAGCAGTTGATGTATGCCTTGTTTCCTGTAGACAAGCACATACAGCTATAGTAAGATCAAATGAATACATTTCTTTGTCACCTCAAGTTTTATTCTTGTGCAGCCTCACACGTTATCCCATGGCCTCGTCCCATGGTTACAGCTTTGCACTTATCCCATTTGCTGTCTGATTGTTTACAGCCTGGGAATGTTTTCAGCAGCTTACTGCCATTGGTTGATGAGTGCTGTTTTAAGATGTTTAATATGTCTCTATATATTTTTTTCAACTACTGTATATTTTTAAATTGTGTTTTGTTTTATGTTCTTTTTTCGCACTTTGTACCATGTGTAAGCCGCCCTGAGTCCCTTTGGGAAGATGGTGGCAGGATACAAGAATAAAGGTATTATTATTATTATTATTATTATTATTATTATTATTATTATTATTATTATTATTATTGCTTTTTTAAAAATTGCAAACATGCTGCTGGACTTAGCACCAAAAGTTTACATTTCTAGTTTACCATTTTTCTAATGTTAATGCTGCTAAAAACACCCAACTAGACAGAACAAAGAAGAAAAAAAAGTGGTTATGTCTCTTTGGGTTTAAAACCTTTTTTAAAAAGGAGCTTCACTGTTAGAAATCTCGTTATCCGAGATATGCCTGTACTTGATCTGGTGACCATTCAACAATGTACTTGGATTTACCATTTAACTAAACTAGATTACAGAGCCAGTAGTGGTTTGAGTGTTGGATTAGAACTCTTTAAACAAGGGTCAGATCTCTGCTTGGCCATGAAACCCCACTTGCTGATATTGGGCAAGTCACATTCTCTTAGAATCAAGAGGCAGTCAAAGGGAAGACCCCTATGAAAAATTCTTGCCAAGAAATCTTCATGACAGGTTAGCCTAGGCTGCCATAGGGTGGTAATGGCTTAAAGGCACAAAATACAACAACATAGATTAATTACCATTAGTTTTGCTACTTGGTGTAACCTAATCTTACATACTTCAAAACTCAAAATAACATTGACATAGGACTCATATATTTTATATCAGCTGAAATGCAGAAAATTCCCTGATGGCTACAATGTCAGCTCTTTAGTATACATATTATTAACCATCGCTTCAGTACTCACTCAACCAGTTTAATTTTGCTACCCTTTCTCAGACCTTCAGTAGTGAGTTCCATCAATCCGTTTTGGACTTCTTCAATAAACGGCAAAGTTAGTTTCTCAGTATGCATTTAATGGACACTGAGACTTCTATAGCACATATCTTCCAACATTTCAAAGATGACATCTGGGATGTGTGTGGCTAAACAACATCAAAGCAAGGTCAAGAGGGCAAAAAGTTATGAATGAGGAAAAATATGCAAGTTAAGATAAGTTGGCTAACAGGGAAGGCCAACAAAAATGTTTTGTGTGCCTGTGGCACAAGAGACAAAAATGATGACCTATTGAATGATGCTCTTTGGGCTGAGTTCTGGAGTGTTTTTTTAAAGGCAGCCCCACACAGAGCCCACTACAATAATTCAAATGGGATGTAACCAAGGCACATGTCACTATGGCCAAATCAGACCCCCCAGGAGTTGGCATAGTTGGTATACTGGGGCCCCTTCTACACTATACTTATATCCCAGGATCTGATCCCAGATTATCTGCTTATTCCAGATTATATGGCATTGGAGAATTTTATAATCCTGTTCAAAGCTGTTAATCTGGGATCAGATCCTGGGATATAAGGACAGTGTAGAAGGAGCCTTGCTTTAACTGTGCAAAAGCACTTTTGGTCACTCCTGAAACCCCTTGACTCCAGATTTAGAACTGAATCCAGGAGTATCCCCAAACGGTAAACCTGCATTTTCAAGTAAAGTTTAACCCCATCTAACATGGGCTGATTCCCTTTTCTCAGATCTGTCTTTCAACTGACTTGGAGTGTACCAGTCTTGTCTGGATTAAACTTCAGTTTGTTTGATGTTGTCTAGTCCAATGCACATGCCAGGCATCAATTTATTACAAGACTAGTTTCACTGGAATTAGAGGAAAGGGATAGTACAGCTGGGTATTATCAACATACTGGTAACACTTGATCCCCAAACACTTCATCCCCAACTTCTCCCAGTGATGTCATATAGATGTTAAAAAACATGAGGGACAGGACTGAACTCTGAAAGAGTCTGCAGGCCAATGGCTAAGGAGTCGAGCAGGAATCTCCCAACACCACCCTTTGAGAGTACCCATCCAGGAAAGAACATAGTCACTGTATAACAGTACTTCCAAGTACCATCCAGAGAGGTGACTCAGAAGGATACCGGAGACATCAAAAGCCACTGACAGATCCAGCAAAATGAGTTGGAACACACGTTCCCTCCCCAGTTCCTTGCATAATCATCCATCAAGATGACCAAACTTGTTTCTATCTCATAACCAAGCCTGAAATCAGAATAAAATGGATCTAGATGATTCACTTAATCCAGGAACCCCTGGAGTTGAGAAACCAGCACATGTACTAGTAGAAGGTTGGAGACTGGCCTATAGTCATCAAGTACAGTGGAATCCAGGGAAAGTTTCTTCAGAAGAGTTTTTACCATAGGTTCTTTCAGACACTTTGGGCCTCTTCCTTGTTTCACAGAGGCATTAATAATTCTTCTTACCCAGGAGGGACAAGGGTCTACTATCCATGTGGTGGCTGTGACTTGTCCACATTCTCAGACAGCCTAAACTGAAAATTATCCATCGACACTGGACAAGCAGAGGCCAAGATTACATCTACCAGAACTGTATAAACTTTGGAATCTAAATCAGAACAAATCTGAATATTTGCCCTAGATTTCCAGAAAATTCACAGTGTAACAAAGGATCAGAGTAAACTATTTTTTTTAAAAAAAGATGCAGACATCTCTCTTTGTGGTAGTACTTCATTTGATAACAATTTTTCCAGTGCTCAGTGTTTTGATGGAAAACTCCTCTCACAGACAGCACACCCACTGCTATTTATATTGCTGTGTTTTCAGCACCTATTGAATATTGGCCAAGAAAACAGTCTTTCCACATGTACATTTGATTGTGTGAATTTTTCCTTCAGCCTTTTAAAAAACATCCTTAAGTATTACAACAAAGAAAAATAGAACAATTATACTTTTAAAAGTAAAAATAGATTTTCCTAAATAGTGTTATATAGTCCTATTACCACTCAATATGTATCATGCAATCCAGGCACTGATGTGGGAAATTCTCTTATTGCAGTTCAGTGCCACAAACTATTCTCCATTATGAGTTTCCTATTGGTATTATGTCTGTTCCTAAGTTCCCCTAAGGAAGTAGTGGAATATTTTTGTTTCATGCACCATGTCTGCATTCAGTTCAAGGTCAAGCAGGTAGAGTTGAATGTGTGTAAAACAGTGTCTCCAAGTCCCATCTAGCAAGGCAGTCCAGATTAAACTCTGGTTGCTGGAACTTAAAGGCACCAACAGGCCCAACAATAAGACGTCCTTCTTTCCATTTCTTCACATTAGCCGTGGAGAACAATCCTGTTTTTGTTCCATAACTAATATGCTTGAAGCTAGAGGGAAATGGATTTCAATAATTGGTCACAACATCCTAGCCTTCTTGATGTTCACTGGTGATTTGTTGCTTTCTCACAGTTCCCTAATTTAGCTCTCCAAATTGCACTGAGGACTGGTAGAACATACAAGCTACATCTATGGTATAAACAGAATTTTGGGAGGAGGAGATTTGGGGAGCTGTAGTTCAAAAAGCAACTTTCCCAGGCTCAAAACCTCTGAGAATGCCTGCAAGGCCGGCCCTAGGTAATTTTCAAGTGTAAGCGAACAGAATTTTGGTGCCACCCCAAACCAATCACTGAAAAATAAAAGTGCTGGAAAAGCAAAAATGTTGGATAATAAGGAGGAATTAAGGAAAAGCCTATTAAACATCAAATACATTATGATTTTACAAATTAAGCACTAAAGCATCATGTTTTACAACAAATCAACAGAAAAAGCAGTTTGATACATGGTAATGTTATGTAGGAATTACTATATTTGCGAATTTAGCACCAAACATTGAACTGGGATATAGGGCAGTGTGCTTCTAGAACATGATCATACAGCCTGGAAAACTCACAGCAACCCAGTAAAAACTTTTTGTTGTGGTGGTTGCAATGCAAACAAGTTACCAGTTCCACATAACTTTAGCTGCCATGGCTCAACACTACGGAACCATGGGAGCTGTAGCTTCACAAGGTCTTTAGCCTTCTCTCCCAAAGCGTGCCAAACTCCAACCCCTAAGATCCCATAGCACTGGGCCATGGCAGTTCAAGTGGGGTCAAACTGCATTAATTCTACAGTGCAGATGCATGGAACTCAAGACCACTCCCCCAACCCTTTCTGGGTCCTTGCACCCCAAGGAAGCTGATCCCCTTCAAGGAATGCAATACATTCATATACATCCATGCATGCTGCACCTTACCTTGTCCAAGTGCTTAAAAGAAAAAGGCAACATAGCAGGAGCAGACCACCACCAAGTCTTGGACTCAGCTGTTGCTGGCGGGCAAAGGGAGTCCCAGCCAGCCCTCGTGGCAAGGAGGAGGGAAGACCCAGGGCAGGAGGAAGGGAAACATGTGGGCTTCTCTCCGCCAATGCCAGCCACTACCGGGTGCACAAGGCATCACAGGAAATGTAGTTTCTTGTGCCCTGGAATGCCTTCTGACAGGGCGAGGAGGGGCCAGGAGCCTGGAGTCAAGGCAGGGTGAGGAGAAAGGCAAGCGGCCGGCAAGGTTCCCTCTTCCCTTCTTCTCCCCTTCCCTCCCTGCTTCTCTCTCTCTGAGACCTCTCAAAGAGAGAGAGAGAGAGAGAGAGAGAGAGAGAAGCAGGGAGGGAAGGGGAGAGAGAAGGGAAGAGGGAGCCATGCTGGCCGCTTGCCCTTCTCCTCGCCCTGTCCTGCCTTGGAGCTGGGGAGGCTCCTATGCATGCACGTCTCTCCTTCTCGCACAAAGGGAAGAGGGAGGCAAGGCGCGAACGCGGCGAGAACAGAAAATTGATGCCGCTGGCGCTCTCGTCCCTCGCCTCCCTCTTCCCTTTGCACGAGAAGGAAAGAGGCACATGCACAGCGAGAACAGGAAGCTAGTTCTGGCCTGTTGGCCTGCGCGCCTCTCGCCTTCTTGCGCAAAGAGAAGAGGGAGGCGAGAGGTGTGAACAAAAAGTTGGTGCCGCTGGCGCATGCGCGCCCTCACCCTTCCCATTACTGGGTTTCCAAATGCGACGGTGGCTACTCCTTGGCTTTAGGGCACTTGGAGGCGCCTCAAGAGGCGCCTCAACTGCGCCCCCCTCCAGATGATGGCACCTTCAGAAACTGCCTAAATTGCCTTATGGTTGAAGCGCCCCTGGATGCCTGCCATAGATGTGGGTGAAACGTCAGGAGAGAATACTTCTGGAAGAAGGCCATACTGCCTGGAAAACACACAACAACCCTGTGATCCTGGCCATGAAAGCCTTCAAAAACACAGTACATTTTTTCACCTTTCTGGTCAAGAACATGTTTTCTTTGGAAATATCCCATTCTCTTTCCCATAGTCATGTGCCCCAACTCACTGTTGTTTTTCTCCAATGGCCAGTCAGCTTTATGTGGAGCCTGCTCAGTTCTGACTATATTTCTGTAAAATGTGCAGTTCCTCCATATCTACCTGCATCTCCTTTTTGTGCATAAGTAGCATTCTTTTAGCACCCTTGGGTAGTGGAAATGAAAAGAATGATTTTATAGGTGCAGAGACTGAATATAGGACCCAAGAAAGCTGTTTTCCAATAGAAATATATTTCAATTGCAGTGTTCTTTGGAAAATCCTGATATACCTGCTACTTAATTTCTTGAACAAGAGGGCCAGATATGCAAGTGAAAAGCTTCACTGCTAATAAGAAAAGAGATGACTCACTACCACTAAAGGTGAGTTATGTGGAATAATTATGTTTTAGTGGTGCTGTTTATGAGTTACTTTCCCAGACACAGAGGTTTAAAACTCATTCCTGAAGTCCTCCCTCCCTGTCTTTAGCCCTTTTCTCTTCTTCACCTTCTCTGTACCATTTCACAAGTTGCAACTTAGGAACAAATGAACATCCCATGTGTGGGTGCAAACACACACTCTCTCACACTCACATGCACTTGAGGCCCAAAGGTGAAGAATCTCTTTTATGGCGTTTTTATGATAATCTATTTCAATGGTTAATTTAGTTTAGAGCACTGATTTATAACAAGTTTATAGTTCTATTTTTACTGCTCTTTGTTGAATTATAGAGGTGGCATGTGTGAAATTGAAGCTCTTGGCCTATTGTTCTGCTTCTCACGCAACCGATATAGCTCTAACAATAAAAAAGATCTATAAAATTAATGTATACAGAGAGAAAGGAACAAAGACTAGAAGAATATGTAATACTCTTGCGCCTGATACCACATTTATCTCCTCTGGTGAGGTTAAGATGTCACATATACATAGTGAAATATTACAGGAATGTTACAACCCTGGTGTAATCAGAGGTGAATTCTCTGCATATAACCTGTTGTTCCCTATGGTATTATGCATGCTTGATAATTTTGGTTCATAGAAAACATGCCCAGTCATAGAATTTCATAACGGTTGCAGTTGTCTAAAATAATGCATGTAATTCTCAAAAGCATTTTGTTGTATCTGTTCATATTATGCTCAAATATACTTCAAGGGGTTGATTTGAAGATATTTAGAAAAACAAGGAGACTAAGCACATTAGCATATCCTCATTCAATAACAGCTATTCTATGTCTTTCAAAGAGTTTAGTTATAGTGTATATTTGTGACAGGTATCCTTGAAGTGACAGGCTTGACCTTGAAGGAACTGGGGGCGGTGACGGCCGACAGAGAGCTCTGGCGTGGACTGGTCCATGAGGTCACGAAGAGTCGAAAACGACTGAACGAGTGAGACAACGATGTGACTTTTCCTGTTTATTGTTTTTAGCCGAAGCCTCTCTCTTCCTTCATCAATTAATCTGAAGTTTGTATGAGATTGCCCTCTTTTAAAACCTGAACTTCTCTCTCTTTTACCTTCATATCTGAAGAGTACATATTACAGAATATCCTACCATAATATATGAAATTATTAGTATTTAGTATATATAAGGAAAACTACATCATATATTTTTGACAAGAGCAATAAGCCTGCTTTATTTCTCTGCAAGAGCCTGCAATATGGTGACTGTGGGACTAGTTGTTACTCACCTTCTGCTCGTGAATGCAAATTACTCTGCTTAGGAGCTACACTGATATTTCTTCCCCAGAATACACTACCTTACAAGTTATTCTTTTGCTTCATAGAAAAAATAATGAGATTCAAATGTGACAAATAATAAAAAGAAATTCTTGTTTTACTTAAAGTGTTTAATCATTCAGCCCCATTTTGAAAGCTAAGGATAGCTAATGAAGACATAATAATAACATCTACACACAGTATAAAAAGAAGAAAGGAAGGGGGAGAGAAAAAAATAAGACTAAATTTTGATTTTTGCATTAGCCTTCATGGTGATAAACCTACTCTTCTTCAAATGCAGTACCAAGTAGTTTTAAGAGCTCAGATATAAAACATGTTTGTACAGTTGCAGCAGTGGAATCAAATGTAATACTGTAAATAATGTCTCTGGCCTAAATTTGGAGCTTCTTGTGACTTTACATCACCTCATTTTTTTTAAATGACAGGGATAAAAGTACAGCACCTCCCAATAAAGACTCTTCTGTAACAATCAGTTAATAGCCAAACTTTCACCAAGTTAAAAGTTATTTCCCTGACAATGAAAGAGGGACAGGAGGGTAAGTGAATATGTTTCAATGGGATGAAATTACACATTTTCTTCACCAAATGTATCTGCGATTATGGTGGAAACAAGACAAAGACTTTCCCCGAGGTTCTCAAAACTGAGGGAGGTTCACATAGGGAAGTATCATCTTTCAGATAGCATATGGCTTTCTAAGGATCTCTTCACATGGCCCCTGGGACCATGCCATTTTGCCAGCAGGAGCCAGTGAAACGGCACGTGCCCTCCCTCCTTCCCCATCACATCCTATCTCTGTTTCCATCAGATGGAGGAAAGGGCATTGCCGTGTTGTGCTTTCCCTATCGGATAAAGTGCAAAAAAAAGAAAAAGAAAAAGCGGATAGCTCCATTGAAGCTACCCAAAGTACACTTACCTCTCCGTTGTGACAGAGGAAGCATCTTGTGATGCTTTTCCTCTGCTTTGGGAGGAATGGTAGTGGGGCCAAGCCAGCATCATCTGATGTCAATTGACAGGCCCCATCCAGAAGAGGAAAAAGGGGCCAAAATCCCCCAAATTTGATGAGTTGGTAGGTCATAACCAATTTTTTGGATGATGTCTGGAAATGAACTGGTAGTCAATGAAGTTGTTGTAAGAGGAGTTATACGTATGTGCCCCATAACTAGCCTCAGTTAGTAATGATATCTTCTTATGCAATATAAGAAAAATTGGAATTCAATAGTGTATGTCAGCAAGAAGATTCTAACCTAAACTTACAGCAGGAGTCCAAAGTCACACGCTTTAACCTTATTTACAGGACCATAAGCAGAGATCTCATGCTTCTGCATCCCCACCAGTGACAGGAGATGGCTTTTTCCACTGTTCTGGGCATGACCCACACTATTCATTATATCTATAGGTGTAAGGAAGTATGCAGTTCTTTCTCTCCTTGTGTATGGACTTTTATAATGGACTTTTGTCCATTACATAGAATTTCACTGTTCCATTATAAGGAAGTTTTCAAATTCTTTATCAGCTGCAGGAATATTGAGAAATACCCAAGATAGGTAAATACCTGACGGCCAGCAGTAATAGGCTCTCAAATGTTTCCTTTTTTTTCTGAAGGAAAGCATTTTTTGGGCCACACAGTTTTTCCTGCCTTCTCTAAAGCCATTTTGGGTTTCCTTGTGGAGAAAAAAAAGCTGGGTATAAATAAACATAAACAGAATAATAATAAAGTAGCCTTGTTTTGTTGCTAATTTTTATAGTAGAAGCCGAAATGACAGAAGCTATCATACTTTGGACTTATCATGAGACAATACGACTAACTGGAATGGGTGATAAGGCTGGATAAAGGCAGTAGAAGAACCTCAAGTCACAGCTTGCAGGATTGTGGATGACTAGGGTTCACAGAGGTCTCTATTTCATACAGATGCCAATGACCAAAAACTACTTCACTACAAGTAACAACTGTAGAAAGATTAACTTGATAGTCTAGTCTTGACATTGAGCACACTAGTTGCTTTAGTCGGCTCATGGCTTGGACTGGCCTTTCTGCTTATCAGAAAATGCCTTGCTTGAGGTTTCTTATTTGTATGTTGGGCAGCCCTCTTGAAAACATAATTTTACAAAGTTACACTGTTTGAAATTCTTTCATTGTCCTTGATCTCCCATCTCCGGCAGATTTGCTTCCCCACACAATTCATTTGAGTAAATAAATTGGCAGAGGGGGGATAATTGTGGAAGTTTCAGATGCCTTTCCCTTTCATCTAAGAGCTGTAAACCATATTTATACATCACCCATTCTTCCACAATGTATAAACATGAAGCCTCCTTCTTGTCAAAACAAGTCACCATTTCTATTTGTACAAAGCAACATAAAAATACTAAATATAATCTTGCCCTCCAATTGTAAAGAAACACACACACACAAACATGGGTTTTATGCTGCCAAAGAGAAAAGCTTCTAAAATGACTGGAATAGAATCTCAGTTTATCTTGTTAGATGTTAAAGGAAACCAATTCCTTTCATAAGCTGGAAGACATTTAGAGGATTCAGCAGTTTAAAAACATCAGTTTTTAAAAAACTTTTGAAAGCAATATAGTTTTTCTGTTCTTGTTTGCGATTGGGAACACAAGCTGTCCAGAGCAGAGAATATTCTCGGAAAAAGTCACTTGTAGTCAGTTAAAGGTATTTTTTAAAGTAGTAAACTGCACTCTGGCTTTCCCTTCTTTCTCAACATCATAAGAAACAAAGTACTTGAAAATCCAGAGCAAGAGAAATACATGTATAAGTTGAATACCCCTAATCTGTAATGTCTGGGACCAAAAGTGTTCCATATTTTAGATTATTTCTGATTTTGGAATACTTGCATATGCAAAATGAGATATGTTGGAGATATGTTGGGACCCAAGTGTAAACATGATTTTTTAATGTTTCATATATACCCTATAATAGCCTGTAAGTGATTTTATACATAATATTTAAAATAATTTGCAGCATGAAACAAAGTTTATGTACATGGAACCATCAGAATGTGAATGTATCACCTACTCGGGGGCCATCTACACTGACCATATAATGCAGTTTCAAATTGAAGACGGTGGTTTCACTGTGCATAGGAAATCCTGGAGCCAGTTTCTGGCCTGGATGGTGATTACACAGACCACAAAGCACTGCTGTGTATTAAGGAAATTCTTTTGTGCGCTTTTGGAAAGTTTGTTGTCTGGCTGCCATAGTTTGAAACTATATTAAATTGTCAGGGTAGATCAGGTCCGAGCCACCCATGTGGACAAATTTGGATGATTTTAGAATGCTGGATAGCAATGCTCCACCTGTACATCTACACATTTTTTTAATTTTTAATTTCTCCTGACTTGTTTAGAGAGTTTGATGTATTTGTATGTATGGAACTTCATCTTCCATTCTTAACTGTTTTGTGCTTTTCCATTGATTTTTTTTCTTCACAAAAAATAATCCATTAAGGCAGGAGAGATAGAATAGCTTTGCAGAATCTTTTAATTCAGGACACAGATAGCTGTCTGTCTAAAACAGTGGTTCTCAACCAGGGATCCGCAGATATTTTTGGCCTGCAACTCCCAGAAATCCCAGCCAGTTTACCAGCTGTTAGGATTTCTGGAATTTGAAGGCCAAAAACATCTGGGGAGCCCAGGTTGAGAACCACTGGTCTAAAAGCACCTTTCTCAGAACACACCATAGGAAACTCCCATATACAGAGTTGGATGATTGTTCCATCTAGTCCAGTGTTGTCATCTCTGTCAGTTGGAAACCTTCTAGAACAGGGGTTCCCAACCTTTGGGCTTCTAGGTGTTTTGGACTTCAATGCCCATAAATCCCAGCCATCTTACCAGCTGTTAGGAACTGTGGGAGTTGAAGTCCAAAACACCTGGAGGCCCAAAGGTTGGAGACCATTGCTCTAGAATTTTCAGGCAGGATTTTTTTTTTACTTGTCCTACGTGGTGATCTCTGGTTTTGCCTGGTGACCTGCTCAAACATTGCTTTGTTTTCAAAATCAGGAGTGTTAAGAGTGATATGGGATTCCAAATGGCACTTCCCAGGTTAACAGGTACTTTCCTCTTAATACACAGGAGTAGCTCGTTTCTGACTACAATTGGTGCCCTCCCTTTCCTTCCTGCTCTCCATGCAATCATAAGTCTCTGCTCCGTTCCTCTGGTTATGCAGCTTTTCCCCATCACTTAGAGCAGAGGTGTGGCATTTCTAACTTGCCACCTGGGTGTGGCTTGTGTGGGTCTCTCCTTGGGCCTGTACATTGTTTTCTTTGATTAGAAGCCAGCAGATAATGGACTATTTAATACATGGGAACCATGCATTAAGTTTTGATTTTCATCAAAGAAAGACACTGCATGGGACTGAACTCTGTTTTGCAACATATTAAATTTCTCATCAGACAGTATCTAAACTTATCTGTAAGAGATACAGAGAAAGCTTTTGATGTGACCTACATTAGGCTCTAAAGTAGTGGGGAGGAGGAATCTACGATCTCTAGGAATTATGGGATTTGAAGTCCAATAACAACATCTAATGGATCATAAGTTATCTCGGCCTTAAGAAATGGTCATAGCAACCCACTGGAATTATATGGTAGTTCTTGGTAGGTTTTGTATGGACAGTACCTGTAGCACTGTTGTAGTATTTCGAACAAGGTTGCCTTATTTCAAGGCTTGGATCTTCTTCTCTGGTCCTCAAAGGGAGTGAGGAATCTTAGGGCAAGAGGGCTGCCTTGAAAAATGTGCCCATTGAATCATAGAGTTGGAAGGGATCTTATGGCCATCAAGTACAATTCTCTCCTTGGTGTAGGATCTCCAGCTAAAGCAACAGATAGCTATTGAGGCTCTTTTAAAAATATCCAGAGAAGGAGACATGACCACATCTCTTAAGCCATACAGATTCTCCTTTGTTAGACATGGATCCTGTGTCATTCTACTTTCTCAGGTGTCCACATTTCCGTCTCCTTTTCCCACTTTTCACTTTGTCCTCAATATTGTTGCAAACTGAGTTCAAAGTGCAAAAGTAGTAACTTGGCAGGAGGGGAGGAGAGGGTGGAATACTTCAGCTTCTCCTGAGTCTCTTCTTACAAGCCTGTGATGCAACAATAGACCAGCTTTACACTCAATGCTCCAAATTAAAAAAAATCACACTTATTTTCCTGAGATAAGCAAGAAAAGTGTTAACCTTTTTTGTGACTGTTTTGTTGCTACTGTGTGCCTTCAACTAATTTTCAACTTATGGCAAACCTAAAGTGACCCTATCACTGGCTAAGAAAAAGTTTACGGAGAGAGTGTTCCTTGCCCAATTTCATGTCTGGGCAGGGATTCAAACCCTAATCTCCAAAGTCATGGTGGTAAGATATATTTATTATTTAGCCATTCACTTCATCTTACCAGTTATAGAGAGGTTGGCTCATTCCCACTGAATGATAATCCAAATGAACATTTATTTTCATCTAAAATCTGAGACACATCTGTGTCTTTGGAAGGGGGGGGGGGTGCAGCTCCTAGCAATCTCCAGTCAAGCTCTTCTGCTGAAAATGAGATGAAGTGCAATTGAACTTCCGCACTACAAGGGACGAGGAAGAGTCAGTTTATTCATCACAGATTAATCTTTTTTTTTAAAATAATGTCTCCCTCTGGAAACAAAGATATCTAAGCCTGAGTATGTAGAAAAGACTGCACAGTTTTAAAATTGTAATCCAATGTTTATGTTACTGGATCTGCTATTCTATGTCTTTAATACATGGACATATGCATTTATACATGCGTGACTAACCCAGACATACAAGAATATTAAGAATATTATCCAAGGGTTTCTATGGTTTGTCTGCTCGAATCAGGGTTACTCCTACTATTTCAATATGAGCAGAGGACAGATGGGTCATTCATTTTAAAAATGATAGATGCTAGGAACTTATGTATTACCAACAGGAAGTTCCTGTTCTTGGCTGCCTCCAAACCAAACTGTTCCAAGCTGGAACAACATAAGTACTTTGACAAGGGTCTAGTGTGATGCCAAATGTGTGTGTGTGTGTGTATGAATGTGTGTGTGTGTGTGTGTGTGTGTGGTGTTCAAAAAAGATGTACCAAATTTGAAATTACTATACAATAGAGTCTCACTTATCCAACATTCACTTATCCAATGTTCTGGATTATCCAACACAGTCTGCTGTTTAGTTGTCAATGTTTTTGTAGTCAATATTTTCAATACATTGCAATGTTTTGGTGCTAAATTCGTAAATATAGTAATTACTACATAACGTTACTGCGTATTGAACTACTTTTTCTGTCAAATTTGTTGTACAACATGATATTTTGGTGCTTAATTTGTAAAATCATAACCTAATTTGATATTTAATAGGCTTTTCCTTAATCCCTCCTTATTATCCAACATATTCACTTATCCAATGTTCTGCCAGCCAGTTTATGTTGGATAAGTGAGACTCTACTGTATTTACATATATGTAGTGTACCATGGCTAAACTCTTTTAATGCAAGTCTTCGGATTAAATTAGAATTGGCACTATTAAAAGATGTCACAGTAATGTTTGGAACATAGGCTTTTATTGAATTAGATTACTGGTCCATCTGGCTCAGGAGTGAGGAGTGTGTTATCCTTCTAGATCAGTGGTTCTCAACCTGGGGTCCCCAGATGTTTTTGGCCTGCAACTCCCAGAAATTCCAGCCAGTTTACCAGCTGTTAGGATTTCTGAGAGTTGAAGGCTAAAAATATCTAAAATATAAAATATAAAATACCCCAGGCTGAGAACCACTGTTCCAGATGCTATTGAGCTACTATAGCCAATGCTAGGGAATGATGGAGCTTGCATTTCAATGTCTTGTCCAAAATTTATTATATATTATGGGACAATTATTATTATTATTATTATTATTATTATTATTATTATTATTATTAAACTTTATTTGTACCCCGCTAGCATCTCCCGAAGGACTCGATGCGGCTTACAAAGGCCAAGGCCTCAACACACAATATAACAATACAAAACAAAAGGCAAATTAAAAACAATTAAAACAGTATAAACAACAAGCAATAAACAATACGCTAAAACACAATAAAACTGGGCTGGGCCAGAGTAATGGGTACAAGATTAAAAGTGCTGATGTGACAGGTGATATATAAGGCTTATAGGGCAAGTGCAGAGTGCGATATACGATCTTAGTTCTAATAAAGTGCTTATGGGACTTGGTATTGGAGATTTCCTATTAATCTGGGTTAATTCTTGGTTATACTAGCATACTAGCTACACCATAGTATGGCTTTCGATTGGCTGGTGGAGGAAATGAGAGATGTCTGTGACATCATCTACATCAGTCCCTACTCCTACTTCCTTCTCTCTCAGACTTCTCCTATAACTATGATGATTGAGTGTAATGTTCTACCAGCCTTTGCCTACACATGTTCCCCATTTCTAAACTAGTTCATTCTCAGTCATTCCTAGGAATGTTTACTTGGATTGAACGTGGGACCTTCAGCATGCAGAACACGTGCTTTATTGCTGATCCTTTCTCCAAATTATTGCTGTTATTGTAGTCAACTCATACATTGTTTGGTTTTGGAGAAACATCAAATAAAATGCACTATGCTGGTAAATTCAGGCAGGCTGTTACTGTTAAGCAAAAGTTTCCTTCCTTGTCATTTAACACTTTTCTTTTTTTGTTGTTCTTGCCAGTTTTAACATTGTGCTGGGAAACATGAGCCATGAAAGGAGGAAAACTGGAAAAATTTAATAGATGGAATTATTGTAGGAAACCACCTCCTCTTCCTGACATTGCCCCTTTATTTTCCACATATTTCCCCATCAAACACTTGCCATAGCTATTGGCCTTTTTAAAGGCTTTTATAGTCTACTCTACTTAGCCTTTTTTCAAGGATACAATCAATATTCCTACAAATGTCACACAAAGCTTCCCATCAGAGTGTACTCATAGCATTCTGATCTTGTATTTATTGCAGAGACTAGGAAAAAATGGCTTGTGTAACACTCTTTACTGACTGGTTAGTGTCAATGTTTTCTCTTTTACTTGTACACACTTTTGGGTGTTTTACACTGTGTAAGCTCAAACTGTTGCTCTCCTCATAACTTCTGTTTGATAGATTCCTGGCTGGTGTTTCTTTGAGGACACATTTGGTTTGTGATGGGCAAATGCTATGTACCAAATTTTGGTAGGTGTAATAATCAAAGGTTTAAATACTTGGCATAATCAGTACTCAGTGCTTTCATTATTGGATGCAGCTAAAATTTATGTTAATCTTGGTCACAGTTCTAGTTGAGAAGGGTATTGACAGCATACTGTTCTGCAATTATTTACACCTCATATTTGTGAAACAGAAAGAGGTAGTAATTTGAATCTCATCCTTTCCCAGCTCAAACATAATTACATTGTTTATTGAAAATACGCTGCTGCGGAAACCTAATATGAAGGTCTGGTTTCTTCACCATCCTTCTAATGAGCAAAAGGTGGGAGTAGAAGAACATAAAAGACTTTGTAAAAAGAAGCTTCAGAGGCTTTGTTAACTGTGGTATGCCTGTAGTCAGGGCCGGTCCAACAATGGAGGCCGTTTAAGCGGCCGCTTCGGGCGCACGTCAAGGGGGGCGCTGTTGAGGCTCCCTCTCGCACTCCTCGGCCCACTCGCGCATCTCTCGCACTCGTCCCACTCGCGGCCCTCTCGCACTCTGCTCAATCGCGCCCCTCTCGCACTCGGCCCACTCACGCCTCTCTCATACTCGGCCCACTCACGCATCTCTCTCACTCGACCCACTCGCGCCCCTCTCGCACTCGGCCCACTCACGCATCTCTCTCACTCGGCCCGCTCACGCCCCTCTCGCAATTGGCCCACTCACGCCTCTCTCGCACTCGGCCCACTCGCACCTCTCTCTCACTCGGCCCACTCGCGCCTCTCTCTCACTCGGCCCACTCACGCCCCTCTTGCACTCGGCCCACTCACGCCTCTCTCTCACTCGTCCCACTCATGCCCCTCTCGCACTCGGCCCACTCACGCCTCTCTCGCACTCGGCCCACTCGCGCCTCTCTCTCACTCGGCCCACTCACTCCCCTCTCGCACTCGGCCCACTCACGCATCTCTCTCACTCGGCCCACTCACGCCCCTCTCGCACTCGGCCCACTCACGCCTCTCTCGCACTCGGCCCACTCACACCCCTCTCGCACTCAGCCCACTCACGCATCTCTCTCACTCGGCCCACTCACACCCCTCTCGCACTCGGCCCACTCACACATCTCTCTCACTCGGCCCACTCACGCCCCTCTCGCACTCGGCCCACTCACGCCTCTCTCGCACTCGGCCCACTCACGACCCTCTCGCACTCGGCCCACTCACGCCTCTCTCGCACTCGGCCCTCTCGCCCTTGCAGCCCTCTTGCCCCTGAACAAGACCTGAGGCCAGGCCTCTGGGCCTGCTGCTCCACCTGCACCCTTCCTGGATTCCTCCTGCAACGCCCGGCAGCCCTCCGTGGCTGGAAGGAGCTCTGGCAGGTCGAGCAGGCCTGTGCCCCTGCCATGCACCTCCTTGGGGACCCTCTCAGCCATGAAGACGGGGCAGGTAGGAACCCGTCCCTGTTCCCAGCATTTCGCCAGGCATGTCTCCAGGGCAGGCCTGGGCCAACTTGGCAACTGAGGGGGGAAATGGAGGGGCCTGAGGCTGGGTTGCTGCAGGTTTTTCAGCTGCCTGGCCATGTTCCAGAAGCTGGAACATGTGGGCCTACTCCTAGGATTTATAGTTTCCTAAGGCCCCTTCTTCACAGCCATAGAAGACAGATTATTAAGGCAGATAATCCACATTTTCTGCTTTGAACCAGATTATATGCATCCACACAGCCATATAATCCAGTTCAGAGCAGATAGTCTGGATTTTATATGGCAGGGTATGGGTTCTTCTACATAACCATATAATTGAGATTATGAAGGCAGATAATCCAGGTCATATGCACTGAACCGGATTACATGCATCCATACAGCCATATAATCCAGTTCAGAGCAGATAGTCTGGATTTTATATGGCAAGGTATGGGTTCTTCTACATAACCATATAATTCAGATTATCAACGCAGATAATCCACATTATCTGCCTTGAACTGGGTTATCTGAGTCTACACTCCCATATAATCCAGTTCAAAGCAGATAACCTGCATTTTATATGGCAATACAGAAAGGGCCTAAGGGTATATTGTAGTGTATATTGTAGTGGTGTACTTCAGAGGGATGCATATATCTCACCAAAGGGCAGCTGCACTTTGGAATTAATGCAGTTTGACTCCAATTTCATTGCCATGGCTCAATGCTATGAAACCCTGGGAATTGTAGTTTTATAAGGTCTTTAAACCTTCTCTGCCAAATAGTTTAGATGCCTCACCGAACTATAACTCCCAGGATTCCATAGCATTGAGCCGTGGCAGTGAAAGTGGAGTCAAACTATGTTAATTCCACGGTGCCTCACTTCTTCCAATGGAGAAATAAAGATACAAGTGCCAGTTAAGTCCAGTGGATTTCTTTATTCATACCAGGGGTCCCCAAACTTTTTAAACAGGGGGCCAGTTCACGATCCTTCGGACCGTTGGAGGGCCAGACTATAGTTGGCCACCGAGCAATAATAAATAAATATCTAAATAAATAAATAAATAATAACAATAACAATAAAAAAGAGGGTTGGAAGACACCCTTTGGGCCATTGAGTCCAATCCCCTTCTGCTTTGTGCATCGAAAGCACAAACAAAGCACCCCTGACAGATGACCACCCAGCGTCAATGTGAAGAAGAAGAAGAAGAAGAAGAAGAAGAAGAAGAAGAAGAAGAAGAAGAAAGAGGTTTGGAAGAGACCCCTTGGGCCATTTAGTCCAACCCCCTTCTGCCTGTGTGCACCAAAAGCACAAGCAAAGCATCCCTGATAGATGGCCACCCAGCCTCAATAATAATAATAATAATAATAATAATAATAATAATAATAATAATAATAATAATAGGATTGGAAGAGACCCCTTGGGCCATTTAGTTCAACCCCCTTCTGCCTGTGTGCACCAAAAGCACAAGCAAAGCATCCCTGATAGATGGCCACCCAGCCTTAATAATAATAATAATAATAATAATAATAATAATAATAATAATAGGATTGGAAGAGACCCCTTGGGCCATTTAGTCCAACTACCTTCTGTCTCTGTGCACCAAAAGCACAAGCAAAGCATCCCTGATAGATGGCCACCCAGCCTCAATATTAATAATAATAATAATAATAATAATAATAATAATAATAATAATGGTTGTAAGAGAAGAAGAGACCCCTTGGGTTACTTAGCCCAACCCCCTTCTGCCCTTGTGCCGTGGGGCTGGATAAATGGCTTCGATGGGCCGCATCCGGCCCCCGGGCCTTAGTTTGGGGACCCCTGATTCATACCATATGGAGAGGGGCAGATTTCTCGCCCTTTTCATGATATTGTTTAAACTTCCACTCTATGTCTAATTTTTGTTTTGTGTAAGGTAAAGGTAAAGGTTTCCCCTGACGTTAAGTCCAGTCATGTCTGACTCTGGGGGTTGGTGCTCATCTCCATTTCTAAGCCAAAGAGCCAGTGTTGTCCGTAGACACCTCCAAGGTCATGTGGCCAGCATGACTGCATGGAGCACCGTTACCTTCCCGACGGAAGTGGTACCTATTGATCTACTCACATTGGCATGTTTTCGAACTACTAGGTTGGCAAAAGCTGGAGCTAACAGCGGGCGCTCATTTCGCTCCCGGGATTTGAACCTGGGACCTTTCGGTCTGCAAGTTCAGCAGCTCAGTGCTTTAACACACTTCGCTACCGGGGCTCCTTTTTGTTTTGTGTATTTTATGGAAATATGTTTCCATATGTATATTTTACGGAGTGTTTTTAAATTATTATGTGTTCTAGCAATGTTGTCAACCGTCTTGAGCGGGTAAGAAATAAAATTATCATTATCATTATTGAGTTGCTGTGCATTTTCTGGGCTGTCTGGCCATGCTCCAGAAGCATTCTCTCCTGACATTTCACCCACATCTATGGCAGGCATCCTCAGAGGTTGTGAGGTTGAGGCAAGTGTGAATGTTGCAGTTGGCCACCTTGATTAGCATTGAATGTCCCTCACATATTCATAGCTGGCTGCTTCCTGCCTGAGGGAATCTTTGTTGGGTGGCGTTAGCTGGCCCTGATTGTTTCATGTCTGGAATTCCCCTGTTTTTGAGTGTTCTTTTTTTACTGTCCTGGTTTTATTTATTTATTTATTTATTTCCCATACTTGTGTCCCGCCCTTCTCACCCTGAAGAGGACTCAGGGTAGCCTCACAACTGCCAACAATTCGATATCCGATTGTTTTGGGGGGGGGGGGGCAAAATTCTGTTCGCTTACACTTGAAAATTACCTTGGGCCGGCCCTGCCTGTAGTCAAGTATAAATTGAGCACATTGGGGCAAAATATTTCAGCTTCACTCCAACTGGGATCTGAGCTGACAATAGCTGACCAAAAAAGAAGTACTTGGGTTTGAGGTAGATATTTTAATGAAAATATTAAAGATAAATCTGTGATGCCTTCTAACACTGGATATAAATCTAGTAATCACACCTTAAAAGGGATATTAGTAAAAGGTAAAGGTTTTCGCCTGACATTATGTCTAGTCATGTCCGACTCTGGGGGTTGGTGATCACCTCAATTTCTAAGCTGAAGAGCCAGCATTGTCCATAGACACCTCCAAGGTCATGTGGCTGCCATGACTACATGGAGCGCTGTTACCTTCCCAGAAGAGCAATACCTATTGATCTACTCACATTTGCATGTTTTTGAATTGCTAGGTTGGCAGAAGCTGGGGCTAACAGTGGGAGCTCACCCTGCTCCCCAGATTCGAACCAGCGGCCTTTCAGTCAGCAAGTTCAGCAGCTCAGCGGTTTAATCCGCTGCAACATGGGGGCATCCCAAAAGGGATATTATAGAACTGAAAAAAACCCTCAACTAAAATATAAAGGGGCTAAAAACAATGTAATGAGGAAAGGATAAAACTTTTCAAGCCAATTAACTTTAGAAGGGAAGAAGCGAGTAGGGGAGGTATATGGAAAAGTAGATAACATTATGCATGCACTTATACAAGTAGAACCCAGGCCACCCACTGAAGTGGAATGATATGAGACTTAAAATGAAACATTTCCAAGTTCCACTTCCACAGGATGTCATAATGGTCACAAGGTTCAATGACTTGAAAGGAGTACTGAACAAACTCATGAGATAGGAGTACAGTAGAGTCTCGCTTATCCAAGCTCCTCTTATCCAAGGTTCTGTATTATCCAATGCAGTTTGCCTTTCAGTAGTCAATGTTTTTGTAGTCAATTTTTCAATAAATTGTGAAATTTTGGTGCTAAATTCATAAATACAGTAATTATTACATAACGTTATCGTGTACTGAATGGCTTTTTCTATCAATTTGTTGTAAAGCATGATGTTTTGGTGCTTAATTTGTAAAATCATAACATTATTTGATATTTAATAGGCTTTTCCTTAATCATAGAATCATAGAATCATAGAATCATAGAATAGTAGAGTTGGAAGAGACCACATGGGCCATCCAGTCCAACCCCCTGCTAAGAAGCAGGAAATCGCATTCAAAGCACCCCCGACAGATGGCCATCCAGCCTCTGCTTAAAAGCCTCCAAAGAAGGAGCCTCCACCACGGCCCCGGGGAGAGAGTTCCACTGTCGAACAGCTCTCACAGTGAGGAAGTTCTTCCTGATGTTCAAGTGGAATCTCCTTTCCTGTAGTTTGAAGCCATTGTTCTGTTTCCTAGTCTGCAGGGCAGCAGAAAACAAGCTTGCTCCCTCCTCCCTTTGACTTCCCTTCACGTATTTGTACATGGCTATCATGTCTCCTCTCAGCCTTCTCTTCTGCAGGCTAAACATGCCCAGCTCTTTAAGCCGCTCCTCATAGGGCTTGTTCTCCAGACCCTTAATCATTTTAGTCGCCCTCCTCTGGACGCTTTCCAGCTTGTCAACATCTCCCTTCAACTGTGGTGCCCAAAATTGGACACAGTATTCCAGGTGTGGTCTGACCAAGGCAGAATAGAGGGGGAGTATAACTTCCCTGGATCTAGACGCTATTCCCCTATTGATGCAGGCCAGAATCCCATTGGCTTTTTTAGCAGCCGCATCACATTGTTGGCTCATGTTGGCTCATAATCCCTCCTTATTATCCAACATTTTTGCTTATTCAATGTTCTGCAATGTTTATGTTGGATAAGTTGGACTCTACTGTACTCTAGTACTGAGACGCAGCCTACTTCTAAATATCAGTTGTTACTATTTTTAGCTGACACTGTCTTCAGTAATTTTGAAATTGTAAGCTCGACATACTATAACTTCAGGATTCACTTTCACAGTTGTTAACGATCCAATGTGACCCCAAATGCCACTTTTTTCAATCAAAGAGCATCCCATATCAAATCGTTTCCAAGCTTCTGCAGATCTGGGCCCCAGGAAATGAGATTCAACAACATGTTTACAAAATGTGTGAACGTAAGGGAAAAATGCATACAGCAATGCCCACAGTACTGAAAATAACATTAAAAACACATTAGGGTAAATAGCCTGCAAAAATGTACACATTAGCAAAATATGCCCCCCCCAAGATACTTACAATAGAAGAAGTACATGCAAAAAGGCACACACATTTTGTTGCAAACTTTAAGAAATACCTGTATTAGATCTGATATAAAATTGAGACAAATGAGCTTTCCAGAAGGTAAACGCTTTGGGAAAGTTGTACTGATGTTATACTGTACCTTTCCCACCCCTGCATTAAATGATAGAAAATACAGAATAAATAATATGTATATACATATCCCTTTTCTTAGAATTCTAAGATGTTGTTATCTATTTCCTGTTCTATCTGGTATTTGCAGAGAAATATGGGCTTAAAGGAATAAAGGAAACACTTTTATCTTTCTACTCAATAGGTCTAAAATCCACGATTATGAAACAGACAACCACAAACAGGAAATCCCAGCGGTGATTTCAAAAGCTTGGGCACACCTATGTGGAAAGACATGTATGTTTAAGCCCTGCAGCACTTTCTCTTGGGCTTGTTGAATTTATTGGAACAGTCTGCATAATAAGTAACCTACTTAAGGAAGGAGCAGACTACCTTCTGCATCTGTTCAGCTGGTAATGTGATGAAAGCAAGCCTATAAAACAAAGGCAAAAGGAAAGCTAGTTTCCTTCAGTTTGGGAATATGTACTGTTTCTATACTGACTGGAGAAAAGGGTGGAACAGAATGAATTATTTATGTTCAGCATCATCCTTGTGTGTTAAATTTATAGTAGAAATGGACAAAGGGCAACTTTTGTTGTGATTGCACTCCCATCTGCTCTATTCTGCATAGGTTATGGTGAAAAATGATTGGAACTGCAATCTATTATTGTCTGGAGAGCTTAGAAGTAACACATTGCAGGACACTCAGATTACTATTGCCCAAACTTTGTGAGCTATTTTTGAGGTAACAACATTCACCAAAACTCTACATATTTAAAAACAGATTGAAACCAATTTTGTAAGCCAAAGATTATATTTAAACACAGGCAAGTGTGCTAAGGACAGAAGAGAGAAACACTTGAATTGATAGAATTGCTTACAGCAGCCTTCCCAGAACTGAGGCTTAAAAAAAGATTTTCAAATTCGTTGTCAGACCTCATTTTTGTGAAGAGACCCATCTCACGAAGAAGCTCTACTTTTAAGAGGCCCTTCTTTATAAATTATAGGGCATGCAAATCCCATAATCCTATGCACCTGGAAATGCTGGGAAGTTGTAATATGGCACATCTGGAGGACTTTGGGTTGGGGAAGGTACACAGAAGCTGGGGAGAAGAACCACAAGCCGCAAGAAATAGGGCCCGAGGAAGGTTAGGAAGGAAGGAAGGAAGGAAGGAAGGAAGGAAGGAAGGAAGGAAGGAAGGAAGGAAGGAAGGAAGGAAGGAAGGAAGGAAGGAAGGAAGAAAGAAAGAAAGAAAGAAAGAAAGAAAGAAAGAAAGAAAGAAAGAAAGAAAGAAAGAAAGAAAGAAAGAAAGAAAGAAAGAAAGAAAGAAAGAAAGAAGTGAACACTCATGGTATGATGAGGAAACTGTCATTGCCTGAGTTGCTGTTATCCATTATTCACTGCCAGGTCCTAGCTGAAAAGAAGCTGTGGTGAAAGAACCAGTTGGCAGACCCGAAACCCTTTTATACTACTAAATTATATCAGTATGCTTCCATTTTAATGGCCATGGTTGCAACCTAAGAAATCTTGGGGTTTGTAGTCTGGTGAGACCTGAAGCCAAATACATCTGGAGGAACACAGTTTGAGAAACACTGATGTAGTTTAACAACCAGTTCCCTACTAAAGTGAGACAGCTGCCAATGTGGTAGATGTTGGGAGGAGGGAAATAGTCTTGAAGGAGATATATGTGTCACATGACTGTCTCTGAATCTTCTGTTAGCCTGCTGTCTTCTCATGCACCCAAGGATAATACTGTCACATCACCAACTAAGATCTGACTACCAGTGTGTTTAAACCTGGGGCACATCTACATTGATCACGTAATGCAGTTTGAAGGCAGCTTGACAGGGCAGTGTTTAGATGGCGAACATTGCAAACATGTAGCACTGCTCATCAAGGGTTATAAATCAGGATAAGCAAAGTTGTGGGATACTCCAAAGTATAGCCATAATGTGCATGAGTGCACCTAAGTATAAACCACAGCGCATGACAAAAATGACTAAGAGATGGTTCCTCTGGCAATCTGCACATGCATTGTGGTGGGGGAGTAAAAAGCAAAATGATTCCATCACAGCTGTGAAACCAGGGATACTGTATATGTTGGAACTAGTTCAAGACCAACCTCTGCAGTATGTGTAAGCACCAACTTGGCCTCGAACCAGTTCCAGGACTTCACATGGAATCATCCACACTGTGACATTGCTTCCCTCTTTGCCTGTTTCACACCACAGTGGATACTGAAGATGTGCTCCTGGAATGTAGAGAGGCATCTGAATGATAAGCTATGCTGAAGGCCAGGAAATATTGCTACCACTTTTCATTTTGCCTCACATCCCATGAAGGAGCATTTCTATTGCTACAAATTATTATTGTGATAATTTATCATCATAATTCCACTCCCCTCCCCCCCAAAATTGGGAGATTCAAATGGCTCAAATGACCTGTGGCATGAAACAGTTTCAAATGAAAGCAAGCAGAGGAGTAGAGACAAGTACTCTAATAATAATAATAATAATAATAATAATAATAATAATAATAATAATAATAATTTTATTTCTTACCTGCCTCTCCTCATGGCTTGAGGAGGGTTACATAATATTTAAAACACATAAGCACAGCAAAAACACCACAAATACACATATTAAAACATACCTTTATAAAAGTTACATACCAAAAAGTATCTGTATAAAATATATATTAAAATACATAAGCAGAGATTAAACAAAAGGCACACATTTAAAATGCATGTTTAAAGACTGTCTGCGTAGGCCTGCTGGAAGAGATAGGTCTTTACATGGTTTTAAAATTCCGACAGATGAGGACCCTTGATTCCAAACACCTCTGTTTTGTCTGGATTTAGTTTCAGTTTGTTTTCACTCATCTAGCCCATTACCTCCTCCAGGCATTTATTCAGAGGAAATACGCTATCCTTAGCTGAAGCTGTTTTTGAAGACATGGAGATATATATTTGGGTGTCATCAGAATACTGATAACACCCCACCCCATGCCTACCAATGATCTCTCCCAGTGGCTTCATGTAAATATTAAAGTGCATTTGGGATAGAATGGCACCTTGTGGGGCAGCACATAACAGCTCCTTTTTTGAGGAGCAGCTCTCCTTAAGTGCCACCATCTGGAACCTGCCTGAGCGATATGGCTGGAACCACTGCAGCACAGTGCCTCCGATTTCCAGCCTCTCCAGGTGTTCCGGAAGGATACCAGGATTGATGGTATCAAAGGCTGCTGTGAGGTCTAGCAGCACCAACAACAAACCCCTTGTCAGTATTGAGATGGAGATCATCCACTAGGACGACTAAAACAGTCTCAACTCTGTATCCTGCCCCGAAGCCGGTTTGAACTGAGTGCATCATCCAAGACTGTCTGGAGTTGGAAAGCCACTGCCTTCTCAAGCACCTTGCCCAAAAAAGGCTGAACACTGGTCTGCAATTATTAAGCTCCAGGGGATCCAGGGAGGAGTTTTTCAGTAGCGGTCTAACTAATGCTTCTTTTAAACAAGATTGAAAGTTTCCCTCCCTGAGAGATGCATTAATAATTTGTTGTATTTTAGATTGAATTGCATCTTCTCCCTGGATGACCAGCCAAGATACACTGGGATCAAAAAGGCAGGTTGTCCTGCTTACTTGGCCCAGCAGCTTGTCCATATCAACAGTACTCACCAATTGAAACTGATCCAGTGTACTCCCACTTACAGAGTTGTTGGATACCTTGTTGTTGGCCTCTGCTCCAATGACAGTGTCTAAGTAAGCTCTGATGTGAGAGATTTGATCTGCGAAGTGGTTGTTAAAAGCATCGCAGTGAGCTACTGAAGGTTCTAGCAAAAGCTTCAGAGGAGAGGGTACCTGGGTTAAGCCTCTCACCACTCGAACAGCTCAGGTGGATGTAAATCTACAGATGCAATGCTTACAGAGAGGAAAACTTTCTTTGCTGTAAGTATTGCCACCTTATAGGAACAAAAGTGTCCTTTATACCATATCTTGTAGTAAGGTATATCTTGAGTTTTCTGCCATCTGCGCTCTAGTCATCATCCTTCCTATTTCATTTCTCTAGGGGTCTCTCTATACCTTAAGGAGACATACAGAGCAGATCTTGCAGCCCTGTCCTTAGAAAATGAACTTTTATTAAATAGTTGAGGTGTCTTTCTATGGTAAACCTTCCAGGAGGCAGAATCAGAAGGCAAAAGACACCCATCCGCTGTGCCCTCCTTGCCCCGATGAATAGCATAAACTGTGTTCTGGGCAGTATGAAAACCTTCTTCAAAGAGAAATTAGATTAATTGACTAGATACAATTCAAGGTCGTGCTCTCTTCTTGAAATTACACTCTGCACCAGTTGAATTCTAACAAGAGATATGTTTGACTAAAAAGCTACAACTGCATAATTATATTATATTCATTAAATGCAAATTGCAGATTGGATTCTGAGTTTTTGTTTCATTGATAGAACTGCCCCAAACAGAGCTCTGTGCTCTGGAAATATGATGGAAATAAGTGAAGGGTGGAACAGATATAACATTTTAGCAATTCCCAATCCTTTAGCCCACACATTCATTGTCAAGGTTGGAAGGGGTACCCCAAAACTCTGGAGCAGATTATTGGAAGCAAAGGACACAGAATGTCTGATGGAGGACATGCCACACTTTCTCTGTCTGATGGAGGAAGGGACAGGGCACCAACATGCCTTGTCCCAATGCCCCCATGAGATAGGGGAAGGAGGGAGGGTGCATGCGTCCCCGCAAGGTGCCTCATCGCCTTCTGTTTCGCTGGTGATTGTTGGTGAAATGGAACAAAATAGAGGGGGGGGCATCACTATGATGAGGTCCCTAGGTGTTGGAGGCAGAGTACTAAAGGCCTTGACAATAACTGATATGGTTCTAAATATGCATAAAATCGATACCTTTCCCAGAATGCTATTGTCCCATCCACTTTTCTTTCTCTGAGACAAACTGTACTGTTTGCTTAGTTCTAAGTCAGATGATTTTTTTAAATGCCAAGACATGGGTGTACTTCTAAAGTTTTTAAATTACCATGTGATGAAAAGGGGAGAACCCTAAGCAAAGTTACACTCCTTTTTGACAACAACACCCAGAATTCTCAGCTATTACTGCTTATTGCCATTTGCAGTGAATTATGGTCCAAAAGGCAACTTTGTCAAGTTCAGTACCTAAAGAGGCTCCAAGCTCTATCACGGTTTAGAATTTGTGACAAGGGAAACAAATTACACTTATGTGCTTTGATACTCATGATTCAGTAATTCAATGAGAAAAAATATTTCTACTTGGTAAGAAAGTACCATACTGCTACTTTGTTTCCCCCTTTTCTATTTTGCAGTATGGAGGATTACAAATTTGTGAAGAGACTGAGCATTTATGTGATATCTTCAAATTTGTTTAGCTATTGATTATTTTAGGTTGCCTTTGTTTCCTATCAAAATGAGATTTATTAAATTAGCTTTTCCCTCCACACTCTTCCTAGATTTATAGGTCTCATGCCTTTTCTGTTTCCTTTCCCCCTTCCTACACTTACACAATGGCTGCAAACTTCTCTGCTCAATGAATCATGCATAGCTACGTGCATATGAAAGAGGAAACCTGGGATTTCATTACAGGCAAGAACTCAAGAAAAGAAGTCCTTTATGGTGCAATCTGTTCCAGGATGTATCTGCTAAGGACAACAGAACTTGACCTTTCATGTTTTATTTCACATCCTCCCAACTGTTGAATTTCAAGTTTGAAAAGGCTAGTCAGAATTTGGTTGAATGTGTGCCATATATTTCACTAATAAGAGAAATATCCATCACATCACATTTAGGATGTTTTCTGCACCATTTTTTCTTATTCTTCTAAATGACTAGAGTTTTATGTTTACTTCTAACTAGATCTGACCCATTAAAATTATGCAACAACTGATTTAATGAGTGTGTTGTCATTGGGACTAGCCAACAGGACAAGTCTGAATATTGATAACTGTTTAATTTAGGTTGTTGTGTGTTTTCCGGGCTGTATGGCCATGTTCCAGAAGTATTTTCTCCTGACATTTCACCTACATCTATGGCAGGCATCCTCAGAGGTTGTGAGGTATATTCTCAGGAGAGAATACTTCTGGAACATGGCAATACAGCCCAGAAAACACACAACCACCATGTGTTTCCGGCTATAAAAGCCTTTGACAACACAATGTTTAATTTGGGTGAGCACCCTAGACTGAATTTGATAGGAAACAAAGTTGACGCCTCTTACCAATGAGCCAATAAATATACTGTATTTTGCCATTTTCCATCAATAATATTTGGGACAGGCTATAATCTGAATCAGGAAAGGCAGTGTCTTATCCCAAAGGAGTGGAATGATGTGTCACCTCTGTGTGCTCTTGCATACCATAGAACCCCAAATATGTATAGGAGACATGTTCCTGGACTTCTCATAGATACATTAAACTGTGAAGAATAGAAATTCCCATTATTTTATTGGTATAATTGATGAAGGTGTGTGGCTTGTATAAGAGGCCCTAAGTGAACAAGTGAAACTGTAGATAAGTGAGACTGCATATATCTCTTCTGCATATGCACAGATTGTATTGTATTCCTAAACATTAACTTTCTTATGTTTAGGATTATCTGAAAGACTGTATTTTCCCATATGAGCATGCGTGAGTTCTAGGATCTTATGGGGTGGCCTTTTCCCCATCCCATCACTTTAACAAGTGTTAGAGAAGGCATCAGAGAAAGCTGTCTCATTGGCTGCTTACAGACTTTAGAGCTGTCTCCATAGGTTGCCTACTTGGCTCCCTCACTGCTCTCTTTCTGATGGCAAGAACCTTTTTATTTAGACAGACTTTTGGTTGATTATTCATATGGCACTGTAGTGTTCAAAGAGATGTTTTTCTCTTTCATTCTGCATTCTTTTACGACATCACCAAACAAGGTACTTTTTGGCAGCATGCACCGGTTCCTCTATAGTTTTACGACAGAATCCGCTGGCTCCCATCCCATGACGTAGAACTACTTCTGGCAGGACACTATCATAAAACTATAGAGGAACCTGTGTATTCTGCTGTGGTGGCAACACAGGAGGGTTCCTGTGTTCAATTGGAGTCAACGGTGGAAGTTGGGTGGCAGATGCTTCCCTTCTTGGGATGAGGTAGGGGAAAATGAAAAGGAGCAACAGCTCTAACACAAAAGTTATCTAAGTTTGATATTGGTTCCAATGTTTATAGGTTTCAGGGATACATGATCAATGAAAATATCTTCCAGACGGAGTAAGCAGACGGTTGGTCATGTTGCTATATACAGAATGAAGAAAAAAATGATAGAGCTCCGCTCTCAAAAAAGTCTTCACAAGTAAAGTCCAGATAAAGTCCCAAGTAAAGTCCAAGTAAGGTCAACAGGGGTGCCCGGGTATTTTGCACCCTGTTTCAGGGAAAAAATCCCCTTCTTCAGGAGTTGATATAATCAGCAACAATGAACTTATATATAGTGCCTGATGGCTTTACAAGAAATGACTCTTCTTGTGGTGATTCCAACTGCGAGACAGGGTACAAAATACCTGGGCACCCCTGTAGACCTTACTTGGAGTTTATTTGGGACTTTATTTGGACTTTACTTGCGAAGACTTTTTTGAGAGCGGAGCTCCATCATTATTTTCTTCATTCTGTATATAGTAACATGACCAACCGTCTGCTTACTCTGTCTGGAAAATATTTTCATTGATCATGTATCCCTGAAGCCTATATACATTGGAACCAATATCAAACTTAGATAACTTTTGTGTTAGAACTGTTGCTCCTTTTCATTTTTTTTTGGTACTACCGAATTGAGCTTTGTACGAGGAACTTCAATAATAGTATATGCTATTTGGACATTATATTTTCTTTGTACATAGACCATTTTGTGTTTGTGTAGATACTTAGAAGTATTATGGCACTTTGTATATGAGGTAGGGGGAAGCCAGGCGATACGGGCGTGGGGCGACAGGTTCCCCTGCCAGGCACTACCGGATTTGCCATGATGTGTGGAGATTCTGGCGGCCCATTTGATTAGGTCCTTTACCATGCTTTATCTATTTATTTAAACAGGATTGAAGTACAGTAGGAACCCTTATTCACAAATTTGATATCCACAGTTTCACTTACTCATGCTCAAAAATATATTCCTCCTTAGAAATGTTTGTGGTTTCTCTATGTCTTCCAGAGGAAGGAGAGGCATTTTATGATTCCAGCCCAAGTATAGTCATAATAAAGTGTTCGTTTCAGGCTGGGAATAAATGCCCAAGTAACTGAGTGGAATGGAAACCCCATCCATGGTGCGAGCCTGCCAGCCAATGAGTACAAAGCCTGTCCATTGGCTGGCAAATAGCATGTCACCCCCCCCCCCCCCAGATGTGGAGACACAAAAATGGACCCCAGGCTTGTGTTGGCTACCTACAGCCCTATCCTTGGAACCTGTCCTGGCACACAACTTCAGCTGCCCAGATAAGTTGAGCATCATAGTCTTAGGTATCTGCAGTGTGTATGTTGCCTTGAAATGTTTTCCTCATGAATATGGGAGTCATACTGTAGTATATTTCAGTTAACCATTATTTTAAATTTTATAAGCTACCTTAGCACTCTTTGGTAGGCAAGAGATGGGCTATAAATTAAAAGGAAGCACCCATTTCTTAGATCATCTTAGCAGTTTTGACATTTTCTCCAACAGACAATAAACTCAAAACAAAACAAAACAAAACAGAAAGTTCATAACCCTCTTTGCCTAGTTCTTGAGAAGCACAGACAACAATAAATCCGCCTAAGAGCTCCTCTTGAATGATGTCAGTGATTTTGGCTGCCCTTCTGCTCTTTGGGCCAACAGCCAAATTTGTGATGCATCCTATCCAGGATCCGGAGGTTTCCTGACATTTTGGGAGTCTCCGTGAACTTCTGTGTCCTTCGAGGAGGGGATCTTCTTGAAACAAAAACAACGTGCACAGGAAAAGCCCTGAACTATGGAAAAAGGAATATTGTTGTGTGACTATCTTGAGAATCTGAAAATGAGGAATATGTCAAAAGTAAAAGGTGGAAAAAGAAGCTCCAATTTCAGAAAACCATTCCTCCAAATATTTATGGGGCATCAAGTGATTTTACTGACCTTTCAGAAACAAACTCATAAAGGGAAATAAGTATTGTTAGCTACTACAGCTAGTGGGATGTCAGGAAATTGTTTTTAAACTACCCATTTAAAACTACAGCCAACAGTCAGCTGTGCTAGCAAGCCAGCGTCCATTTTCTACTTTTCTTGACTAATTAGATCAGCTCTATTCAGACTCCATGTTAGATAACAAAGGTCACGAAATGTCAGGCAAGCCTATCACCTCCTGTTAAAACCTGTTAGCTTGTAACTGCTTTTGCTTTCATTCCAGAAAAGGCACCCTTGACAAAGTTAATCACTTTGACCTCCAAAGAGCAACCTTCCACCTCGCAAAAGTCCCTGAAGCAAAAGGAAAGGAATAAAATTCAGTTGCTTAACAGAAGTCTTGTGCCTTGTGCCTACTGTTAAAAATGTGTAACAAAAAAGGAAAAAGCTGGATATATTTTTGTCATGTTGAGGTGATGATATGAATGCTAGAGACTAATATTGATGTACTACAAAGGCTCCATCACCTGTCTGACAACCATTGCATTCAGTATACCATTAACAAGAAATTTAGATACCCCTGTATACTTCTCAGTGGAATACTTGCCTTATTTAGTATATTGCAAGAAAACCTTGCCCAAGAAACAATGATGTTCTCAAAAGTGTTTTCTTGATCTATTAGTTTATGTATCTTATATTGTTCCATTGTTGCACCAAAGATACAAAATTAATACTTCATATAGCAAAATGACATTATCATCTCAAATGAGCAAACTGAGATCTCTTGCCCAATATGGAATTATATCTTAATAATCTTAAAACAGCTTTTGTGGTAGACAAATTAAAAGTAATAATATGTCAGTCAAGCAGTCACATGATCTCCTTTGGCTGTCCAGATGATCTGAATGCTATAGACTCACCTGCTAATCTACAGATTTTAGAAATGTTGGGTAAGGGATTATGGGAGTCATAGTTAATTTTTTTCTAAATTGTATATAACAACCAGCAGTTTATTATACTATCAGAATGACTGTTTTTTAAAGATGCAACATGGCATTTACAGGGGCAAGTATGACAGTGTATGTTGAAATTTTCACAAACTCTTTACGATCTGTGGTTTATTATACCACAGTTTAATTATAAACTGTTAAACATTACATTTACGGGCCTCCGCAATTGGGATTAGAGATAGACAGAAATTTATTTTCAGATCATTTTTAATAAGAATATGCCAAACATTACAAAGTTTTTCATGTTCCAGATGAAAAGAAGTGAAAATTAAAAAAAAATGCAGGAGAAACAGGAAAGCTTTTGTTTGTGAGGATTTCCCCATGTTTTAAAATACGTTCTAGGAATTTAAGCATTATATTATTTAAAGTAACACATTTACCTCTTTCAAACGTTCATACTTTAATGTTTTTAGCAGCATCAGTGGAATTTCCTCCCATCATTCCTTCATATATTTATCTTAAAAGGAAAAAAAATACACTTGACAATTGCTGTAGATCAAACAAGGTATTCTCAAAAGCTCTCACTTATTTTTAATACCTTTAAGGAATGGAATCATGTATTATTTTTACTTCTACTTTTTCAAAAGAACTGAACCAGGAAACATTTCATGTGACTGGAGATCAAAGTCTCAATTTGCCTAGTAAACACAATGAGTTTTTTTTTTAATGACACCAAATTCCTCCAAGAAAAGTCAGGTAAGTTTCTTATAGTCGTACTCACTTGAAATGGTGCATTTGTGAAGAGAAGATAGCTCAGCAAGAGAAACATGAACATTACAAGATAATAACTGTATATGAATTTAAGAGAAGACCAAGCCTTGTTCATCCTTGTATAACTTCACATTAAACTCTGTAGACAAAAAGAGATTTTCACCCAGATAAGGCAACCAAAACGGTCAAAGGTCTGGAAGCCAAGCCCATTGTGGGGCAGTTTAGGGAGCTGAGTATGTTTAGTTCAGATAGGTTTGAGGGCAGGCATGATAGCCACATTTAAATATTTGAAAGGATGTCACATTGAGGAGGGAGCAAACCTATTTTCTGCTGCTCCGGAAACCAGGATATGGAACAATGGATTCCAGCTGCAGAGAAACAGATTTCATTTAAACATAGGAGGAACTTCCTGAGAGTAAGAGCTAATCAGCAGTGGAAAATGCTGCTGCTTCTGAAGGCTTTTAAGGAGAGGCTGGATGGCCAACTGTTGGGAGTTCTTTGATTGTGTGTTCATGTATGGCAGGGGGTTGGATGGATGGTCCTTGTAGTCTTTTCAACTCCAGGATCCTATGATACTATGGATCTGATGAAGGTCTGTCTAATCAAGCCTTTTGTTCTCTTAGTGTTCCCAACTGCCCCTGGAAAGTCCACATGAAATGTAATAAAGGCAGATGTCAGTTATCAAGGCCTCTGACAATGAAGCTCCTTTTCAACAAAGATTTACCCTTGTTGTCTCCTCCTCTTCCTTCTCTGTCTAGAAGTATTTTAACAACATTGGCATCAGAAGGAGGATGAAGGAGGGCTTGAGAAATGCAGACTTTCAGTGATAGATTGCAGCAGTGTGTTGATTCATTAAACATATCTTGAACTGAGAAAGAGTGAAATTTTAACATGAATACCTGGCTATCATAGGTATAGTAAGCAGTGGCTGTTTCCAGAATCCCTTACTGAGTATATAGGAACAATAAAAGCATAAATCTGTGTTTAGTCATCAAAATGGAAATCATAAAAAAGTGGATGCTGATGGAGAAAAAAGTCTGGAAGGATTTTGGAAGAGGCCTTCAGGTTACCTCTAGATGGTTTGTGAGTCTCTCCCTTAATCGGCAGGTTTAATGTATAACAATCAGTGGATTGTATTCAGGGTTGTAGAAATGTACTCATTTTAGATTCAATCAGATATAATATTAAAATAATAAAGAGGCAAGGAGAAGGGATTTGACAAAATATCAAAACAACTCTTACACTAATAAAACAAGAAATTAATATAATACACAGATGACTACAACTATAGATAGACATTTGTAAAGGATACGCAGCTCACTTATCTGGAAGCAAAAGCTACCTGTGAAGAAGGAACTGTTCAGTTCCTCTCTTGGGAAGTGTGAGAAATAATATCTCAAGCAGAGAAATAAAATGGGAAAGGCAAAAGCTGAACAGCAACTAGTCCCACACTCCAAGTCTCTAGCAGAGAAAGAAAACAAGCTTCATGTAATAAATATCTTTACTTGTGTATGATTAAATACAGTAGAGTCTCACTTATCCAACACTCGATTATCCAACGTTCTGGATTATCCAACGCATTTTTGTAGTCAATGTTTTCAATACATTGTGATATTTTGGTGCTAAATTCGTAAATACAGTAATTATTACATAGCATTACTGTGTAATGAACTACTTTTTCTGCCAAATTTGTTGTATAACATGATGTTTTGGTGCTTAATTTGTAAAATCATAACCTAATTTGATGTTTAATAGGCTTTTCCTTAATCCCTCCTTATTATCCAACATATTCGCTTATCCAACGTTCTGCCGGCCCGTTTATGTTGGATAAGTGAGACTCTACTGTACATGTTCTTGTTATGTGATTTCAGCTCCACTAAAACCTCAAGTTCGGGGCCTATAGTGCTAAGCTTCCAAAGGACCAGATAAGGCACAGACAGATTGAAGGCAAAATCAGAGGCTTTATTCTCAATAGTCAGAGAGGATGTCAGCAGAGATAGTACTCTAACGATCTGAAATAACTCACTGCATACATGCAGAAATATTGGTAGCACTTTGACCACAATTTGAAACAAAAGGATGTCTGCTGCCCTGAGTGTCAATTTGTCCAGGTTGTGGCAGGCTAGGATCTGCAGGCTGGTTGGCCGGGATGAGTGTCTTTATGGAAGTTGATCAGAGAATTGTGCTACAGGATCTAGAGATTCCTAGAGAGGTGTTGTCTTGGGTAAATTAATGGATTTTTATTTGTAGTTTTTCTACGACAAATTTCTACTTTATTAATATGAGTCCATAGCTGGAACTAATTAGATCTAAGGATGGAAGTTGCATTTTTTCATTTTGCTGCTAAAGTACTGAGTCAAAAAGCACAAACCCAGGCTGAAAAGTAGACATGGATGAAAATGAGCCTTCACTTTCCTACTTATTTATTCAAGTTCCTATAAATCTCTTTTGTGCCCCATACAATAGAAATCACAATATCACAATATATAATACTGAAGCAGAACAGAAATATATATAGTTCATCCATGTTTTATGTGTAACAATGTTTGCTATGGTTTAACCCAGAATTCTTTGCATTTTCTGATGGAAAATTGAGCTCAAGAAAGGGGTCCTTCAGTGAATGTCTCTGCCCTTGCACAGTGGAATGGAATGGAAATAAGAGTCCAAGCCAATGTATTCAGTCTAAAAAGATGACAGAAATCACTTGAGTTTTTTTTAGTACATGTACCTGCTATTGTAATAATTATGTCTACAAAAATAGGGATGGAGGATTTTGTTCCCTAACCCATAATCTAAGATGGCAAGGCAGACATTTATTTTTTTAAAATCACAGTGAACATAAAACCTGCTTTCATGCATAAAAATCGGATTAATTTTTTCTGACATATTGATAAAAGTGTTAGGAAAAACAAGCCTGTGTATTGTTTATTTTTTATCCTTCTCCTTGGGTTTTGGCTACTCATAAATTTATACCACAAGATTTTAGACATTCATAACCAACAAATTCTATTCCGAAGACAGCTGGTATGTTTATTACGCTATACTACTGACAAGTAATAACACTTGAATGAGGCTCTTTAAACCTCAGATACCCTGAAGGCCAAGTCTGCTCTCTTTGAACAGAAACCGAATAAACAAATAAATGCCCTTTCCCCCTTAAGGGATTCTAAAGAAATTGCGGGAGACAGATTCATCTTTCTGAAGTCACAAACCCTGAACCTCTGCATACTACTCTCCAAAACCAAGCACCTTCTGGATTTTATTTTACTACTACCCTCTTTAGCTCCTGCAACAAGTTGGATTGGTACAAGTTGTAGTTCCACATTTTGAGGACACTGGGTTGGGGTAGGTTTGTACGTATAGTATTCTGTTGTTAGTCTTAATGAAAAGGGACCTATTGAATTAATTGGATTTACCTATACAGCTACTTACCAGTCAGCAATTGATTCAATTATTTTTCTGTGTCAGGAACGACTTGAGAAACTGTAGGTCTCTTCTGGTGTGAGAGAATTTGCTGTCTGCAAGGACGTTGCCCAGGGGACGCCCAAATGTTTGATGTTTTATCCTCCTGTGGGATGCTTATCTCATGTCCCTTGATGGGGAGCTGGAGCTGACAGAGGGAGCTCAACCACTCTCGCCGGATTCGAACTGCTGAGCTGTCGGTTTAACCCATTGTGCCACCGGGGGCTCAATTAATTCAATGATTCCATTCTAGTTCAGATTAAGCAATAAGGTTGCTTGTGTGTTATTGCTTTTGTTATATCCATAGCTTCCCTTTCCTTAATGCCTGGAACTCCAGGAAATTGCAAAAATTAAAATGGGGCTCTTTCAGATGTGGCAAAGGTGGAGCCTGTGGTATTTGTTGTAGCTGTTATCTTTCTGTTGCGAATGGAGTTGACATTTTATTACCTGCATTCTATTGTTCCTTTTTCCTGGTCACAAGAAAAGGAGTTGCCTTTACCTGCATTGAGATCCCACCAGAGGAAGTGAATTACAACAGAAACAACATCTGATACAAAATGTTGACCTAAGACTTTGACATCATCCTTTTCTTCTTCTTTAGGATATTTAAGCATCTTTTGCCTGATGAAGAAATTAGTAGAGTTTTGAAAGCTTGTATGATGTATTTTGTGCATTTTGGTTGGCCAACAAAGGTATCACTCTTTTGTGTATTTTGTATTTTGTTGTACATTGCAGAAGATTAAGGTGAGATTGTTCTTTGAATTTTTCATTGTCTGCTTTTAGGTAAAAAGTCCGGAAGCTTTATATATATATATATAGATTATACAGGATATTTGAAAAAGAACTCCCTATTCACCATTTGTAGGGGCCCCTGGTGGCACAGTGTGTTAAAGCGCTGAGCCCTAGCAGTTTGAAAATATGCAAATGTGAGTAGATCAATAGGTACCGCTCCAGCGGGAAGGTAACGGTGCTCCATGCAGTCATGCTGGCCACATGACCTTGGAGGTGTCTACGGACAACGCCGGCTCTTCGGCTTAGAAATGGAGATGAGCACCAACCCCCAGAGTCGGTCACGACTGGACTTATCGTCAGGGGAAAACCTTTATCTTTACCTATTCACCATTTAATTTAAATGGTGAATAGGGAGTTCTTTTTCAAACACCCTGTATATAATAATCGGGTCACTATTACAGCTCCATTCTTTGAAACAAAAAAGTGCATCCTCTGGTGGACCTTGGTCTTTCTTTTGTGGCTAGAAGGATTCCTTCCATGCCTGGAAAGCTTCTGATCCAACTGAGCACTACCAGTAGTAAAATGGGTGGGGTGGGGGGGGGGGGGAAGTGTATTTCAAAAATGTTGTCCTCCTTCTGGAATCCTTTAATGATTCTTTGGAAGAAAAGGAGAAGTGGTGATGAGGGTTTCAGAGATAATTTTCTTCTCCCACTTTTCATTCAACAATTACTTTCTGAATGATTCAGGGAAAGCTGCTGGTGGTTGAAGAGAAGCTGAATTCAATTCTTTTTCATCTTCATCCTCATTCCATCCTCATTTTCTTTTCTTTTCCCAGGCCAAACTTCTTAACTCATCATAAACCACCAACACACAAAAACTGCCATGCTAGATTTATTTTTGAAAGAAGGGAGACTGTGCAAACATACCGGCAGCCTGCACCAAAAGCCTCTTAAATGGAACCTTAGAAACCACCTCACGTTGAACCTCAGCGACTGGAAGCCATCCAACACATCTTGGCAGGTATGTTGCCCAAAATGGAGAATGGTGTTTGATAAGGTTACATTTCCTACCGGTAAACAGTTGTTCAGCTGACCACCTTTCCAATTATCATGTGTGTTTCACAGCGTAATGTTACCATAATCCTGTCTCTTGAGGCAGAGAGCTCTCTGTAACACCTACTGTGTAGTTGTGTTTCTTTGGAAGAAAACAGCATAGTGAGGCGTTAGAGACAGCAATGTTTAAATGTATGGCATTCTGTAATTTTCTTAGACAAATATTAGCATCCAGGGATTAAGCTGAGGTTTATGGTATTGAGAGCTATTTCTAAACATGAGCATAGGTGAGGAAAAACATTATTGCTCTCTTCAGACCTGATCAACTGGGAACTCCTTATACACAAAAATATTTAAAGGAAAGAAAATCAGGTATATTTGAGCTTTTAGAGCAGGGGTCCCCAAACTAAGGCCCGGGGGCCGGATGCGGCCCTCCAAGGTCATTTACCTGGCCCCTGCCCTCAGTTTTATAATATAATATTTTTATATCAGTTTTAATAATATAATATTGTATATACATATAATATTGATAGAAATATTACAATGTAATACTAATAATTATACCATATAATAATATTAATTATATATTATATATTACATGTAATATTTCTAATAATTTTACAATATAGTGCTATAATTCAATATAGTAATATATAATGCTAATATTGTTTTATGCTAATAATATAATATATTGTTAGGTAAAGGTAAAGGTTTTCCCCTGACGTTAAGTCCAGTCGTGACCGACTCTGTGGGTTGGTGCTCATCTCCATTTCTAAGCCGAAGAGTCGGCGTTGTCCGTAGACACCTCCAAGGTCATGTGGCCGGCATGACTGCATGGAGTGCCGTTACCTTCCCGCCGGAGCGATATCTATTGATCTACTCACATTGGCATGTTTTCAAACTGCTAGGTTGGCAGGAGCTGGGGCTAACAGCGGGCGCTCATTCTGCTCCCAGGATTTGAACCTGGCACCTTTTGGTCCGCAAATAATTATATATTGTATATAGATATAAATTGTAAGCCACTCTGAGTCCTCTTCGGGGTGAGAAGGACAGGATATAAATGTAGTAAATAAATAAATAATAAATAAATAAATTTTGACTTAGGCTCGCCCAAAATCTGAAATGACTTGAAGACACACAACAACAATAATCCTAATTAACTTGACTATGTTGTTGGCCAGAAGCAGGTCCACACTTACCATTGAAATCCTGATCGGTTTGAGTTGGTTAAAATTGTTTTTATTTTTAAATATTGTATTTTTCTTTCGTTGTTGTTGTTGTTGTTGTTGTTGTTGTTGTTTTTGTACTACAAATAAGACATATGCAATGTGCATAGGAATTTGTTCATTTTTTTCTTCAAATTATCATTCGGCCCCTCAACAGTCTGAAGGATTGTGGACCGGCCCTCTGCTTTAAAAGTTTGAGGACCCCTGTTCTAGAGTAACAATGGTCCATGTCTTGAATTTCCTCTTCCTTTAGGTTTTGTAACCAAGTTTGAATGTATAGGAATCCAAACTTAAATACTGTTATAGAACAACAAGAAGAGGAAAATATATGATCAGGATTGGGGGGAAATGATATAACGGATTGGAAATTATGATCTCATCACCACTATCACATTCAACATGAGTGGGAAATTGTGTGGAAAATCCAAAGCAATCATTATTTTATTTTTGTTTAATTGGAGGATTAATTCAAACAGAGCTGAAAGGTACAATTAGGAAGGTCTCTTTGGGGAGATAAGAAGCTATTTAAAAACACTACCGTAAGGATTCATATCAAATATTCATGATGGATTAAGTAAAAGACAAACAAATGAAAAGAATGCAAGATTTGCAGGGAGGGCATCTGAAGGACTTTGTCAAACAGAAGTGACAGCAGTTGAAATTTTAGAAGAAATCAAAAAAATAATCAAAGAAATGAAAGACATAAAATCTAACATGAACCCAATTTTATTGAAGATGGATACTTTCTAGAAAAGGGAAACCTAGTTTTACCATTTCAGGATTTAGCAGAACTTAGAAAAATGACTTTTAAAAACTATAATGCCTAGAATTTTCCGATGGTCATGAGGGAATACTGGGATTTGCAGTAAAAAAAAACAGTAATTTTCCCAGCCTGTTTTTAAATACTTCTAGCCCTTTACTGACATTTTTTGGCTTCTGATGACTCTTCAGGAAAAAGGTATTTTCCATCAACGGTTACCTGATCTGTTGTTGTTGTTGTTGTTGTTGTTGTTGTTGTTGTAGTTGTTGTTGTTTTGTAATGGAGAAGTCAAGAATGAAGACAGGAATTACTTACATGCCACATACTCAACCATTGAGCCACACAGTCTTCTTAGTGACCTCACCAAGATTTTAAATATAATACTGCCAAAAATTAATAATTTATATTGCTCGTTGGTATTTAAAATAGCTGGCACAGTGTGTTTCCTAGCTCTTTTTAAAGATGTAGTTTTGTTTATGGAATTGCATTGGTTGTAATTGTATTTTGAAATGCATAATGAAAGATGAGCTAAAGAGATTTTAAATCATTCATTTAATCAATCAATTAACCAATAATGTCAGTCACTACTTATCTAGGAGAACATAGTTGGTACAGACTAGGAGGACAGATTGGTTATTGGTTTTTAAAGAAGGATAACTGAGAGTGTAAAAATAAATGGATTGTTTTTATAATAGGAAAGAGCAGAGACACCTAAAAGTCCATATCAGGACTGATATCATTTAAAATACATAAGTGAATGATCTGAGGTAGGAGGTATACAAAAATTTGCAACTATAAGTACAAGAAGGATATTGACAAGCTGGAAACTGTCCAGAAAAGGGCTATGAAAATGATGAAAGGTTTGGAAACCAAACCTATGAGGAATGGCTTAGAGAACTGGGTATGTTTAGTTTTGAGAAAAGAAGGCCGAGAGGGGCCATGATAGCCATGTTTAAACATTTGAAAGGATGTCATAGTGAGGAGGGGACAAGCTTGTTTTCTGCTGCTTTGGAGACTAGGACATGGAGCAATGGATTCAAATAGCAGGGAAAAAATATTCCACCTAAACATTAGGAAGAACTTTCTGACCATAAGACCTATTTGACAGTGGAACTCTCTGCCTTGGATTATAGTGGAGTCTCCTTTTTTGGAGGTTTTTCAGCAGAGGCTGGATGGTGCTTTGATTGTGTTCCTGCACAACAGGGGGTTGGACTGGATGGCCCTTGTGGTCTTTTCCAACTCTATAGCTCCATTAGTTCTCTGTGTAGTTAAATCTGATTTAGACAGTTCCTAAAGAACCCAAAGACTGTTCCACATTCAATTAAAAAAACTCAGCTCTGTAAAAAGTGACAGGCTATAAAGTACAATTAAAACTTAGTGCACAAGCAATAAGAAGTTACAAAGCATGCATAATCATGAGATGAATGACCTCGGCAGGCAGATGAGGAGAAAGCAAGGAAAAACCAAGGTCAATTATCAAAACTGCTAATTTTAATGCCATAATTAATAATGAATGTTTCAAGAAAGAATGCTTAAAGTATAATTGTATCCAAGCATCAAAACCTGTTAAATGCTAAAGTTATGCAGTTTATGCAAATTAAAATGATAAGAAGAGACAATTACAGCTTATAATTAACAGATAAATACAAATGATCCCATGATGAAGGTCTTGGCTTTTCTTCTGTCACATGAGACAATGTAATTGATTTTTATAAATGCTAATTTATATGCTCTGTTAACCATTGACACACTGTTATATTATATACTAGAGTTCAAAAAATAGTCATGTCTACAAAAAATAAAATATCTAATTTTAAATATTTTATGAATTCAATTAAACAAGGTTTTCTATATGTTTATGTTCAACACACATACAGAATGCTAAAAACTATATTTTATACTTCTTTCTTTTCTTGTAAGAATGAGCAGTAGATGTTTATTTTTTTAAAATATGGGAATAAATTATTTTTATTACCACATTTGCCAGTCTCTATATATACATCAACACATACTTGAAGACTGCACGTTGTATATTCATAGTAAAGTAATGGAACCTTCCACATGTCAGTGTTCTAGTATGGATAAGGGGAACTAGCAACAAACAGGGATAGAGGCTGACCCTGCTTGACACATGCTTCTTTGATAAGTCTGGAAGAACCGTAAGTGTTGATTTACCAAGTTCCCACTGGTAAAATCATTTTACTGTAGTTGAGACTGACAGTTGGATTTGAGCCCTGGGACTTCATCACATGGGATATGTAAAGCGTTTGGGATCCCTTAAGCTTCACAAAGCCCTATTTTGACATTAAATGGATAATTTTCCTAGCCTCATCACATCCCTCTTTCTGCTTTCTTTTCTAACTATTTGTTTGCCTTTTCATCACACAGGAGACATATTTCTCCTCCCTGCTACTGTCTCCTCTCCCAATTACTTTGGATGTTACAATTTCTCTTTATAAGTACAAATAGCTCTCAATTCAAAAGGTAAGTCTATTTATTTTACATTTAAAAAGAGATATAAATTACTGTGCCTTCCTCCTCAGTCCCAAAACAGTAATGGTGGAAGAAAGGAATCAATACTGTCCATCTCGGCTCCTCCCTCCATGATGACGTCATTGTTATCTTTACAAGTGAAATTCCCATTACATGCTTAATTGGGCATTTTTACATGTCTCTATGTGAGGAATTAAAAAATATGTCAATTGCTAATCGATTTAGGAAGCGTAGGGGAAAAAACACACTTTAGAAATGGCGAAATACCTGGAATCCACTGTATGAGTTTGTGTCATGTGTTGGGCTCTGTCGGCAACCGTTTCTTAAATGTGTAGAAATGCTGGTTTTATTGCATGTGATGAAGTCCCTGAATTGATAAATTCAATTATTTAAAGCTTTGCAGACAAAATGTGGCCCTTGGATGCCCTGCAAAATGAAGGACGGTTTTGCTGTTCTCAAGCCCTCCTCCAGACACACTATCCTTACCCCAAAATGGGATTTGTATATGTATGCATGTATATTGATATAGATATTGAATATATTTTACAGCAGGCCCATCATTTCTGTGTGGCTACAGGATTCATCACAAATGTGAAAGAATGTGACTGTGACCCTTTTTAAATGGCCACAACCTGAATATGCATGCTTCAGCACATCCACATTCATGTTGCTACCATTTACTATATGGGCATGATGATCCATGATCACTTGAAATTACAGCTCTGGATCTCATAGACCTGAAGGGCCCACTGTATAGATCAGGCATGCACAAACTTCAGTTCTCCAGATCTTTTGGATTTCAACTCCCACAATTAGGAGTTGCTGTCCAAAAAACCTGGAGGGCTGAATTGCCCATGCCTGGTATATATCCTTACTTTCTGCTCCAAAGTCCAATTTGTGGTAATGTCTTTTAATAGGCCAACCATAAGGCACAAGATTTTGAAGCTAGCATTTGAAAAAAAATTGTACCAAAGATGTTTTTAAAACATATAAAGAGAATGTGGTGGTGGTAAAACTGATGCTAGTCTACACGTTGCCTTCAGCCTTTATATGAGGAAAACTAAGGAAAAAATATCACAGACTGTAAAAATTGTTTACTGTTATTCTGAACATTCTGAAGCTAACAAACCTCAATACAGTAAACTTTCAGTTAACCAGAACTCTTAAGCAACCGGCAAAATTTTTGAAGAAATAATACTTTAAATAAAAATTAAAATATATGTATAATGTAGTAAAACTGTGTTGCACAAAGTTTGTCTTTATTTGTTTGTAATACAGTAATTTTGGGGGGAATTTTTTATTGTGGGATATATATATATACACACACACACACACACACACACACACACACACACATACACGTACACACACATGGAGACATACAATCGATATTCCACAATCAAAATACCAGTATTTTTTCCCAATCCTGCCACCTCCCCATTCTTACCCATGAACTTATCCTTACGCAGTACAAGGGTAGAGAAATACTATTGAATATTTATACCTAAGTATGATTAAGCATGTAAACGTCCCCCTCTTTCTTTCTCCCTCCCAGTATTTCAATATTAAAATTAAGTCAATACAGAGATGTGTATATATTATTTTCTATGTAGTGAGTGCCAGTGCTCATGGTCTTGACTAAGAACACAATTGTTTGAAGTTCAGTTTCTAAAGATGGTTCAAGATTTCTGTGAGAAGGCTTCCACCCAACAGTAATCTCTGCCATCATGTTTTTAATGTTAATTTCTACATGCAACCTTTATTATTGCAGGTACAAATTTGGCATAGAATTGGAAATGCATTTTTGGCCAATCTAATATCTGCAGTTACTTAAGATTATTTAAATTCAGGGTGGGGAAGTTGTTTGTTTCTGACTGAGTTAGACACGTTCTTACACAGCTGCACCAGGAAGGGCAAGTCTCCCAGTTTCCCCTCTCTAAGGGCCTGGGATCTGAGTCTGGGTGTGGAGGAAGAAAAGGCATGATAAATGATCTGCTACCATTAAGTAAGTAAATGGCCTACAGGAGGAGGAGGAGAAGGAGAGGGCAGGTGAGGTCACGGCTCCTTTGCTTCACTCTGTGGATATGGTTGCATATGAGAGAACTTGTGTTCTGTATTGACCAATAATGCAGCAGAATCCTCATATTTCCTCATCATGTCAGGAATTTGGGAGAAGGGGCTGAGAACAATATTATAAATTGCACCTGATTCAACCTCACACACTAAATAAGAAAACTCCAACTTTTTATCCACACCATGAGATGGTGAAGGTGATATTTATTGAAAGGTTGATTTCCCCCTCATTTGAGTAAATGTATAACAGTTAAAACGATCATAACTGCTACCTTGTTGCATGTGCTGTTAAAAGCTAGAAGCATTCAATAGGCTGTTTGCATTTTGCCTGTATTTTTTCTTATGTGTGCATGTGCGTAGCACCACAGCTTTACAGATACTTCGATACATGTTGTGTAAACCATGATGTGGAAAACCATCTGGTCCTTTTGTGGTGGAGGTACAAACTTTTGTAAAGGTTGGACAGTTCTGAAAAGTCTGATTCACCACATCAAGGCAACCTTGTCTTAGGAATGGGTTACTTTTCTTTACCTAGGCGAGAATATGGACTTGGGTGTCCAGTTTCCATGCAGTAAGTAAGTATCTTTTGAAACAATTGTTGCTATTTGCACTTGCTTTGTGTTAGGTTTACAATCTTAGCTTAAAGTAAACAGGGATGGGAAGGTAAGGAGCAATCAGAAGCTGACAATGGAGATAATCAGACAAATCACAAGTCCATTAGGGAAAGGGTAGTTCAAATTTGAAAGATGACAAGGAATGGTCTGGAGAAAGCACAAAAACAGAAAAGGAAGAACCTGAGGATAGAACCCGATAATACAAGAGTTAGTTTTGTGCAGATGGCTAGAGTAGGGATAGTCTGGAGGAGGCCCCAGAGCAGGGTTGGACAAGCATAGAAAGTCCAGGGACTACTTTTATGTGATAGGATCCACCAGAACCTGCATGGACTCCTGGAAAATGAAACAAGAGATTCAAAAGTGGCCAAAAGTCCAGTTTTGGTTCTCAAAATAGAGTATTTTTGATGTTAAACATTATACAGAACCCTTGCAACCTTTTTAGAAGGTAAATTGTCACTCCTAGAGGCTTTCAGAAGCAGCAATTCAGCCTTAGGTTTTTTTGGCCCAAAAAGCCAGTCTGTGGATTATGGAGATGTTGAGGGCCACAATAACTACCATTGGAGGGAGATTGCCCTTGGCACATTCTTATCCTAGAGATTCTAGCCATTGTCAATATAACTGACATCATAGCTAGTGAAATGCTAGCACTATGTCCTCTTACTGGTGCCAAATCACAACTATCTCCCACAATTACTATGATGTAATTTTATTGTAGTTATGGCTGCCAGAGTGTAAATCTAGAGACAACTCCTATAACTTTAATGGTCATATTGAAGAGGATATTTCAGTAATTGTTGCTTGTTACCTGGTCACGTGACAAGCAACCACTTCTGAAAATATCTTCTTGCTGTGTACCTTCGGGTCATTTCTGACTTATGATGACTCTAAGAACCTCACTGCATTGAGGTGAATCTTGTGAATTGTGGTTTATCCAGCGGGCCCAGATTGGGGAGTGGGGAACTCGTTGCCCCATGCCTTGCATTGCCTGTGTTGCCCTTCACTTCATCCCATAGGGGAAGCGTCACCTGGCTTCCCCCCGTTGTTTACTATGCAATATAGGAATCCTGTTGTGTTGCTGGTGCTGCCTCCTGTGACACTTCAACTTTACTTGAGGCATGGAGTTCCACCAGAAGTAGATCAATATCATGTAATGGGAGCCAGTGGGCTTCATGCCTCAAGTGAAGTTGAAGTGTTGCAGGATGGGCAATTTTGCCCATTTGATGGGTTTAAAAATGAACCTATCATGGGGTTTTCATGGCAAGATATCTTTAAAGGGAGTTTCCCTTTGCTTTCCTCTGAGGCTGACAAAGCATGACCAAGCCAGAATTTGGACCCTGGTATCCAAAGTAAAAGTCCAGTTCTTAAACCATTACACCACACTGGCATTCTTCTATATGACCATAAAAGGTATCTCCAGTTTTCAGCTATCCCAATTCCAGTACTTGTGGGAGAGAAAAATGGCAGCCTCTGAGCAATGAGTGAAAAAAGGGAAGACTTTATAGTGAGCCTTGCAAGTGTGCTGGAACTCCATTACAGAACACCTCCTCCAAGAGCTGAAGGTATCATTTACTATAGTATCCTTTCTTTTGTACCATGTTTGTGTCCCCAGTCAAGTAGGTATTTGTAGCACTTTTGAAGCCTAATTGTAGTAGGATGTATGTATGAATTACCATAAGCTTTTTTAGTTCTATGACATTATGCCTTGCCTCAGCCATGGTCAAAGGCAGAAAACTTAAGAGCATTCAGTACAGAGTAAACAGCTTGATACACAGGTGCATGGAGTGTGTTATGTAGGGAGTTTCCATTGAGACCTATATGTGTAAACTGTCAGCCCTGAATACAAGGATTCCTGTGTTCTGGATCAGAGGAGCTTTGTGTTTCAAAATGTCAAGATTTAATTGTTTGCAATTTAAAACACTGTAAAGTACTTTATCATTGATCGGCAAGATGAAAGCCTGGAAAATCATAATTAGATATCAAAGCTCCTGCCCTCAAATAAAACACATAAGAGAAATGCTTTGATATGACAAAATTTAAGAAGCAATCATGCTAGGAACTCTTTATCTGATTGGAAAAAACTGACAAACAGACACAAAAAGCTGCACCGAAACATTCACTTATCTGCCAATTTACACATGGCTTATGGTTTCACAGCAAAATGAAATAAGTTGAAGCAACCCACAAGCTCAGACTTCCCACATATTGCTGTTTGTTGAAAGAGAACAAACAAAATTCATAGGAATTCTATTTTTGTTTATCATGACTATCACACATCCTTTGGAGCTCCGTTTACAGTAAGAAGCCAATCCTGAAGCCAACTTTTGGCCAATTGTATTTTCTCAGAAAAGTGCAAATAGCATACAATGTGTGCAGCTGGTTGTTTATTGTCAGAGACACTTTGGTAAACTGGACATTGTTATTTTCTCCTTTAATCTAATCTAATCTAATCTTATGAAATAGAGGAAGTATATTGATCATATTCGTGATAAGAGTTTTCAGTCTGAGACTCTTGAAAGATTCCACCTGAACATCAGGAAGAACTTCCTCACTGTGAGGGCTGTTCGGCAGTGGAACTCTCTCCCCCAGACTGTGGTGGAGGCTCCTTCTTTGGAGGCTTTTAAACAGAGGCTGGATGGCCATCTGTCGGGGGTGCTTTGAATGCGATTTCCTGCTTCTTAGCAGGGGGTTGGACTAGATGGCCCATGAGGTCTCTTCCAACTCTACTATTCTATGATTCTATGATTCTGTGCATGGGACAGTCTGATTCACTATCAACAGTTATGGATGTGTAATCTGGAGTATTCACAGTCCTAACATGTTCATGATCATAGCACTATTTCCATGATCATAAATTCTCCAGTCCTTCTTTATCAGGTAGCTGCTACTCTGAGCAGTGGAGGCCTTCTCTCTTGTAATGACTGGGGTGCTACATATTGATGTCTCTAGCCCCCTCCTCCTAGTGATCTTTGGTATTAGGAAAAATTGCAACAGGGATTCCACTTCTCATTGTCACACTGGAGTAGAAATGTCAGTATGCTGCACCCCTATCAAATGAAGAACAGGACTCCATTGTTTGCAGCAGCTCTTCCCTGGTGAATGGGGTGGAAGGTGAGGCCAGGAAACACTATTTAATTCGCTGTACTTAAGTAGCTGATCTAGAATCTTGGCTACAATCTCTACAGATATTTAGGTATTTTATTTAGGATGCAGTGAGGTAATTTGTTACACTCATCCCACCCCTTGGTGTACGTAGGTCTGTTAGATGATCTGCTATTCAGTCACTGACCAAATGCACACATAAGAGTGTAAGAAGAGTTGTGCTGGATCAGATCAGAGACCTATTCCACCCAGTGTTATGTTCATACACTGATCTGCGAGTTGCAAACCAGTATATGCAGTAGAATCTCCCATCCCACATGCTCTCTCCAGTAATATATAGAAGAATATGGTTTCTGATATTGGACAGAATACATATCTATGATGGCTAGTAGTACACATGTTTTAGTTTTAGCAAAGTTGTTGCACCAAATGACCTCTGATCATACCCTGTGTCAAGAAACAACAAATGACACAAGATTGTTGAAATAATGCAGGTGTGCCATCCATGTTGATGCATTATGGTTGGGAATGAGTGAGTTTGGAACAGCTAACTGTAACATTTACTTTTAACTTCCCTACTACTTCGAAAAGGCCATTTTTGGGTGAGTGCTTGATAATTTTTTTTCTTTTTTCAAACCCATGAAATACATATATATTGAAAAATGATGCATTACTTATCCATGGTAATATTGACATGCTTTCAAAATGGTGAAGTAATAACAAATGCTAATCTGTTCATCATTTGAGATCATGTTTGCAAGCTCTGACTGTATTGTATGACTAGTGAGTTGCTAATATCAAATTTGACCATTTCATAGCTGTGATGCGGGAAGCACAGTTCTGCAGAAGAGGAATGGAGAAAATAATGCAAATTAATAAGTTATAACATCAAAATACTAGTCAAAAGGATTATCATATTAAAGGGGAGGGATAACTTTTAGGGGTTGGGGTGGACAGCAACCATGAACTTAAGGACTGCATCAGACCATACTTCACTCATTTTTTGAGCAGCAATCGGACTTTATTTCCTGGAGTATGGGCTGATTTGATCTTCTTGTGGTCCAAGAAACTCTCAAAAATTTCCTCCAGCACCACAATTCAAAAGTGTTTATCTTCCTTTGCTCAGCCTTCCTTATGGTTCAGCTCTCACATCCATAGGTTACTATGGGGAATAACATTGTTTTAACTATGCGGACTTTCATTGCCAGTGTGATGTCTCTACTCTTCATTATTTTATCGAGATTGGTCATTGCTCTCCTCCCAAGAAGTAAATGTCTTCCGATTTCCTGGCTGCAGTCTGCGTCTGCAGTAATCTTTGCACCTAGAAATACAAAGCCTGTCACTGCCTCCATGTTTTCTCCCTCTATTTGTCAGTTATCAATCAGTCTGGTTGCTATCATCTTGGTTTTCTTGATGTTTAACTGCAACCCAACTTTTGCACTTTCTTCTTTTATCTTGGTTAGAAGGCTCCTCGGTTCCTCCTCACTTTCAGCCATTAAAGTGGTATCATCTGCATATCTAAAGTTGTTTATGTTTCTTCCAGCAATTTTAACTCCAGCCTTGGATTTGTCAAGCCCCACACATGTTTTGCATACGAGTTGAATAGGTAAGGGGAGAGGATACAGCCCTGCTGTACTCCTTTCTCAATCTTGAACCAGTCTGTTGTTCCATGATCTGTTCTTACTGTTGCTAATTGGTCATTATACAGATTCCTCAGGAGACAGACAAGGTGACTTGGTATCCCCATACCACCAAGAACTTGCCACAATTTATTATGACTCATGCAGTCAAAGGCTTTAGAATAGTCAAGAAAACAGAAATATATGTTTTTCTGAAACTCCCTGCCTTCCTCCATTATCCAGCGGATATTGGCAATTTGGTCTCTCATTCTGTACCTTTTCTAAACCCAGCTTATACATCTGGCAACTCTTGCTCTATGTATTGCTGGAGTCTACCATGCAGGATCTTGAGCATTACCTGACTGTGTACAACTTCCCTTAATAAAAGACTTCCATAGACTTTGCAGAATTCTAAATTCCATGATGCACTGTTCATATGAAAAAAGTTGGGGGGGGGGGGGAGAACAGGATGACAACTTAAACTTTTCCTCTTTACCAAGAGTGAACCTCATCTTAGGTAAGCCACATTTAACTGTGGAGTAAATAATGAGAAATATTAAATCCTCACACTAATAAATTAACTTAAGAGTGAAGTTGTTTGAAACCATTCTAAGATCTACTGAAATATATTGTTTCATTACCTCATTATATTCAACTTGAAGATTTGGCTATGGGTTTGGGGGAGATTGTTTCTTTTAAAGCATTATCTTTACACTTTCCCTGTGAATGGATTTTTTGTGCCTCATTTCTTGTGAGTGCATCACCTTTCTCTCTTCTAGCTGGTTTTTCTTGTATTGAGCAGCCCCACAGGTTTGTCTGAATCTTTATTCAAGCAATGTGGCTATAAATCATGGTGTGCTAATATTGAAGTTATGTCAGCAACAGAGAGTACAAATTCTGAACACCAGAGATGAAGTATTGTTACCTTATATTAAATGGAGCCTTTAAACTAGAACTTACACCAGATAATATATCTTTGACATGGAACCTATATGTCAATGCAAAAGTTTGGATTATGGAAGTTAAGACTGAAGGGCCTGTCTCTTACAATATGTCGGTCCCTGGATCCACCTTGTCCCATATGATCTTGCCAATGCCGAAAGTTACTTTTAATAAATAATTTGTTACATATTAATCAGTGGATTCAAAATGTGAGTTCTCTTTACAGCTAGCATTTGAAAAGAATGCTTTCTTATTTTCAAAAAAAGAATGAAACGTTTTATTTTTAGTGCCATAAAATGTGTGAATGCTGAAGCCTATGATAAAAAAAACTCTTTTGGGGATCCTTTTGCTGGGAATGACATGGATTGAGGAAGAAATCTTATACATACAAAGGATATATTCAATCTCTGAACCATGGCCTCTTCTAAAATGTCTGTCTCCTGTGATATCTGTCTTCTTATATATGAGAATAGATGACAATCTATTCAGTAGCCCATGTCACTGAGCCATTTCCCTGCAAAGTCTTTTGAACACAGAACATTAAGCAGATTTTTTTCTCTTTTGCTGCATCTGGAAAAAGCTAAAATGGATGGGTGGACATTGTTGAGAAACTACACATTTTGGCATAATGGAGACATTTTCTGAGAACATGCTCTTTGGTCAGCAATGGACCAGGCTGTCCCAAGAGATAATGGGTTATCCTTGACTGGATATATTTAAGCAGAAGCTGGATGGCAAATTGTCAAGGCTGCTACAGCTGCATCCTGCATTGCAGAATTTGCAGAGAGTTGGGGCTGGAATAGATAAATTCTAAACTGCACCCAATCCTTTCTAGAGATCTTAAGTGCATCCAGATTATTCTTGTGAACATTAGGTATGGCTAATTTATGTAAAGATGTCATCAGAGATATATTAGCAAACTGATAATTTAAAAAAGAGCCAATTCACACTTCCCTTTATGAAAATCATTGTGACTGCTAAGGAAAATCCACTGTCTACTTTTTTTGAACAACAGGTTCCACTATCTTCCAACTAATGTAGTTCCTGATGAAGTTGACTGAGGGATTCTACAAGTTATAGAACCCACAAGCAATATTTACAGGCTCTGTGAGAATCTTAATGATAACATGATTAAATTTTGTAAAAAAAAAATACACATATTTTGGAGATCTATAGCCCTTTGACACTTTAAAGTCAACCATCTTCATATAACGATAGTAATTCTTTCTGTGGCCATGCTGGTTTGAAGATTCTGGAAGTTGTCATACAAAAAGTAACTTTTCCAAACTCCGTGCTTACAGTTAGGAAGTGACAAAATAGTTCTCTAATAGCTTAATGCAGCAGTCAGTTTATTATTCAGTGACATATTGAGTGACATATAGAAACATGTCGTATTCTGTGTCCAGTAAACATGCATGGAGCTTACCATTTTTGGGAGCCTGTTTGAACTTTGAGATCCACAAGAGAGAACTCTCTTTTGATCCCATCATACATAGGCACATTTGGTGAAGATGTGTAACAGAGCCTTCTTTGAGGCTGCTCCCAGGCTGAAGAACTGCCTTCCACGGAAAGTCTGGTTGGCCCATTCACCTCTTTCTGTTGGCAGGCAAAGAAATTTTATTCTGGCTGGCTTTTAAATTATGTAGTGTTTTTGAAGTGGCGTGCTATATTTTATTTTTATTATTTTATTATTACAATCTTTTATTAGTAATCGTGCTTTAAACATATTTTAACCGTTTTAATCACGGCTTTTAAAAATACTACAGTTATTTTATTCTTTTAAAAAAATGTAAAGTAAGAGTTTAAAGTAATATTTTAAATTCCTCTAAGCTGACTTGGCCCAAAATGTCATTACTTTTTTCAGTGGTGGAACTGTATGACCTTATGAGCTGATAGTAGCAGTACTGCTGGTATGGTCTTCTATGACAGGACCTTATCACATAGGGATATAATTTGTTTATATCAGTATGCATTCCATATGTGTTTAAGACTGCATGCATACTGTATTGAGATGGAATGCATACTCTCCTCATCACACCTGATTATTACGATTTTTATGATTTGAAAATACTGTGCCTTGACTCATCACACCATGGAAGGCTAGCTCCTCCCCATCCATGTAAAACACCCTGTACATCACTTTATGTTAGTGGTTCTCAACCTTTCTAATGCCGTGACCCCTTAACACAGTTCCTCATGTTGTGGTGACCCCCCCAACCATAAAATGGTTTTTGTTGCGACTTCATAACTATGATTTTTGCTACAGTTATGAATTGTAATGTAAATATCTGATAAGCAGGATGTATTTTCATTCACTGGACGACATTTGGCAGAAATACCCAATACGCCCAAATCTGAATACTGGTGGGGTTGGGGGAGATTGATTTTGCCATTTGGGAGTTGTAGTTGCTGGGATTTATAGTTAACTTACAATCAAAGAGTATTCTGAACTCCACCAAAAATGGAATTGAACCAAACTTGGCACACAGAACTCCCATGACCAACAGAGAATACTGGAAGGGTTTGGTGGGCATTGACCTTGAGTTTTGGAGTTGTAGTTCACCTACATCCAGACAGCACTGTGGACTCAAACATTGATGGGTATAGACCAAACATGGCCTGAATACTCAATATGCCCAAATGTGAATACTGGCGGAGTTTGGGGAAAATAGACCTTGACATTTGGAAGTTGTAGTTGCTGGGATTTATAGGTCACCTACAATCAAAGAGCCCCTTGACCTCCACCAATGATAGAATTGGGCCAAAGTTCCCACAAAGAACCCCAATGACCAACAGAAAATACTGGAGGGATTTGGGTTCCTAAGACCATCCGAAATATGTTTGTTTTCTTTTTTTTGCAAATACTTTTTATTGTGATTTCTTTCAACACATGGTACACAGACAAACAAGTATTCACTATAGGGATAGGGGTGGGGTTTGTGGTGGCACATACACGGATTGGGATAAGGGTGCAGTGGGGAAGGGGGACTGTGGGACATAAAGGGTGGGGTAGGGGTTTGGGCAGAGGGGGAATGGGGAGGTGATATTTCGACTTCCGATTATGCTCACTAAGTCCATTACTTCAGTCCTTAATTCTTTTGTAGTTTTGTCCTTAAGTATTCCTCAAATTTAGACCAGTCAGTAGCCTTTAGTGGGGTGCCATTATTTCTTTTGATCCAGAAGGATAGTTGGTCCATATTCTTAATTTCCATCACTTTTTCCAGCCATTGTTCTTTAGTCGGTACTTGCGTTGACTTCCAGAGTCTTGCAATCAGGAGCCTTGCTGCGGTTATGAAAAAGGTGAAAAGTTTGTCGGTATTAGTGTCAATTCTGTCCTCGGGGTCATATAAACCTAGCAAAAGTAGTTCCGGCCTTTTCACAAATTTCGTATTTAATATGTCATTACTCTCTTCCAGGATTGTAGTCCAAAAATTATCTAATTTCCTACACTTCCACCACATGTGGAAATAGGATCCTATTTGGGCTTTACACCTCCAGCATTTATTATTTGCGTCCTTATACATCTGCCCTATTTTCTTAGGTGTTAAGTACCATCTGTGTATAAGCTTAAGCCAATTTTCTTTCATATCTACTGAGTACGTATATTTTATTTTTTTATTCCAAATCGACTCCCATTCGCACAATTGAATGGGTCTGTTTATGTTCCTGGCCCATAGTATCATAGAGTTAGTTACTAACTCTGTTTCAATTTCCCAGGACAGAAGTTTATTATACAATATGGATATGTTCTTCCTCTCCACGTGGATAAATTTGTCCCAAAATCCTTGTTCTTGGTCAAATCCGACTATTTTGTCTCTTTTATATGCCTCATTAATTTGGAAAAGTTGGTACCAGGACACATTTTTGTTCAGTTTTTGTATTTCAGCTAATTCTTTTAGTTTGGGGGGGTTGGATTTATCCTTTGCCATAATTAACAATTGACTATAGGTCGGCCAAATCCGCCAACCTAATAGCCTTCTATGATCAGCTTCAATCGGGGATAGCCATAGTGGTGTTTTAGTGTAGAAGCGGGGTTTATATTTTTCCCATGTTCTCAATAAAACAGATCTAATAAAGTGATTGCCAAATTGTTTATCAATTTTCATTTTTCCATACCATAAATATCCGTGCCAACCTTTCTTTAATTCATGGCCCTCCAAATTCAAAATTTTATTTTTTTCCAATTTGATCCACTCTTTTATCCAAAGAAGAGCACTAGCATCATGATAAAGTTTTAGATTCGGGAGGCCAAAACCTCCCTGCGTTTTCGGTGAAATCATTGTGCTAAATTTGATCCTGGGTTTTTTGCCTCTCCAAATAAATTTAGTGATGTCTTTTTGCCAATCTTTGAATATCTTGGGACTCCTTATAATTGGTAGGTTTTGGAATAGGTACAGTAACTTTGGCAGGACATTCATCTTAATTATTGCTATTCTTCCCATTAAAGAGACATTTAGATTTTTCCATTTTTCCAGATCCCTTCGAATTTCTTTCCATTTCTCAATGTAATATAAATCTAGTAATTGATTATTTTTCGCTGATAGCCAGATCCCTAAGTATTTTAATTTGGGCGCTGTTTTTAACCCTGAGATATCGTATAGCTCTTTCTGTTTCTTTTTTGACATATTTTTGGTAAGGATCGTTGTTTTCTTTGTATTGATTCTGAGACCGGCCACCTTTCCATATTCTTCAATTTTCAGAAGCCAATTTTTAATATTCTGGATTGGATTTTCTATAATACATATCATGTCGTCTGCGAACGCCCGATATTTATAATCTTGTTTGTCTATTTTAGGGCCTTGCAAGTTCGAATCATTTCTAATTACCCTGAGCAGGGTCTCTAATGCCATAATGAATATTAAGGGTGAGAGGGGGCAACCTTGTCTCGTACCTTTGTAAATTTCGAATTTTTTTGTCTCCTGGCCATTAATTTGTATTTTTGCCCATTGTTCCTCATAAATACTATTGATGCCATTTTGGATTTGAAATCCTAGGTCCAATTCTCGAAATAACAATTTGAAAAAATTCCAATTTAAATTATCGAAAGCTTTCTCTGCGTCCAAAGAGAGAAGGCCCACTTCTGTTTGATTATGTTGTTCATAATATTCCAAAACATCAATTATTATTCTTACGTTGTCCTTAATCGATCTAGCTGGGAGAAAGCCCGTTTGGTCTTCTCCTATCCACTCTGCAAGGAAGTCTTTCAGCCTGTTCGCCAGGATCTTTGTGAAAATCTTATAATCTGTATTTAGGAGGGAGATGGGTCTATAGTTTTTCACATCCGACATATCTAAACCCTCTTTGGGTATCACTACTATCGTTGCCTCCTTCCATGAATCTGGTATAACTTTACTTTGGAGGGCTTGGTTCATTAATTTTTTCAGGAAGGAGGTCACTTCTTTTAATCCTAATTTATAAAAGCCCGCAATAAATCCATCCGGCCCCGGGGTTTTATTACTATCTACATTGTTGATTACTTTAAGAATTTCCTCCTCTGTGATTTCTTTATTGAGTTCGCGTCTTTGCTCTTCTGTGATTTTATCCAATTGTAATTTGCCTAGGAACTCTGTTATAGCCTCGGGATTGATATTATCTTTAGAGTATAGGTTTTCGTAATATGTTTGAAATACTTCTTTTATTTCCTCATCTAAGTTCACTATTTTGCCTTCGGTTCTGATTTTAATAATTTGTCTGCTCTGTTTCTTCTTCCTTATTAGACGGGATAACCATTTTCCTGGTTTGTTTGCGTTTTCAAAGGCGTATTGTTTAACCCATTTAATTTGTTTTGCCAATTTCTCTAAGTCTCTACTCTCTTTCATTTTATTTAATAAATCTAGATTTCTTTTTATCTTTTTGTTTTTGGGGTTGGCTTTTAAGTCCTTTTCCTTCATCTCAATCTCCTTATTTAAACTATTCCATTCTGCTTCTTTTTGTTTTCGTTTAGTAGCACTTAATTGGATTAAAAATCCTCTCGCCACTGCTTTATAAGCGTCCCATACAATTTGTGGGTTCATTTCGTTGGTGTCATTGATATTAAAGTATTCTTTCGTCATCTCTTTAATTTTGTCTATATCTTTCTTGTCTTTTAATAGATTTTCGTTTAGCCTCCATTTCCTTACAAACCTTTTTTTATTAAGTTCCATTACTAGTGGGCAGTGGTCCGATAAGTCTCTAGGTAAAATGCGTATGTCCGATACCTTTGTCACAAGGGATTTGGAAACCCATATCATGTCGATCCTCGACCATGATTGGTGCCTATTTGAATAATGTGTATAGTCTTTTATTTGGGGGTTTAGTTCTCTCCACGTATCTACTAAATCCAGTTCATCTTTTAATGCTAGGAGGCTTTTAGGGAGGGAGGTGGTTTCTTTAACTTTCTTTGGTTGTTTAGTTTTATCTAATTCTTTATCTACTACTCCGTTAAAGTCACCAAGAATTATAATATGATCAAATTCTACATTACTAATACTTTCTCTCAATGTTTTGGTGAACTTTGTTTTGGGGCCATTTGGCACATAGATGTTACAGATTAAAGTTTTTTCTTCCTCCCGGTCAATTAATATTGCTATGACCCTACCTTCATTGTCTTTAAATGCTTCTTTTGCTGTGAGGTTGTCATCTACGTATAAAGCCACTCCCCTTTTTTTATTGGTGTCCGCCGAGACGAATACCTTCCCTAGCTGATTGTTAATCAAAAGATTGGAGTGCGTACGTTCAATGTGTGTCTCCTGTAAAGCTATAATACTGTAATTTCCTTTTCTTAATTTGTTAAATAATCTTTTACGTTTAATGGGCGTGTTCAACCCGTTAATATTGTTTGAGAAACATTTTAAATGAGTACAGACATTACTCATCTTTGAGGATTCCATCATCTTCTATTGGTTCTCCCGTGTCCGAGTCATCTTGGTCCGCGATCAAGTCCAATTCAGCGACTGTTGGGTCACTGTCCTTCGGCGAGTCAAATCTTCTCTTCTTGGTTTCTTTAGGATTTTTGCCATTACTTGAGGATAATGATAATCTATTTACATTTAAATCTTTCTTTAACATCCTATAAAAGTCCTTTGCTTCATCCTCCGAAGTAATCCATACTCTGTCATCTTTGTATGTGGCCATTAGGCCTTCGTATTTTTCCCATCTATATTTTATTTGTCTTTTCTTGAGTTCGTCTGTTAGGAAGTAGTACTTCCTTCTCCTGTTTAATATCGATTTTGGAAGTTCCTTTAATATGATCAGCTTTCTGTCTTTGTACCATATAGGATTTATAGCGTTTTTCCTGAGTACTTCGTCTCTTGTGGTTTTCTTCAGGAAGTGAACCATAACATCCTTGATTACTTTATTTTTCTTGGTAAAATTCGACTGAATTCTATATACCCTGTCGATTTGGCCGCAGGCTTCCTGTTCCGTGCATTGTAGAATCTTAGCTGTTATTTGTGTGATCACCCAACCAATATTTTCTTTTTCCTCCTCTTGAATGTTCCTATATCGTAATTGGTATTCCAGTGATTGGAATTCCAGTTTTTCCTGTATTTTTTCCATTTTCTTCTCCCTCTCCTCCATGGACTCCATTTTCTCTTGTAATTTCGTTTGCATTTTGTCATTTTTTCTGTTCACTATTTTTAGTTCGTTAATGTCGTTAGAGTTCTTAATAAGTTCTTTTTTCATAGCCCCCATCTCTCCTCTCCACTCTTTTTTCAACTCTGCCAGTTCTTCTTGCAGAGTCTTTTGTTGCAAATCCTGTTTTTTAGCTATCATTTGGACCTCACTTTGCAGTTGGTCCTGTTTCTCCGAAATTTTCTTAATCTCCCTCAAAATATCTTTTAAGCCCCCCTCCTCTGGAAGGGAGGTTCTTCGCACATTTAGCCTAGAGTCCTTATTGTCTTTGTTGTCTTTGTCTATTCTCCACTTGGGTGTCGCCATAGCTCCGGGTTGTTATACTCGTTGGGACCGCTGGGAGTACAATCTAGTACTAAGGTCAAAGGGTTAATGACTGATGGGGGGGGAATAGGGGGGACAGTAGAGATAGAAAATTTAAAGACCCGCACGAGGAAAATCCAAGTTTGGGTGCTACCTTCTACTTGATTTATATTTCCTCCTTCCTGCGTCCGTCGCTTTCCTTTGGCCTCGTTTTCCTTTGGATTTCCTTTGGATTCAGTATCCCCTGCTTATTCGGTCTATGAGATCCTTTTCACGTATCCGCCCTGTGTCCTTCACACTATGTCCCCTCCGGAAAATGCTCCCGCCTTGAAAGTTCTTATCTTCTCCTCGTACTTGATAACTAGCGGCGCCAGTACTTCCGCTTACGTCATGTCCTCTCTCGATTGTTTAAAGAAGGTAGCCCGTAGACTAAACAATATGGCTTCAAGGTCGTTTCAAATCCACAGCCAAACTCCAGCACTGTGGGGACTGGCACCAAACTTCTCACGCTACCTCCTAGGCGATCCTTCTTCCTTCCCTTTCCCTCTTTCCACCTCCGTCCACCTTCTGTCAAGGACAGAACGCCACAAGATTCAAAGTAACAGAGTTTATTAGATTACAGAACTCAAAAATGCCCGTAAAACACAAGGGCCAGGCAGTTTTTGCCTTTAGGAGCAAAAAGGGGCAAAAGTAAATGTTCAAAAGATAAACCGGATTAAACCGGAGTTTAATCCGGGTAAAAACAAACTGCCAGAGAGCCATGAGGCTCAATCATAACACCTCCGTTCTTCCACCTCTTCCTTCTCCTCCCGACCACGCCAGTGGAGTCACAGTAAGATGGCTTGGATTATTTATACTTTAAATATTTGCCTCTATCTTAAGTTAACTAAAAAGACTTCTGGTATGTTGTATCGCTACTGAGATAAACTCACCATGCGGCTTAGCCTTTCCGGATTACTTGTTATCAAGTTAAGCAGGCGGCGGCGATTGGTTTGCCCGGCGCTGCTGTATTTTACTCCGATGGGTTCGGCGGTGGCTTGGCTGGCAGCTAATGCGGTTGCTCCCGCTTCCCGCTGTCGACCCGCCGGCCGAGGTCTCCGGACCCACTAGAACCTCTCCCTTGAGGGGCGAGGGCCGTTGGGGCCGTCGGAGAGATCCTCTGACACCGGCGTCTTTCCCCAATCTCGATCCGAGGGGAAAGAGGGAGCTGTCGCTCTACCAGGTCAGATCAGCGGTTGGCACACCAAGAGCTCTCGGTGGACCCAACCTGTCGCCATTGCCCCCGCCGCCGGAAGTCCCGAAATATGTTTGTTTTCTGATGGTCTTTGGCGACCCCTCTGAAACCCCCCTTGTGACCCCCCAGGGGTCTCAACCCCCAGGTTGAGAAACGCTGCTCTAGGTCCTTTTAAAAAGTATCGTTGTTGATGGGATGCATACAGATTTTCTTATCACACACAAAACAGTGCTTCAGCAATAGAAGAATCTGTAGTATTTTAAAAAACATGATTAGAATTCCATTTCTGTGACACTTTGCAGACAGATTCCAATGGGGCAAATGCCATATCATGAGGCCCATTCAAAATCATTCTCAAACAGTCTCAGAAATGGAGTATTTTCTAATCTGATAAGGTCCTCAGATAGGCTTTTGCTGAGGAGCTAGTACAGTAGAGTCTCACTTATCCAACATAAACGGGCTGGCAGAATGCTGGATAAGCAAAAATGTTGGATAATAAATAAGGAGGGAATTAAGGGAAAGCCTATTAAACATCAAATTACATTATAATTTTATAAATCAAGCATGTTTTACAACAAATCAACAGAAAAAGCAGTTCAATACACGGTAACGTTATGTAGTAATTACTGTATTTATGAATTTAGCACCAAAACATCGCAATGTACTGAAACACTAACTACAAAAACATTGACTTCTAAAAGACAGACTGCATTGGATAATACAGAATGGTGGATGAGTGGAGGTTGGATAAGTGAGACTCTACTGTATAAATGTACCAAACAACTATAGGGTGGCAGCAGCTGTGGGAAGAGTGTGTGTAACACTGGTGAAATATCTCTTTGAGACGACAAAAGTGGTACTACAGCTAATGCTTGTTAGTATTGCACAGAAGAAAATAATGGTAAATCGCACCTAAAGTCTTTTACTTTGAAAATCATATGATGAGACAACCTAAAAGGGGTAGGGCGATGAAGACCTCAAATGCAAAGAGGCTGTCTAGACTGATTCCCCAGAAACTGTACATAAAATATTAATCTCTCAAACTAAAAAGGGCCTAACTAGGAGTAAACTGTTAGGGTCTTCATGGGGCACAACAATCGTACAATCCAACTTCTAGAAGCCTACATGTTCTCTATCCTTGAATATGTATCTTGTTTTTTTCCTTAGCCTTTTCTTGTATTATTTCTCAAACTAGAATAAAAAAAAGTTGGTAGAGAAGTATCACATATCACACATCACTTCTGCATGTGTTAGCTGTTCAATGCACTCTAAGCAATGTCTGCAATATTACTGTGCACAAAAACCTGTGCAATTTGGCTAAAGCTGTTGTCTTTAAACTTTTGAATGTTCAAGGCTCCAATTATCACAAATTACACTTTCTGTTGTGATGCGTTTGCTTTTGAAATACCATCTATTGACTGGGTTCCAGCTGGGTTTTAATTAGCTTCTTGAATAGCCAAAGGTATTATGCTTCAAGAGTGTGGGCAAATGATTGCATTCTTTAACCTTTAAGGATCCTATTTGTCCCTTTCAGCTACGAATTTAAAGCTCCACTCCCTTTGTATAACCAATGGATGCCTTTCTAAAACAATGTGGAGAGCATTATTAATAACCATCAATCATGAAGTGCAGGCTCAAGGTTTCGTTACTTTAGCAGCATCTAGACACCTCGATGATTAATATCCAATTATAAGCAATCGGTATTGGCCTTAAATTCTTCAACGTCATCCTGAATTCCTTGAAAAGAAAGCATGTGGAGGTTGCCTTATTTTTAGCTCTATATTTGCAAACACGTTTTCTCAAATGCAGAAATCACCTGTTGCCTTGATAGCTGTTTTGATTCCATTGAAAAATGCAAGAACCCTGATGCTGATAAATATGAAAATGTATTGTATTCATCTAGATCCATTTTCCCACTCCTTTTAGAAAAAAAGGTGATTGCAGAAGGAAATAACACATCTTAGACCTTTGTTGCTCTTATAATGGAATCTATTTTTTAAAAACACACATTTTAAATATTTGGAGGGAGAGAAGTTATTTTTGCAACATATACGTCACTTCTTATATGTGACTTCGCATTTATTTATATCCCACCTCTTCCCCAGTTTGAGGTTCAAAAAGACTTGCAGTGGTTTTTTAAAAAAAACCAGGGTACATTGATGCTGTAGAATTAATGCATTTTAACACCACTATAACCGCCATGGCTCCATGCTATGGAATCCTGGGAGTTGTAGTTTGGTGAGGCACCAGAACTCTTTGACAGACAAGGCTAAAGACCTTGTGAAACTGCAACTCCCATGATTCCATGGCAGTTAAAAAGTGTTAAACTGCATTAATTCTACAGTGTAGATAGACTCATGGTCTCTTTTCTTTGTGTGGTGTGTCTTTTTTTAAAGGCTGTAAGCCTGATGGCAGGGAACTGACAAATTAACAATTGTAAACTGCTCATGTAAAGCACCATGCGGACTGATGGCATTTATAAATAAATGAGGAGAGGGATTTGTAAACTGGAATGATTAGTGGGTTGATTCACAGCTTTGTTGGAATGGCAATCAAGACAAGAATTGAAAATAATCCAGACTTTGCAGAAACCACATAAATAGTTATAATTTATCATCATTTACTATAGATAGCCCAGCAAGAAACCTCTTCATAACGTGAAATGAAAGAGGTTTCTGTGGAGTGCATGGGACAAAAGTTGATCTGTTGTCTGGAAAAGAAATCATCAGAGCCGATCAACTGTGAAATCAACACTGAAAATAGGATGAAAAAGGCTCCTAAAGCAGAGAAAGATCCCTGGGTTGTATGTTATTTATGCCAGGGTAAACTTTGCTTGTTTCTCTGCACTCTGACTTCCTCGGCTTCCTTATTTGCCTGTTTTTCAAAAACCATAATAATCACATTGCAAATCAAGTAAAAGTTCATCTGTGCAGCTACACTGTAGAATTAAAGCAGTTTGGTTCCACTTTAACCACCATGGCTCAATGCTATGGAATTGTGGAAGTCCTCATTTTAGTCAAGTAATTTTAAACTGCATTAATTCTACAGTGTAGAGATGCATCAAAGTCCAGCAGAGGCTGAGAGCTCTTCTCTCCCTCAAAGTCCATTTCAGTCCAGTTGAGATGGTGGACAATCTTTTCCTCAACTGGTGGGACTGGGAATGTTGGAGCTATACCAGCCTGTTCTTTTTTTCCCTTAGATGCTATGGGGAACTGAGGGAGAGGGTTTCCTAGATCTCTAGATGTGGCCCCAATATCCAAAACCTCAAAAGTAAAGTGTTGTGTTGTGTGTGTGCATGTATACATTATGATATGTTAGATTTAGTGTCCATCCTTCTCCCTTCTTGATTGCACACTCTGATCAAATATGTTTAACGATTAATCTGTTATGCTCCATGACTTAATTAACCAGGGCCTATGTCCTATGACATCATCAGGGGCCATTCCTAGGTTAAGATTTTGTCTAGTTATTTTAGGGATTGGGATGGTATTAACCTGGACACCTTATGACCTGTATAAGGAGCTGGTGCCAGGTTTCCACAATACGTTGACTGCTCCTAAACCACTTTGTTCTCCTAATAGTGAGTACTGGGAGTTCTTGGACCATGAGTGTGTTTTGACTGCAGGGGCACATGCTTCTGTTGCATCACTTCAACTGAAGCCAAGCCACAGTGTTTTTAAAGGTCAGTGTTCAATATGCTCCCTTTCTTTATGTCCCAGGGCAGCAAAAAGATGAAAAGTCTACTAATACAGGGTGTATCCTTCAATACCAGTCTTAAGTTGCAAAAGACCTGAGGTTGTCAGTCCTGAAAATCAGCAGCCTGTACCAGGGAAATGTCCCAGTGCTTTGAGGAAAAGCACAGGATTTCACAACTCTTCAGGAACATACACTGTGTACTTTGAAAGATGGCATAGACTTCCTGCTCATGACTGGTGACCTGGTATGTTTGCTTCAACTTTGAAATAGGCAGGAGTTTTAGCCTGCTGAGTTGGCAGCTGAAGAATGCTTTAAGGTACTGAGCTCTTGTTTTCCTTCCCCAGCAATAAATAATATTTAAAACTGGTACTTGACATTTTTCACTAACATTATGTTGTTGCAGACTTCTTTATCACTGCCTGTCAGCATAAGGATAATGTCCTCAAATGCCTGACAGAAAATCAGTGTAGTCCTAGTATGGAAAGGTACAAACAGTTCACTTTGAATCAGATGAATCCCAGCTCCTCTCAGCTTTCCCCATTAATTGTGTTCATTATGTGGAGTGAAAAGGATCCATCAAGCAGTGTTCTTTTCTTACTTCCAGCTTAAGCAATCCTCCTGGCTGATGTACCATTATCGAAATGTGAGGTAAATTAGTTCCGAATTGTGTAGCCATAGATCATAAATTGGAAAGATTAGGAGGATTGCCACCTCGGTGCAATTAAGGTCCTCATCATACTAGAGCATGAATCCACTTTAAATCCAGTTTCTGCCTCTTGTTGAATTCTGGGACTTGTAGTTTAGGGAGGGGCCTTTAAACTGCTCAGCCAGACAGGTCCTGGGCCTCACTAAACTACAAACCTCAGCATTCCGCAGGATTCAGAAACCCGATCTAAAGTGGATCAAAGTCCTCAGACAGATAACAAACTGCTGTAACATCTCCTAGCTTGCAGAGTAGAACACATCTTTGCTGTCCTGATCACATGCTGATGTTGCTTGGTCGCACATTTTTCATCTGTGAAATATTATGATCTCATCATATGGGCTAATTTGCCCATAGTACGCTGGTTCCTTTCTCATTTATTTATTTATTTATTTATTTACAGTATTTATATTCCGCCCTTCTCACCACGAAGGGGACTCAGGGTGGATCACAATGTACACATGCAAGGCAAACATTCAATGCCATATGAACATAGAGACAGAGACAGACACAGAGGCAATTTAACCTTCTCCAGGTTCCAGCTTCCTAAGGGTATGCTCAATTCCTGCCCAGAGGGAGCAGCTGCTTCATCATCCACTGTGACACCTTGATGGATACATCCTCATTCCAAACGGCAGCTGGATGATTTTTATGGTATTATAAATTAGTTAAATTAGCCTCCCCACATATAAGTGGTACTTAAATTTCCTATTTGATAGATATAACTATCTTTCGGGTTGCTTAGGCCAACAACGAGCAGGGCTATTTTTATTTTATTTTAAAGGTCCACCACGGGCTAGCCTTGAACTCATGACCTCTTGGTCACAGTGATTTATTGCAGCTGGCTACTAACCAGCCTGCTCCACAGCCTGGCCCCTTTTGCCACAGAGGCCATCCCATGACAGACATTTACTTCTGGCGGGGCTCTATGTTAAAAGTGAAGAGGGAGAATTGTATGACGATGTGGTAACACAGGGGGCTTCCCATGTTGCATTTGCAACAATGGGGGCAAGTCGGGCGGCGGAGGCTTCTGTGAGATGGGGCCAAGGGTAAGTTGGGTGATGTGGGGCAATGGGTTCCCCACACCCCCTGCTGGGCCCCCACGGATTTGCCACGATGCATGGTGAATCCATAGGTTAATGCGATAAGGTCCTTGAAGTGTCATTCTGGTCAAGATCCTGTTCAACCGTTGTGTAGTGTAAATTTGTGTCAGTTACCATATGGTTGGGATGCAATGGATTGTCCTGTTACCCAACTTGATCATGTTAGGGGTGGCAATGCTTCATGTTCAACTGTCGTGTTCTGATATAGTTACTCTTCCTCAGCCGTCAAATGAAATGCAGGAATTTGACAATCTTCTAGAAAGCTCATTGTTGGTATAGAGATTATGCTAGTGCAGGGTTTCTTAAACCTTTCCACTTGGGACCCCCCTTTGGCATGAGAAACATTTACATGACATAGGTATATAAAATAGGTATAAAAATCAAACATTAAATGATAACAAACCATCATTTGCAAGGTGTGTTAAACAGGCTGATTTTTCTTTTTATGAAGTACAGTTGAATCTTCTGCAGAGTCTGCTGTAAACACTGCGAACAGATGTACGCAAATATCTAAAACAGTCTCTAGGTGACATTCTTAAAAATCTTCAGGATCCCGACATTGAGTTTGGGGGACCCCATTTGGGTTGGGGACCCACAGTTCAAGAAGCAGTGTGCTAGAGTAATATCACTGACACAAACCAAACTAGGATACCACCTTCTGCACAACAACCCAGAAAGTGCAATATTTTGTATCTACACTGTCATAAACTACCTGAGGAATCCTGAAAGTTGTAGTCAAAAATTGTAATTTTTTCCTAGCTTTGTCTTCAACATGAAAGACCTATATGTATACCAAAAAGTTGCTTATTTGTGTTTTAAAATGGGTAGATTAATAATTATACAGATTTATACGCATCAGGTAGCCTACCCATTTTATGATATCCTGACCAGTTCTCCAGGGAAGGGGCCCTGCAGTGCAAATAGTCTCATTTCTGTTTCCCAGCTCATAACCTTGGAGCATCCGTCTCTACTCCCAGTTGTGCAGCAGTTATAATGATATTGATTGGCACTATTTATTCTACCAAGCTCACTCAGCTTTACTTTCAACTATGTTCTCTTTTTTGACCTGAGAGATTGATTTGATTTAAACTGTTGGAAGGACTCAAAGCTAATGAGAGTCAGTTTGTTGGTACTCCCTATACTTACTGAAGCATAAAGAAGAGTTTGTTTAGCTATGCTAACGAATTTTGGCAGATGATACTTTTAATCCAGATGTACTGTCAAATGTTCATCCCAGCCTTTAAAATAATGTCTTTATAATATTAGCTACAAACACTAGTCAATGAGCCTGGTGCTGTACACACTCAATTACTGCAAGCGGAGGCAGAAATGCCTTTCACCAAAGATAACTGTTCAAAGAAACCCTGAGCCCCCTTTGGCTAACTGCCAGGGATCCAGTGTCTTCTTATGATAATGTGGTTTTAACTTATATTGTGAACTTCTTTGGGTTACATACTGAAAGTAATGTGAGATATCAAATTTAAAAAATAGGTACGTAAGTCATGCATTTTTACATGAAAGAACTAAATAATAATAATAATAATAAAACTTTATTTATACCCCGCCACCATCTCCCCAATGGGGACTCGGGGCGGCTTACATGGGGCCATGCCCAAGACAATACAATAAACCATAACATAATACAATTAAATAATACATTACATAAAATAAACAGTACAACATAAGATCAAAACAGCAATATAACACGAGCGGGCCGCATGAATACTACATTTAAAAACTAGATTAAAAATTAAAACTCTGGGTGAGAAAGGGATCAGAATAAAACCTCGAGGGACGGGACATCAGATAGTGAACCAGTCTAGAGGATAAATATCGGGGGGGAGTAGCATAGAACATTTACTCTCCGAAAGCACACCGGAAGAGCCATGTTTTTAAATCTTTCCTGAAGGCTAAAAGGGTGGGGGCTTGCCTGATTTCAATGGGCAGCGAGTTCCACAAGCGAGGGGCCACCGCAGAAAAGGCCCTCTCCCTTGTTCCTACAAGGCGAGCCTGAGATATAGGTAGTGGCGACAGGAGGGCCTCCCCTGATGATCGGAGAGGTCGGGCAGGTTTATGGTAGGAGATACGGTCACGAAGGTAGGCGGGTCCCAAACCGTTTAGGGCTTTATAAATGATGGTCTGCACCTTGAATTGGGACCGGAAGATGAACGGCAGCCAGTGGAGCTCCTTAAACAGGGGAGTAGATCTCTCCCTGTAACTCGCCCCCGTTATTAGTCTGGCGGCCGAGCGTTGGACCAGCTGTAACTTCCGGGCCGTCTTCAAGGGAAGCCCCACGTAGAGCGCATTACAGTAGTCCAGTCTAGAGGTAACTAAGGCATGCACCACCGTGGTCAAGTCAGACTTCACGAGGTATGGTCGCAGTTGGCGCACAAGTTTGAGTTGTGCAAAAGCCCTCCCGGCCACCGCCGACACCTGCGCTTCAAGCGTCAGCGCTGAATCCAGGAGGACCCCCAAACTGCGGACCTGTGATTTCAGGGGGAGTGCAACCCCGTCCAGCACAGGTTGCCACCCAATACCCCGATCCGACGAGCGACTGACCAGGAGGGCCTCTGTCTTGTCAGGATTGATCCTCAGCTTGTTTCTCCTCATCCAGTCCGCCACAGCGGCCAGGCACTGGTTCAGCACCCGAGGGGCTTCCTTGGAGTCAGGTGGGAACGAGTAGTGGATTTGTGTGTCATCTGCGTAGAGATGGCAACACCCTCCAAAACTCCGGATGACCTCTCCCAGCGGTTTCATGTAGATGTTAAAAAGCATGGGGGATAAAATAGACCCTTGCGGGACCCCACAGGTCAAAGGCCAGGGGTCCGAGCAGGTGTCCCCCAGCTTCACCATCTGGGAACGGCCCTCCAGGAAGGACTGGAGCCACTGCAAAACAGTGCCACCGAGTCCCATCCCGGAGAGCCTCCCCAGAAGGATACCATGGTCGATGGTATCGAAAGCCGCAGAGATGTCCAGGAGAACCAGCAGGGTCACACTCCCCCTGTCCAGTTCCCTGCGGAGGTCATCCACCAAGGCGACCAAAGCCGTCTCAGTGCTGTGCCCAGGCCTGAAGCCAGACTGCGAGCGGTCCAGAAAATCAGCCTATTTTTTTCTTCCATTTGTTCTTCTCCTAGAACTTAAATTCTCCAAGAACTAAAATTCAAAATTCAGGTTGACAATAACTGACTAAACTGAAGGCATTGAGAAAAAATAAAACTGGAAAGAGATACACAATTATCCGAATGGATTATATCAAAATCCAGCCCACTCTTTTGGCAGGGTCCCAGAGAGATGCTCACACGACAAGCAACTCTCAGAAAAAACAAATGAATATTGTTGCCATTCAATTTCAAATGAATAGAATCAAATTTATTCTAGATTCTCTTTTCCACTCTTTCTTTCTTTCTTTCTTTCTTTCTTTCTTTCTTTCTTTCTTTCTTTCTTTCTTTCTTTCTTTCTTTCTTTCTTTCTTTCTTTCGCAGATAGTATTTTAGGTCTACGAATAAATCAGTATCGAACTAGAAGTCATACACTGCTGGTGTTCCATATATATTTCTCTCTTATCATCATTGTTGCAAATGATGTCAGATATAAAGGAAGTTATGTATTTTCTGCAACTAGTACGTCTTTCCCTATAACAACAGACATTCTCCCAAGCTGCATGCCTCAGGATTCAAACTTGCAAATTAAGCTTGTGTTTCCTTTCTGAAACTAAGCAACAAAACAAAACACCTGTCTTTGCAAGGTATGGAAACTAAGGGAATCATGTGCTGGGACAAACAGACGTCTTTCATTAGCTTAATGAGCAGAGAAGTGTAATAATGAGAATTTTCATACTGGTACCATGTTTCCCCAAAAATAAGATACTGCTTTATATTTATTTTTCCTGAAGAAGACACACTATGGCATATTTTCAGGGGACGTCTTATTTTTATTAATCTGCACTTATGGGATGATCGCTCTGGGCTCAGCAGCAGATTGCTTGCTGAAGCTTTCCCCCTATCCCCTGGTGTTTATGTGGGGTGAGAATGACCCACAGACTGTTGCTGGTCGGTGCTGGGGAGAGAGACCCGCATCGCTGCATAAAACGGCAGCCACAGCGTTACATCTTCCCCCTGAGGACACACAATACCTAAAGCAGAGTGTCCTGTTCCTCACTTCACTGAGGAGACTTTTACTTTTACTTTCTATGTCACCTCCTCTATGCCTCAGCTTGCATTCACAGAACAGAGGAATCCGACCTTGTACGCTGCATAGCCAGGCCTATCACTATATCTTATTTTTGGGGTATGGTTTATATTGCGCAAATGCTTAGAAATCCTGCTATGGTTTATTTTATGGATATGCCTTATTTTTGGGGAAAGAGGGTAAGTTGTCACAATTGGTGATCACGTGACTGCTGTGGAATAACATCTTTTTGTAATCAAGTTCTAAATGTATCATCTAGTTTAACTCTAAGTATAAGAACCATGTGTGTATGTGCCTTTCAGGTAGTCTATCAAATTATGGCAAATGCATGAAGTTGATAGGCTTTTCTTAGGCAAGAATACCAAGAGGCAGTTTTGCTAGTTCCTTTCTCTGAAAAATAGCCTAATGGAAGCTAATTTCAGATCCCTCAAATCTCAGACCAACACTTGTTTAAAATGTAACATGATGTATCATGTTACGTGTCCTAGTTCCTTACCAAGTCCAAATTCCATTTTAAGACCCTGGAAGCTGGGGAAGCTCAAGGCCTAATGCAACTTACTGTGCTAAATATGTGAACTGCAGTGTTACACAGAAATTCTTTCTTTGAACATTTGATGCCAACTATGGAAACAATGCCTATTATTTACTTTTGTAAAGTGTCCTATCAGTGTATAACACAAATGGCTAATGTGCAAGCTAGACAGTAGGCGTCATTTATTTTCTCTTTGGCAAATTGATTTAGTTTCATCAGAAATCAGCCATTACTGTTCTTATTCAGAAAGGGATTATGGCAAGTTTTTTTTAAAAAAACACAACCTTTCTATCATGAATCCTATGAGAACAAGAAATACCTTAGAGAATTACAGAAGTGCAGAAACTATCCACCTCCTGTACACCTCTTAAAGGAATTCTGCAATAGTAGCTGGGCTTTGCATCATTTGCTTTCTCCTAAGAGGTTCAATAGCCATTTTGGGTTGTTTATTATGTTAGTCGACATAAAATAGCATGTCACAAATGCATTTTGAAATGATAAAAGCAAATAAACATATGGAATATTTCCTAGCAATCTGGCAAGGCACTTATTGTATAGATATAAGCATTTTAATTATCTCTTGCCTCCCATTACTAGCTGATTGACCCCAGGGGCTGTGTCTTAAATCTTTATGGAAGAGATTATCAAGTCCATGTATCTAATTTTGGTTGGGATTGTTTAAAAAGTATAATCTACAAAATTCAAACATTTTTAAAAATTGTTATTTTTTTTAAAAAGGGTTCAGATGTAAATACTATTCAATAGTAATAATTTATTTATTTTATACCATGTGTTTCTTTTACTGCATGCCCCAAAGTCATGATTGTTCATTTCTGTTTAATAGAAACAAATAGAAAACATTGCTTCTCAAAGGCTGGGCTCTGTCTGGAAACATGACAGAAAAAGTCACTGAAAGTCTTCTGTGTTAGGATTTGCAAAACAAGTAAAAGTGAACCGTGTTTCCCAAAATGGATCTGATTCTGAGTCATTTTGAGTTTTGTTCTGTCATATCTGTTGTGTCATTTTTTCTGAAATATCTAAATCCCAATGCACAGAGGTAAAGTGGCAACTTAGGACCTAGTCACATGGCCCAGCTGGGCCGTTCTGTCTTGCCGGCTTTCGCTGGTAAAAGGGAAGGCACACAGAGTGATTCGTGGTGCCCCCACGCGCTCTTCCTCCTACCCTCATCACACATTGAGAGTGGGAAATGATGCGCTGGTACCCTTTCCCACCCCCCATCACATGGCACGTTGCCCCACCGCCCTTTCTGCCATCACACGACACTTTCCTCCCCGTGGTAGGGAGGAAAGTGGGTGGGGCCTGCCATGTGCCATGTGATGGCACACGGCAGGCCCTGTCAAAGCTGCGCATGAAGAAGGCAAAATTGGCATTTTTGCCCCATGTGAAGAGGTCCAAGGTTTCCATCTTTGCCCAAGAGCAGTGGTGTCAAACTTGTGGCCCTCTGGGTGTTTTGGATTTCAGCTCCCAACATTCCTGGCCATTGGGCAAGCTGGCTAGGGCTTCTGGGAGTTGGAGGCCTAAATATCTAAGCGGACACAAGTTTTCCTAGCCCCATCACATGGTTTCCCTCTTTCTGCTTTCTTTTCGAATTATCACTTTGCTTTCTCATCACAAAGGAGATATATTTCTTTTTAAAAATATTTTTATTGGATTTTATATTCATAATCATAACAGTAGTATTTCCCTTTCTTTAACATTAGCCTTCCAAATCATCCTATATTTTTCCCTCCCTCCCTCACCCCACTGCCTCCTCCCCAGTTTGATACCTCTGCTCTAGAGTAGGTGCCTGGAGACCAGGGAAAACTTGGAGGCAGAGACTTAAAGGATGGTATTGATCTCATGTGGATTTAACTCAGCCTTGACCTGGAAACCAGCAGCCATCACTGACTGCTGATGCAACATAATAAGTGGATTAGAGAGAACAGCTTAGAACCACAGCAAGATGACAAGTTCTACCTTCAGAGTTAAGTGCATCTCATCTTCAGGGACTGCTATGGCATTCCCTTATTTCAAAGTGCTGAGAGTGCATTTCTGCTGGTTAGAGGGCTTCTGTGATTTACTTTTGTCTTCAGACATGCTGGCAGCCAAACAGATGTCTTCTAGTGAGGATTTAGGGAAGGACAGGAGAAAGTGCACGTATGAAGTCAGTAGAAAAGCATGCATGTGTGACTTCACATACGCACAAAGAGAGAGGGGGGAGAGGGAGAGAGAGAGAGAGAGAGAGAGAGAGAGAAGGAATAAAACTTGTTTGGCTTTGGATGTCAGTTTTTATTGAGCTTTGCTAATATGATGCATGGGCATGGGAGAAGCCTCCGATGCCAACTTGGATACAAAGACTTTGGCAGCTTGTCAGGCTGGAAGTAGTAGGTGCTTACATTTGTATTCTCAGAATGAGCGAAGGCTCACGTACACATATGCTGAACATGTAAATGTGGCTTAGGAAGTTGGTTATTGACAGCGGGAACACTTTTGACACTGACTGCCCACTGAAACAAAAGTAGGCTTCAGCGTAGCAAACAAGTTGTACTCGGGATTTCTGATCCATCAGCAAGTCTGCCAAAATGCCAAAGAGTTGAAAAGGAGAGTTCATTGTTTCAAATGAAACATGCTGTGCTCACTTGTCTGGTGCGTGCTTTGGGATGTGAATGCAAAAAGATCCTTTTCATTTGCATCATTCCCTTCCCCCTGCTTACATTGTTGGGCTGCTTATCCCAAACATTTGGCAGCAAGCACCAAGATCTTTTTTTGTGTAGTTTGGCTGTGGAAAAGAGAGACTTTTATGGAACTTTTAACACAAGTTGATTGCTTGTTTGTCTTTACTCTTGTAAATTGCCTTGAGCGTCTTTGGGAGGGAGAAGGTATATCAATAAACTAGAGCAATGAATGCAGTACAGTACAGTAAAATTCAATTTACTACACATACTAATGACCTTTTAAAATGGTTAAGGTAATGTATATTCAAATTTACAATACAAAACCACATTCTAAGATTCTCTTTTAAAAGCAAGTGAAATCAAAGGCACCTCCCCAAAACAGCATGTTACAGTAGTAACAAAATTATTTCATCTTAAATTTATACATTTTAATCTCTGTCTCAAAGATCCTCATTATTCTGGGTGACATTCAAGTTGATTATTTTCCTCTATGGATATGGCACCAGAAATTTGGGGAAATGGGATATTTAGAAAGAGAGAGAGAGAGAGGGAAGAGAGAAGAGAGCTGTCCTAATATAAGACAGGAGCAATGACACAACTAGCTAAGAACTTCATCACATGCAATAAAATCAGCATTTCTACACATTTAAGAAATGGCTAACGAAAAACCTCATCACATAATACAAGCACATGCTGTGGGTTCCAGGTATATCGCCATTTCTAAAGTGTGTTTTTTCCCTACACTTTTCTGCACTCAATGGAGCGATCTGCAATTGATCTTGCTAGGTATTATATTGCTTTAAAATGTTGAAATTTTAAACATGTTTGTTAATTGCTGTTATATTGGTTTCTTGTATTTTGTATTATGTATATGTATTGATTGTTTTTATGATGTGTAAACCACTCTGAGTCCTTATCGGAGATAGAGCAGTATATAAATAAAACTTTGTTGTTGTTGTTCCTCCACTCCCTAAGTCTATTGGCAATTACTTCTTTTTCAATTCTCCATGTAGAGACATGTAAAATTGCCCAATTTACTATGTGATGGGAACTTGTAAAGATAAGATCATGGAGGGAGGAGCCAAAATGGGCAGTATCAATTCCTTTTTTCTGCCATTACCATTTTGGGACCAAGGAGGAAGAAACAGCAATTTGTAACATAAAGTAAATAGACTTACCTTTTGAATTGTGAGCTATTTGTACGTATAAAGAGAAATTGTAATACAATAATAATATAATAAAATTTTATTTATATTCCGCTCTATCTCCCTAAGGGGACTCAGGGAGGATTATCCAAAAAAACAAAAAACAAAAACAAAAAAAAAACCTGGGGGGGAGGCAGTGGGGTGAGGGAGGGAGGGAAAAATATAGGATGATTTGGAAGGCTAATGTTAAAGAAAGGGAAATACTACTGTTATGATTATGAATATAAAATCCAATAAAATATTTTTTTAAAAAGAAATATATCTCCTTTGTGATGCAAAAGCAAAGTGATAATTCGAAAAGAAAGCAGAAAGAGGGAAACCATGTGATGGGGCTAGGAAAATCATCCACTTAATTTCAAAATGGGGCTTTGTGAAGCTTAAGGGAAAAACAATGATACCAAACACTTTACTTATCCTGTGGGATGAAGTCCTGTGTCCCATTAAGCAGTCTGGTCCAGTTGCAGAGGATCACTGTTGAGACAGATAGTCTGTGTTGTCTTCTCCTTTGTGGTCCTACAAATGCTTGCTGATCCTCCAGAGAATATGGCTACTTGGCAATTAGAGTTCTGCCATTTATCACAGGGCTACCAGTGGTAATATGGCCAAGAGCCTTCTTAGTAGAACACAAAACTCTCTCACCCCAGAATTATTTTTTAGCTGTGGAGCAAGCAAGTTATTGTTATTTTGCCTACTTGCAGGAGGAGGGAAAATTACTTTTATCATTATCATTGGCACATTCATAAATGTGAAAATCTACTTAAAAGTACAATATCTACTTAAAAGTTCTGTCTATGTGTTCAGTGGAGCTTAATTCCAAGTAAGTGAAAATAGGATAGATTGTAAGCAGCATTTATTGTTCCTTACAGGATCCAATGACAACAGTGCCCTTCAAATTGATAATTATTGAGGAGATTCAATTACACAGAAGTCTTGGTGGTCCAATTTTGCCCACTCCCAGCCTAGTCTTAGAGCCAACTTAAGTCCCCTCCATGGCCAAGGCAGATCAATCTTCTTTAGACTTCATGTGGTCTAAAATATTAGGTGTTTTTTTAGGATGAAGAATTCATTTCTATCCATATTAAAATACATTGTAACCAAAATGCTACACTTCACAAATCTATTATTTGAATGTGCATTGATTATACTGCAGCATAGATTCTATTAGACCTATTTTACCATACATTTAGATATAATGCAGGTCACATATTAAATGCAGAGGGGAGCAGGGAGGTTGTAACACAGGAAGAATTTGGTACTGGTTAATAAAATGGGACAAAGGATGACAGGGAGGAAGGATTATTGAAGCCTATCGGAGACGTATATTGAATGGTTCCAGTCCTGTCTTGACATATGGGATTAATCTGAAGGACTAATGTTTCTCTTCCTTCCATTGCTAAATAGAACAAAGAGAAAATTAAACTTAGGGGAAATTTCCAGCTAAACAAAAGATTTTCCACTTTACACACGCAGTGGTAGCCTTAAAAATTATGAATTTCTTCTTTTAGCTTTGAAATTGATTTTGGTGCCTTTTGTATTTTGTATTTTAGTATTTCTTTGCCAAAGTCAAAGTAAATGGAATATAATTTAAAGTCCAAAAGCCAGAATGTCACCATAAGCCCTATGTAAGATAGAGTTATATCTTCCTGCCACCTTATAAAACCATGTTAGCTTTTTTATCATGTCAGGAGCGACTCGAGAAACTGCAAGCACTTCTGGTGTGAGAGAACTGGCCGTCTGCAAGGACGTTGCCCAGGGGATGCCTGGATGTGTTACCATCCTGTGGGAGGCTTCTCTCATGTCCCTGCATATGTTAACTATTAAGAGCCAAATACAATGAATACAATTTCTAGATACCAATTGAGGAGCGTGACAGTATGTTTTGACACTGCCACGTTGAGAATCATCCAATCAAAAATAAGCATACAACTTAAAAGTGAACTATGTATATGCCATGCCCTGTTTTATTTCATGCATTATTTCTTTACATGATAACTGCTTTAGAAGTTTCCTTTGATATAGCATTTAATAAAATCCATGGGACATGTTTCTAATGATTACAGACATGTAGTTTGAAACACAATAGATTTACACAGATATTTGTAATGAGTCATTAGGGTTGTAGTTGTGTGTGAATGCGATTGTAGCACTTTCTCAAAGGGCTATAGCAAGTTTTAACTCATCTGGTACCATAAAGAAAAAGACTAATTAAATGTAAGAGGGCATGAGAAAAGGCCTTCTTGCTCAAAGCTTCTAGAACATTGGTCCATTCCTTGCTATACTTCCAATAGCAAGAAGTTTAGAAGTTCAAGTATTTCTAAAAATGGTAGTATTTTTTAATACTGGCCTGCACTGTTTTGAAACTTTTATATATTTTCTATTGGAGGTTTCATATATTTTAAATATTTTAATGATAATATTTCATTTACTCTTAAATCTATATTGTTTTTGTTTTTATTGTATAAACAATCTTTTATTCCAATTCTGACAAGAAAGGAAGAACATCTGACAGACAGACAACTAGACTAGATTTTTATTTCTATTCTAAGAAATCCAAGATGATATTAGTTATACTGTCTCAATCTAAGAAGAAAGCAGTGACAAACCTTCTCAGTTCATTGTTTCTTCTCAATGGCTATATGAATGCTGTTGTTATGTGACTTCAGGTCAATGCAGAGTCATGGTGATCCTATCGTAGGGTTTTCTTTGCAAGTTTTTATTCAGAAAAGGTTTGCCACTGCCTTCCTCTTAGGCATTGAGAGACTATGGCTTGTCCAAAATCACCCATTGTGTCCCCATGGCTAAACACAGATTCATCTGTGGTCTCCTGAATGGTTTAGTTGCACTGCACAAGACACTACATCATATTGGCTCTCCAAAATAGTGTGAACATTAGTCAATATTTTAGAAACATCTTGAGACTTTTCAACCCTTTACACTATTCCTTTAGCAGTTCTCCTTTCAAGTTTTGAGATAGCAATGAGCAACAAAGTTAAGAAAACAAGCCATCCTGTTTTTGAATAAAGAGGTACTCAGAAATAAGCGCTGACTATTCCTATCATTTTGTTTTGCGTATAATTGATGAGTTTTCTGATGTTCAATTCTTGCACACAAGGTGGCAGCACAATTATTGTTTCTTGTATATAAAAAAGAAGGAGGAAGGGTAAGGAGAAGGAGAAAAAGAAAGGTGACAGGACATTTGAGACTAACTGGTTTTTATTTTCACATGAGCTTTCGTGGATACAAGCCCACTGCTGCAGAAGCAGTAGTGAGCGATAATAAATGCTCAGATATAAAACATATTTATACAGTTGGAATATAATAGTTTCTCTCTTTTTAAAAATACATGTTTTAGGGTCCCCCCCCCAAAAAAAAATAATTATTTGCATACATTAACAGCTTACAGTGTAAACAAAACACAAAACAATGAACATTTTACAAACAAAAAACCCCTGAACAAGTATCATTTCCTTTGCCATAAATGCATGAGTCCACCAGTAAACGAATGTCATATCCAAAATTCTTGACCAACAAAGTATTGTTTTCCTTTTTCACTCTCTAAAACATATTTAATAAAAACTGACCAGTATAAATAAAAATCAGATCTATTAGTTTCCCCCTGAACACCCTCATTTCCATTGATAATTTATCATTTAAGGCTATATTCCATACCTCCCCATACCATGCTTTCAGTGTAAGATTGGTTACTATCTTCCAATTCCTTGCAATTATAAGACTCACCACTGTGAGTGAAATAATCATAGAATCATAGAATCATAGAATCATAGAATAGTAGAGTTGGAAGAGACCTCATGGGCCATCTAGTCCAACCCCCCTGTGCCGTCCGCCGGACAATAAAAAACTATAAAACTGAAACGTGCTGTCCTTTATCCGGGCGAACTGCAAATCCCTATAAGCTGTCCTATAGATATTGAACGACTGAGTCTGGATAACTTCAAAAAGGATGTTTATTCATACAAGGTTGTAAACCTGGCACAGATCTTAAAGTTGCAGAAAATGAAACAAATTTCTATGGGTTTTAGTCACAGAATTATCCCTGGTTCCAGAAGGCAAAAGTGATTATAAAACCACTATACCCTAATCACGCTGCCTATATTAGAAGGAGAAACTCTTTCCTTCCCTATCTTTACAGCAAAGATTAGTTCTAGAAGCGATGGAATAACTCTGCTCCTCTAACTAGATTTCCTATTCCAGATCAATATAATTCAATACTTATCTAATTTGGATAGGCTTAGATTGGCCTGGTTTTGAGGATGATTTGTCCCAGTTAGCCTTGCACAGCTCCAGCACGTTGGAAAACTATAGCCAGAATGAAGCTCCAAAATGGAGACTAGACCCTGGTAAAAAGGGCGGTCCTAAGATGTTGCACTCTTTGACCAATCACTGCAAAGAAAACTGCAGCCAGCTCTTGCAGATTCCAAGCCATTTTTCCTAGGCTTTTGCAGCCAGAGGCTCAAACAAAATGCAAAGGAGGGAAAACAAACAAACGACCAATAGGTAAGGCAAACCATCGTCCTGGGGGACGGAACACTCCCCGCTAAATTCCCAGGATATGGGAATTTACCAATCAAAAACATACAAACACCTTTGTATACACAACAATACAAACACTAGAACTTTAAACATCTCCAATAAGCAACACGAGGTCACTAATTGGTCTGTCCAAAATGGACACTTTGCCTCTGTTGCAAGTCTTTAATTGAACTTTCCTGACCTTACCGTCCGGGCAAGGAAAGGTCTTTAATACAATGCCCATGGGCCATGCATGGCGGGGCAAGTCTTTGTCCTTTAACAACACAACGTTGTTAACCTCAATGTTGTCCTGTGGGCTTTGCCAGATTCTTCTAGCTTGAAGCTGGCTTAAGTATTCGGCCTTCCACCTCTTCCTGAAGTGGTTGGCTAAGGTCTGCACATGCAAAATTGGTGCCACAGTCCGATCGAATTGACTTAATTGGCCCTCTGAGGGCTATGAACCTTTTCAATGCATTTAAAAATGATGAAGTGTCCATTCCCTATACATCCTCAATATAGACAGTTCGTTTTGACAAACAAGTAAACAAAACCGCCCATCTTTTATTATTTACAACACCACCCCTGGTTTTTCTGGTAACAATTTCCCAAGGACCAAACACATCGATTCCCACATGGGAAAAGGGTGGGTCTGTCAAAGTCCTATCCTGAGGTAGTTCTGCCATCAGCTGACTCTGAGTCGCCGACATTTGACACACTTAAAAATAACACTGCTGACCAAACTTTTAGCATTTACCACCCACAGGCCTTCATTTCTAAGGGTCGCCTCAGTCAGAGTTCTACCTTGATGATGGATTTTCTCATGGTAGTGACGAACCAACAACAAAGCAATATGGCTATTGGGGGGTACAATGATAGGGTTCTTTATACACACTTTGAGTTTAGCCTTAGCTAACCTCTCACCCACTCTTAAAATGCCCTCTTTATCCAGAAATGGGTTCAGCTCACACAAGAAACTCCGGCTGGGGGTGTTAAGCCCTTGTTCTAACCTGGCTGTTTCTTGACTAAACTCATGCCTCTGAACTGACCTGAGTATTACTCCCTTAGCCTTTAGCATGTCCTGAACTGGCAAAGGCTGACTATCTTTGCAGACTAAGCGATGTATGAGCCTAGCAACTGCTCTAAGAGGACTGCGCCACTCTAAAAAATGCTCAAAGCGGTGTAGTTCCAGGTAAGATCTTTGGCCCATCTTGATTTCTGTGGTTGATTTGCAGGCTTTCACCTCTGCACTTCGTGAGACTTGAGCATTCATAATGTCCGAAAACCTTTGCTCATCTTTCGAGAGCGCTGTGGCTTCGTCTCTCTCAGAGACTTTGAAGATGGAGGAATACTCTGGAGTTATTGCTTGGCAGTAGACTGAGATGTGACTTAGGCAACTGCGCACAAGTGTAGGACGTCCACCTTTAAGCACCTGTGCTTGATTGGAGTCCAACGACGATGGTGGGTGCATCTTGTTTATGCACACTGGGCCTGTAACTGTCCAGCCTAGTGGTAGCAGCTGAGCAATGGGCGCCCCTGGAGGTCCCTTAACTTGGTCGTTCACATAGAACAAGTTCGGACAGTCCGCACCAAGCAGAAGGGCAATGTCCACATCTGGACGGAAAGCAGGTATGGCATTCTTTAATCGTCGCAAATGTGGATGAGCCTCCACAACTTCTCTAGTTACAATTTGTTTTTTGTTCCGAGGGATGGAGGAACACTCAATCAGGTCTGGCAACTTGAACTGCCTCTTCTGGTCGCAAGAGGAGACAACAAAGCCAGATGCTATGCGACCCTGCAACTTCTTTTTTCCTGCACACGTAGTCATAGTGTAGTCGACCATCTTGGTTTTAAGGTCAAACATGCGGAAGAACTCTGGAGTAGCCAGGGAGGCGTCGCTCTGTGAATCCAGGGCCACATAGAGTCTCTTTCTAAGCCAAGGGCTCTTGGCTGGATATACATCCGCTAGGCAGATAGGATGACAAACTCTGTACTGGTGCGAGTCAGAACACAGCTCTGTACAGGCGACTGCTGAAACTTCCACCTGCATCTCTGGTGCGGCTGGCTTGTCGGTGTCTTCGACTGCTGACTTTTCTTTTGGTGAAGCGTTCTCTTTGGGGTGGGAGATGATATTGGAGTTGTGCATTGCGGTGCAATGCTTGAGGCTGTTGCATTTCTCACACTTGATGTTTTCTTTGCAGTTGGATGCAAAGTGTGGAGTTGCTCCACAGCATCTAAAGCAGATTCCCTGCTTTTGAACTAGCTGTTGCCTTTCTTTGTATGTCTTTCTACTAAACTCCCTGCAGTTGGCCAAGCTGTGAGGCTTTTGGTGAATAGGGCAAAGCAACTCTTTTACCTCCGACCTGGGTTCGTCAGTCTTGAGTTGAGTTTCGACTGCCTTTACGCTGACAGGTCTATTGGCCTCTCTAGGTGGTTTCTTGTCCACTTCAGGTGCCTTCTCTGGCTGGGTCCCTTGGTATAAGGTGGGGAGGCCCGTCTGTGGATCATTCCTTTCTCTGGCTGCCCTGGTGATGAACTGGACCAAATGAGAAAATGGAGGGTATGCCTGGGAGTGGGCCTCCTTGTAGTTGAAGACCTCCTGTCCCCAGCGTTCTTGCAAAGTGAAGGGCAGCTTGGTCAAGATCTGCCTCTGGGACAGGTGCTGATCGAGGCACTTCAAACCGGGCAGTTCTGGATTCTCCTTGGCCGACTCTAATTCCGCAAGGAGATCGCTGAGGTCCCACAAGAGTTTGAAGTCTTTGAGTTTTAAAGCTGGGAACCTTTGGAGCTTGTCCATAAGAGATGCTTCAATCTCTGTGCTGGCCCCATACCTCTGCTGCAACCTGGCCCAGGCCTTTTCCAGGGCTTTGTCGGGATCGGCTACGTGGGCTGCGTAGATCTTCTTAACTTGTGAGGATGAGGCTGGGCCCAACCATGCAGCCAGAAGAGTCAGTTCTTCCTCAGGCAATAACTTTAAGTCTCTGATTGCTCTCTGGAAGGTGGCCTTCCAGAGAAGAAATTCCTCAGGCTTGTCCGAAAACTTTTCGACACCCTTGTCCTTAAGATCTCTTCTGGGACTTCTGATGATGGAGACAAGCTGGGACTCCGGCGTCGAAGGGAACAATTGAGGAGTTTGCTGTTGTGGAGTGGACTCCCACCGTGTACCTTGCGTCAACCTTTGGCCTCTTGGAGGGATGACATCGACCACTGACGAATCGATGGTTCCCTGTGCAGCTGTCTGTAGGGGCCAACTAGCGCTCGGCCTTGAGGCTCTGATTGACTGACCTAGGGTTTTAGCAGGAGGCACAGGTAGCTCGAGCAAAGGTGAGCTCCCCGCTATGACGCTCTGCTCTGCAGGAAACTCAAAAGTGACTTTGGGGCCCTGCTCTGGGTAAGGAGAGAAGTCTCCCTGTTCCTCATCCGAAAACTGGCTGTACATGCTGCCAAGGTGCGCAAACACTTTGGCAGAAGGGTCCTGTATTGGTAACTGGCTTACATTTTCTTCTGTGAGTGGCTCAATTAGGGCCTTGGCCAAAGTCTCAGCCCTTACCCTTTTGGCTGCGGCATCCATCTTTATTCTAAGCATCTCTATACGAGCCTGTTCTATTTGCATTTCGCTTTGTCTACGGGCCTGTTCTATTTGCAGTCGTTGCTCTTCTTCTTTAAAGGGAAGGGTGAGATCAGCTGCCTTAGCATCAGCCTCCGCCCCTGCTACCTTGCTCTTTAGCTCCAGACGTGCAGCCTCCTTAATGTGCAAGGCAGCTAGGGAAGAGATGGCACTCCCAGCAGCAGAAGACTTGCTAGAGTGGCTGTGTTTAGACGATGCACGCTCCCTTAGTTTAGATACCTGGCTAGAGCGGTTGGACTTAAGACTAAGTGCCACAGCAGGTGATTTTAAAAGATTGGTCTCATGGCTGCATAAGGAAGCTAGGATTGCCCTCACCCTATTTTCTTTCTCATTAGTGTCAGCTAAAACACTCACTATTTCTAACTCTGAATCCTTGGCATTAATGCGCTCGAGGACCTGGACTATCTTAGACACCAAACCCCTCCAAAGACCGAAGGTCTCTTCAAGGTCTGTCTGTAATATGGATGGCACCCTTGTGATACCCAAGCTCTCTATTCTGTCCATTAATGTTACAATGCGCTCCCATGCCGAACCTAACCTCACATGGAGGAGCTCCTTTTCATCTATTAGATGGGCTAGCATCTTGGCTGAAGGGTGCTTTATCCTTTGGGGCCTTTCATTCCTATTTTCAGCCTCAGAAGGAGGTACGCCATCTGTATCATCTTGAAATTGCATAGACATTATGTATTCTTAATAGCAAGTAAATTTACAATAAAAGCAAATTCAATATATAATACAATTCACAGCACTTAACCATAGCAATATATATCACTAAGTAACTATACTTTACAAAGATTGTGACCTTTGGCGCCAGACTTTGGTGGGCAAGCTGCAAAATGTCAACTGACAGCAACTTGCCACTTGATACCTCCCTTGCCCGAGTGACGTAAACTGCCAAAATGGCGACTTCGCCAAATTTTCAAGCACCTCGTGCTCTGCGGCTCGAGGCCTGCCGCCGAAGGAGCACCGAGGCTGGCTTTGGAAAGGAGAAGAGACGCCTCCTCCCCGCTGTGAAGGGAGGTCACCACCGCAGGTCGATGAGGCAGGTCACCACCGCAGGACGATGAGGCAGGTCACCACCGCAGGACGATGAGGCAGGTCACCGCCGCAGGTCAATGAGGCAGGTCACCACCGCAGGACGATGAGGCAGGTCACCACCGCCGGACCATGAGGCAGGTCAAAGCTGGCCGAGTGCTCCGGCCGAACTCCTGATGAAGAGGCTGTCAAAGCCGGTTGAGTGCTCCGGCCGAACTCGCAGCAGCGTTGCCAGGCCTGTCCAGGTTCTAGCCTGGTTCTGGTGGGCTCCACGCCTCAGAGCCAGCCAAAGAACTGTCGCTGGTGCTCCGCGGCTCGAGGTCTACCGCCGAGGGAGCCCTGGACGTTGCTGGGAACTGCACAGCCTGTGCAAACCCAGAAAGCCACTGGGCTACGTGCGCACACGCGAGCCAAATAGCAAGGAAATAGAGCCCCACTATTTGACTCCTTCAGGTCTGAGAGCGGGCTCCACTGCCTCAGACGCTGGTAGAGTCTTTAGGTATGCAGACTGAGCTCAGGCGGAAAAGCCGCAGCCTATACTAAAACTTCCTAAACTATAAAAAACTATAAAGCCGTGCAAGCTAGCTGAAGCGGAAAAACCGCTGATCGACCTCAAAACTGTGCCGTCCGCCGGACAATAAAAAACTATAAAACTGAAACGTGCTGTCCTTTATCCGGGCGAACTGCAAATCCCTATAAGCTGTCCTATAGATATTGAACGACTGAGTCTGGATAACTTCAAAAAGGATGTTTATTCATACAAGGTTGTAAACCTGGCACAGATCTTAAAGTTGCAGAAAATGAAACAAATTTCTATGGGTTTTAGTCACAGAATTATCCCTGGTTCCAGAAGGCAAAAGTGATTATAAAACCACTATACCCTAATCACGCTGCCTATATTAGAAGGAGAAACTCTTTCCTTCCCTATCTTTACAGCAAAGATTAGTTCTAGAAGCGATGGAATAACTCTGCTCCTCTAACTAGATTTCCTATTCCAGATCAATATAATTCAATACTTATCTAATTTGGATAGGCTTAGATTGGCCTGGTTTTGAGGATGATTTGTCCCAGTTAGCCTTGCACAGCTCCAGCACGTTGGAAAACTATAGCCAGAATGAAGCTCCAAAATGGAGACTAGACCCTGGTAAAAAGGGCGGTCCTAAGATGTTGCACTCTTTGACCAATCACTGCAAAGAAAACTGCAGCCAGCTCTTGCAGATTCCAAGCCATTTTTCCTAGGCTTTTGCAGCCAGAGGCTCAAACAAAATGCAAAGGAGGGAAAACAAACAAACGACCAATAGGTAAGGCAAACCATCGTCCTGGGGGACGGAACACCCCCGCTAAGAAGCAGGAAATCGCATTCAAAGCACCCCCGACAGATGGCCATCCAGCCTCTGTTTAAAAGCTTCCAAAGAAGGAGCCTCCACCACAGTCTGGGGGAGAGAGTTCCACTGCCGAACAGCCCTCACTGTGAGGAAGTTCTTCCTGATGTTCAGGTGGAATCTCCTTTCCTGTAGTTTGAAGCCATTGTTCCGTGTCCTAGTCGCAGGGCAGCAGAAAATAAGCTTGCTCCCTCCTCCCTATGACTTCCCCTCACGTATTTGTACATGGCCATCATGTCTCCTCTCAGCCTTCTCTTCTGCAGGCTAAACATGCCCAGCTCTTTAAGCCTCTCCTCATAGGGCTTGTTCTCCAGACCCTTAATCATTTTAGTTGCCCTCCTCTGGACGCTATCCAGCTTGTCAACATCTCCCTTCATATGTGGTGCCCAAAATTGGACACAGTATTCCAGGTGTTGTCTGACCAAGGCAGAATAGAGGGGGAGCATGACTTCCCTGGATCTAGACGCTATTCCCCTATTGATGCAGGCCAAAATCCCATTGGCTTTTTTAGCTGCCGCATCACATTGTAGGCTCATGTTTAACTTGTTGTCCACAAGGACTCCAAGGTCTTTTTCGCACACACTGCTGTCAAGCCAGGCATCCCCCATTTTGTATCTTTGATTTCCATTTTTTCTGCCGAAGTGAAGTATCTTGCATTTGTCCCTGTTGAACTTCATTTTGTTAGTTTCGGCCCATCTCTCTAGTCTGTCAAGATCGTTTTGAATTCTGCTCCTGTCTTCTGGAGTGTTAGCTATCCCTCCGAGTTTGGTGTCATCTGCAAACTTGATGATCGTGCCTTCTAACTCTTCGTCTAAGTCATTAATAAAGATGTTGAACAGAACCGGGCCCAGGACGGAACCCTGCGGCACTCCACTTGTCACTTCTTTCCATGATGAAGACGACGCATTGGTGAGCACCCTTTGGGTTCGTTCGCTTAGCCAATTACAGATCCACCTAACCGTAGTTTTGTCTAGCCTACATTTTACTAGTTTGTTTGCCAGAAGGTCGTGGGGGACTTTGTCGAAGGCCTTACTGAAATCCAGGTACGCTACATCCACAGCATTCCCTGTATTGACCCAACTCGTAACTCTATCGAAAAAAGAGATCAGATTAGTCTGGCATGACTTGTTATTGGTAAATCCGTGTTGACTATTAGCAATGACCGCATTTGTTTCTAAGTGTTTGCAGACCACTTCCTTAATGATCTTTTCCAGAATCTTGCCTGGTATTGATGTGAGGCTGACCGGACGGTAATTGTTTGGGTCATTCTTTTTTCCCTTCTTGAAGATAGGGACCACATTCGCCCTCCTCCAATCTGCTGGGACTTCTCCTGTTCTCCAAGAACTCTCGAAGATGATTACCAGTGGTTCTGAAATAACTTCCGCTAGTTCCTTCAATACTCTTGGATGTAGCTGATCTGGTCCTGGCGACTTGAATTCGTTTAGAGTGGCCAGGTGTTCCTGGACAACTTGTTTCCCTATTTGGGGTTGGATTTCCCCCAATCCTTTGTCCATTCCATGTTGCTGAGGTTGAAGATGGCTTTCTTTTTGTGAGAAGACCGAGGCAAAGAAGGCATTAAGCAGTTCTGCCTTTTCCCTATCCCCTGTCACCATCACCCCATCTTCTCCTTGCAGTGGCCCTATCACCTCCTTTTTCTTCCTTTTTCTACCAACGTAAGCAAAAAAGCCTTTTTTGTTGTTTTTTTATGTCCCAGGCAAGTCTGAGCTCATTTTGCGCTTTAGCCTTGCGAACCTTTTCCCTACAGGTGTTGGCTATACGTTTGAATTCTTCTTTGGTGATTTCTCCCCTTTTCCACTTCTTGTGCATGTCACTTTTGAGCTTTAGCTCAGTTAGAAGTTCTTTGGACATCCATTCTGGCTTCTTTGCATTTGTCTTATTTTTCTTCTTTGTTGGCACTGTTTGCATTTGCGCCTTGAGTATTTCACTTTTGAAAAACTCCCATCCATCCTTAACTCCCTTGTTTTTTAATATTGGCGTCCATGGAATGCCGCTCAGTAATTCCTTCATTTTTTGGAAGTCAGCTCTCTTAAAGTCCAGAATGCATGTGTGACTTGTCTTAGTTTCAGCATTCCTTTGTATTGCAAACTGCAGGAGCACATGGTCACTTGCCCCTAAGGATCCAACCACTTCAACTGTATTGATCAGGTCTTCCACATTTGTTAAGATTAGATCAAGAGTTGCTGATCCCCTTGTTGCCTCTTCTACCTTCTGGACCAATCACCAATTCTTTCTTTTCCATTTCTAAATTCAACTTTGTGCTGTCCATTAATAAAGCTAACCTAGCATCCGACGTGATGTTTAATCCTATAATGTTACCTATTTCTATAAATATGTTCAACTGGAGGCATTCCCACCATAAATGAAAATATGTCCCTTTATGCATGCCACATCTCCAGCAGAGGTTACTTTGCTTCCTATCCATCTGGTGTAGTTTAACTTGTGTGGCATACCATCTCCATATGACTTTGTATACATTTTCTTTTAATCTTATTGACAGATTCTTAATGTTAAGTGACTTGCAGTTTCTCAAGTCGCTCCTGACATGAAAAAAAAATCCTTGCCCAAAATTTTCTTGCATGGGCTTGTGGGAGTGCATGGATGCCTCTCCATGTATAATCAGGACTGGCTCGATGTTTTGGCACTTTTTTCTCATGTTAGCCATGTATAGTATAATGCATATTCAGTATTCAACTAACTTGGAAGCCATCAGCTTAGAAAAATCTGTACAAATAAGCTTCCACAAGGAGGCTATATGGGAAATGACTCACAGTTCTTGTAGATAAAATCTGCTTTTGGCTATGAATAAGCTCCAACTGAAACATTTTCAGGGGCAAGAAACATGGGCTTTTCCAAATTACTGGAAAGAGATGGGACCTTGAGTAGCAAAGAATGATGGTTTATGCCCCTTGGTCTATGAAAAACAGTGGCTGATTATTCAGATCTCATATCTCTTCTGTGTCTTTGTTCACTATTGGTCTGGAGAGGTATGGTTAATCGTTCAAATCTCATAATACTTTAGAGAAGGGACCCTCAAATGTCTTAAGCCGTTGGCGCTAGAGCTCTCTCTGGTGCTAGTTCTTAACTCAAAATGTTGCTCGTATGTCTAAGCAAAACCCGGGCTGAGTGCTGGCTCTTAACTCAAAATGCTCTTTAGTTGGGATGCTCTTAAGTTGAGGTTCCATTAATAGTATTTGTATTAATAATATACTATATAGATATATAGAGTCTTATTCAAAAATTATTTTGGACTAAAGTTGATGCAAGTAACAAAACATACTTTAACTTGAATGAAATCCTTATACTTTAAAGACATGGAGTCTCCATTTTGAGGAAAAAATAGGATAATTGTCAAATCAAATAACATTGTTCTATACACTTCAAACTGACTTTAATTACATAATCACTCTGAGAATCCATGATACAGAAAAGGATATATAAATCCTTTTAATAATAAATAACATTTAAAAATGATACCTTTGAATGAAAAGTGGTATTTTTATAATTTCATCTCTTTCATATCTCGTTTTGGTTTCTTGCATTTCATCTGGTGAGCATCTCGAGCTTGTTTAAAGTGAAGTCTGCTACGGTTGAGATTGGTCAAACCCTCTGGCTTAGGCTGAGAGCCTACATTACACTAATGAAGTGTAAGTATTCACCATATTAATTACAGGTGTGTTGGTCTGTGATCCAAATAAAATTGAATTGAAACTCACAGGAGACAGTGGAGATGTTCTTTCCATGCTCAACAACAGCCGGCAAAGGGTTTACTGTCAGGTCATTCTTGATTTCTTTGGTTTGTTCTGTCTGCTATTTAATATACAGGGAAGGCGCTCCTTCCTCATATGTGGCTGCTTCTTGCTCCCCTGTTACTCAGCAGCAGCTGGAACAAGCCAAGGTACAGCCCTGCAGCCAACTACTGGATGGGGTGATTACCCCACACATTCTACCTCTTTTTACACATTGGGGCAGGGATTTTGCAAAATGAGGTGCTGGAGATTTGCCCACACATGTCATGCATAGGGTGCCAAAATGCTATATTTATTTATTTCATGATGGAAAACTCTTAATATACAGATCAAGTATCCCTTATCTGAAATGCTTAGGGCCAAAAATATTTTGGATTTTAGATCTGGGGGATTTTACAATACCTCTAATCTGCATATACATGAAGCAGAAACCCAAGTCTAAAAACAAAATTCATTTGTTTCATATACATTGTATACACATAGTCTTATTTCATATACCATTTATACATATAGAATTATCTTAAACAATGTGCATGAAATAAAGTTTGTGTACATCAGTGGTTCTCAACCTGGGGTTCCCAGATGTTTTTGGCCTACAACTTCCAGAAATCTCAGCCAGTTTACCAGCTGTTAGGATTTCTGGGAGCTGAAGGCCAAAAACATCTGGGGAACCCAGGTTGAGAACCACTGATGTACAAAGAGCCACCAGAAAGCAAAGGTATCACTGTCTCAGCCTTCCATGTGGATAGTTTTTGGTTTTGGAATTCTGGATAAGGGCTGCTGAACTTGTATATTCAAATACAGATTTACTTTATGGTAACTTGGATATTTCAGAGCTTCGCTCTGAAATTCACAATTGATTACAGAGTGATTCTTGGGGAAAACTTTCACAATGAAACCATGATGAGCATAACCTTCTCTAGCGACAGTTTGTATAATGTCATTAGTCTTTGTCATTTCAGTTTTATGGATTGAGAGTTGAAAAATCCAGGTTCAAACCCTCTCTGACTAATGAACCTCATTGATTCACTAAGTTTACTTCTGAAGATTCACTTCTTCAGTCTGCTTCATAACACTGTGAAGCTACAATGCAGGGGGGGCGGGCGGAATTGTGATGCCACCTTGAGCTTATTATAAAAAGAAGTATATTAATGTAGCAAATAAATAGTTTTCTTCTAATCTCTTCTTTTAATATGTAGAAGCAGAAACACGATTTCCTCATTAATTAGAAATTTGAGCGTGATTACACCTAAACACAAAGACGTAATGTGGAAAAAACACAACATGTGTGAATACGAAGAAATTGAGTCTTTCAATGGGAACAGATGAAAATGCTTAGTCAAGCAGCCTCAGTTACTCTGTGGAATATACTACCAAGTGCAATAGGTGCTCTGACCTTGAAAAAGTAATAAATGTTGAAATAATCATCTGAATTGTAAAAGAGGGCTGTTTCTTCGCCATCTGTTAGAAAGTGTAGGCACCAAGCTGTTCCAACAAGAGGAAAACCCGATAAACATTAAATGTGCTTAATTGTAGTTGAGAAGTACATGGCACAATTCTCATAAAGGATGAAAGTACATGCACATTGTTTTGGCAAAATAAAATTATTCCTGCATGCATATTTTTGCAACTGAACTCGCCTTTCTGCCTGCAGGTGCCTGTGCTTTGAAACCCTTCTCTCAGGATACTTCTAAAATTATATCATTTATATCCATGTAATTAAATTGTTTATTGGAAAGGTAAACAATTGTTAATGGCCCAAATGTGAAACAGTGATGAAATCAAGACAATGCTAACATATTGGTAGAGGTAATTACATTGTGAAAACAATGGAAATACACAAAAAAGTGAAGCATTACACTGTGGTGTGATAAAGCCTTGAGAAGCAGCACAGCTTCGTAGTTTGAGTATTGAGCTAAGATTCTGGGATGACTTTGGGTGAGTAAAACTCTCCTAGATCATGGATAGGGAACTTATTTTCTGCCACAGCCCATTTGGATATGTATAACATCATTCACGAGCCATACCTTTATTGATTGATATATAAATATATAAATATAAAATTAAGGAGTCTCCAGTGGAGCAGTGAGTTAAACTGCTGAGCTGCTGAACCTGCTGACCGAAAGGTCAGCAGTTCAAAACCAAAGAGTGAGGTGAGCTCCTACTGTTAGCTCCAGTTTCTGCCAACCTAGCAGTCTGAAAATATGCAAATGTGGGTAGATCAATAGGTATCTCTCCAGCATAAAGCTAACGGTGCTCCATGCAGTTATGCTGGCCACATGACCTTGGAGGTGTCTATGGACAACGCTGACTCTTCGGCTTAGAAATGGAGATGAGCACCAACCCCACCCACCCCGAATCGGACACAACTAGACTTAATGTCAGGGGAAAGCCTTTACCTTTAATTATAAAATTATATATTATTTTAAATTATACAATCTATATCTATATCTTCTATATCCATATCTTCTATATCTATATATCTATATCCATAATAAAAGTGTAAACACGTATGTGTGTATGTGGCACGGGTGTCCGCTCACACAGACAGCCTCCGGCCTCCACAAACAGGCTTTAGTTCCCTGAGGAGCCACCAAGTCACTCCCGTCCACTGACATTGCGGTTACAGGGAGCTCCATGAACATGTAGCCCAAACTCTGCCAATGTCCTTCCTAAACACTACAGCCCACCTCCCAAGGAATGCTTTCATTTGGGGACCATTTCATCCTAGATTGTGCATTTTCCTCCACCACAGGCAGGCATCCCAGGGTTCTCCACTGGTGTGGAATTTGCATGACCCTGCCTACTGCTGCTCCCTTTCAAATCTGTCAGCATCACAAACACAGCAGAACTGAGCACCAACTAAACTTCCTGGAGTAGTTTGGGAATTGACTCCACATGGTGGAAGTTGTTGTTTACCCTGCATCAAGTCAAAGCACTCTGACTCCTACTGGGAAATTTAGAGGAGTTGTAGTTCACCTACACCCAGAATGCTATGAACCCAAACAATGATGGATCTGGACCAAACTTGCCATGCATACCCGATATGCCCAGATTTGAATAGTGGTGGGTTTTGAGGGGAATTGGCCTGGACATTTGGGAATAGTAGGTACTGGGATTTATAGTTCACCTGCAATTGAACCCTACCCCTGATGGACCAGGACCAAACTTGGCATACAGAGCCTCCGTAACCAATAGAACATATTGGACAAGTTTGGGGAAAAGGGACTTATAGTTCACCTGCATCCAGAGAAACAGTGACCCCCACTGACAATGGACCAGGACCAAACTTCGCACAGAGAAGCCTCATGACCAACTGAACATACTGCAGGGGTTTGTGGGGATGGGCCTTGATTTAGGGAGTTGTAATTCACCTGTATCTAAACACCACTGAACCCAGCCAATGACAGAACTGGACCACACTTGGCACACAGACTCAACATAGCCTGCTGTGGATACTGACAGATGTTTTGGGACAATTGCCCCGGGAATCTGGGAGTTGTAGTAGTTCACCCCCATCCAGAGAGCACTGCAGCCAGGCAATGACCAGCCAACGACAGATCTGGATCACACTTGGTACACAGACGCAAAATGGCCAACTTTGAATACTGGTAGGGTTTGGGGAGGATTGACCCATTCTGGGAATTGTAGTTCACCCATTCCAAACTGAGAATACCTAACAATCAAAGACAAATAATGCCTTTTTCAAATAACCTGGGCATCGCCGGGTTCCCAAGCTAGTTATATATAAAAATCAAATGAATGTTCCAAAGGCATCTGCAGACACACAGCTGCCTGCACACAAACACACACACACACACACACACACACATGTTCCAGCTTTGACCCAGCCAGCAAAAACAAGAGTGGAAAATACAGAAGGCGTCTCCACAAGGAGAAGAATCCAGAAGCAACTAGGGTTTGAATAGAAATAATAGTAGTAGTAGTAGTAGTAATAGTAATAATATTTTAATCATCTGATATCCAGTTTTTGCGAGGAATATTAAAGGTACCAAATATAAGCACTTGGTTAGATTTGGGTGGGAGACCCAGGGCCTGAGCAAATGATCTTGGGGATCATATATGGCCCTGGGCTGGATGTTCCCCATCTAAATGAAGGCAAGCAACTTGCAAATAAATCCTGTCCAAAAATGGCAAACCTCCTGTAAATAAATCCTGTCACAAAAGCCCTATAATAGGGTTGCCATAAGTCAGAATAAATTTGAACAGATATAACAACAATAAAGGCTCATATAGTAAAAAAGCAAGCAGAGAAAAACTCAAAAAGAAGAGTCTGATTGGGCTATTATTATTATTATTATTATTATTATTATTATTATTATTATTAATGTTTATGTTTATGTATATTCACAACACAGTACATTTAGAACATCTAGCTTGCATGCAAATTTTGAGCTTTACAGAGCTTCTCCATAAAGGCTTGCATTGCTCAAAATGGCAATATTATTGTAAATGTAAGGTCAAGCAGCATGTACAAAACTGAGATTGCTTGGAGTGTGCGCAGTGTGCAATTTTGACTTTTCCCATTGGCTTCCTCCTTATAGGGCCAGGCAAATATGATGGTGGCATGACCTATCACTGGTCCTTCAAATATAAGGAAAGAAGGAACTATTGATAGCCCAGTAATTATGTATATGGAAAGCACTGAGAAGAAGTCTTTTACAGCTGTACTTTCTTGCTTTTTGGGGAAGGGATAGAATAACAAAAGTAGTGATTTCAGCTAGGATCGTGCTTAGAGTGTCCGTGCCTGATGAGCGTATACTAAACCAGATAGGGCAGATAAACTCAGATGAACAAACTCACCAGGTTGAAAACAAGCCACAGAGATTTATTACGATTCAGCTAAAAATATGCAAGTACAAGCAATTTTCTTCAAAAGGTACAAACATAAACATACATAGAAATGCAAGATCTCTTATACTGATCTCACAACTATTCAGACTTTCCACTCCATCCCTTGATTGGCTGGAAAAGAATCTGGCCAGGATCTGTCCTGTGATTGGTTGGAGGCCCCCATCTACATCACAGCCTATTGGTGGGGAATCCCATGGTGGGAAGGATAGCGGCTGGGGACTGGTCTGTGTAAGGAGCTAATCAGCTGTCGAGACACCCCCTGGGAGGGCGCAACCCAAGAGGAAACAATGGTACAGACATGGTGATGAGTTTTTGATTAACTCAAACATCTAGTTTTGTGTGAAACATAGATATAGAGCTCAGAAGACAAAGGTGCTGATTTTAGCCAAGCAAGGACTTGGCTGTCAGTATAGAAAGTTAATGAATGAACATACTCTAAGCCTCCTCTTCCACAGCAACAGCAGAGACTCAGCCTCAGATTAAGTGGACAAACATCCTGAGCTTATCTGGCTGGTAAAGAAGATCATCTATCTTTACATACACAGTATGTATCTTTACATACACAGCTGTATAAAATCCACATTATCTGCTTTGAACTGGATTATATGGCAATGTAGACTAAGATAATAAAGTTCAAGTCAAATCGTGGATTTTCCGCTTTGATAACGTGGGTTATCTGGCAGTGTAGAAAGGGGCAGAATAATTTGGATAGTTCTCTGACTTGGGAAATACTGGAGGGATTTAGTCCCCATTCCCAAGGGATTATGCAAAGTTAAGAGCTAAAGTCTGCCTAAATAAAAAAAAATCTTGGAAAGAGAGCAGGAAGAAGGCTTCTAACTCTTCTCTTGAAAAAACTTAGCTTTACACAACAATGGTCATGTCCTTCTTCTACAAAACGGATGTACGTACAAAAGAGGGAATTTCAGCAGATGTTGCTTGTCAGGTGACCACATTATTACATGTGCTAAAGTCCCTCCTCTACACAACCATGAAAGGTAGAGGAATTATCTCAAGCTTTAAGTCTGGAAATCCTACTCTTAAATCTGAGTCTGACACATAGGCTTACTGCCATTACATTAAAAACAACACAGCTGAGTGGTTAGGACAGAGATTCCAGCTGTGGTGAATCCATGCTGGATGTTATTACCATTGTTCCAGAACAGGAGTTCTGTCGATACCAATTCATCAGTCATGCCTACAGTAGGGGAAAAGTTAAAATCTTTTCTTGCCATTCACTACCCAACTTCAAATCACCTTTCTTTTCTCTAAACACCCCGTGTTCAGCCTGTTAAAACTGATAAGCAATAACCGATTATTTAAAACAAATTAGGAACATAGTAGGATGTCACCTTTTTGCAATTGCTCTCATTGTGTTTCATAACTCATGCTAGAAAAGCTGTATCTTTGTTAATGAGTGAGACTTTATTAGAAAGATTTTTGTTGTGTGCCTTCAAGTTGTTTGCAACTGATGGTGACCCTAAGGACAACCAATCATGGAGTTTTCTAGGACTCAGAGTGTGACTTGCCTAAGATCCCCCGGTGGGTTTCAGTGGCTGAGCAGAGAATTGAATCCTGGTCTTCAAAGTTGGACTCAACTACACCACACTGGCCCTCAATAGAAGTAGAGATGTTAAATAACATAACTATCTGTCTGTCCATCTATCATGAAATCTCTTGCTTACTAGTGATACTACCTTGTTAATAATGACAAATTTGTTCAGGAGAAAACACAATCCTGTATATAACCATTTGTGAGACTGATCTGTCATTAAAAAAACTTGACTTGTCATATTCTGCTCCTTTAAATCATTTTGGTCTTTCTTGAGCCATTTGCTACCAAGAAGCAAGTAACTTTTATGGGTTTGTGGCTTCGTAGCCTCCTTCCCCAGTGAGACCGGCTAACTGTCCTTCTGGTTCCTTAGATAAACATCTATTAACAAATGCTTTGAGAAATCATGTACTGTGTACTACACAGAGACACTGCCTGCCACACAGAGACACTGCCCCTCTTCTTTACTCTGTAAGCCTTTCCCCTCTTTCCTCTGTCACACACCAAATTGTTGTTTCCATTACATTATGAAAATAGGGTGCAATCCTCTGCCATCAAGGTCAGGAGTCTTCAGCTGCTGAAGACTGCAATTTATGTTTTCAGGATTTCTGCCTCTTGCTTCAAATCTGTAACAGGCAAAATCCAATATAGGCTTCTGAAAGGACCTCTGAGCACTGTTGTTAGAGTAGTATTGTGCCCTGTGATTGCTTGGAGATGTCATAAAAGAGGGAGCAGAAGTAATATTTGAAAAAACTGCCAGGAGAAGTCAAAGGTGGTGATTTAAAAAAAGCGAGCCCTTGATTCCTTTCCTGTGGTGATCTTGGTGTTTTCAGCATTTCATGGTCAAAATATCCTGTGGTAGATTTCCTTCCTCCTTTTTAGTTAGAGAGAATACTCGCTATTCTACCATCCTTCCAAAAAGCAGCAGAATGGTCTTCCATTTGATTTTTTAAATTAATAGTTTATAATAGTGGAACAACATTTTCACCAAGTTTTCTTTTTTGTCAGTGCGTAGGGTCTGTTACTGTGCAATAAGATACTATTTCTAACTATTGAATAATGTTAGAAAGGTAACATTTTTTTAAAAAAAAAGAAAAACCTTTTGAAGAGTCCTAGTGTAGATCTAAGGATTTGTTAGAAACAGTCCACTTAAAAGAATGGAACAAGTGGGCATGGAGATGATAACTGACATAAAGAAGCCATGTGACAAAAACTCACATTTTTGTAGAGCAGCTTGAAAACTGCCCATGATTATACTAAGCATTTCCAAATAGGTTAATTTAATTGCTTTTTAATAACTTTTTTTGCTGGCATAAATTCACCTTGCAATAAATATAATTGTGTAAAGTTCGGCTGTGCTTTGTAGAAGAACAATTCTTCCACATTCATGGAAAAATTATCTCTGATAGTTCCAAGCATCCTTCAGTTCACCATTTTAGGTGTTCAAAGAAATAGCTCTGGGATTTGTTCTATTTTTCTTCACAGAAATACATATTTTCCATTTCAAATTATTTGGGCAGCCAGCACTCTTTGGTGGAAGGGTCTACAGGGTTAAAGCGTGAAAAGATGTAATGTCCATTGCAAAAGCACTTTGGTTGCTGAGATGTCTGCAAATGATTTAAAGTTAAATATTGTTTAAAAATGGGGGGGGGATCTATCCAGAAAGTTTAAAATCAAAGCCGCCTTCAGTTTGAGATCCAACAATTTAGAGATGAGCACTAAGAAAAAATGAGTGCTCACTCAACATCAGAGAACTGCATGTAAAAAAATCTAGTTTTTTAAGGAAAAGGCAAGGTTTTTAGAACTAGATTAAAGCCCTCTGCTGTCAGAAAGGATCACCTTTGCAGAAACTCTTGTATAAATTAGGCAGTTTCCAGAATGGATCCTCAGAGAAGGTTCTATTAAGGCAGCATTTCTCAACCTGGGAGTTGGGATCCTGGGGGCGGGGGGTTGCGAAGGAGGTTCAGAGAGGTCGCCAAAGACCAGTATTTTCTGTTGGTCATGGGGGTTTTGTGTGGGAAGTTTGGCCCAATTCGATCATTGGTGGGGTTCAAAGGGCTCTTTGATTGTAGGTGAACTATAAATCCCAGCACCAGCAACTCCCAAATGTCAAAGTCTATTTTCTCCAAATTCCACCAGTGTTCAAATTTGAGCATGTTGAGTATTTGTGCCAGGTTTGGTCCAGATCAATCATTATTTGAGTCCACAGTGCCCTCTGGATGTTGGTAACCTACAACTTCCAAACTCAAAGTCAATGCCCACCAAACCATTCCAACATTTCCTGTTGATCATGGGAGTTTTGTGTGCCAAGTTTGATTCAATTCCATCATTGGTGGAGTTTGAAATGTAACCCAGCAACTACAACTCCCAAATGACAAATCATCCCCCCCAACCCCACCAATATTTAAATTTGGGCATATTAGGTATTTGTGCCAAATTTGGTCCAGTGAATGAAAATTTACATTACAATTCATAACAGTAGCAAAATGGGAGTTATGAAGTAGCAACAAAAATAATTTTATGGTTGGGGGTCACCACAACATGAGGAACTGTATTAAGGCGTCGCGGCATTAGGAAGGTTGAGAACCACTGTATTAAGGAAAGGGGTAACTAGGGAAATTGTCTCTGTTGTGCAGGTTATTTCTTTAGTTATCTGATTTCTGTTCCAAATAGCTTGAGGCTGAAGATGGAGATATTCAAAAAAGGACCAGCCTCACACTTTATTGCATGAAGGAGGCAAACTGGCACAGAAGCAGGATGCTGTGTGTGTCTCGTTGCCAGTCTACCTCCTCCCCATGATAAACTCATCTCTTGCTATTGATGGGAAAACCGCCCAATAGCCACAGATCATACCACGTTTCTATCATTTACTGGTGAAATGAGGCCTTTCCACTTTCATGCTGACATGATAGCAATGAAAGGACATCAGGAGGTGTGATTCTCTTTCTCTTTCTCCCCCCCCCCCCCCCAACCTCATCACCACCACCACCATCATCATCATCTTCTTCTTATTATTATTATTATTCTTCTTCTTCTTATTATTATTATTATCTTTATTTTTATCCTGCATTACTCTCCATAGTGACTCAAGGCGGCTCAGAATGACATGATACAATACAATAGAATGTAAAAACAAGGCATATGTGTGTGTGTGTGTGTGTGTGTGTGTGTGTGTGTGTATGTATGTATGTATGTATGTATATATGAAAAAACAACAAAATATTTGTGTCATACATGTAAAAGTTAAAATGCAGTTAAAATATAATAAAATGCAATTAAAATTACATTTAAAAACTAGATATCCACCAGTTTGAAAGTGCATTATACAATCAGTGTAGACTCATATATTGCAGTTGAACTACATTATATGATTCTGCACTGATCTCTTTGCTTCCTCCCGCAATCAAGAATGTGTCGAGGTATAGTTACCATCAGGGAGGTGTAAAGAGAATCCCTGTCTTAATTTGGCAGGGGAAATTCCAATTATTTCTATCATCCCACTTTTAAAATGTCCTGGTTTGTCTTTAGCTTGTTTATTGCAAATTCAATGTAATGGGCAAAAGCAGTTTGCACTTGATTAATTCAGCAACTGGAGAGAGTGGACCCTTGCCTTTCCAAATAGACTCAAGTAAAGCAAACTGCTGCAACCTATCCCAGTTTACTAATCTCATAGCTGCTATAATCCAGACACAATGATGTTCTTGATAATTTAAAATTGACATGCAGCTTTAATCTAATTCTAAAAATCTTGCCTTTTAGCCTGAAAATCTTGATTGTTTTGGCATGTGGCTCTCTGAGGCAGCATCGCACTGCTGTGGAGTTGGGGGAAGAAGTTAGTGGAACAGGTTGGTGGGAGGTGACTTGGACCAACTTGACATTCACTTCAGGAACTGGTTCTTTCCTGGTCTGAATTTTAAATTTGCTGGCATGATCAACATTTCTGTTTAAAAAGGTGTATATGTGTGAATGCTTGAAAGTCAGTATGTTAGTATACATGCACCCCTGCATAATTGGAGGGCGGGGGGGGGGGGGGGGCGGGGCGGGGAGGGAAGCAAAGCTGTGATGTCACATGTAGCTGAAAAATTGCAAAGGATTGGAAATGCATACTATCCTCATATACTGAGATGAGTTTGCCAGGAGGAAATGTTTGACTGGTTATGGCAATCTCATCACAGTATATCTGATGTGTGTGGTTAATGAGTCACTGTGTAAATTGGGGGGGGAAATAGCTAAAAACTGTTTTTTTTCCATTAGTGTAAGACAAATCCCATGACTGGGTTGACAGAATACTGGCACAGTAGGTTCCTGCTATATCTCTAAAAAGAGGTAATTCCAACTACACATGTGATGAATGGGGCGAGGGGAGGGTATATATGTAGTGACTTTTATTTCACCCCAGAAATTACCTCTCCAGAGCCTAAGAAATGCGTTGTTTTGTTTTGGACCAATCATTTTTTATACATTAAGAAAGGATCACTTTGAAAATGAATGCCTGTCTTCTTTGTTGCCTTTGACTCAGAGATGATTTAATTCCTCAATCATTTTATACGCCTTTCCAAATCTGTAGCACTCTTGGGGAATGAGTAGGGTGATATGATGATGGAGGATTTGGTAGTATCTCTGGCTAATCACATTACATTTCAGTTCTTTTTAATTGTTTAAACTTGACTTGTTCGTGAACCCATGGTACAGTGACCTAAACAACACAGTGTAATATTCAGAATGGCATTTCAACATTCATTTTGTTTTACTCCATGGAAGTATTTTCTCCTTTTTTTGGCTTCCAAGTACAGATTAATGGTCTGTAGCTGAGCACACTCTCAAAAATGTCAAACATAATTGAAAAAGGGAAATCACAAAAGAAAAAGTTATGCACCATAACTCCTTTGGGCCTCCTTTCTCGAAGCTCTACAAATTTTTCTGGTTCATTAATCAAACCTGAGTGAGGAGTGTAAACTCCCAGTTTCCCCCCTATCTCCTGCCACTGACCCAGAGTCATTGGTCACCATCTGTTGCAAATTAACACCCCAGCTATCTACATGTCAAATTGCATTGTAGGCATGAAAGGGAATAATCACATATTCTTTCATTCTCTGAAGGAAAAGGAAGGAAGAAAGGAAGGGAGGGAGGGAACGAAAAGAACAACTGCGAACCAGTTCTATTCCAGAACAAAGGACTTTCTGAGTTCTTCATATCACCAACAGTCTATTATTTGGATCTGCTTTGGAAGAAGTTAGCAATGCCATCAGCCAACAAAAAAACAACAAAGCCAGCGGACCTGATGGGATCCCTTCTGAAATCTTCAAAACGGGTGGACCTGAGCTGATACAACAATGCCACCAGCTCATTGAAAAGGTGTGGGTGACCGAGAAAATCCCAGCAGACTTCAAGGATGCCACCATCATCACCCAGACATTGGACAACCTATCTGCCCACCTACTAGGAACCAGCTGGAAGGTAAGAAGGAGGATTCCAAATGGTGGAAACCCACTGTATGGCTTCCATGTCTCCTGGGGACAAGCCTGGGCCACCTATTCCAAGGTAGACATAACTTTGGCCAACATCCCCAAAGTTCTTCAACATGTCACCAGCTGGCCCCATTTCCTCAGCCTGAACTGATCTGGATACATGCAAAACAATTCCAATATTGTGACAAGACATTAAGAGACAATGACTTAAATCAACCAATTATCATAAAGCCAATACAATACCAGTCCTACTTGGTTGAAGTTAGATTTGTCTAGATTTGAAGTTAGGAGGGAGTATGAGTAGAATGACACTGGAAACCTAACTATGTGCTATAGTGCGAGGGGGAAGGTTTTATATCATATGCCCTGTCACAGCTGAGTGAAAACCTCAGGACAATTGGGGAGATCCTAGATTCATGCCATCAGGCTGAATTGGGTATCTGATTGGGCATCCTTCACATTTTGTGGGAAACCCACAAAAACCATGTGAGCTTCCTAGAATAAAATGACTTGAGAAGATGAAACCTCGCCACTGCTAGGCTCCCCAGCTGTGGACGAAAACTTTCCAGTTAAGTCTGGAGTGGTTCTTTATCACCAAACCAAACTCTTACATATTCTTATATATGCCTCTCTTACTTTGATCTTATTTCCTTTTTTAAAAGTGAAGTGGTCTTACTAATGAGAAGGTGTACTTGGCAATATTTATCATAAAAGCAATTCTATCTATGTGATACCATTGCATGGGATAGAACTGCTATGAATCAAGGCAGCAGTTTGTAGAATTCACTGCTGTATAAGTATGTTATGAAGGGCTATGTCCCAGTGACAAATCTAACTTCAGCCAAGTAGGTCAGACTCAACAGATGCTATTTAGAAAAGGATAGGAGAATTATAGAGAATATATCTCAGGCATTATCAAATAGATATATCAATCATTCAAATTCATATGCCTTTCTCCCCCTTCCCAAAAGAATTATCTTTATCAGTATTTTAGGAGATATGTATTAAATCCTAAAATATCATCCTAAAAGGGTTCTAATTTTGTATTAACTATTGAGGGGTGAGGAATAAGCCCACATCTTTCAAAGCTTTCCAATCAGATAATAGGCTATGTAGTTTTCAAAGAAAGTCCTTGTACTTAATGTCCAAATATTCTTCATTGTTATTCTAGCTCTACATGCATCCATCTTGCCTCAGAGCCTTAAGCTTTGCTGTTTATCAAGCAAATCAGCAAATAAGTCAAAGCAAAAGTCTGAGCTGAATTGGCCTTATCAGCAATAGTTGAAAATAGGATTCTGCTATTTTATGGCATACTGTACCATCCAACCAAAGTCTTTATCCAAATCAGATTAAGCTTTACGAATGGGTCATGTGAATATAAATGATGAGAAAAGTTACAAAATAGATGCAGGTAAAGCCTGGAGAGAGGAAGTCAAATCTTCAATCAACCACATTTCATGCTATGTCTGGAATTTCACAGTATCTGGGAAGGATCATGTTGCTGGAAATTTGCTAACAGTCACCTACAAGCTTTCTAAGCTTCCTGTACAATAAAAAAGAAACAACGTTTATAAATGTGATACATTCACATGACAACAAAGGTGCTTGTTGCTTGACAAAAAATAATGAACAGAATATAAGGAATGCCAGTCTTGTGTTCCAATGTGTGTTAGATAAAGGAAAATGTATAATTTATAAGAACTTGTGACCACAAACACTGTGGCCTGAATTGTGTTTTGACAATGGTTGGTATTACACCTATGTATGTCCTTTTAAAATCATTGTGAAAGAAGGCTTCCCAATGATGAGCCTTTGGGGATTGGCTCCAGGATGCCCATGCATACCAAAATATGTGGATACTCAAGTTCCATTATAAACAGTGACATAGTAAAATGGTATCCCTTACATAAAATAGTGATCAATGTTAGCTTTTTAGCATTTAAAATATTTTCAAGCCATGGGTTGAATCTGTGGATACAGAATCCGTAGATATAGAGAAGACTTTATTCCTTTGACTAGTGTTCTCACATAATCTACCATTTTTTGCTGCCACGTGCCCATGCTAAAGAGAGAGGGTGGGAAGATGGGCTGCCAGATAGAGATAGTATCAACCATGTAGGAGGCCAGGGATCATGATATTATCTTTATGCATGCTGCATTCCTCTGTTGATTAAATGACATGTATAGGGAGAGGTATGTCACAGCAGAACTGTAGATTGTCTGTGTATGTTTAGGGGAGGAGACAGAGGTATATTGAATAGAGCTTTATGCCCTTCTAAGACAGTGCAAGATCATGGCCAACGTATAATCAATTTAGCATAGAGTTTACATTGACACTACCTTAGAGTATGGTGGAATCTCCTCTGGAGTTGTTAAAGCAAGGCTAGATGGTCATCTGTCAGAAGTGCTTTGACTTGTCTTCCTGTGTGGCAGGGGGTTGGATTGGATGGCCTTTGTGTTTTCTTCCAATTGTATGTTTCAGCGATTCTATATTAATTTTTTTCTATGACTGGTATCCTGTTGGTGCATTGCAATTGTATGAAGTTGGACTGATGACAATCAACCGTTTTGATCATTGCGGAGACTGGAATGCACTTCTGATTGTGCAATGACCAAGCACCCCAACCCACCTCTTATCAGCTGAACCTGAGCATTTCCTGGTTTTTGGAGAGTGGGGAGGACCATTTATATTCCTATAACTCGATGTAAAAAATGCCATTTTTTCAAGAAAGCTGAAAGAACCCCTGAAGATTCCTTCAGATGCCCATTTCTGTGCTTCCAGATGTGAAAAACTATAAGAAAATAGAAGTATGCTGCTTCTTAAAATCTCTGTTGACAAAGAAATGGTTGTTTGTAGGGCTGCATCTGAGAAAAGATGGGAAATGGGAGTACTGTATTGGGTGGGAAATTACATCTCTCAATGCAGGATCATGGTCTATATTTTATGTGATTATTTTATTTATTTATATTACATATTGGTATTTTCTGTATTTTATTTCTGCTATCCAATGTTTGCAGTCTACGAGACAGACAGACAGAGGGAGAGAGCAGAGATGAATCGCAGTCCAACAGTATGTGCAACCTTGAAAAACTTAATTTCAATTTAAGTGCTTCCATTTTGTCATTATGGGGAGACAATCAGCAATCTGAGATGCTCCATCCAGCCAGTGTCAGAATGTGGTGCTACAATGTTAAGAACAGCCCTGAATGCCACTAACACACAAGTCTTTATTTTTCACAGCAAAGCACTCATGCTTATTATTGTATTAAAGGAATTCTAGTGGTTAAATCAAGCAGTGAATATAAATAGCTGTATTACTGCCATTGGGCATTAGTGTTTATTTAGTAGATGTGAGTCATGAGCACACCTTTGATGTGGTTGTGATTAAGCTGTTGCCTTTTTGGTATGAAAAGGTGATTTGCAAAGGATACAAAAATATCTTGCTACCTTTGACATGGAATTAATAAACCTTGGAATGTTACCAGCCATTTTTATAGTTTAGCATCTGGACTCCGGTGTTTCTGAAAAGGCCACATGACTCTGTGAACATTTGGATATGAAGATAAGTGTGTTGCTGCTTGGAAGAACTTAAAGCCCTTTGAAAATATTATTTAACATCTTGAAAGGTATTGAATTCTGTTTCAAACGATGGGTATAAGCCGATGTGATATTAGCATTACTGTGCCTAGTCTCAGAAAGGACAAAGGCAATCAAGGGCAATACTGATTTATTTGTGATTAATTTTGGTCCAGGGCATGAAATTGGAGAGTGAAATTTATTTGTGTATAATTGGATATGCAACTGAAAATAATGGGAAATCAGTAGTGTACTTTGATTGACGACAATGGACACATAATATCAGTGCAGTTATAAGTCTGTTTTTTTTAAAGGATTACTGGTATGTGCTATATTTTAAAAACAAATAACATGGCCTTAAAAACATTTAACACTTCATAGTTCACTCTTTCTGTTCCTAAGCTGATAAATCAAGGGAGTAAAATTAAAGGACTGAATCAAATGCATATATATAGCTTTAGTTTCTCATTCCTTAAAATTACCAGTTGATATGTGAATTGATTCCATTGAAATGCATTGGATCCAAGATGATGTGAGGTGATATCAAAGCTTTGTTTGTAGTACTGGGGATGATGCTTATTCAGATATACAATTCACCACTAGATGCTAGTCAAGTGATGAAAATACTCTAGAAGATGCCAGGATTATCACATTTAACCATTAGCAATTTTATATGAGACTCACTGGAACACATAGGGTGAGGGAAAAATCCTAGCACATTAGAGGTGGATTAGCAGAGTAAATTAGTTAGCCATGCATGTTTACTCGGAAGTAAGTATCACTGTGCTAGGAGGAAGTTATTACCAGGTAGATTTCGTAATCCAAAATATTAAATATTCCTATTATATCATATTATGAACAACAATCTTCTTAAAAATGACCTATACATATAATAAAAGTGAAAAATATGTGTGTGTATTTCTGGCTTACACAGACAGGCTACCACTTCCACAAATAGCTATATCTCACACTATGCAGGAGACTCCAAGGGCTCTACCTTCAATGACATTGCAGGTTATAGCGAGTGCCACCAACATGTCCAAGAGCCCTGCCAATGTCCTCCACAAACACCATACTGCCCACCACCCAAGTGAAGGTTTTCATATGGGGACAATATCATCTTAGATTGTTTTCCCTCCACCACAGACATCCCAGTGTTTCTGACTCTCTCCATTGATGTAGAATTTGCATGACCCGCCACTGCCCCTCCCACAACCCTTTCCTATTATTTTCTATGGCACACAGCAAGTTGAGAAATTGGTCAGTAACTGAACATACTGGAGGGGGTTTGGAAGTTATAATTCACCCTTATCCAGAAATCCAACCAACATCAGAACTGGACAAAACTTGGCACACAAACCTAACATGGCCAACTGTGCATGCAGGCCTGGTTTGAGAGTCATTGACCTTGGATCTGGGAGATGTAGTTCACCTTTATCCAGGGGCGGTTCAAGCTATACGCGAACTACGCATTTGCGGAAGGCGCATTCCTCAATTGAGGTGCCTCTGAGAGCACTATTAGCCGGCCTGCAAGCGGGCCTGCTTGCCTCCACTTCTCTCTCTGCCGGGCTCCCTCGCCCTCTCACTGCCCCTCCAAAGCCGGGCTCCCTCACCCTCCCACCGCCCCTCCAAAGCTGGGCTCCCTTGCCCTCCCATCGCTCTCCAGAGATGGGCTCTCTCGCCTTCCCAACGCCCTCCAAAGCTGGGCTCCCTCATCCTCCCAATGCCCTCCAAAGCTGGGGTCCCTCATCCTCCCACCGCCCCTTTGGAAGCTGAGGGAGAGAAACAAGAGACAAGCTGCAACCCTTATATTATTATTTCCTGCCTTTCCTGCTTCCATTCTCGGAGGGAGTGGTCGTCTTCCACTGAGGAGGTGTCGAGGGTCAAGGCATATTCACTTACTCTGAGGGACTTGGCTGAGGCCGTGCAAGGACTCTCTCTTAGCGTGTGTCTGTTTCTCTGAAGGACTTGGAAGGCCTTTTTCCCTTCCTTTGACTGCCAGTCATTTTGAGGAAGCAGTCTCCTTCAAGTCGAGTGACAGGTGTCGTTGTTGTTGTCAATTGTCCAGCCAAGTCCCTCAGAGAGAGAGAGAGAGCCAGAGCGAGAGTAAGAGCAAGAGGAGGCTCATCGTCAACAGTGGGAAACCACTCACTGTCTCTGAGCAACGTGAGAGAGAAAGGAGAAGGCCTCGCTCCTCTCCTGCCCACCTGCTTTGGAGGCCGGGGCCTTCCACAAGCTCTTTCCCGCCAACCCTCCTTCCCTCCCTCCCTCCCTCCCTCTCCTCGCTCGGTCTTGGCCCATCTCCTGCTCCATGTCGCCCTCGGCTCCTTCCCTTCGCAGCATCAGGATGATGGATGCGGGCGCTGACCTGCGGGGAGCCCCTTCTCTTCCTTCTCATCTCCTCACTGCCCTTCCAAATCTGGGGGGGGGGGAGAGCAAAGGAGCACCCATCCCTGCAGCGCAGGAAAACAACAGAAGCGGCTGTGGCTCCCTCACCTCCGCAGCCGCTTCTGTTTTCCTGCGCTGTGGCCTCGCAGAGCAGGGATGTGTGCTCCTTCGCTCTTCCCCCCTCCCAGCTTTGGAGGGGCAGTGGGAGGCTCCCACCACCCCTCTAAAGCCAGAAAGGGGGGGGGAGCGAAGAAGCACTCATCCCTGCGTTGCGAGGCTGCAGTGCAGGAAAGAAACCTAAGGAGCATCTGCAACTCTTCCTCCCTCCCACCACCTCTCCAAGGCCAGGAGGGGGGGAGAAGAGGAGGAGCAGCTATCCGCGGCCTCAAGTGCAGGAAAACTTAGGTACAGAAGTGAGGTATAGCAGTGAGGCTGGAATCAGAATGTGTTGGGGAGGCTTTAAAAATTATTATTATTACTATATGGAAGCTTTTGTTTTGGTAGGGAGACCTACCTTTTATTTTTCAGTTATTGTTTTTTTTTTTGGGGGGGGGGCAAAAATACTGCTTGCTTACACTAGAAAATTACCTACGACCAGCCCTGCCTTTATTCAGAGAGCACTGAACCCAGCTGACATAGGATCTGGACCAAACTTGGCACACAGACTCAACATGACCAACTTTGATTACTGGTGCGGTTTGGGGTGATTGGCCCACCATTTTGAGAATAGAGAATGAATGAAAGGATGTCCATGTAAAGAAAGATGTAACTGCTCTATCAAATATCCCTTGGAATAATACAGTACTTTTTAAAAAGGGACATTTTCATCATTCATCTCTCTTATCACTCACTGTTACTATCTTTCCAGTCCAGAAAATCTTGTGACATTGCAAAATGCAGGAAAAGGCTTCCACCATCTCTGATCATGATAAATCTGAGTGACTACACTGCCAAGATTCTCTTCTCCACTCATGCATAAGAAAACAGTGGAGTATCCTGTCAGGTGTGCTGTACATTGGTGTTCTGGGTGTGTGCACAAGGGGTTACTCACTCAATCCTCTTTTCTTCCCCATCTCCCTTTTCCCCAAACAATTTATCTAAATCTCACATTTTACCTGGCCTCAAGCATGCAGACCAGTTCTGCACCAATTCTTGCTTCTTGCTTATACCAACACAGCCAGCCTCAGTGTGTGCCCTGTGCTGCCATTTGGAGCAACCATCTTGCCAAGACAGCCCTCTTCCCCTATCGCCAGAGATTATGCATTTGCAAGGACTCTTTTGCATTTTGGTGTTGGCAGCAGTCATTTTCATTTGGGAGAAATAGAGAAAGGTAGGAAAAGTAGACTATCTTTAAAAAAAATATCTCTAACCCAGTGCTTTGGCGCAACTCTTGTTTTCAGTGCAGTTTTTCTCCCTCTATTTCTTTCCCCCCTTAGCCCTTTTTTTTGCTGATTCCTGTCCTCCTTCCTAGTTGCACTACACTACACGAAAAAGGGTCACAGAGGTCTACAAAGGCCACCCTTCTGGTCCTTCTTTCTCTCCTTCCCATTGTTCAAATTGAGTTTAAACATACTTAATAAAAAATAACAGGAAGAAATTCTGTTATGGTACACTGAAACATAGTATGTTATAGCCTAGCCTTGCTACCCAGGAATATAATATCATTTTGACTCTCTGATAACACTATATAGCACGATTTTTACTCCTGGGTTATAAATGTCATTCCCTAATTGGTTCTATCATAAAAACATGGAAAAGTTTATTAAACTGCAAAAACTTTATTTTTGCTGACAGAACAAAGACCAAAATTGGCATATTTTCATTTAGGAAAATTACAAATGGAGTGCCTAGACCAGGTTTGGGCAAACTTTGGCCCTCCAGGTGTTTTGGACTTCAAATCCCTTGATTCCTAACAGTTGGTAGGCTGTTAGCAATCGTGGGATTTGAAGTCCAAAACACCTGGAGGATCGATGTTTGCCCATGCCTGGAATAGATTGAGGTAACAATAGTACTACCTTCAGTCACAAAAAACAAAGTTTCTGGAGTATAACAACTACTTTCAAAGTAAGTATCGCACAATTAAACAGAAATTAACACTTTCAACCAGGAACAGATTTTTTTCAATTTTTTTAATATAGTGTAATAAAACAGTAGCAAAGAGTATCTATTCTAATTGGAAAACTGGGCCATTACTTGAGAAAAATACTTACCTAGACAGTGCTTCTATCAGTTCTGGATATGTTAGGCTATCCCTGCCATCCTGAATTTCATGTCTGAAGTAGAGAAGAAGAAAGTCTGAAAACCTGCTATACCCAAGAGTGGTTTTGAAATCTACTTCCTGCTTCTACAATCAATACATTTATCTTACCTATTTCCCAAGAGAAGCTGCAAAATTACTTGCAAGCTTACAGGATAACATCTAAAAGCTTCAGATGCTAACAATTAATGCATATTGAATATATATTACACATTAAATACACATGGCTCACACACCCTAGATAACCTTTAAAGCCATCCAAAATAAGGTCTTTTCATGAAAGTGTATCTTCTGACATGATGCTAATGTTGAGACCTAGTTGGTACTGGATGCATCATTCCATGATAATGTTAAAAAGACATACCGGTAGCAGGAGAAGTGAGGCCATTTTGTAATGCATTGCCCAGGACCTAGCAGAGATTCAAAAGATCAAGTAAGATAGGTAAAAATGTTTTTGCTCCAGAATACCTGAACATGACCTCTAGGGTTGTGGAGGGGGTTTCCAACATGTTTGGAGATTCCCTCCCCCGACCCCTCTAGGGACTTAGGAAGGCATGCAAACATGGTAAGAATGTCCCAAATCATTTGGAGGGCAAAAACTGATATATATTTTGCAGGAGTAGATGCGATGGATGTGTGTGGGCTGTCAAAATCTCCTGGGGCTCCTAACCTTCCACAGTGACCTATCCCTGGTTTAGAAGTTTGGTTATTCTCCCCTGACTCACTTGACAAGAGAGAGTAATACTAAATATGTCAATCAGCTACCTCTTACAAGGATGTCTGCCAAATCATCCAACTGTTTTATAAACAGCTATTGTTAAGATGATTATCTCTGTATGCATTTTCTACATTTCAGTTCCCTTTGATCTCATGATTTACAACCATATGTATACACTAGTAATTCAGAAGACACTTTGTGCATCTAGCGACGTAGGGTAGTAACTAGGGTGCCCAAAGACTCATTGTTTTGAACTCCTGCTGTTATTTTTGGGCATTTTCTTCGTTCCGAGATTATATCCCACATAAAGCAGTGAAACATGTGAGTTAGGAAGACATATACAGTAGAGTCTCACTTATCCAACGTTCTGGATTATCCAACGCATTTTTGTAGTCAATGTTTTCAATATATCGTGATATTTTGGTGCTAAATTTGTAAATACAGTAATTGCTACATAGCATTATTGCGTATTGAACTACTTTTTCTGCCAAATTTGTTGTCTAACATGATGTTTCGGTTCTTAATTTGTAAAATCATAACCTAATTTGATGTTTAATAGGCTTTTCCTTAATGCCTCCTTATTATCCAACATATTTGCTTATCCAACATTCTGCTGGCCCGTTTATGTTGGATAAGTGAGACTCTACTGTAGTTTAGTCTCAACTGCTTTCATAATCTGAAAAATACACCAAGATTGCAGAAATGGTTGCTGTTGAGATATCTGTGACCTGCACCTCACACAATTGGGCAACTCCTGGAAGCAAACAATGAAGTTTCTAAAAATAACATAAGACACAGGGATTCAAGAGAGCCTATACATAGCCTCCTTTCCTAAAGAGATAACTTGGGCTGAACCAAAAGTAAACGATTTTCCCAATAATATTTTCAATATTTGCTTGATATCCTTCACTACATCAGTGGAACCTACTAGGTCTCAAGAAAATGTGAATGTAAGAAATCTGAATAAAATGAAAGAAGGGTCCTGTATAGTCTGAAAGATAAATGCTAGCAACATAGAAGAATTGTTGTTTTGCCTATTTTCTAGAACAACATTCAAAGCAGCAGGTTGCAAGGTTCCTTTGACACACACCACCTTGGCTTTTTCAGTAGTGTGTCTCCATGTGCGTGAATTTATACTGGTATGGTTATCATGCTGATTAAATGTGAAGCCAGTGGCTGGTATGTGTACAAATCACTGCACAAACTGATCCTTATCTTGCCTGCCCATTATCTCAAACACTGCATTTCCCCTTGAACTTTTATATCCCAAGGAATGGAATATGGAGGAAAAAAGTTAGCACTGATATGGTCAAACCATTTAACTTTTGAGAGAATATCATGAGATTGCTTACAAAATAGCTGCTTTGGGAAAGAGAAAGGGCCTTTTTTAGCCTCACTAGTTTGCCTTCTAGGAAATGAGTATTTTATGACCGGCTACTCCCACTGTGGCAGCTTTTATGACCGGCTATATCCTAAAGGCACCAGATGCTGTCTAATCTGGAAAATTAAGCAGAGCCAGCTCTGGTTAGTACTTGGAAAGGACCAGGTGCTGTAGGCTATATTTCAGACAAAGGAACTGGCAAAATTCCTTGTTTAAAAAGTCCTATGAAATTCATAGGGGTGCTGTAGGTCAACATGCAACTTGAAGACACCTGTATATGCACGCACGTGCCCACCATGCTCTTCTCCAATTGTAAGGCAATTGTGAGGGAATAGGGACTCAGCCCATGTTGAATAGATACACTCTTCCTGAAGTCTCAGGTTTAAAGTTTGGGTCTACCCTGGATTCAGACCTAAATCTACGTAGCTGCCCAAAGTTGAGGTGGCCAGAAGTGCATTTGATCATTTAAAGCTAGCATGTCAACCACAGCCGTTCTTCAACATGTTACATCTTGATATATGGTGACACACACTTTGACTCTATTTTTCCAAGGCAATTCATGTGGAGTTGCCTTTGGAAACTGTTCAGGAATTCCATGGCTCAAAAATTCTGCAGACTGACTGCTGGTAGGGTCTGGTTGAAGGGAAAACATATGTTCCACATTGCAATAGTTTCAGTGGCAACTGGCCTTTTCCAAGTGGAATTCAGCATGCTACTATTAACATTTAAATCCCTATGCTGCTTGGGTCCAGACTATTTATTAAAAAAAATCATTATCTCCTTATATGAGTTTACCCAAGTTTTAAGATTTTCAGTCATGGGCTTTGTCTCAGTCCCATCACTGTCAGAGTAAGGACATTGGAAATAGCCCCCTTAGGGCCCTTCCACACATCGAGCACAGCCTCCAAAGAGGCCAAAAGATGGAAAAGCCTATATACCTCTTTCTGTTGTCTGTCTTGTCATTGTTATAATCGGCATTGAATGTTTGCTATATATGCATTTTGTGATCCACCCTGAATCCCCTTTGAGGTGAGAAAGGTGGAATATAAATGCTGCAAATAAATAAATATATTTCCCAGACCCAGTCAGGTTTTTACCTGAGGCATCCAAACAACGCCTCCAGAAAAAACGAAGTAATTTGAGACAAAGCAGGTAAACCTTGCTTTATCCCGAATTACTTTATACTCCATTAGACCCAGGCCTTCCTGAAAGGCCCGGGTCTAATGGAATATGGGCCCTGTGGAGACAGACTAGTCAGACTGCTTCCGCAGTCCCAGTAGTCTGTCCCCACAGCCCAATTCGCGTCTTCAAGTCCCATGAGCCCGGAGAAGTGAAGAGGGCATGCTTCCTGGAATTTGCCAATGATGCACCAGGAGGCTCCGCTGCCATCTATCGTGTTATTGGTACATTCCAGGAAGCCTGCAGAGAGGCCTTGTAGTGACCCACCAAGTTTTCCTTTATTTTTAAGGCTTTTAGGGGGTGATTTTTGGGTGGTCCCATGCCAGCATGGTAGTCCTGAATAGAATTGTTTTTTTAAAAAATTAATTAATATGTTGTGTTTTCTCTCTTTTATTATTGTGTCATAAGCTCCTTTGAGTCTGATGAAGGGCTTTAAATTAGTTTAAATAAATTAAAACCATTTAATTAAAGCAGATTAAATTTTAAATTACCAAGTGAATATTTAAAAAGCAGCAAAATAGTAACAATCCAATACAACTAATTTAAAATAATTGTATATGGCATTCAATCACTTGCTGAAGGCCTAACTTCATAGCAAACTCTGATGCAGAAAGGTCTAGCATAACATTTGATTGGACTAGCCTGGGATAACATCTCTGTGGTCAACCTCTGCCTGAGGTTGATCATGGAATTGTGCTAGAGGATCTAGAGACAACATTTTAATCAAATCCACAAATAATCAAACCCACAAAAGTCAAACTCACCGACTGCACAGTCTTTCACATAGGGCCTCATCAGACAACCGGGGGGGGGGGGGGGAATGGAGCAAAGGAGGGAAAAGTGGAGAGAACTATTCTCCTCAGTTCCCTACTGTCTTTCCCCATCTTCTGGGATGGTTGGCTATCCCACGTCGTTTTCAGTCCTTTACCGTGCTTTCCCCGCTTCCTCCCCATTTTTTGCAATTAGGAATCGGGTAGCACTCAACTCCTAAAAACGGAGTCTTCCCGCAATTTTCAGGTGTTAGCAACACAGATTCCCATAGGCAGTCACCAGAGGTAGTTGTGCATTGTGGGATGGCCTCCATGCGACTCTATTATGTCAGTGCCTGAAAACAGAGAGAAACCACAGAGAATATTGCATTTGATAAGGGCCATATGCTGGATTAGTCCTATATAGCTTTAAAGGACACAACTAGTAGATTCTTCTTTTTAAGGGAAAAGAGATGTTTATTTTTCTCCCCTAAAATATGGATGGATTGAAATACTGGAAAATATAAACTCTACCCTTGTCCTGGTATGGGGAAAGGAGGCTTTCCTCCTTAGTTGTAAGCCTAGTCATTCTAGAAACTACCCATTTCTGTTTCCTCAGTCATTCCGGACCATGTTTGCACCTGAAGAGTTTTTAATAACAGCTATGCAAATAACCCAAGGAGATTCAGTTTTAAGTGGATAAACATGCCCCAGAGAGACAGAGGGAGACAATTACAGCCTCACTTTTCACAGAGACACTGAAGGGAAATTATTATCTCATGATAACCACACCCCTTGCTATCCTTCATTAGTCACATCATATGCTTCCTGAACAAAACACTCTTCCAATATTCCCCTGGCATCTTGCACGTCTCAGAAAGACATGGTTAACCATTCTCAGGGAGGAGACACAGTCAAGATACAGCTCAACAAGCTTTTATTAGCTGTCCAAGCGATGGGGGGGGGGGGGGGGAGAGAGAGAGAACATTTTCAATGTACAACTTTTCACATGGGATATAAAAACCCTACAGAGGTTGCATTGCACAGTTTAAGGACCTCTTCACACGGGGCATTTTTGCCCCATTTTGCTGCTTTGTCTCTCGGTAAGGACAGGGCTTGCCGTGACGCATGACGCGCCCCATCCACATTCCTCCCAAAATGTGTGTGTGTGTGTGTGTGGGGAGCACCGAAGGGAAATTCCTCTACCACTATGGGGAAGAAAATGTGGTTTGGGTAGCTCAGTTGGAGCACTTTCCTCCTGCTTTCCCAGTACGATGTGGGGAAAGGCGGCAGAGCAACGCGTGTTGCCGCCCTTTCTCCCATCTGATGGGGACCCTGTCCCGTCCCCACCATGTGATGGGGTAAGGAGGACTCTGCGCACCTTCCCTTTTGCAGGCGTGTGAAAGAGGTGGCTAGTCTAATAAATGCTGTTGATGCATTCAGTCTTTATTGCTTGCTGTTTTGCTGTCAGTAAAAATGAATCTAGAAAAACATCTTCATTACTTCTCTCCGTGCCAATATAGAGATTACATGCAAATATATATAACAAAACTTATTTTTTAAATTAAAAAAACTATAATCTTGAGCTCTTCCTGCCCCTATTCTGCAAATAGGGGTGCCATTATCCCAGCCCTGAGGCTTATGGATCAAAACCTGAGACCTAGGCCCCATCTACACTGCCATAAAATCCGATTCAAAGCAGATAACAAGTATTTTATATGGCAGTATAGATGGAGCCATAGACTGTATCTAAATTGTAGAATGAATGCAGTTTGACACCACATATTATAGGATTATAGGAGTTGTAGTTTTACAAGATTTTTAGACTTTTCTGCAATAGGGTGCTGGTGTTTCATCAAACTACAGTTCTCATGCTTCAATATCATTGAGCCATAGCAGGTGAAGTGATGTCAAACTGCATTAATTCTACAGTATAGAAGCGCCCCTAGAGATGACATAGTGATATTGTTAATGTTGTTTATGCATTATGTAGCTTGCAGCTTGTCATTCACAAAGAATATACAGTACTACACTTTGCTGTTTGGAAACTGAGACAGGAATTTTCACTAAGGATATGTACCATGATCAAAATGAATTGAGATTATTCGTTTTTACTTTTTTAGGATAAGGAACATTGATAACAGGATAAGGAACATTGAATCTACCCTACTTGTTTCTAGCCAGATGACTGAATCAGAGTGGAGCAGAGGGTGAGTTCAGGTGCCACAATCTGGAAGGGAAGAAACTACAGAGATCCTCCATTGCTGGTTGCATTGTGAATTGTAGTAAGTAGCTGCTCTACAAGCTGAGCTGGATTGCACAAAGTCTTTTCCTCTTGCTTGGAACCTAGTCCATCAAAATTGGAGAATTTACACTCTTGTCTCCTACCTGGAGATAACCCATGAAAACTGGAAACTATTAACGATAGATGCTGAGTTTAGTCAGCCCTGTCCTACAATCTTCAGAGGGGTATTTGAAGAAGGGTTTCTGCGGATGCCTGTCAGGCATTAGGAGGTAATTACTACTATGGACAGGAATAAATCTTCTGTCAAATATAATTTAGATTTCTAGCCTGGGGTATACTTGAGAAATAGGTTCCCCAGCTTGCTGGATTTAAGAAGGTTTATGCCAATGTTGCATTTGTAGCAAAACACCACAGCTATACTCTGTAAAGATCATGACATGATTTGGACATGGACGCAGGATTACTAGGAATGTGAAGAAAGGCAATCTAAGATGTAGAATTCCTGGATGTGCTGAAAATGTAATTCACAAATCTGCATTTGGACCAGGTCTGATGGAATTTTAATTTTTTGGTCTCATAGAGATGCTGGTTTCTGGAGCAATCTCCATGGTGTATATTTGTAAATGTCTTACTTGAATGGTAATTCAATCTCATGTAAAATTCGATGAGCTATTGTTGTGCGCCTTCAATTTGTTTCTAATTTATGGTTACTATATTGGCAATATTCATTTGAAGGGCACCTTTGCCTTTTGAGGCTGCAAGAATGGGATTTGCCTATTGTTATCTAGTGCACTTCTATGGCTGATTGGGATTTGACCATTGGTGTCTAGAGTTGTAATCCAATTCTCAAATCATTACACCCAGCTGCTCTTCAGTGAACTCAATCCAGTCTTAAATCCAGACTCAAAGGACCTCATCACATGGACCTTGAGAAGCGTGAGGTCCATCTGTCTATTCCAAACCATCATACAGAGAAGCCTTTTCTCTGCCCTCTCCATATTACTTTTTTTAAAAAAAAAAAAAAGAAAGGAAAAAAAAGAAGAAGGGAAAATCTTCAAAATTTTGGATGTCTAAAATCTTGCAGTACTCTAGCACAGGAAAATTAACATGCACTTTAAATGTTAGAGTTTAACATAAGGTATATGAAGCTAATTACAGCATTTATTTGGAATTCATTCAAAAATAAATCAGGATAAAATAATTGCTTTTTAAATATTATACATTAAGTGACGTAGGGAATATTAAGATCCATAATTAAAAAAAAACACTGAAAGCAATTTATATTCGCAATTGAAGCACTAAGAAATGCTAAAGAGGAGCAGTCCTTTTTCAGAGTTTACATATGCCTCTATTGTGCAGTATCGATCGAAAAATAGTAGTATTCAAAACAGAAGAGAAAGATTGCTGCCCTCCAAAAGACTCTGCTGCTTATTTAGGATTTTCCCCTCCCACGGTTGCGTTCTTGTATTTCCCTAGTTTACACTATAACATTCAGGCTATTATCTCCAGCACTTCGTGAAAGCCTGCCCTCAAGAATACTGTTACCCTCCCTCACATAACTCAGTTTAAAGCCCTCTTAATCAAATTTGTGAAACTCTGTGCCTTACAAAGCCATTGGCTCTCATGGGAACCAAAAGGAAGAGGTAATAGTGTGGGTGACAAGTCCCGTCAGCCTCTCTGTTACTTCATGGATTTTTGTCCCAGAGAAACACACCTGTCAGGCCCATAAACCTCTGGTTTTGTACTCTTCAGCAGGGAGTTCCCTACCACAATCATATATTTCTGCTGAGGATTGGCAGGGGCGACTCCATGCACATTTTTTGGAATCTGACACTATTGCACTAACTCCTGTCTCTTGCCATATAGGAGAGAGCTTCAAATAGATTTTATGGCTTCAAACCCACAGGATGATTCCTGGCCCTTCTATGTGTCATGCAGATGTTTGACACCATTTTGGTAAAAATAAAACCATTGTTATTACTCACTGACAAATTATTAATGAAATCAAAAGAAGTGTAGGTGACTTTACCTCTTATCAAGTTTTGCATATTTCAGAGGGGTAACTGAGTGAACGTGCTGAGGCAAAATAACAGATTGGCACGATGAAGACAACATGATTTATTATAGCATAAACTGTGTAAAAATAACTTGTCTGAGTAATTCATTTCCATTTTACTCTACTTTCTTTTAATATAGAGGGACAATCCTGATATACCAACAATATTATTGAAGCAACATTTTACTTGGAGAAATGTTTTACTTTTGAGTGAAAAGCCCATTGGATCATAGTCTACTTCAAAACATAGCGACTCCAGTGTAGTAGGTGGCGTACCGGTTAGTAGGGTTGTGCAATTTGGCACAAAAGCATGCCATTTTCAGTCCCGTTTTCAGCTAACCCCTCATTTTGTTTACCAGGAATTTCTTTAAGCCATTCGAAGCAGATTTAAGCCCTTTCTGGAAGCGCCCTTAAGAGTATATATTTGATGTAGGAACATGGAGATCAATTTTTGAAAGAAATGTTTCTTAACCCTCACGCAGATGTGATGTTGTAGTTCCTCAAAATATTTTTTTGTTATATAATTCATAGAATTAGATTAAAAAGGTTATGATATTATCCACTAAATCTCTGTAGACAATGGCAAGTTTATGTATGAAGTCATCTTTTGAACATTGTGGAGAATAGAATTCAATATGGACTGTACAGTGATCAAACTCTTCCCACCCCCCAAAACACCTTTTATCTGATGAAACTTACCATTTGTATCTCTTGAGCCTGGCCATTTCCTGGTCACTGGGGATGCAGCAGACAAATATGTAGCTTTTCCCCTTTATCAGGGGGCAAAACAATGCCATCATATGCAGGACCTCTAAAGCATCCCCAGTACAGTAGTCGTTTATTGGGGCTACAGTAATTGTTTTGTTAAAGACAAAATGACTAGCACAATTTTTTCTCAATTGCAGTAGACCCTGCACTCTACCAAAGAATAGTATCTTTATTGGCCAACCAAAATGTGCATAACACTTCATGTGGCCTTTCAAAGCTCCAGTAGCTCTTCAACAAGCAAAAGCTTTTTCAAAATCCTGTTTGCTTTTTTAAAAAATCGTTTGCTTGATGAAAAAATCAGTGGAACTCCGAAGGCTTGTGGTAAGCGTTTTGGCTAGCCCATAAAGGTAGTGTTCTTTTGTAGATTTCATTTTGCTTTATGTTCAACCCAGCTGCACCTAAATCTGTTTCCTAGTTAAAGCACTTAAGTTAAAGTGCTACAGAGAGAAAGCAGAAGTGATGTGAGCAAAGGCATTCCATGCCCCAGAGGAGTTTCATTTGACTGATAAGCACCCTGAGTCAGAAGGTGAATACGTGCATAAAGATATCAATAGAAGAAGGAAACCCTATTCTAGTTTACAATTGTGGTCAGACGTGCTGACTCAGGAGCTTTGCTACGTGAGGTACTGGGAAGCCAGCAAGATGTGGCCTGGTGGTATCATTTTCACAAGGCCCAGAAAGGAAGCTGGCTGACAAATAAATAAATAGACAAACGAATGGCCCTTCCTTCCCAGCAATGCAAGTTACAGCAGACATGATAAAAGTATATATCACTTCACCTTATCTAGGACATTAAATAATAGTTTGAGGCTATTAGGAAAAATGTCTGTTCAAAATCAAATGTTAAATTCCAAAGGCAGAGGAAACAAATTTATGCTTCCAGGATGTAACTGGCCACCGGGGGCGGGGGGGGGGGGGGGGAAGAGAGATATAGCATCAACCTATTAAAATATATCTAAGGATTTGACATATATGGAAGGTATTGGAATGAGGGGCATAGGGATCTATTTTGGAATATGATTCAATTAAATCCTGGTGTGTGTGTGTGTGTGTGTGTGTGTGTGTGTGTGTGACAATTATTTTAGCTAAGGAGCAAATAAGGCAATTTCTTTTAAGAATTAGACTTCCTCTAGATAAGATGTTAGACTTCTTTGACCCATACTTTCTCATGTAGATAACACTGTTAAAACACACCTTTATTTACCTTTTAATTAAACCTGTGCTATCAGAGATCTCAATGCTGCTTTTTGTATTCTGGGAGCGAAAAGGGATGGGACAAGCTAACAAAGATATCATCAACTAATTACAGGACATTTTTTTTCTTTGCTTTACTTATTGAATTTCTGTTACCAAACATATTCTGGCCTGTGGGGAATTGTTTTCAATTTCTCTTACATGCTCCTAATTGTCTGTGAGGGGGAGAGAAGAGAAATTAATTAAAACAATTAAAAACACTCTTAATTATACCACAGGAGAGCAATAATAGCCATTTGATGCATTTGCGTGCCACCTGTCAAACATAAAAGGCAAAGGAAAGAATTGTGAGCTAAGTAACATTCAAAAACATGGTGGTGGGTGGTCCTGTTTTTTTGGCCAGTGGTGGCATGGTTTATGACCCTCAAAGAAAACAGTTATCTGCAAACCAAACATATGGTTACAGGGACTGTGAAAAATCACCTATTAGGATGTCAGGTACAAATGCACATTGGGTACTCTAGCTATTGCCCCAACAGGCTTCTTCACAATTCATGAAAAGGGGTTCTCAGTGTCTCTGCTACTTGGTAAAGTATAAATAAAAATAATTAAGTGAAAAAGAGTCCAGTGTACATTTTAAAATTTGAAATCAAATTGCTTCTAAAAAATCTCCATTAAAGAAAGTAACTAAAAAGTTGTTGAAGGCTTTCATGGCTGGAATCAAAGGGTTGTTGTGTTTTCCAGGCTGTATTGCCATGTTCCAGAAGTATTCTCTCCTGATGTTTCACTCACATCTATGGCAGGCATCCTCAGAGATTGTGAAGATGCCTGCCATAGATGTGGGCGAAACGTCAGGAGAGAATACTTCTGGAACATGGCCATGTAGCTTGGAAAGCACACAACAACCCTAATTAAAAAGTTGCATGTTAGTTTCTTATTAATTACATAGAAGATACTGTCATTCTCACTACATATACCTTAGTTACAACTTCACTACAAAAAGTAACTGTATTGCTTGTAACTCATTACTGATAATATCTGGAAAAGTGAGGTACTTTGCTCCCTCAACTACCTGAGGCAGAGAATTCCAGAATTTGGCTGCACATATGTCCACATGGACCTCAGGAATCTGTACCTATCTCTGTGTCCTCCAGCCATTGCTTTTTTTAAACCCTTGGGTTGGATGCGGAACATTTTTTCCATGCTCACCTCAGTTTTTTATGCCATGCAGGCCTTTAAAACAGAGACTTGCATCTTTTTGTGACAGATGAGGGCATATATCTATGTATGCCTTTTCTTGGTTGCTGCAGATCTTGGGACCTGTATCTCATGCAACAACCAAAAAGCCCTGACCACACATCTTCCCAAAGCTTCTCCCACCCACCCACTCAGAGTGTGGGAGATGACTGAGAAACATCTGGCTATATGCCTGTAGGCAAATATAAAATGATGAAGTAATCTTCTGGGACTTTCCAGTATCCTTGTCACTGTACATCTGGCTGTAATCACATAGCAAAGTGCATCTCAGTTGTTCCTGAGTCTCTTCCAAGCTTTATATGATGGTGTCAGAGGCAGCACAAAAAGATGATTTTTCTGGGAGAGGAGACAGGCAACATTGTATAGCTTTACCTAGTGGAACTCTATGTGAGGTCTCCTTGATGCTTTGAATGTGATTTTCTGCTTCTTGGCAGGGGGTTGGATTGGATGGCCCATGAGGCCTCTTCCAACGCTATGATTCTATGATTCTATCTCAGTCAAAATAGCTGCTGGGTCAGATTAATTGGCCATTTGGTTTTTTTTAAAGTGCCCAAATGTATATAAAACATACAAAATTGATCTCTGCTCCCCAGTACAGTGCGAGAAGCCTAATAAATTTAACAACTTGGGGTAGTTGTCAGTCCTGATTGAGATAATCTTTACTGTAATGTTCCATTTTGATTTAAGACTTTTTCTCTCATGTTTTCCACTAGGTTAGCAAATGGTCTAAGATAAGCCATTTCCTTCAAGGAGTGTAAGGAAGGGCACATATTTGTGTATTTTCAGTCTTACCTATATTGTTCTTCCCCAAAATGTTATCCGCACAATAACCATTGGAAGTAGCATGCATTGGCCCCATTGACCCATCTCTTATTTTCAATAGCACTGCCACCACTTCCTCACCAGTCTAGTAGCTTCATAGAAAACCAGCCTGGCTCACTGTTGCTTCTATTGGGGCCAGAAATCTTTGCTGTACATGTGCTCAGCAAGGAGTGGGGAGTCACTTTATTCCTTACTTGTTGCTTACACAGGGAAGAGGAATTGCATGGTTTCTACCATGTGGACTATGTATTGGGCTGAACTGGACCTAATCCAGCTGTCTTGAGGCCATCCCAAAGTTTCTGAGGGCGTTTACAGACAGTATCAAAATGTGGGTTTTTTAAATGGGACAAAAAATATATATCCCAGGACCTGATAGGAAGTCCACACACAGGCCTGCCAGTCCCAAGAAATGCTCACCTGCCATCCTCATGCCTTCCTTTGAAGCAGATCAAGATGGAGGGCGGATAGGGGACATCAGGTGGAAGTTTTTTTTTAAACGTCTCTTCGGGACACACTAGACCACATATGCACTCATGCAGAGATCCTAAAGTACACACAAGAAGATTTCTCATTCTCTTAACCCAACTCTAAATTCAAGCTCTGTTTTGCTGTATAAAAATCTAAAGAAAGGAATGGTTGTAGAGAGTTCTAATTGTTTTCCAATTGTGCTTTGCTTTAGCCACCCGTGTGTCCATAGCTCAATTTTTTGACAGCCTGATCAGCTGTTTTGTGCTTTTAAAATGCACAAGTTCACTGGAGCAGTCCATACTGGGTGATGGGAAGAAAGTCACATGTTCTCCATGACTGCAGAGATATACAGTCATGCAAAGACAAAAAGGCAGACTTCCTCAGAAGTAGCCATATATCGTCTGGACTGCCAGCACAAGTTTTGGAGTCCATCATTTTTAACTAGTGTAGACACAGCTTTAGTTTTTGATCCGTTAAGCCCCATCTGCATTGCCCTTTAATGAAGTGTAGGGGATAACATTAGCATGGGGCATCCAAATGATGTCCCAGGCTAATGTGGTTTAACCAAGAAAAAATCCACTCCAGCTAAAATTTGACTATTGTGACATGTAGTTTGCCTGTGGACCCTCCAAGGTTGCTTGTGCCTCATTAAACAAACAATGCCAATTCAGTGACAAGCCACTCCAAGCCTTTTCCTGGTTACCACAGACATTTGGTAATGTGATAGTGGTTTTCTACCAAATTTCTGCAGTGCAGTAATGTGTGGGTATCCTGTGTTGGGCAAAGATGTAGTCTGGCCCAAAGACTTCCAAGGTTGTTCCCACCATCTCTCCATTACTTCATAAAGTTATTAATGTCAAAGGGATTATACAAGACTATATTGGAATGGAAAACATAAAGTTTACACACTTGCCCAAATTACACATCTTGTTTCCTGCAATGGCCTATCAGGTGCCTTTGGAAGACTCCCCCCCCCCTCGATTCATGACATGAAAGTAACAAGATGCTTCTCTTCTGTTGCCATGTTTGATAAAATAATGCAGTAGGTTGCAGTACGGATCAGAAATTTCTGCTGAGATTCCAATTTTCATACTCTTCAGATTAGAATCAAGGTGAATTTTCCCCTCCAAATAGGCTGTCATCTCAGTACAAATGTGCCTTTCAGAAATTGTCTGTTGCTGTGTGGGAATTGTCAGTAACCATATAATTATCCCTTTTTACATGACAGGGCTATTTTTGCATGTCCCATTTAGCATTTGCTAACTGCTGTTTGTGCTGGCCCCTCCCTGCTAACAATGAACTTCAGATCTTGTTTTTTGTGCATAATTAGGACTTTGGTTTTTAAGCATTTGCACAGTGGATGGTTTTTGCTTCAGTAACACTCAATTGGTATTTTCCACTGTTCCATGAGGTCACCTCTAGGAGAATGCCCTTAGAATACATTAGTCATTACTGACCTTGACATTCAAGAGATACTACTGCCCTCACCCTAATAATATTCTTACACGCAACTCTTCTTGACTACATTCTAGTTATGTTCATAGTCTATTTATAGATTTAAATATTTTATCCCATTCTTTTCATAGAGATCTTGTACGATAAGTCCAATCTAATAAAGTTAGAATTAAAATATTAATTTTAAAATATTTTAAAAAGCTAAAACACATTTTATACTAAAGCAGGCTTTCTACTTTTCCAGTTTGTGGATATAGAACCTTCACAAAAGTGGGACCCACATCCACCTCCCTCTTGTTTCTATCATGATCTCACAGACTTGTAGAATCATAAAATCACAGAGTTGGAAGATACCACAGAGGCCATCCAGTCCAACCCCCTGCAATGAATGTATACCCAGTCAAACACTCTTGACAGATAGCCATCCAACCTCTACTTAAAAACCTCCAGAGAAGGTGACTCTACCAGACTCCAAGGCAATATATTCCACCGTCAAACAGCTCTTACCATCAGGAAGTTCTTCCTAATGTTGAGGTAGAATCTTTTTTCCTGCAATTTGAACCCACTTTTCCATGTTTGAGACCTCATCCACAAAGGCACTATAATCTGGCTGGTTTGAGAAAAATGATAATGAAAAACGACTAATAAGTGAAGAATGAGAAAATGACCAATCTACAAACCAAAGAAAGAGCTGATGGCAGAAGGTTGGAATATGAATTGGTACCAGTACAGACAACTGTGGGAATGATATAAAATGGATTTAAAATTATTTGGTTTTGAATGAATCAGAAATGACTTTGAGTTACAACTACAGTAGAGTCTCACTTATCCAAGCTAAATGGGTCGGCAGAAGCTTGGATAAGCGAATATCTTGGATAATAAGTAGATAATAAGTATATTAGTAGAACTATTGGATGATCAAATAAAAAAGGAACATGAGAGAATACTGCAGTACATGTTAACAGCTGCAAGTATTTTATATGCTCAAAAGTGGAAAATGATAGAGTTAACAACTGTAAAAGGTTGGACAGTCAAGATGTGGGAAATAATAGAAATGGGCAAATTAACAGTGTTGTTGAAAGACATGTTATTGGGCACATTTTTAGAATAATGGAAACCAATCTTATCAATACATATTGGGGGGAAAGGGAAACACTTTCTGGACAAGTTTGGAGAACTAAAATGTTGGGATAATCACTTGTAGATGTTAAGACAAACAAAAGTAAATAATTTACTGGATAAAAAGTGGAAGAAAAATGTTAAATTTATAGAGAAACAAAAGAGAACCTGGACGCCCACTTTAAAACTAATTTATGTATGTTGGCAGTTTTAGGGATCAGGCTGTCTACAAAACATCCACCCCCAGTGGACCCCCAGTCTTCTTCCAGCTAGAAACTGTGTGTTAAAAAACTCACTAGAAAATTCAGATCATGCCAGTGCAGTGCTGAAAAACTGAAGAAGGATTCAGAGCTCTCCTGCAACAAACACTGTTTTTGACCAGCGCATTTGCTGGAAAAGCCACAAAAAAAATACTACTGGGTCTGGATCATTGGAGCTTTGTGGATTCTATGAGAGCTTGCAGCCAGTTCCTGGGTTGCCTGTATAGGCACTCCAGAACGAACTGGATCTCTTTGATTCACATCCTGAATCAGAGTAAGTGGCTGTGTAGAAGCACCATGAGTCTCTGGAACAGCCAAAAAAAAAAAAAAAAGCTTTCCCCTCTCCTCAAAATGACATCTTGGCTCTCATGCCCCCTCTGTTCACATACATGCACATAATTGATATCCTTTTATTCCGCATCTCAAACAAATAGGCGCCATTAACCTTTCCTGCAGAGGTTGCAGGCAAATTCTTCTTGAACTTTTAATTGCAGATGACTGATGTTTTTGATTTCAGTTGAGTTAGGTTTATGAACCCAACTTAATATTTTAGAATCAAAATTTGAAGGGAAGTATTTCTGTAACCGAAAAGAAAACCATCAGCCAAAATTATTGATAACAGATTCATGTAAATATGTAAACAAGATACTAAGTGATATTCAGAAACCTTGTATTGTTGTTAGATATTTTGTGACCCCAAACATTTAACCAATGCAACCCTATTTGAGGTCAAGACCCACAGCTTAAGAAGCTTTGATCTAGACAACAAACATGTTGAATCTGGAGCTGATCCAGGACAAATTTACACTGGACTACATTCCCTGCTTTAGATGTGCCTTCTGTTTCTCTCCCCATCTTCTACTTTTTTATTTGGACTGCCACGGCCAAGAGTTCTGGAGAACTCAAAAGCTTACACAGTTTTATAACATTTTGATTGATGCTAATAAATGTATTGCCTAATATCCATGAATGTCATTTCCATACATTATAGTGTTTCCTAGCATCAAGGTTTGTGAATGCATCAAGGTTTGTGAATAAATTATTAACAATAACAAGCATTGTGCTAGCATTTTGAAGAAGTAGGCCATGTTATTAGAGACCCCTATTGTTTTGCTGTGTTTTAAATGTTTTAACTTAATGCCATAAGAACTATTAGAAAATGATTACACTTAAGATTAAATAAAGCTAAAGTTCAAATTTCATATGTGTATGTGTGTGAGACATATCATGTATGTTTTACAGATATTTACACTTCCTTTTTATGGTTTCATCTAGTAAGATTTAAAAAATCAATCCATAATTCATGACATGAAAGCAGTGAAGAAAAGGATTTAGGAAGGGAGAAAGGGAGATCTTTACTTGAGCTCTGAGTCAGAGAATTTACAGACATGACCTTTTGAAACAGTAGAGAAATCATCCTTACCTGCCTTGCAGGTAAAAAGAAGGAAATGGATGTTTACTCAATGGATATTCTTCTTTAGGAGCACCTAGTTATACTGACCTTTGTGTCTGGCCACTTTTATCAATGGTGGTTAAATCCAATTGCTAGTCCCAACTGAAGCAGACCTACTGAATCAATTGTAGAGGACACCTATTAAATTGTTACATGTTGCTTGGCTAGGTGTTGAATTGCACTTCTCAGAAACGTAAGATAGCATAACCAATGATGACAAATGGTGGCAGTAGCAGTGCTGCAATATCTGGAGAACTGCATACTTTTATTTCACAGCCAAAAACCCAATAGCTAGCTCCATCTGGAAGAGATCACATGTACATATCAGTACAGTAGATGTTGACTTACCATCCAGCAATTGATTCAGTGGTTTTAGGCAATAAATAATGCAAATGAACAAACACAAAACTTAACCAGATTCCTCTGTCATCCTGGCCACTGATTGTTCATGTGAATCCAAACCTATCCAGTCCCCAGCTCCTTTGATGCCGTCCATGGCACATTAAAACATGTTCATCCATCACTGGAAATGTGATGATGGCACAACTCAAGTAAAGATATCTACATCCCTCCTGTAGATATCTAGCACACTTGTTAATATAAGGACTGTCACAGGCAAGAAAATACAGAGTAGGCAAATACTTTATAACCATGTTCACAAATGGCCATGCCCATATTACGAGTATTATTTGTAGAATACGCTTTCCATCTAATGAAAACACATATGTATAGAAAATGTTGAATCAAGAACATTCTTACTGCACTGTCATACAAAAGACATGAATTGGTGGATGTGTATTCTAGATATACATTTTATGGACAGAATATTCATGTTTTAGAAACCGTTTCATGGTTTGTCTCCATCTGCTTTGCAAATAAGATCATCATTTATCGTTACATGTCAGACATAAATATGCCCACAGAAAATTCTATGCAAGAGTAATATGAAGTTTATGCCACTCATGTATCCACTGATTAGTGTTTAATATCTGCTTATTAGTGGTTCATATCTAAGGTGCCCGGCCTCATTATTGTTTTGGCACCAAGCCCACTAAGCTGAGAGCCAGGCCTTCTAATTACAACAATGCTGCAAGGCAGGTTGCCTGTGCTTACTTAGGAATTTGAAACAAAGATCAGGGAATTTGGAACTACAAGTCCCAACACGGAAGGCCCCTGTGCCCTCTTTCAACTTTATGTTTTTATTCTATTATTCTATGAACATCCAACAAGTGGGCTGAGACAAAATGCCATTTTTTCAAGCTCTGTTCTTCTAATACCCTTTTTCTTTTTCATGTTTTCTATTGAATGCTTTTACTTGGAAAATTAAGCCATGGTCCCATAATCCAAACATCCAGATTGACAACCCTCTCTTAACTGTACTTATAGTAACATATAGAGAAGAACAAGTTGTCCCACAATAGTAAGGCAGGCATATAATTCCAATAATTCAAGATTTAAATATTGTGTGTCTGAAGATTTTCTTTGCAATCAGGGAAATCAATACTTATAGGCAGGGCTGAAATGTGTCAGGTTAAGAAAAACACTGGTTTCTTTTGTTTTTTAGGGCATGTGTAGAAGGGCCCTGAGAATGACAATTAAAAGTAACTACAGCTGTCAGTATGGTATAGTGGTCTGAGTGTTTAATCCTGCCTCAACCATGGAAGCCTACTTGGGCAAGTCACACGCTCTTAGTCTCAGACTGCAAGGGTAAATCCCTTCTAAACAAATTATGGCAATAAAATCTTCTGATAGGCCTTAGGGTTGTCATAAGTCAGAAAAGACCACTTGCAACTCTGTACGACAGCTTGACTTTTAAAAACAATGGTCAGGAGAAGTCTCTGCCCCTCTTTCACAAGCTTCATGGTATCATCTTCATTCTCTTTGCTGCACTTATGGGAATCATTTTTCCAAACGTTTTGTCACATTAAAAAAATCAACCCACCCACTAGGCACCATCTACACAAACACTAAAATCCAGTTGGAAGCTGGCTCAAGGTCGGGGTGTTTATAAAATGTACACCCCAATATGCTGCAACGCGCATCCAGACAGAAACAGCATGCTAAAAAAAAAAACCTCTCCAGAAATTCCAGATCGAGCCATAAAATCCTCTGAATTCCACATCTTACACAGAGCTGGAATCCAGAAGCAACATACAGTGTACTTATGTGGACAGGGCTAATGCTGAAGCATTTGAAGAAAGAGACCAGAAACACCACCCCTGGAGAGGTAATCGCAGGATTCCGATGGGAATGCTTGCTTCCCCTTTCTTTCTTTCTTTCTTTCTTTCTTTCTTTCTTTCTTTCTTTCTTTCTTTCTTTCTTTCTTTCTTTTTTTTTAAAAAAAATACTTTTTATTGAGTTTTACACAGATACATAAAATTGCACATAAAAAGGGGGAAGGGGGTGGAATAAAAAACAAAAGGGAAAGAATAGGAAAAAAAAGAAAAAAAAGAAAGGGGAGATACAGAAAAGGAAAGAGGGGAAGGCAAGGGGAAGGGGAGGGGGGCGGCTTCCACTACCCCCGACGGTTAAGTCTGTCTATTTCTTTTTGAAGTTTCTTCAACATTCTCTTCACTTGCTTCTTTGCCATTATTACTTTGTTGTCTTCATCGCAGGGTTGAGTGTTGAGTTCCGAATTCATTTTTAGGGTTTAATCTAATATTCCTTTCTGTGTTTAAGAAGTTTTTACCCAATCTCAATTTGTTTGTTTGTTTGTTTATTTATTTATTTATTTTATTTAGTTGTTATTTATTTATTTATTATATTTCCTTTTATTTTATATATTTATATATTCCTTTAATTTTTTATTTATTTAAATCCTTTTTTGTAGCCAAATTTATTTCCAGATATTTTTCTATCGCTTGCCAATTTGTTTCTTTCCTTGGTCTACCCTGGTTCTTTGCTATTAAGTAAGTTAGTCTGTCCATGTTTTTTATTTCTACAACTTTGATTAACCATTCCTCTTTCTTAGGGATTGTTTTTTGTCGCCAGTGTCTAGCGTATGTCATTCTAGCCGAGGTAGTTAGATATGGCATTAATTTTTCCTCATTTGTGTCGCAGGGTTCTGTGAATATTCCTAGTAAATAAAATTCTGGAGTTTTTTTAACTTTTGTATTCAGCATTTTTTGTATGGTTTCATGTATTTTGGACCAATATTCTTTCGCTTTTTTACATTCCCACTATGTATGGTGGAATGTTCCTTTCTTGCTTTGCTCTGAGTTGCTCTCACATTGATTCTGATCAGATAATCTGCTTCTTTTCAATGCATCTTGCTGGATGAGATGGGTAGAAATGTTTCTTGAATTGGACTGATCCACAATCAGTGGATTTTTGTGGCCACTGTTGCAGCTTCCACCTGGTTCATGAGGTGCCCATGTAGGCAACTTGCAGTAAACCAGAGCTGTTCAGCAGTGAAATATGCTGCCTCGAAGTGTGGTGGAGTCTCCTTCTCTGAAGACTTTTAATCAGAGGCTAGAAGGCCATTGTTCAGGGGTGCTTTGACTGTGTGTTCCTGCATGGCAGGGGATTGGACTGGGTGGCCCTTGTGGTCGCTTCCAGCTCTAGGATTCTTATTATTCTTAAACTCATGTTCTGATCTGGATTAAATGGCTGTTTAGAAGACTTAGACTTGCATATATCTTTAAAGGTGTGAAAGCTCAATTGCTTGCCTCTTCCTCCATGGAAAATTAGAGAGAGATGCTGGGTAATGCACAGGCCTGGGAGGCATTAACTTCAGAAATTTAGTCACAGTAGGGTGGGTGTGAGTGAGTTCCAACCAAATGTGATGTGTTCCTAAAAAAATAAATATTTTCTGTCTTAACAGGTGCAGCAGAACTGAAACATGTTTCTATACTGTTATTTCTCTCTCTAGTTCCCAGAGGGCAAACAATGTTTCAACTTGACACCAGGTAGAACCAGAATCAGCTGGTGGACAATGTTGTGAAAGAAAACAGCAACTGAGAGAAGGCAGTAGCTGTGCTTAGCATTCATGACTTCTTAGACTGTCAGTGCTGCTTCAACTCCAAAGTTCAAATGCGGTTTGAACGACAGTGGCCTTTCCACTGCATCCTTCGACCAATGTGAATTCATGAACCTTTCTCGGTTAACCCTCACTGCACTTCAGTCTGGCCTTTTCTAAAGCAAAAAATCTGCATTGGCTGTTTCCTGGCTGCCCTCTACATGCACTTTTTGCAGATTGGTACACTTCATATGTGTTGGAATATAATTCCCCAAATCCCCTAAGAGCATGGTCTATAAGTCAACAAATCTGGAGGACATCTGTGGGGGAAGGGTTTATATGTATGTACTTTGACACGATTGGATCCCTAGTCAAAATTGAAATGTTTCTTTTCCATTATAGATACTTTGGATTAGGACTGGTGCAGTGCAAATGACACTATTCTCTCTTTTTCATGCCAGTCTTGGATATGCTAACATAATAGGTAAAGGTTTCCCCTGACGTTAAGTCCAGTCATGTCTGACTCTGGGACTTGGTGCTCATCTCCATTTTTAAGCTGAAGAGCCGGTGTTGTCCATAGACAACTCCAAGGTCATGTGGCCGGCATGACTGCATGGAGCGCCGTTACCTTCCCGCCGGAGCGGTACCTATTGATCTATTCACATTGGCATGTTTTCGAACTGCTAGGTTGGCAGGAGCTGAGCTAACAGCGGCCGCTCCTGGGGTTTGAACCTGGGACCTTTCGGTCTGCAAGTTCAGCAGCTCAGCGCTTTAACGCACTTTGCCACCAATATTCCTGTGCAAATTTTGTAAGAATATAAGATCTATGCAGGATCAGACCAGAAGGTGTTCAATCCAGCATTCTGCATAGTAATAATGATAAAATTCTTGTTATATCTTACCTGCCTCTCCTTGTGGTTTGAGTTGGGAAAAATCAACATATTAAAATATAACATTTAACCTCCAGTCCTGAAAGAAAGATGGGATATAGTTCAAGAAATGCATTAAACAGACACTTAAATAAAGTGTGTCATACTGTTTAATATTTACAATTTCCTAAACTAAGCAATGTAAATTTTTGAACTAATGTTTAAAAAACCAGTGCCAACAAAATCCTCCAGCAATGAGCAGTCTGTTTTTCTAGTGCAGTGGTTCTCAACCTGTGGGTCCCCAGGTGTTTGGCCTTCAACTCCCAGAAATCCCAGCCAGTTTACCAGCTGTTAGGATTTCTGGGAGTTGAAGGCCAAAACATCTGGGGACCCACAGGTTGAGAACCACTGCTCTAGTGCCTTGCTTCATTCGTCTCCCCCTTCTCCCACCTATGTGGTCATGCTCGTGCCCACATAATGTGCCAATAGATTCTGCTTCCCATGAAGCATTTTTGCCATGCCTCCTTGCCTCAGAAGTCTTTTACATGCATTCTGAAATTCTTTAGATGTTGAACTTTTTATAGCGAAAATGGCATATGTATGATGGGGTTGACAGGCAAGTGACACTCATTAGATAGAAGGATAAAGCACCTTCAAGGTTTACAAAAGTAGGAAAGGAAATTTAGGTTGTGGGGATGGAATATCCTAGAAGAGGACATGGACAGAGAACTAGATATGCTGCAATGCACTTGCTGTATTTAAAATGGAAGTAAAATGTGGTTGAAGAAGTTGGGGGGAAAGAATGCAGCACCGGATATATTGCAATGTGTTTGCTGCAGTATTTCCCCTTTGTTTTATTCTATTTTTCTGAATGCTCTTTTATTGTAGCTCTTCACGTTTTACCAAAGGTGATGATGGTTCTTTGCAGTAATCATTAATTTATGTTCTTTACTAAGTTCTTTCTCTCTCCCTCCCACACATAACACACACTACTTTAGAATGTGAAACTAACATTCTGAGGTAGTTTTCCATTAGCCAACGCTTACAGTTGTTGCTGACAGTTCCACACGTCCACACAGTATGTGATGTACTTTGTCATTTCAGCTTTTTAGAAAGGGCAGGACTTGCTTGCTCTTCCAGGAAAAGAACCATTACTTAAAAGGTGTGGTAACAAGTTATCCTTAAATGAACATATCTTTCATTATAACCCCAGGAAAAGTGCAGTAGGTATAAATTGCAACAGGTGAGCTGGACATACCTGAGTGATAATGTCACCATTAGTTCAGCTCAGAAGAAGTGCATGGGCCTCAGCATCCCTAGAGCAGAGATGAGGAGGTTGGTGGGGCTTGCTGCAGGGAGATAGGGATGGAGTGGGTCACAGAACTATCATTTGGAAAAAATGAGGGGCCTTGGCAAAGTGGAACTTGTTTCCAGGGAAGGAAGATCTGGAAAGATGGTGAGAAGACTTGCAACCTACATTTTAATGCATGGGCAGGACAGAATCTGACACAGAAAATGTATGTAGGAAAGAGTATTTGAGAATCATTCTCATACTTGCTACTGAGAGACTACTAATGCTAGCCTCCCTGTTTTCTCCTTACATGAGTAAATCCTGTGAGGAATCATTATGGAAGAACCTTCAGCACTATAGTCAGCACTCTATGGTCACCAGGGCTAGAGGCACAGGACCCCCATGGAAGTGAAAAACCATGAATAAAAATTGCTATTTTTTTACATGAGAGAACAGTCTAGAAATATATAGGACTTTCAAGAAGACTTTTGCTGAAGCTGACCACAGAGTCACACTGGAGGAGAGAAAATTTTAATTAAATCTGTCACTCATCAAATCTGCAAAAGTCAAAACTGCAAAAGTGGAAGGATAACTCTAATCTTATATTCAGCAACATATAAATGCAGAATGGACCAGGTAATTCCATGCTTGTGCTTTAAGGTGACTCACGTCTGAATGTGTGTGGTGTTTCAACTAATAAAGTGGACAGACTCGACAAATACAACAAATTGTAAATGGATATCCTTACAACTCTTTTCTTCACAGTGACCTCAGTTTGAGTGTTAGTCGAGTGCAGCGTTTCTCAACCTGGGAGTCAGAACCCTTGGGGGGGTCAAGTGGGGTTGTCAGCAGAGCCGGCCCTAGGTATTTTTCAAGTGTAGGCGAACAGAATTTTGGCGCCCCCCAAACCAATCACTGAAAAATAAAAGCGTTGGATAATAAGGAAGTATAAAGGAAAAGCCTATAAAACATCAAATTACATTATGATTTTAAAAATTAAGCACCAAAACATCATGTTTTACAACAAATCAATAGAAAAAGCAGTTCAATACATGGTAATGTTATGTAGGAATTACTATATTTGCAAATTTAGCACTAAACATTGAACAGGGATATAGGGCAGTGTGGACTTAGATAACCCAAATAGCCCTCAGTATTTAAAAAAAACTCTAAAATCAGGACAATAAATAAAGAACAACACTCTGAAAACAGAAAAAATCCAGACAGTAAACAATCAGGGACAGCTAACTCCTCCCAAAAAAAGATTCTCCCAGGCAAGAAGAAGCCAGGCCTTGAAGCCACAGGGCCATTAAATGCTAATCAAGGTGATTAATTACAACATTCACACCTGCTTCAAAGAAAAGTTCTTTCTCCCACCCTGGACCTTCTACAGATATATAAACCCCACATACCTAGCTTCCAAGTTCCTACAGACCTCACAATCTCTGAAGGCCCCAAAGGTGGGCTTGCGTGGTGCGAAGGTGGGTCTGCGCTGGCCGGAAGGCCCAGCGCGGCCGCTGGAAGGCCCGAAAGAGAAGGAGGTGGAGAGTGGTGCCCTCCTCCCAGGACGATGGTGCCCCCGGGACGATGGCGCCACAGGCAAATGCCTATTTCGCCTTATGGTTGGACCGCCTCTGGTTGTCAGAGGGGTCACCAAAGACCATCAGAAAACACTACAACTCCCAAATGTCACGGTGTCCTTTCCCCAAACTACACTAGTGTTCACATTTGGGCATATTGAATATTCGTGCCAAGTTTGGTCCAGATCCATCATTGTTTGAGTCCACAGTGCTCTCTGGATGTAGGTGAACTACAACTCCAAAAATCAAGGTTTATGCATACAAAACCCTTCCAGTATTTTCTGTTGGTAATGGGAATTCTGTGTGCCAAGTTTGGTTCAATTCCATTGTTGGTTGGTGGAGTTTAGAAAGCTCTTCGATTGTAGGTGAACTATAAATCCCAGTAACTACAATTATCAAATGACAAAATCATTCCCTCCCCAACCCCACCAGTATTCAAATTTGGGTGTATCGGGTATTTGTGCCAAATGTGGTCCAGTGAATGAACATACACCCTGCATATCAGATATTTACATTACGATTCATAACAGTAGCAAAATGACAGTGATGAAGAAGCAACAAAAATAATTTTATGGTTGGGAGTCACCACAACATGAGGAACTGTATTAAGAGGTTGCGGCATTAGGAAGGTTGAGAACCACTGGTCTAGTGGCAGATGTATAACCAGCTACTATATTGTAGGAGATGTGTACTCCAGGAATAGGAAATGTATAGGCTTCCAGATGAATTTGGACATCTGGCATGTATCACCCCTGGATGCAATGGCTATAGCTGTTGAGACTTAAAATCCAAATGTCTCTTGGATGTACATCTTGCTTTTCTTCCAGTGGGGGACCCCAAATGGCTCCAACCACATCTAGAGAAGCACACCTATCCAGCCTGAAAAAATTACAGAATGCAAAGGTTTTTAAAAATATATTAAATGATGCTTCATTAAAAATGTATTCAAACAATATAATACTCAAACATGTTAAAAGACAAAGACATAGGCCCATTTAAATCTCTGTTTGCAACATACCGTATATTATAATCCAAAGGAGAGAGGGAGTTAACCAAACCTATGATGGAAGAGAACTCCATAACCTTGAAGCAGCTACTGAGGAGGCCATGTCTCCCATGCCATCACATCACTTCTAACTGGTAATAAAATAGAGTACAATCAGTCATATGAATCTACTCTATCCTCACCCTACACCGTTACTTCATGGCTACAGTTTTGCAGATTCATGAAGTCACCCTCAGCTCCGGGTCTAATGAGGTATTGGGCCTGTGAGGGCTCACCCCCAGGTAGTCCTGGGACTATTTGGGGGTAAGTCCCCATTTGCCATCTTGTTCCTTTTGGGCTCCTGGAGCCCAAAGGTGCAAGATGGCATCCACCCCTCCCCTCAAGCCCCCCAAAACAAGCCTTACAATTAAGAAAAACATACCAGGCCATTATTAAGCTGCCCCATGAATCCTCCTAGTGTGTAGAAATGATGCGCCAGGAGACCGGGGGGAGAGGGGAAACAAAATTGCTTCTGCCCCTTCCCCCCAATCTCCTGACACATCATTTCTATATGCCAGGAGCACTCACAGAACAGCTTAATGGTAGTTGATATGTTTTACTTAATTGTAAGATTTGTTTTGGGGGGCTTGGGGGTGGTTGAGTGCCATTCTGGTAGTCACCGGGATGTCATCTAGATACCCCACTGGGAAAGCCTGGGTTTGGGTACTCAAATCCCCACCAAAGCGGATTAAAAACCCGCTTTGGAGCAGATTTGAGTGCTGTCTGGAAGAACCCTGAGAGAGTGTGATTTATTCTAAGTTACTCACTGAATGTCCATGTCCAAAAATAAGAAAATGCACGCCTGTATAAGTAACACAGTAAGCTTCTTATGGCAAAGTCATATTTGCATTCTCCATCTGCTCTGAAATACAGTAGAAGACACTGTGATCTTTCATGCAAGTCAGACCAAATACAGAACAGATCCAAACTGTTCTTGGTTTTACCACTTCTCCACAAAGTTGTTGTTATAGCTGTTGTTGCTATCTGATTTCAAATTGTTTCTGATCTACGACAACCCTGAGGCAACCCTATTATAGGGTTTTCTTGGCAAGATCTGTTACCATTGTTACCATTGCGTTCCTTTGAGGCTAAGAGAATGTGACTTGCCCAAAGTCACTCTGTGGTTTTATGGAGAAGTGTGGCTTCAAACACTGATGTACAAGTCCAACACTCAAACTGCTATACCATACTTGCTCATCTTTTCCACCTAATATACAGGAAGCCTCTACCTAATATATAGAGAACTGCAAATATGAACATGTTCTGCTAAGTATGTTTTAGCCCAAAATCATACAATTACAAATCATACACAATAAACTATTGTTTTCAAACTTTTGCTGAGAACAAACAAAAATCACACAGACAAACATATCTCTTTTTTGAATTCTGGTGATAATTGTTTTAAGGCACTGTTTTTGTTACTTAAGAACATTAGAAGATTCTTCCTAGATCATAACGAAAGCCTTTCTAATACAGCATTTCATAATTGATTATAAGAAGCCCAGAAGGAGAACATGCAGCCTTAATCCTTGAGGATAGCTATTATGATAATCTTATCTTCTGTGAATGCGTCTATTTCTCCTTCAAAGGCATTTAATCTGGTGGCCATTGTTACTTTGTGGGCAATCATCCTTATAATACCACTATGCACTGTAAGAAGTTACTTCCTTTTATCCTACTGATAAGCTACATTTCATGACCTGATGTTTTTTCTTTATGTATAGTTTCTCCACACAACTGCTTCTCTATATTTATCATCTTTGTTAAAATAAAAAAGGCCCAAACATTGAAACCTTCATTGGAAGAAGCATTGTTCTAACTCCAATTATTTTTGGGTCCTCTTCTGATTGTACAATACTATTTTTGAGATGAGTTGAATAGCAGCATACAGTGTTCTAACTATAATTAACCCATCGATTTGTATTGAAACTTGACTGTATTGTCAGTTCCTTCTCTAATAATCTCACATTTTGGTTTAGTTACCTACTATATTTATTTAATGTTTTTAAAGTGTTCTTACCCATTGTGCATTGCCTTCAGGACTCCAGTGGATTGAAAAGTGACAAACAAACATCCATGAGCTTTGTCCTAGTCACTCCCCCCCCCCCCCCGCCCCCCAATATGCATTGCTTTACACTTCGCCCTGGTGGCGAAGTGTGTTAAAACACTGAGCTGCTGAACTTGCAGCCCGAAAGGTCCAAGGTTCAAATCCCGGGAGCGGAGTGAGCACCCACTGCTAGCTCCAGCTTCTGCCAAACTAGCAGTTCAAAAACATGCAAATGTGAGTAGATCAATAGGTACCGCTCTGGCGGGAAGGTAACGGCGCTCCATGCAGTCATGCCAGCCACATGACCTTGGAGGTGTCTATGGACAATGCCGGCTCTTTGGCTTAGAAATGGAGATGAGCACCAACATGACTGGACTTAACGTCAGGGGAAACCTTTACCTTTACCTTACACTTATTTATGTTGAGTTCTATTACCATTTTGTTGGCTATTCGTTTTTAACAAATTTTTCACATTTTTGTCATCATAGTCCTAAATAATTTGATGTTATATATGAAGGCAGGCACTGCATTGCTTAGCTTAATTTCAGATCATAGGCTCACCAGTCTGTGAAGCAGTGTATTTAAAGGTCAGACAGCTCATATAGTTGGGAAGTTTTTCCAAATGTTTGGGTGGAATCTCTTTTCTTGTAATTTGAAGCCATTGGTTTGTGCTCTAATCCCTAGAGCAGGGATCCTCAAACTTTTTAAGTGGAGGGCCGGTTCATGGTCCCTCAGACTGTTGAGGGGCCGAATTATCATTTGGAAAAAAAAATGAACAAATTCCTATGCACACTGCACATGTCTTATTTGTACTGCAAAAAAACCCCAGCAACAATTGTTTGTTTGTTTGTTTGTTTGTTTACTACATTTATACCCCACCCACTCTCATCCTGAAGGGGGCTCAGAGCAGTTTACAAGTTGTATATACATACAATATATTATATTATTAGCATAGCACAATATTAGCATTATATATTACTATATTGTACTATACCACTATACTGTAATATTAATAATATTACATTTAATATATAATTAATATTATTATATTATTATTAGTATTATATTGTATTAAATTATAATATTATTATCAGTATTATATGTATATAGGTTCACAATATATGATATTATTAAAGTGTAAAGGTTTTCCCCTGACGTTAAGTCCAGTCATGTCTGACTCTGGGGGTTGGTGCTCATCTCTATTTCTAAGCCGAAGAGCCTGCATTGTCCGTAGACACCTCCAAGGTCATGTGGCTGGCATGACTGCATGGAGCACCGTTACCTTCCCGCCAGAGCGGTACCTATTGATCTACTCACATTTGCATGGTTTCAAACTGCTAGGTTGGCAGAAGCTGCAGCAAACAGCGGGCGCTCACTCCACTCCCGGGATTTGAACCTGGGACCTTTCTGTCTGCAAGTTCAGCAGCTCAGTGCTTTAACGCACTTCGCCACCGGGGCTCCTATGATATTATTACCATAGCACAATATTAGTAAATCAAAGAACAAATACAATATTTAAAAATAAAAACAATTTTAACCTACATAATCCTACCAGGATTTCAATGGGAAGTGTGGGCCTGCTTCTGGCCAATGAGATAGCCAAGTCAAGTAGGATTGTTGTTGTTGCGTGCCTTCAAGTCACTTCAGACTTTGGGCGAGCCTAAGTCTAAAACTGAGGGCGGGGGCCAGGTAAATGACCTTGGAGGGCCGCATCCGGCCCCTGGGCCTTAGTTTGGGGACCCCTGCCCTAGAGCCATAGATAACAAGCTTGCTCTGTCCTCATGTGGTATCATATTTATCACTTCTCAATCTTCTTTATGATGAAAGATCATTTATGAAAGTTTAAAGACATCAGTTCCCACACAGAATCTTGTTGGGCCAGATCTCTTATGTTACTGTATTCTGAGAACTATACATTTATTCCTATATTTTGCTTCCTGAGCTTCTACTATTTATTTCATGACTGCTAGGGAACAGACCCATGACTGAGGAACCTCCTGCGATGGACTTCAACTTATGAATATAAGCTGCCTTTATTTTTGGAGAAGTCAGGGTATAAATCAGTGGTGAGGAACATATGAATGTCAGTGTCCATTACTCACAATGGCTGTATGGTCTTGAGAACACAGGAAGCTGCCTCGTTTACTTTTTTAAAAATTGACTCTGAGATGTGCTGGACCTCATATTCACTCATGTGGATATCTCAATATACACACAAGCAGATTTCTTAGTATCACTCCTCAGCCTACTGTAAATTCAAGCTCTGATTAATTTCATAAAGATCAGGACAAAGGAATGATTGCAGAGACTTCTCATTGTAATTGCTTTCCATTTGTGCTTCCATTTAGCCACCTGTGTGTCCATGGCTCCATTTGTTTACAGCCTAGATCAGTTGTTTGGGGATTTTAAAATGTGCACATGCACTGGAGTAGTCTACACTATACAGTATATATACAAGCAGTATACGAATTAAATCACATATTTTCCTTGACTGCAGGGATATACAGTACTGCAAAACTGCACATTTTCCAGTCAAAATCAGGTTTTAAGCACACCTTTATAACATGTGTTTTTCAGCTGTTAATCCGAATAAGTGCACATTTTCATGAAACATCATTTAGCCACGTTTCCTCTTATCTTGGTTTCTTCCGTGGTTTTGGGCCTGTTTAGAAGGGCCCCCACTCATACGCATATATTAATCTCCAGAAAGGCCATCAACTGTCAAATTGGTCACAGCAACTATGAACACTATGAGGGTGGGTGAAGGAACTATGGACCTCATTGGTGGGTTACATGAATCAATGCAGTCATGGGTTTCACCCTCTGCCCCCTAGTTACTTGAATCAGTGGTGTCATTAATGGCACACAGGGAAAGACAGCAGAGCCCAGTGACACCATCAGAGGGGTTAATACCAAAATCACTGTTGATACATTGTTTGTGCAGTGTTTAAGCAGAGAGTTATTTTTAAAAATAAAAATACCCCCTATATTTAGATATAACCACAAAAACATTTTATCATATCTTACATTTACTGTATCAATATACCTACAATGCTAAAATTCTATGCTATTTCGCTTTTTGAACCTTCTAATGCACATGCACTCTGATCAGAGATGTCATTATCATTTGTGCTAGTACAGTCACAGTTTTTTGTATTTTAGCTACAGTATGGTTTTATATGGGAGGAGGTCCATGGGAGAGATGTCATGTGTTACCACAACAGGTGAGCCTGCTGGGTGACTGCCACTGACTTTAATAATCTGTAGTACTTAAGAGTGCATTTTCTTTGGAATCACTCTTTTAAAATTGGCACTTCTCAGTGTATGTGGACTGTGGGATTTATTTGAGGAGCGCTCTGATTAGCATCAATATATTTTTTTAAAGGATATTGCGGTCTACATGTTGAAAGGTGACATCATTTGAAAAGTCAACAGCCTGTGGACCAAATGCCAGAAATGCTAATACTGTTTTTAAACTGTTTAAACATTAAGATAAGAACTTTGAGGTTTCTTGTTTTTAAAGAGTATAATATTTGCCCAGCATGAGTTGAAAGCTGTGTAAGCGTGACAGCCGCCACAAATGCTTGCTGCTAACTTTTTACTTATGGTAATCACAAACAACCAATGGATTTCTGTTTCTAACAGGGCAATTTGTCAAAGCTCTAAAGACAAGAGAAGATTAAAAGAAGGGCACTAGCCCCATGGCTATCCAAAGATCACATTTATGAACAGTGGGGTGGCCAAAAGCAACATTTTCTGAAGTGCTGCTCTGAGGCTTTGCTCTCAAATCAAGAATTTTGGACACACCACAGAGTACTAACTACTGCGTGAGTGCATCCGGCTTTTCATTAAGTAGAATTAATGTGGTTTAATTTTTAAAACAATGCTACAGTCATTTGTGCACAGTATGCTCCATTTAGACTATATTTGAGGATTATGAATAGCTAGTCTTCTTTCTTATCCACAAATTATATCATTTTGCAAAATATGAAGAAGAAAAAACTCACTGATGACCGAGTACTGTCTGAGGTTGGTCACACAAGCCAAAATAAAGCGGTGAGCTAGAATGAACTGCCTTTCTTCAGACTGCCAGGGTGGGTATCATTTTTGGGGATATTCTTCTGAGTTAAAAACTCCCTGCAAATTATAAAATAGCATATAGAAAATATTTATGTATTAACTTCGGGTATTTATTTATTGGCAAAGAACTGGGCTGGAACCTTTCTCCTGTGATGCTAGGTTAAATTTGTAGAAAGTGGTGTTGTTTTTCATTTTACATGGAAGAACACATAAAAGTGGTATCCTGCCCATTACTTTGAAATAGTATATGCCATGCAACCATCCCTTTAGCATTCTGCCTCTGCTTTATTGCTTTAATTTGTTACAGGTGCAGACCTGACTAAAAGTATTTGTTCAAAGAATTCACAGAAAGAGTTCACATGAAGGGCAATAGGAATACCCTTTTCGCTGCTCAAATAAGCAGTGTAGTGTAGTGGTTAGAGCAGAGGTGGACAACTGTGGTTTTTCAGATGTTTTAGGCCAGTGGTTCTCAACCTGTGGGTCCCCAGATGTTTTGGTCTTCAACTCCCAGAAATCCGAACAGCTGGATGGGATTTCTGGAAGTTGTAGGCCAAAACACCTGGGGACCCACAGGTTGAGAACCACTGCTTTAGGCTAACAATTCCTATCAACTCTATCAGATATAGCTAATGATGAAAATTATGTGAGCTATAATCCCAAACCATCTGGGGGCTCATCGTTGTTCGCTTATGAGTTAATGCATGGGATTGGTTCAAGGGCTCTCTGAACCATGGAATTCATTTGATAACTTTGAGCTAGTCACTTTCTCTCTCTGCCTGACCTACCTTCTGAGGATCAAGTGAAGTGGAAAGTCATTAATGCTACCCTCAATTCACCAAAGAAGAAGTGAAGAGTCAGTGTGACAAACAAATTGGATGACACTGGGCTAATCACTTTCTGTCAACATCATGCATTTCACAAGAATGTTGTGAAAATACAATGGGGGTGGAAGGAGGAGAAAACCAATGTACATTGGTTCAAACTCTCTGAAGAAAAGGCAAGATATTAACATAATACATAAACAAACCATACGTTTCATCAGTCTCTCTTAAGCCAGGCAATAGTCTGCTTATAGTACCACACTCTGACAAAATTATATATATATATATATATATATATATATATATATATATATATATATATAAATGTCTTGTGATTCTGATAATCCTGTGCCATTTCAGTTTCACGTTGTGGAAAATGGGATTTTAGAGGTTCTGCAAAAGAACCTCAGAGAATATTCCAAAATTGCTATTCTGACCTCTCTTGCAAGTAGTTCAGCCTCTAGTCTCAAAAAGCTGAAGAAACCACAGGGTTTTTTTTAGTACTGTACTCTGAAGGAAGTATTCATGACACAACTTTTTTTCTTTCTCAGAACTCTGTGTGTGCAGAGGAGCACGTATTTGGATGGCTGCACTGTGTCTTTAATTACTGTGATTAAACATGGTAACAGATCAATTGTGCATGCTGCGATTGTGAGGCCAAGTACAGAAAAGTACAGCAAAGGCATAAAGCTACATGAGGCCATTGCAGAAAGCATACGTTAAATAAACAAAAGAAATGTGACATGCTGGTTGTTAAGAAATTAAAACAAATGAACAAACCATTACTCAGGGCTTAGAAAAGTTACTTTTTAGACAGTAAATCCCACAATCCCCAGCCAGCATGGCAACTAGCTATGCTGTGTAAAAGATTCTTGGAGCAGTAATTCAAAAAAGGACACTTTCCAAGCTCTGTCATTATTTTGCCACCTCATAGTGAAATGTGACACTGTTAGTCCTGCAGCTCCCTCTCCTTTCCATCCTTTCTCTTTCTACTTCATTCCTTTATTTCCCCTCTCCTTCTTCCTTTGTTTACCCCTCAAAAACAGATGGAAGCATCCATGGAGGAAGGCAGTGCTGGCAGGTCAACCATTAACCTCGGTTTTATGGTGTCATACATCTATTTTTGGAGGTAATAGGACTGAGCCATTGCAATATGATGCTGACCCAGTGGGGTTAATGTGCCCCCTTGTAACATTTTCCTGATCTAAGTAAGTTTTCAAAGCATTCGATATTGGGAGAAGGGGTTTAAGAATGATACATGAACCCACATGTAGTAGAAAGTAATGAACTGATGATGAGAATAATTCTGAAAGAGAAGGGAGCCAGCCAGGGCTATACCTTGAATATTGGACCAGGACTCTGGGAGCTCAGGATTCAAATCCTCAGTCAGTCAGGGAAACTCACTTTGGTGAGCCACATTCTGAATAACATCTTCCCATGAAAACCCTATGATAGGGTTGCCATATGCTGGAGTCGAGTTGATAGTAACATAACAAATTCAGAATGGAGGAATGACATACCATGTTTCCCCGAAAATAAGACAGTGTCTTATATTAATTTTTGCTCCCAAAGATGCACTAGGTCTTATTTTCAGGGGATGTCTTATTTTTCCATGAAAAAGAATTCACATTTATTGTTGAACAAAAAATGAACATTTATTATATACTGTACAGTAGTTGTCATCACAAACCAGCATAACCAGACAAACTGTGAATCCTATCAAGATTTCTTGTTACTACTAATATTTCCATGTACAACACTCTATGGTACGTACATTTACCGATCCTGTATGCTCTGGTCTTCTGTTTGCCCGGCATGCTTCCAAACAAAAACTTTGCTAGGTCTTACTTTCAGGGGAGGCCTTATATTTAGTAATTCAGCAAAACCTCTACTAGGTCTTATTTTCTGGGGATGTCTTATTTTAGGGGAAACAGGGTAGAAGAAAACATCCCTTCTTCCCCACCCAATCAAGTTAAACAACAGCAGCAGGCAGGGCTGTAGCCAAGGGAGGGGGTTTAAGGGTTCAACCCCCCCCCCCCCGGCCGCTGAAATTTTTCAGGTTTTTTAAAACTCATAAATGTTAACTGATTAACCAAATCCCCATGAGTATCCACTGAAGTTTATCTGTCTTGAGTGTCCACTGAAGTTTATCAATGGAGCCTGATGTCTAAATTATTTTGCATTATAGAACTACTCTTCATGATTTGCTAAAGCCGCCCTGAGTCCCCTGTTGGGTGAGAAGGGCGGGATATAAATATTGTAATAAATAAATAAATAAAAATTTCACCCCCCCCCCATTTTTTTCTGGCTATGGTCCTGGCAGCAGGGAAGTCAATTATAGATTTGATCTGATAGGTATGCACTTTGCATCATCTGATTTTTTTTACTTTGCATTCACGAGAGAAATTTATACCATTATAATTGCTTATTTATTTATTTACTCTGTTTCTATCCCACTCTTCTCACCCTTGCAGGGTACTCAGAGCGGCATACATAATGGCAATATTCAATGCCGCATATTCCACAACATAAAAGCAATACATCAGTACAATAAACAGTAAAGCATAAATATCATAAAACTATTAAAAACATAATTAAAACATAATATCCAGTCGTACGGTTGTCATTTGTGTGATACCTTGCTTCTATACTGTACTACCCAAACGCCTCCTTGCAAAGCCAGGTCTTCACATCTTTTTCTAAACACCAGGAGAGAAAGGGCCAGCCTGATATCACTGGAGAGGGAGTTCCATAACCGAGGGGGCCCCACAGAGAAGGCCCCGTTTCTCATCCCTACCAGTTGCTCTTGCAATGGGGATGAGACCGAGAGCAGGGCCTCCCCTGCAGATCTTAACCCTCTAACGTGTTCATAGGGAGAGATACGTTTGGACAGGTAAGTTGGATCGGAGTTTGCTTGCAATGTTATGGAATCAGAATATTGTAATGGATTTGAGGGAGGCAATTAATGGTTAGGGACAACTATTGCTGATTGTTTGACTTTCCATTACTGGAAGCAGAGCCTCCGCTGTTTGTGTTCCAATAATTTTATTTGTGTGGTAAAGGGTTAGAAGTGAACAGTGGTTCTCAACCTGTGGATCCCCAGGTGTTTTGGCCTACAAGCCCAGAAATCCCAGCCAGTTCTTAGGATTTCTGGGAGTTGAAGGCTAAACATCTGGGAACCCACAGGGTGAGAATCACTGGGTTAGAGGAAGTGTAAGAAAGTGATGAAAATGAAACTAGACTTACAGTAGAGTCTCACTTATCCAACATAAATGGGCTGGCAGAACATTGGATAAGCGAATATGTTGGATAATAAGGAGAGATTAAGAAAAAGCCTATTAAACATCAAAATAGGTTACGATTTTACAAATTAAGCACCAAAACATCATGTTATACAACAAATTTGACAGAAAAAGTAGTTCATTACACATTAATGCTATGTAGTAATTACTGTATTTACGAATTTAGCACCAAAATATCACAATGCATTGAAAACATTGACTACTAAAATGCGTTGGATAATCCAGAACGTTGGATAAGTGAGACTCTACTGTATTTTGTGGTAGCATAAACATGTTTATTTTATTAATAATTTTGAAATGTTTAAAAGCAATTTAAAATGTTTAAAAGCAATACTTTTGTGTTGGAAAAATTAGCCGTTTACAAGAAACACTGTCCACTGTATTTACTCAGTCTTCGAGGAGGCTCTTTCCATGTCCCCCAAGCTACAGACAATGCGATCGTTGTTTCCTGTTTTTGGTCAAAAATATTTAGCCATTTGTGTTCCCTCTATTTTTATCAGTTTTATACTTATTTATGCAATGCTTTTGATATGAAAAATAATTTACATATTTATTCTTGTGAGTGGTCCTGTAGGCAAGGCTCGGCGCACTGCTTTGCCCAGGGATCTACACTGCTGTTCTGATGGCCCTAGATATACTATAGGCACCAGTGTTTAGGTTCTGTGCGAAACTATTTATGTGACACCAGAAGAGATTCAACGACAGCCCTTTCACAGCAGGCACATTGGAGATGAGGATATGAGGTTTACGTGCACAAAGGAAGTGGTTTCAACACACATTCTCTGCAATGAAAACAAATGCCTTGGAATTCAGAGAACATGTGTTGAAACCACTTCCAGCCCTGTCTTTACCCCGAATGGCTCAGGAGAAAATTCATCTCTACCTGAATAGCAAGAAGTTCAAGGGGAAAGGCAACTGAGCCTATTTGCCAATCTCAGCATGCTGTTTTAGTTCCTAAGTGTGTGTTACAGTTCACACTTCCTGCAGCTATAGCAGGTTTACTGGATCAAGTTGTTACAGAAGGCTGGAACAGTTTTCTGTTCACTTGAATAATTTTGTTCTGAGAAATCCTAAAACTCTATAATATGTTACTTTGCCAAAATTAGCATATGATGAAAAGCAGTCATCATTCAGGTTTGTTTTGAAGATTTGTTTTCCAGCCACTGTTTAAAAATGTGTGGGCGAGTCGTATAAGACGTGCCGTGCCTTTTCAATCAATGTATGTGCTGAGTGTACATTACATGGCACATCTGGTGTTTCTGTATTCATGCTTACTCTTTAAAAAGTAGTTTGAAACATTAAAGAGCAGTTTTTAAATTAGCATACTTGCCCAATAATTATAGTTATAAAGCTTTAATGTGTGGAGAGTCTTCAACTCCTCATGCCATTCATGGCATTTGGAAATAGGATTCATTGGTGCTTTGCCTGTGTATTACAACAAAGTGTGTACTCTGCAATATTTCTGCAAGTAGGATTTAATACTCAGTTCCTGGAACACTAGTGTACAATATTAAGAAGGAAAGCGTAGAAGAAAAGCATATTTTCCAAGAAACATAGATCTTAGGCCAATCAAATGTGATTTATAAGAAGTCTCTATTTCTCCTTTTTCAAATTCAAGCACCAGGGGATTGGGACTACTCTTTAGGTTGCCACTATAAATCAAGAAAGGCAGGTAAAACCTTTCAAAGAAAAGGAAATATACATATTGACTTTAAATTACTGTACTCACATTCCCAGCTGTGAGTAAATAAAATAAATAAATAAATAAATAAATAAGCATGATTTATTAATTGTAAATATTTCCTATTTAATGTGCCAATATTTTCCAAATCTGGAACATACTGTTGTGAATAAGGACACTTGTACACCAGGCAGGGGTAACATGATATTTTTGTTACATGTGTAGCATTATTTTAAGCAACACTTAGGATAATAAGACTTTTGAAATGTGAGCTAGACTAACTGAGAAGATCCAGAGGAAGGGCCTCCAAGAAAATAGTCTCTCTAAATAATTAAATCTTACCTTTGTTTCTACTTAGAATAATGTGAAGGCATATCTTGATAATCAGAAATTAAGTAATGTACTGTAAAAGTAGATAACCCCACTGTTGTACCTCAGTGAAAACTGTGATGATGTCAGAAGTGTAAATGTCATGCTTTTGACTCCATTTGTGAAATTATCCATCACACTGTAAACATGTTTTGTAGGTCATTCACAAGATCTTGGAGTCCTTGTGGACAACAAGTAAAACATAAGCCAACAATGCCATGCTAAAAAAGCCAATGGGATTTTGCCCTGCATAAATAGGAGTATAGTGTCTAGATCCAGGGAAGTCACGTTACCCTTCTATTCTGCCTTGGTCAGATCACACCTGGAATCACACTGTGTCCAATACTGTATCCAATTCTGGGCACCGCAACTTAAGGAAGATGTTGACAAGATGGAATGTGTCCAGAGGAGGGAGACTAAAATGATCAAGGGTCTGGAGAACAAGCCCCACGAGGAGTGGCTTAAAGAGCTGGACATGTTTAGCCTGCAGAAGAGAAGGCCGAGAAGACACATGATAGCCATGTATAAATATGTGAGGAAAAGTCATAGGGAGGAGGGACCACGCTTATTTTCTCCTTCCCTGGAGACTAGGACAAGAAACAACAGCTTCAAACTACAGGAAAGGAGATTCCACCTGAACGTTAGGAAGAATTTCCCAACTGTGAGAGCTGTTCAACAGTGGAACTCCCTGCCCTGGAGTGTGGTGAAGGCTCCTTCTTTGGAGGCTTTTAATCACAGACTGGATGGCCATCTGTCGGGGGGGGGGGGGTGCTTTGAATGTGGTTTTCCTGCTTCTCGGCAGGGGGTTGGACTGGATGGCCCATGAGGTCTCTTCCAACTCTATGATTCTATGAAAAAGGAATATGACTTTCATCTCATATTACCTACTAATTTGATTTAAAAGAAAAGAAATGACAATGTATAGACTGTTGCTGGCAAGCATGCCTTGAGAGCTTTTTAATTATCTTTTGTTAGTTATCTGAACAATGTCTGAATATATCGATGTGTATCTGCCTGGAATTCCACACACTCCTCTAGTATCCACCACAGTTCATCTCTCCCCGTGTACATATGCAAGGGATTTATTCTTCTATTATGATTTGTTAGGTGTTTCATTCATTTGCAGTGGCACAGAATTACTAAAGAGTGTAAGCAGTAATTTGAAAGCCAACACAAGTATAGCCAAGTTTATGACCCTACCAATAAAGAAGAGAGTGCCTTTATGCAAGGGCAGACTGTATTCGTAACACAACTTATGGTGCATCTACACTCTTGAATGAATGCAGTCTGGTCCTATGTTAACTGCCCTGGCTCAATGCAGTAGAATGCTGGATTTGTAATTTGGTGAGTCACCAACATTCTGGCAGAGAAGGCTAAAAACCTGGTAAAACTACAGCTCCCAGGATCCTATATAGCCTCCAGCCACAGCAATCAAAGTGGGCTCCATCTGCACTGGACAGTGTAGATGCACCCTCAGCAGTTGCAGAACACTGTCATCTCTTGGCAATCAAGTCGAAACCATTGTTTCTTTCCAGGTGTGCATCTACCACACTGTAAACGTAAGACAGTTTGACACCACTTTAATTGCTATAGCTTAATGCTATGGAATCCTGGGAGCCGTGGTTTTACAAAGTCTTTAGCCTTTGTGTTGTCAAAGGCTTTCATGGCCAGAATCCCTGGATTGCTGTGAGTTTTCCAGGATGTATGGCCATGAAGTATTCCAGAAGCATTCTCTCCTGGCATTTCATCCACCTCTGTGGCAGGCATCCTGTGAGGTGTTGGAAGCTAAGTAAGTGGGGTTTATATATCTGTAGAATGTCCAGGGTGGGAGAAAGAACTCTTGTCTGATGGAGTCAAGTGTGAATGTAGCAATTGGCCAGCTTGATTAGCACTGAATGACCTTGCAGCTTCAAAGCCTGGCTGTTTCCTGCCTGGGGGAATCCTTTGTTGGGAGGTGTTAGCTAGCCCTGAATGTTTCTTGTCTGGAATTCCCGTTTTCAGAGTATTGTTCTCTATTTGCTGACCTGATTTTACAGGTTTCCTAATACTAGCTGCCAGATTTTGTTCATTTTCATAGTTTCCTCCTTTCTGTTGAAATTGTTCACATGCTTGCGGATTTCAATGGCTTCTCTGTGTAGTCTGATATGGTGGTTGCTAGAGTGGCCCAGCATTTCTGTGTTCTCAAATAGTATTCTGTGTCCAGGTTGGTTCATTCAGTGCTTTACTATGGCTGACTTTAGCCTTTTCTGCCAAAGGCTGCTGGTGCCTCTCCATGTCCCGGGATTCTAGAACTGTGAGCCAGGACAGCGAAAGTGGTGTCAAACTGCGCTGTAGGAGACGCGCCCTGGGAAGAATGTGTGCCCCAAACTTTTAAACTCCCGCATCCCAGTATCTGTCAAAAGAACTTCCTCGCCTCGTATCAAGGAAGACCAAAAAAACAATGTGTCAGAAACTCTGATTTCCAAAACCAAAGCGGGGAAGGGAGGGAGGGAGGGGGGCACATGTTTGTCGGGCGAATAGTCCGGGTCCATCCAGGTGAATGAAGGGACGGAGACAGCGCCGGGCCCGCCGGGTTTCCCGGGTGAGTCACGCCCGCCGTTCCCAGCCAAAGAGGGCACGTAACCAAGCCCGATCCCTGCACGTCCGGCACTGCCCGGGAGCCTTTCCGTGCGCTTCGTTGGATCTCGCGTGTTCCCAGCCCGTGTCCCCGAGGGATGTAGGGCGGGGGGGGGGGGAGTAGGAGAGGAAAAGAAAGGAGGGAGGGAAGAGGAGGAGGAGAGGAGGAGGAGAAAGAGAAGGAGAGGGAAGAGGGGGAGGAAGAAGAAGAAGAGGGGGAGAAAGAGGAAAAAGGGGAAAACAAGAGGAAGAAGAGGAGGAGGAAGGAGTCTATCATATCCCATGCAGCTCTGGACAAGACTACATAGGGACCATCAAACGCAACTTTACCCAAACACGAATCAAGGAACATGAAAGACACTGCAGACTCACTCAACCAGAGAAGTCAGCCATAGCCCAGCACTTGAGGAATCAACCTGGACGCAGCATTTTATATGAGAACACTGGACCACTCTAGCAACTGCCATGGACCTCATCACACTAGAACTTGGATCCACTTTAAATCCACTTTAGGGAGGGGGCTTTAAACAGCTCAGCGTGACAGATCCTGGGCCGCACCAAACTACAAACCCCAGAATTCTGCAGGAAGCAGAAACTGGATTTAAAGTGAATTCATGCTCTAATGTGATGAGGCAGCAAGTCAGGCTACACAGAGAAGCCACTGAAATCTATAAGCATGTGGACAATTTCAACAGAAAGGAGGAAATCATGAAAATGAACAAAATCTGGCTATTAGTATTTAAAAACTCTAAAATCAGGACAGTAAATAATAATAATAATAATAATAATAATAATAATAATAATAATAATAATAATAAAACAACACTTAGAAGACAGGGGAATTTCAGATAGGAAACAATCAGAGCCAGTTAATAGCTCCGAACAAAGGATCCCCCCAGGTAGGACTCAGCCAGACTTTGAAACTGCAAAGCTAATCAAGGTGATTAATTGCAACATTCACACTTGCCTCTCACAGGCAAGAGTATTTTCTCTCACCCTGGACCTTCCACAGGGATATAAACCCACTTGCTCAGACCCGTAGCCAGGATTTTGATTTGGGTGTGTGTGTGCTGGGATTTTGGCTTGGGGGGGGGGGGGGCTGAATCTGAGTGGGGGGGCTCAGATTTGGTTTGGGGGGGCTGAATCTACCCTAGCAAACCTTTTGTTTCCTGATCCCATGCATATGGGATATATTGAGTATGGTGATCAGATCACGATATGAATAAACATAACAATTTCAATAATAAACGTAAGGCCTTCTCGTGGACCACCCTGAAAATTTCGGGGGGGGGGGGGGCTGAAGCCCCTCAAGCCTCCCCCCCCCCCCCGCTACATGCCTACACTTGCTTAGTTTTCCAATATACCTCACAACATCTGAGGATTCCTGCCATAGATGCGGGCGAAACGTCAGGAGAGAATGCTTCTGGAACATGGCCAGACAGCCCCAGAGGAGGAAGGAGTGGGGGGCAGGAGGAAGAAGAGGAAGTGGAAGAGGACGGCGGGCGGGCATCCTGGCCTCCTTCCTCCCTCCCCTTGTACGTGTGCACACTCCCGAGCGGCATGTCCCTAGTAGTATCCGGCGGCGTGGCGTGCCGAAGATGGCATTTCCCGCGTGGAGCCGGCGCCTGAAGCCACAGCAGGAGGAGCTGCTCCTGCTGCCTTGGCCATGGGGACCTGAGCGGCCCACGCATGGCCTCAGGGGGGGACGAGTCCGGAGAGCTGACGGGGGACTCCGTGGAGAGCATGAGGAAGATCTTCACCCGGCGCCCCGGCGCTGAGGGGCGAGAGGAGGAAGAGGAGAGGGAGAAAGTAGCGCAGGGGGAAGCGGCGGCATCGGTGGGCGCCCACGGGGACCCCCGCGTCCCGCGCCTGGTGTCGCACTACCTCGTGCCCTGCCTGAGAGCCTACGGCCTGTGCGTCCTGGACCGCTTCCTGGGCGCCAAGGCGGCCGAGCGGGTCTGGCAGGAGGTGCGGGCGCTGCACGCGGGCGGGAAGCTGCAGGACGGCGCCCTGGCAGCCCAGAAGGCGGGCGGGAGCCGAGGCGTCCGCGGGGACCAGGTGGCCTGGGTGGAGGGCAGCGAGCCCGGCTGCGAGCACATCGGGCAGCTCCTCCGCCGGGTGGACAGGCTCATCCTGCACGCCGACGGGCAGCTGGGCCCCTACTCAATCAGGGGCAGGCACAAGGTGAGTCCCCGACCTCGCCTGGGAGGTGTAGGGTGCATCCATACTGTAGAACAGGCATGGGGAAACTTGGGTCCTCGAGGTGTTTTGGACTTCAACTCCACCATTCCTCACAGCCTCAGGCCCCTTCCTTTTCCCCCTCAGCCGCTTAAGCGGCTGAGGGGGAAAAGGAAAGAGCCTGAGAGGAATGGTGGAGTTGAAATCCAAAACACCTCGAGGACCCAAGTTTCCCCATACCTGCCTTAGGTGCATCAATGGTTTAGAATTAACACAGGCGCCACTTTTAAGTGTCATGGCTCAATGCTAAGGAATCCTGGGAGAAGTCGGGTACCGTGTTTCCCCGAAAATAAGACAGTGTCTTATATTAATTTTTGCTCCCAAAGCTGCGCTAGGTCTTATTTTCAGGGGATGTCTTATTTTTCCATGAAGAAGAATTCACATTTATTGTTGAACAAAACAATGAACATTTATTATATACTGTACAGTAGTTGTCATCACAAACCAGCATAACCAGACAAACTGTGAGTCCTATCAAGAATTTCTTGCTACTACCATTATTTCCACGTACATACATTTACCGATCCTGCATGTTTTGGTGTTCTGTTCAGCGGGCATGCTTCCAAACAAAAACTTTGCTAGGTCTTACTTTCGGGGGAGGCCTTATATTTAGTAGTTCAGCAAAACATCTACTAGGTCTTATTTTCTGGGGATGTCTTATTTTAGGGGAAACAGGGTACATCCACACTGCAGTTTGGTCCCGCGTTTAATTGCCTTGGCTCAATGCTAGGGAATCATGGAAGCTATAGTTCAGTGAGGCACTGAACTCCGTTTTTTTATTGTGTCAGAAGCAACTTGAGAATATACTGCAAGTCACTTCTGGTGTGAGAGAATTGGCCGCCTACAGAAACGTTGCACAGATGTGTTACCATCCTGCTGGGAGGCTCTTGAGCTAGAGCTGACAGACGAGAGCTTGCTCCATCTCACGGATTTGAACCGGTGGCAACCTTCAGGTCAGCAACCCAACTTTCAGGTCAGCAGTCCAGCCGGCACAAGGGTTTAACCCATTGCGCCACTGTGGTTCCAGGACCAGTACTCAGTAACAAGTATAGGAATCTTTATGGCCATCCAGATGAGGTCCTAAGGAAGAGAGTGCCTCTCTGCATGGGTAAGACTGTATTTTCATCACAACTCAGGGTACATCTGCACTGTCGAATGACTGACCTTGAACTGCCATGGCCCAATATTAGGAATTTAAGTTTGGTGAGACCGCACTTTGGCAAGGAAATCTAAAGACCTTGGGTGCATCTAACCCTAAGATAAATGCAGTATGACCCCACTTTTATCTGCCAGAACACTTTTAGCTTTGGAATTCTGGGAAGTGTAGTTTGATGGGGCATCAGCCCTCTTTTTACAAAGAAGGCTAAAGTGTTGTACTTCGGTGAGGGACCAAGGCAGTCAGCAAGTATGGCAAGGAATGTAGCAAGTATAGCAATCTTTATGGCCATCCAGATGAGGTCCTAAGAGAGTGTCTGTACATGTACGTATTGTATTTTCATCGCAGGCCGCATGTAAGCTGTCAAATTAATTCAGTTTAACCCCACTTTTAACTGCCATGACTCAGTGCTGTGGAATGCTTGGATTTGTAGTATGGAGAGGTTCCAGCATTCTTTGCCAGAGGAGGCAAAGGAACTTGTAAAACTACAACTACGGTGACTCCATTGCATTGAAGTTTGGTAGTTGAAGTAGGGTCAAACTGAATTAAGGCTACAGCGTATATGCACCCTGTAGTTTGTTGCAGCACTAGTTGTCTTTGGAAAAGAAGGCTCAAGACATGAATCTTCAACTGCCAGGATTCCAGAGCATTGAGACACGGCAGTTAAAGTGTCAAACTGCTTTGATTCTACAGTGTACATGCACCCTATGACTTTTCCAAAGTGTCTGGCCTCTGCCTCAGCCTTTCCTTGGGCAGTTTGTGGGCGCTCTTGCGTGGCTTGTCATCCTGCTTTCTTCCCCACCCCACCCTTCCCCAAGCCTTTCTTCGCCTTGTAAAAAGTCATTTGAAAAGCCAGAGGCTTTTAGGAGATGCTGCGGGTCACGCAGCTGTGAAACTGGACTTTCCAAGAAGAGAGAACCTCAGGACAACTCTTGGCTTTCCATTTTTTCTTTTGCCTCTACTTCACTCACAGTCGAGAACGCATCACCAGATTTTCAGAATTGTAGTGTTACTCGCAAGAACATAACACACTTAAAACATCCCATTTCCATGACTATGCCAATGTTTGTATGCAAAGATATAGGCTGGCTCTACACTGTATAACTTTTTAATTTATTTATCATGTCAGAAGGGATTTGAGAATAAATACAGTTATAATGTTTAGAAAAACCACAAAGTTAAAGACTTGGCATTATAATATCATTTAACCCAGACATGTAGCTGGGGGTGGGGGTTTGAGGGGCTTCAGTCGCTCTCAAAATTCTCAGGGTGGTCCGCGAGAAGGCCTTGCTGGTACTGTTATGTTTATTCATATCATGATCTGATCACCATGCTCAATATATCCCATATGCATGGAGGTATTGGGATAACAATTCAAAAGGTTTGCTAGAGTAGATTCTCTCTCACTCAAACTCAGCCACCCCCCCCCCCCTCCCCGAATCAAAATCCTGGCTACAGGCCTGAAGCTGGCCACTTCAAGTGCCTCTGGGGTCACTGTAAGAAGGTCCTCCATTGTGCATGTGGCAGGGCTCAGACTGCATTGTAGTAAGTGGTCTGTGGTTTGCTCTTCTCCACACTCACATGTCATGGACTCCACTTTGTAGCCCCATTTCTTAAGGTTAGCTCTGCATCTCGTGATAGCAGAGCAAGCACAGTCTGTTCAGCGCCTTCCAAGTCACCCAGCCTTCTGTGTGCCCAACTTGCAGCATGCAACTGAACTGTATAACTGATACAGTTTGATACTAGTTTTAACTGCCACGGCTCAATGTTATGGAATGCTGGGTTTTGTAGTTTGGTGGGGCACCAGTGCTCTTTGGCAGAGGAGGCTCAAGACCTTGAACTACAATTCGCATAGCATTGAGTCATGGAATCAAATTGCATTAATTCTACCACACTGCCCACATAACAATACCATGTTGTTCTGAACTGTTAGTAGGCAAAGGGATCAGTTGCAGCACCTTAGAGAATAAAGTTGATAAAGTTGATAACCATTCACATATCAGAATTATGGCACTCTGACATCATTTTACCTGTTATGGCGCAATGCAATGTAATCCCAACAGGTTGTGGTTTGGTCAGGTGCCAGGACTTTTTGGCAAAGAACCTTGTAAAACTCTAACTCCTAGGATTCTATAGCATTCAGCCAAGTCATTTAAAGTTGTGTAAAACTGCATTCATTCTACAGCGTAACTTTATTTATTTATTGTATCAGAAGTGAACTGAGGGTACAGTTGTAATGTATTTAAAAACACAAAGTTAAAAAATTGGCATTATACTAAGCGTCCTTTGACCAGTAGCTGGTGACTTGAAGTGCTTCTGGTGTTGCTGTAAGAAGGTCCCCCATTGTGCATGTGGCAGGTCTCAGACTGCACTGCAATAGGTGGTCTGTGGTTTGCTCTTTTCCACACTCGCATATTATGAACTCCACTTTGTGGCCCCATTTCTTAAGATTGGCTCTGCACCTCGTGGTGCCAGAGCGCAGTCTGTTCAGCGCCTTCCAAGTTGCCCAATCTTCTGTGTGCCCAGAAGGGAGTCTTTCATTCGGTATCAGCCATAGGTTGAGGTTCTGGGTTTTAGCCTGCCACTTTTGGACTCTCGCTTGCTGAGGTGTTTCTGCACTCTAAGATAACACTTGCTTTCTGATGGTACCAAGTTGCAAATGTTATGATTAAAAACATTGTGTTTAAAATGACCTTCAGGTTTGTTTATTTATTTTCACTATTTCTATCCCGCCTTTCTCTACCCTGCAGGGGATTCAAGGCGGCTTACATATGGCAACTATTAAATGCCTTAAAACACAAACAACAAGGTTATGTGTACACGGTGTATATGAAGCATAAATAAATGTCATATTAAGACTTGGTTCCCCATCCCCAAGGTATCTCATTGTGCACGCATATGCAAGCACAGGTGTCCCAAAATACAGTAGAGTCTTGCTTAACCAACATAAATGGTTCAGCGGAATGTTGGATAAACAAAAATGTTGGATAATAAGGAGGGATTAAGGAAAAACCTATTAAACATCAAATTACTTTATAATTTTAAAAATTAAACACCAAAACATGTTTTACAACAAATCAACAGAAAAAGCAGTTCAGTACACAGTAACGTTATGTAGTCATTACTGTATTTATGACTTTAGCACCAAAACATAGCAATGTATTGAAAACACTGACTACAAAAACATTTTGACTACTAAAAGGCAGACTGCGTTGGATAATACAGAACATTGTATAAGCTAAAGTTGAATAAGCGAGACTCTGTGTTTCAAAGGCTTTCATGGCCGGAATCACAGGGTTGTTGTGTGTTTTCCGGGCTGTATGGCCATGTGCCAGAAGTATTCTCTCCTGACGTTTCGCCCACATCTATAGCAGGCATCCTCAGAGGTTATGGGTGAAGCGTCAGGAAAGAATATTTCTGGAACATAGCTATACACCCCGGAAAACACACAACTCTGAGACTCTACTGTTATTTATTTGGTCAGTCGCTTCCGACTCTTCGTGACCAGCCCATGCCAGAGCTCCCTGTCAGCCGTCGCCACCCCCAGCTCCTTCAAGGTCAAGCCGTCCATCCATCTTGCCCTTGGTCGGCCCCTCTTCCTTTTTCCTTCTATTTCCCCCAGTATCAGTATCTTCTCCAAGCTTTCCTGTCTTCTGATTAAGTGGCCAAAGTACTTCATCTTTGCCTCTAATATCATTCCCTCCAGTGAGCAACTGGGCTTTATTTCCTGGAGTATGGACTGGTTGGATCTTCTTGGGGTCCAAAGCACTCTCAGAATTTTCCTCCAACACCACAGTTCAAATTTATTTATTTACTACATTTATACCCCGCCCTCACTCACCCCAAAGGGGACTGAGCGCTGCTTACAAATTCTATGTACGTACAATATATTATATTATTACCATAGCACAATATTAGTATTGTATAGTACTATGTTGTTGCCTGGGGAGGGGCAAATGTGTCTTATCTTTCTTCATTCTACTGTAATATTTATTAGCGACATTTATACCCCACCCTCTCTCACCCCGAAGGGGACTCAGGGCGGCTTATAAGTCATATGTAAATACAATATATTATATTATTCGCATGGCACAATATGGGGCCCCTGGTGGTGGCGCAGTGTGTTAAAGCGCTGAGCTGCTGAACTTGCAGACCGAAAGGTCCCAGGTTCAAATCCTGGGAGTGGAATGAGTGCCCGCTGTTAGCCCCAGCTCCTGCCAAACTAGTAGTTTGAAAACATGCAAATATGAGTAGATCAATAGGTACCGCTCCGGCGGGAAGGTAATGGCACTCCATGCAGTTATGCTGGCCACATGACCTTGGAGGTGTCTACAGACAACGCCGGCTCTTCGGCTTAGAAATGGAGATGAGCACCAACCCCAAGAGTCGGTCATGACTGGACTTAACGTCAGGGGAAACCTTTACCTTATAGCATAATATAAGCATTATATATTGCTATATTGGAGCCCCTGGTGGAGTAGTGGGTTAAAGCCTTGTGACTTGAAGGTTGGGTTGCTGACCTGAAGGCTGCCAGGTTCGAATCCAACCCGGGGAAAGCACGGATGAGCTCTCTCTGTCAGCTCCAGCTCCATGCGGGGACATGAGAGAAGCCTCCCACAAGGATGGTAAAAACATCAAAAATATCCGGGCGTCCCCTGAGCAATGTCCTTGCAGACGGCCAATTCTCTCACTCCAGAAGCGACTTGGAAGTTTCTCAAGTCGCTCCTGACACGAAAAAAAAGAATTGCTATAATATACTATAACACTATAAATTAATTAAATAAACAATCCCAAACTATTTCTGCTGCAAGCATTTCATTCCAGGGCTACTCAACATGTATTATGTGGCCCAAAGGCACTTGACCCGCGCATGCGCCGTGCTCACCGTCTCGCCACCCATGTATTTACATTGGCACGCACTCTGCGTGGCTGTAGTAGCCGCGTACATGCCGAGGGAGAATTCCTCAATGGCGGAGGCCACGCCCCTTTCGAGAGTGGGCGGAGCCTTTCGGAGTACTTTAAGCCCCGCCTCCTCCAGACACGCCGCTCTCTTTCCTCTCCCCCCTCCTCCACACAATGATTCCAGCCGTGAACCCTGGCAGTGGGCGGGGCTTTTTAAACAGCCGGCGGTCAGAAGCCACGCCCTGTCTGCCTTTTGATTGGCTGGGCGGGGCTGGGGAGGCGGGGCGTAGCGATTGTCCCCGCGCTTGGCCGGGACTCCACCCACGTGCGGCTCGTGGTTGGGAAGTGGGAACACATTCTGCACGTAGCAGACGTATTAATCAGAGAGGGGCCATCTGCTCCCTTTGGTAAATAAAGGGGAGAGGAGTTTGCCGGACTTTTTCTCCCTCCCCAAATAAATAAATAGAAAGAGAGAGAGAGGCGGGGAGGGGGAGTGTCCACACGCGCCGGGCTCAAAAGCAGATAAGAAAAAGGGCTTCCTGAGCTTCCTCTTCCAGTAATGATCTGCTAGTCCTGATAGTCAAGGAGGAGGAAGAGAGCCATCAATTTGGAAGAGGAAGAGAGCCATCCATTTCCACACGGAAGACTTCAAAACTTTGGCCAAAACTTTTCGGAAACGGATTTCGGAAACTTTTTAGCCATGCCGCGGTTGCTTTAAATGGGCATTGGGCTCGCTTCGCAGTGCTTGGTTTTCTCGACTCGCTGGGGGACCTTTCAGCGCGCCTCCCCCGCCATGCCCTTGGGGAACATCAAGCGGCTCGAGCTCGAGAAAATCGCCTTGGACTACATCGTGCCCTGCTTGCACGACATGGGCTTTTGCTACCTGGACAATTTCCTGGGCGAGCTGGTCGGGGACTGCGTCCTGGCGCGCGTCAAGCAGATGCACTACAACGGCGAGCTCCAGGACGGGCAGCTGGCCGGGCAGCGTCAAGGCATCGCCAAGAGGCACTTGCGGGGCGACCAGATCAAGTGGATCGCCGGCACCGAGGAAGGCTGCGAGGCCATCCACTTCCTCCTCTCGCTCATCGACAGGCTGGTCATGTACTGTGGGAGCAGGCTGGGCAAATACTACGTCAAGGAGAGGTCCAAGGTAAGAGCCCTCCCTGGGATGAGACTTTTCCTGCTACACCAGGCAGGAGCAAACTTTGGCCTTCCCTCCAAGTGTTTTGGACTTCAACTCCTACCATTCCTCACAGCCTCAGGCCCTTTCCTTTTCCCCCTCGGCCGCTTAAGCGCCCGAGGGGGAAAAGGAAGGGGCCTGAGGCTGTGAGGAATGGTGGGAGTTGAAGTCCAAAACACCTGGAGGGACAAAGTTTGCCCAACATGGAATCCTAATGACCAGGTGTCATTATAATTATCTCTAACTTCTTTCCCCCCAACATTTATGACCAGGTGTCATAACTATCTCTTCCTTCTTTCCCCACTTTTCCTCTCTTAAAGTTTGCCATTCAAAACAATTTCTGGTAGAGATGCTTCATTTCTGTCAACAGTAGTACAGTAGAGTCTCACTTATCCAACATAAACGGGCCAGCAGAACGTTGGATAAGCAAATATGTTGGATAACAAGAAGAGATTAAAGAGAAGCCTATTGAACAATGAGATATGAATATATATATATATACAGTGTATATATATATATATATATATGTATGTATGAATATATATATTCATATCTCAACAATGAGATAAGAATATATGACTTACTGACAGACCCCACCTGCTTTAAATGTATATTTAAATGTATATTTATTTATTTATTTACATCACTTTTACCCCGCCTTTCTCTCCGAGGAGACTCAAAGCGGCTTACAGTAAATAGGCAAAAATTCAATGCCTAAAAACAATGTAAAAACAACAATTCATATAAAACAATCTACAAAACAACAGTTCATATAAAACAGATACCATTACAAAATAAAATCACATTATATAAAATTTTAAGAATGTCCAAGATTAAAATCCATTCATCCAGAATCCTCAATAAGTCTTCGTACAGGTCATGTAAAATCCATGTTCTCATTCATTAAAAGCTTGCGTGCACAACCATGTCTTTAAGGCTTTCCTGAAGCCTAGGAGAGTTGGTATCTACCGTATGTTGCTGGGGAGGGTGTTGTATATTATGTATATTTTTAATGTATATTCTTAATTTTATTGTAATTTATAATCTCGATGGATTTTTAAATTTGATGAAAACTGTTTTTTGTTGTGTATGTTTATATTGTAAGCCGCCCTGAGTCCCCTGATGGGTGAGAAGGGCGGGGTAGAAATGATGTAATAAATAAATAAATAAACACCAAATTAAGTTATGATTTTGCAAATTAAGCACCAAAACATCATGTTATACAACAAATTTGACAGAAAAATGAGTTCAATAGGCAGTAATGCTACGTAGTAATTACTGTATTTACAAATTTAGCACCAAAATATCACGATGTATTGAAAACATTGACTACAAAAATGCATTGGATAATCCAGAATGTTGTATAAGCGAGTGTTGGATAAGTGAGACTCTACTGTACTTCCATGTAAGCCACCCCGAGATGGTGGTGGGATATAAGAGTAAAGTTACTACTACTACTATTATTCCTAGTTTAAGAATCTTTCACTTTTAAGCACAAGGAAGGAATGGGTTGCTCTGAGTTTTCGTGGCTGTAGGGCTATGTTCCAGAAGCATCCTCTCCTGACGTTTTGCCCACATCCATGGCAGGCATCCTCAGAGGTGGTGAGGTCTGTTGCAAACTAGACAAGTGGCGTTTATACATCAATGGGATGTTCAGGGTTGGACAAAGAATTCTTGTCCATTTGAGGCAAGTGTGAATGTTTAAATTGGCCTCCTTGATTAGCATTGAATAGCCTTTCAGCTTTAAGGTTTGTCTGCTTTCCTGGGAGAATCCAAGGTCCTGCTGCTTACTGCCTGGGGGAACACCCCCCACCCTCCAATGTTTTCGGTCCAACCTAAAAACTTGGCTCTTTAACCAAGTTTTCCAATAGGTAAGGTAAAGGTAAAGGTTTCCCCTGACGTTGAGTCCAGTCATGTCTGACTCTGGGGGTTGGTGCTCATCTCAATTTCTAAGCTGAAGAGCCGGCGTGTCTGTAGACACCTCCAAGGTCATGTGGCCAGCATGACAACATGGAGCACCGTTACCTTCCCGCTGGAGTGGTACCTATTGATCTACTCACATTGGCATGTTTTTCGAACTGCTAGGTTGGCTGGAGCTAACAGCGGCCGCTCATGCCGCTCCCGGGGTTTGAACCTGGGACCTTTCCGTCTGCGAGTTCAGCAGCTCAGTGCTTTAACACACTTCGACACCTGGGCTCCATTCCAATAGGTATGGAGTTCAAAATGTTTAAATGGTAGACCCCTGGGTTTTCACTGAAAGCACTGGTTGGTTGTTATTCATTTTATATCTATAATTACCATAGCATTTTATCGATGTCTATTTTAGGGTTGATTGATTTTGTTGTGGTATTGTTTTATGTATTGATGATGTAAGTTATGTTTTCCTTTGATACTGATGTATCTGTATTTGCACCTTATATATTGTTACATTACAAGTGCTTGTAAGCCGCCCTAAGTCCCTTTTGGAAGATGGTGGCAGGGTAGGAATAAAGTTCATTATTATTTGGGAGATGTTAGCTGGCCCTGATAGTTTCTTGTCTGGAATTCCAGTCTTCTAAGTGTTCTTTATTTACTGTCCCGATTTTAGAGTTTTTTTAAATACTGATAGCCAGATTTTGTTAATTTTCATGATTTCCTCCTTTCTGTTGAAATTGTCCACATACTTGTGAATTTCAGTGACTTCTCTGTGTAGTCTGACATGGTGGTTGTTAAAGTGGTCCAGCATTTCTGTGTTCTCTAATAATATCCTGTGTCCAGGTTGGTTCAAGTGCCCTGCTATGGCTGACTTCTCTGGTTGGATTAGTCTGCTGAGCCTTTTGTGTTCCTTGATTCGTGTTTGTGCGCTGCGTTTGGGACTTGTCCACAGCTTCATGGTATACAGTAAACTCCTGCAGAGTTGAGAGGATCCTTCTTGTCCTTTGCTGAATATACAATTTGTTGGATTTTCTTAGTGGGTCTGTTGGTAGTTTGTAGGTTGTGTTTCTTCATCAGCATTCATATGTGGCCAGACCTTGAAGCTGAAAGGCTCTTCAATTCTAACTAATGTGGCCAATTGAAACATTCACACCTGCCTCAAACAGGCAAGAGTTCTTTCTCCCACCCTGAACATTCTGCAGTTATATAAACCCCACTTGCCTAGTTTCTAACAAACTTCACAACCTCTGAGGATGCCTGCCATAGATGCGGGCGAAACGTCAGGAGAGAATACTTCTGGAACGTGGCCATACAGCCCGGAAAACTCATAGCAACCCAGCCAGTAGGCTGTTAAGAATTGTGGGAGTTGAAGTCCGAAACACCCAAAGGGCTGAAGTTTGCCCAACATGTAATTATAATGACCATGTATCATTATAATTATCTCTTCCTTCTTTCTCCCTTTTCCTCTCTAAAGTTCTTGTAAATATGTATAATTTCTATCAATATTAGTACTTCCAAGTAAAAGGTCCCACCAATGTTTAAGAATCTTTCACTTTTAAGCACAATGAATGAATACCGTACAAACAGCATGCATTTACAATGTAAAATTAATGCAGTTTGATACCACTTTAACCACCATGGCTCAATGCTATGGAATTGTGGGAGTTACAGTTTTACAGTGTCTGTAACTTCTTTGCCAAATATTGCCGGTGCCTCATCAAACTACCAACTCTCACGATTCTGTACTATAGCAATGAATCAGGGCTGCTAAAGTGGTATCAATCTGCATTAGTTCTACAGTATAGAACAGACATGGGCAAACTTTGGCCCTCCAGGTGTTTGGGACTCCCAACTCCCACAATTCCTTTTAGCTTCGGGCTCCTTCCTTTCCCCCTTCAGCCGCTTAAGCTGTGAGGGGAAAGGAAAGAGCCTGAAGCTGTTAGGCATTGTGGTAGCTGGAGTCCAAAACACCTGGAGGGCCAAAGTTTGCCCATGCCTGGCATAGATGTATCTTGGGCGTCATTACAGTAGAGTATCTAATCTTCACTTATCCAATGTTCTGGATTATCCAATGCAGTCTGCCTCCCGCCCAGATCCACAGCTGTTTCTCTAGACAGTAAGGACTGAACTTTTAATGGATTTAACTTCTGACAATGTGTTACTGTAAATTCAGTTTATGCAATTCTATCTTTATTTGTAATCAATGTTTTTGTAGTCAATGATTTCAATATTTTGGTGCTAAATTTGTAAATACAGTAATTACTACACAATGTTACCATGTATTGAACTGCTTTTTCTGTCGATTTGTTGTAAAACATGATGTTTTGGTGCTTAATTTGCAAAATCATAATGTAATTTGATGTTTAATAGGCTTTTCCTTAATCCCTCTTTATTATCCAACATTTTTGCTTATCCAACGTTTTGCGGGTCCTTTTATGTTGGATAAATGAGACTCTGCTGTATAATGATATCCCTTCTTTTTCCACTTTTTTCCTCTCTAAAGTTGTGTTTCTAAATAGGTTCTTATACAGATGCTCCATTTCAGTCATAGTATCCCCAAGTAAAAGGTCTTAGGGGTTAGAGGATCTTTTACGTCTAAGTGCCAGTGCATACATTTGAATGAACTGAGTTTATAATATACATTGAGGGAAGTGGTCGATTCAAATGAAGTTCTACCACTTTGGCCAACTGTCTACTAGGAGTAAAAATGCAATATGTAATTTTTGGGGGTTTTGTTCTTTTTCAAAAGATAAATTTTGCTCACATTTTTAACAGGAATTCCAAAATTGTTCTGTTTTTACTGGTAAAATCAATAGATTGGCCTCTTGTAGTTTTTATTTTGGAAAAGCAAAATTATTTTGAATGGCGTCAAAAGTTTACAAAAGTCCCATTGTGTAATTAGATTAACAAATTCCTTCCTGTCACTTTCCGCTAAACTGTTGTTTGGATCGTTCATGGTCCTCGTATGCTGAGTGCTTGTCAGGCTTCCGAGCAGCTTAGATTGTCTTTAGAGAGGTAATAAAGTTAATCCCTAATTTATGCACATATGTACCAGCAGAGGCCACTGCACAGCTGAGTAAATAAAACAAAATCCACAGCTATTAATAAATTAATTTCTGCTAAAAAGTGACAGACGTCTGGGTGCAAACATCAACTCCTTCTGGTGTTTGAAGTTTGTGCTGTGAAAGTTCTGTGCTCTGGTAAAACCGTGGCTTCGCTTCCAAATTTCTGTTATCCATCTGCTCCACAATTTTGCATGGTTAAAAGTAAGCATTCTTGAGCTCAGTGGGGTTTACTCTTTAGTAAGTGTTTGTAGTTTACTTCTTACTAAGTGTGTTTAGGACTACATCTGCACACTGCAAAAGTTAAAAAAAATCACACAATTCCTGTTTAATTGCACATGGGAGGGAAGCTATAATAGTATTAGTATTCTTCTGTTTCAAACTTTTTTGACAACATTAGCTAAAATATGTTTGTAATCTTTACACTTTTGCCACTAAGGAGCAGAGAGGTAAAGAGCTTTAGATACACATATGTATGAATGAAGAAAGGCAAACCATGTCAGTTTGACACCTTAGAAATTGGTTTCTTGCTTGTTTGTTATATTTTCAAAAATCCGCATGGTAACTAATGAACAGCAGCAACAAAAGTAGACTTAGTTCTATGAAAACTCATGTTACCAATTTCTTTCAGTCTCAAAAGTTGCTACAAGATCCCTTGGCATGCCAATCCACAGCTTTGTGTATCGACCCCCAGCTATGTCTTTGAATTCTGAAAAAAAAATTATTGGAACTCTTCTTTTGGTGGTAATTAAGCTTACAAATCAAGCAATAATGCATCACTGAGATTTTAGGCAGTGGGTACTCGTAACAAAATGTAGTAGTGTGGCTTTTGTTCATGGTCCTAGATAGCCATGCTTCTTTCCAGGCGATTCCATTCACCTTTTCTCCCACCAGTGTTTCATTCTTTTCCCTTCCATAGTTTGTCAATATTCTATGGTCCCTGGCCATTAACTTCTGTTTCTCATTGGTTATTTATGAATGTTATCAAACCTTGATGGGGATGGAGGTAGGGTCCCTTTAGAAAAATCCAGTGCAGTGGTATTCCTTTTCCTCTGTTTATTCAAAGCTTACTGAGGTAGTAAACATAAGTACACTAATTAGGAATGCCTTTGTATTCAAAAGGACTTCTGAGGAAAATTGCAGAGTGCAGGAATCACTGGCAAGTAAGTTTTAAAATGATTAATGGTTTATAGAAATATGTTTTTGCCCATATATGTGAGAAACATAGAGGGCCTGAGGCTAGAAACTTTCCTAAAAATTAGCCTAGAAAGGTGAATAAGTAGCTGACAACTGATCTGCAGCTATCTGTATACTTAGCGCTTTAAAATATATTTGAATTTGATTTTGGCAGCAATGCATCCACCTATTCCAGCTAGTTGTTGCTGGTCAGATGTTTCTATGCAATTCCATTCTCATGAAATGTGTATCACATTTTTCATAAATCATTATACCTATGTTGGTAGAACATGTAAACAAATGATGAGAACAAAGAACAGAAACTGAATTGCACAAGGCAGTCCAGAGCTTCAGTTTTCCATTTTTGTTGCCTTCAAACTTGTTTCAGAGTTACATATAAGAGCAGTGATTCTCAACCTGTGGGTCCCCAGATGTTTTGGCCTACAACTCCCAGAAATCCAAACAGCTGGTAACTAGCTGGGATTTCTGGGAGTTGTAGGCCAAAGCACCTGGGGACCCACAGGTTGAGAACCACTGTATTAGAGTTGTAATATTGAACATTTCCCTCTTGTTATTATTAGTACAGTGTTTTGTCTGTACCAGCAATTTCACTAACCATGTATGGTCAAACCATTATTCTTAAACCATCTTCTATCCATGATTGAAAACTAATTTGAATTCAGCAATGGCTATTGGGAATTTCAGAACAAGAGTGTAGATACAATGCAGATACAATAGTATATCACATTTAACTAAAATATGAATTGAAGGTGAATTTGCTTAGGAAAGAAAAGAGTGCATATGAAAAGAGGGAGCTTCCTATCTTCAAACTATAGTTAAAATATTATGGGTTTAATATTTACCAGACCTCAGTGTTGTAGCTTTTTAGGTATGGTTACAAAGCATGACAGAATGTGATTTTAGCACTGAATCTGTTCTCTTTCAACTACATTGAGATTAGGACCTAGTGGCTTTTAAATGCATGACATTGGAAAAGTTTATTGGGGGAGTGACTATGAAAGAGAAATCCAATGTTTGCCAAAGCCAAGATTATAAGTCTCATGGCCTACTGTAAGAAAGATTATTGCCTCTGAGGCACTAAGTCCCATTCGATTGATTGGAATTGTTTAATACTGCTTATTTTCCTCTGATTGAATTCGGTAGGGCTTACTTCTAAGTATACATATTTAGGATTGTCCAGTTTCAAACCTATATTCCCATGGAGATTGAACAAGGAACCAATCTTTAAAATAATATGAACCAGTTCAAAAACAAAACTGTAAGCTATACACACCTTTCACAGATAAAAAGACAGTAAAATGATACCGTATTATGCTGCGAATATGAGTACGCTGTTATTCATTATTGTGATACAAATGCACAATATCTAAGATAAGACAAGTGCTGTAAGCAAACTCTCAAAAGTGGAATTTAATACAGATGTTAAAACTGCTTCACTCACTACAACAAAGTGGAATATTTTAAGCATGACCTTGCATTAATACTTAGAATGGTTTATATTACTGACATTACAGTTGGTGGATCCCTCTCCCCCATTTTTCTAAAAGCATTTTGCTGTTGTCATTTATTTATTTATGTATTTACAGTATTTATATTCCGCCCTTCGCACCCCGAAGGGGACTCAGGGCGAATTACAATGAACACATATATGGCAAACATTCAATGCCAACAGACAAACAACCTATATAGACAGACACAGAGGCATTTAACATTTTTTCCAGCTTCACGATTCTGGCCACAGGGGGAGCTGTTGCTTCACTGTCCACTGGTGGCTGTACTTCCTCATTCCTTTCCTTGTGTTTTGCTGGCAGTTTTATGATGTTGTAAATTAGTTAAATTAGCCTCCCGCATAAAGCGTACCTAAATTTCCCTAACTGACAGATGCAACAGTCTTTTGGGGCTGCATAGGTCAACAGCCAACCAGGCTATTTAACGGTCGGGGGCTTAACCTGACCCGGGCTTCGAACTCATGACCTCTCGGTCAGTAGTGATTTGTTGCAGCTGGTTACTAGCCAGCTGCGCCACAAGTCCCTACAAAGGCACTCGCAATCCATTCAGTATGCCAGTCCCTAGATTCTAGAGTCTCTTTCTTCGATATCCCCTCTGAAGACATTGTGCATGAGGGGCGAGGGGGAGGGGGATATAAGTCCATGGACAGCACATTAAAAACTGCTGCTGTCAACCATTTATTTAGTTGGGGCACTACTCCAAATTGTGGTCTGGAAAATCAAGCTTGCACTTTAATCAGACAGCTTACCTGTCTGAACATATTGTCCCTTATGAACCATCTCAAAAATTAAGGTTATCTGGGGAGGCCCTGCTCTCGGTTCTGCCTGCTTCGCAAGCATGATTGGCAGGGACGAGAGACAGGGCCTTCCCAGTGGTGGCCCCTCGGCTGTGGAACTCCCTCCCCAGCGATATTAGATCAGCCCCCTCCTTTCTAGCCTTCAGAAGGAAAGTAAAACCCTGGTTCTGGGATCAGGCTTTTGGAGAATAGCACAGTGCAATAATAGATTTGGAATATGTAAAATGACTACAGAACGGCCTTAGACTACAATTTCTGGATGGCGTGATTTTAATATTGAATGCAATTATAAATGTTTAATATGTATTCATTTTAATTAAATTTATTTTAAGCTTGTGTTTTGTACGTGTTTTTAAAGGCATTGAGTAGTTGCCATATATAAGCCTTGAGGCCCCTGCGGGGTACAGAAAGGCAGGGTATAAAGAGGGTAAATAAATAATATAACCTGAAAAATGAAAACTCATTCCTGCTCTGGGTCTGAATCCTACACTGCAGAGTGAGTGAGATTTATTATTTGGTTGTCCTGCTTTTGGAACTATGATTGTTTATTATAGATCACAAAGGATTGTGATGATACTTGCAAAGCAGCATGCTTTGCAATTAGTTTACAATGGAAGGTCTGATGAAAACTGCCATCTTGGAGAAATACGCATAATTTGTCTTTCTTTTTTTCTAATCAAATGCACATGTTCTGGCATAATGGTTTGGTTCAAATCTGTTCTTCTGGCAGCTGGCCAGGATGCCCAGTTATCATCAGCTCGGAGTCCATAGCCACTGGAACTGTAAATATAACAGACAAGTCATTTTATGATATCAGACGGAGGAATCCAGTTTTGGCAGTGCTCCTGGAGCAGTTGCCATGGCTCTGTGTCAGAACCGATGTTAATATCTGTGTTTGTCAGGCAAGATTAGTTAGCCTTGTTGATTATATGCAGAAATTGATTTTTTGTATTTTTTTTGCGACATCAGTTGAGGCATTAAAATGGTATGCAATTTAATGATTTTTTATTTTTCTAACTCAAGCTGTGTCCTTATTTTTTTTATGAAACAGTATTCACAATATTCAAGCTTTCCAAAACAATTTTAGAACAAGTGGTGCTTAGGCTATTTAAGGTGACGCAAAAGTTGGAATGCTGGATTTTGATATAAAATGTCTTTGTTCAAATTCCTCAACTGCCACATTGTTGTTATATGAATAACGCTCACACATCAATATAGTTGTTCAGGGTATGTTACAGAGACATGTGCATTATAAAAACAATAGGTTTCTGCCTCAAGATAGCTACAGCATCATTTTTGATAGGCATAGAGATAACAGGGAGACAGGAAGAAAAATGTTGGACAGACACAGGTAAGACTAATAGGAAAATATGAGAAAATGTAGTTACACACACCCAGGTTTAGTTTCTGTGAGTGACAAGAATTTAACTGGATGTTTTGATGAATGAATCCATCCACCTATATTGTGGTATCCCTCTTTTCCTATGGCCTTCCACTTTACCAATCATTATCCAGTGAACCTTGTCATCTCATGATATGTCCAAAATACAACAGCATAAGTTTAGTTATCTTGGCTTGAGAATCCAGGCCTGATTTACTCTAGGACTCATTCATTTGTCCTTTTAGTACATGGTATACTTAGCACCATGTCCTCCAATATGCCATTTCAGATGCCTTAATTTTACTTTCTATCATCCTTTTTTGTTGTTTCAACTTTCCCAACCGTATGTGGAAACTGGAAATACTACAGCATCAATGAATATGGCTTTGATACTCAACCATATCTCATCATACTTGAGGATCCTATCTAGTTCCTTCATAGCTGCCCTTTCAAGACATGTTGACCCTAAGACGAATGCCAAAGTCCATACTGTAATATCACTTTATATTAGGCTGGGTAAAAAGGCCAAAAAGTATGTGTATGTGCAGGATCTTATTTTATTCATCTGTTTTCAGATTCCCAGATCCTCAAAAAAAGACCCCCAGACTCTAATATTTTCTCTTCTTTCACCACCTCTTTTCCCCTGCATGGTTTTTAAAAATTGCCTGATGAAGAAAGTTTGCATTTGAAATATTGCATATGGATTTTTCTGACTTTTTAGTTGGCTTATGAAGGTATGCAGTTTTCTTTTTTAAAAAACATCTTTTACTATCCAAAATATAGGTTGCCTAAGGCTCTAGCTAAAAGCCAAAGTCCCTGGAGTATTTCCATCTACTCTGTTGCTTTGTTTTTAATCAGGTTGTTAATCAGGGCCTCAATCAGTCACATTGCCATTGACAATTCTCCTTTTTTCCTTCCTGGGAAAAGGAATTTCTGTAAATTGCTTAAACTCTAGGTGACCTTTCCTGTGGAACTAAGCTGAAGACCTGCCTTTTGCTCTTAGTCATTGCAGATGGCCATTAAAATGCAAAAATGAAAAGTGATAAAAAGAAAGAACTCTTGGATGCTTCTGGGAACAGAATTTTCAGAGTATTTAGGGGATTTCAAGTAAGAAGGGGATTAAATACAAGTAAGAAGGCTGTTAAATACAAGTTACCCTGGTAAACTGGGTTTATTGGGGAAATGTGAATGCAGGGGTTAATTGCTGAGTAGAAGAGCCAGTGTGATGCAGTGGTTTGCGCATTGGATCATGGCTCCATTAATTGTTGTTATTTATTCCTTCAGTCATTTCCAACTCTTTGTCACCTCATGGACCAGTCCATGGCAGAGCTCCCTGTCAGCCATCGCCACCCCCAGCTCCTTCAAGGCCAAGTCACTCACTTCAAGGATACCATCCATCTATTTTGCCTTTGGTCAGCCCCTCATCCTTTTTCCTTCCATTTTCCCCAGCATCGTTATCTTCTCCAAGCTTTCCATATATGGCTCCATCTACCCTGCTGTATTATATGAGTCAAGGCCCTGTTTACACAGCCATATAATCCAGTTTTAGAATGCAGATTAACTGCATTGAACCAGATTATATGGCAGTGTAGATTCATATAATTTGGTTCAATCTGGTTCAGTCTGTATTATATGAGTCCACACTGATCATTATAATGCAGTTCAAATTGCATTATATGGCAGTGTAGATGGGGCCTGTGACTCTGGAGACCAGCATTTTATTTGTGGCTCAGCCATTGAAATCTGCTGGGATATCTTGGGCAAGTGACACTCTTAGCCCCAGAAAACCAATAGATTTGCCTTTGGATCTTCATAAGTTGGAATTCCCTGATTTGAGGCGCACAACAATGACAACAGAAGAATGGGATGCTTACCCTACCTCTCATTCTCCTCCTGCTATGTCTTATTCTCCTTGCTAGCTTTATTTCCTTCACTTAAGAGTATAGAAAACAGCCGGAAAGAGATGTTTTTGATGGCATTTGCTATCAAGTTAACTTTGATTTATGATGACCCTGTGAATGAGATGTCTCCAAGGGTTTGTAGTTTAGGGAGAGGCCTTTAAACTGCTCATCCAGAGAATGCCTGGGCCTCCCTAAACTACAAACTCCAGAATTTTGCAGGAGGCAGTTACAGCATTTAAAGTGGATTGAACTAGATAAATGCTCAGGTGTGATGAGGTCCTTAAAGTAGAATAATAATGCTATAATTGTATTATGTGAAATGCTATCTCGTGACAGCTCCAAAGCATGAGTCTTGGTTTCTACTTCAAAAGAAGACGCCTGGAGGAGAGTTCAGGTCCGATTTGCTCAAGGACCCATTCATTTGTCTTTTTAGCAGTCCATGCTATCCATAGAATACTCCTAAGTAGTGGGCAGAGTAATGGTTAAGCTTCTTTCCTCCTGCCTACTAGTGTCTTTCTATGGATGCTTCCAGGCTCTCTATTTGCACTACAAAGCTTTGGGAATCTGATTATCTTATGCAGTTGTGACCTATATTATCTGCAACAAATAGGACACCTTAGATCAATTTAATGACTTTGCTTTTGTGTCTAAATGTTTTAAAATGGAAACTAGAGATATGTATCCCTTTCTAATCTGAAATACCTTACATACTGATACACATTTCTTGAAATCCCAATTTTCCCCAGAGCTGAATCCTGGGGGCAGGGTATACATTTAAGTAAGTAAGTAAATAAATAAATAAAATAATAAATATTAGACTAGTGCAATTTTAACTATTAACAAATACAGAAATAAAATAGTGATAGTCACAGTGGATCAATGTTCAGGTTTGCTCCCGTTAGTTGTGAAATAGACTGACTAATAACACTAATGTGATGGAATAGAGTTGTATCAGAAAATATGAGCAATCAGCCCAGTCTAGAATCTCCAGTTGTCAAAGCTACTGGAACCTTTAAATGCTTATATTGCAAGTGAGACCTGCAACAACTTAAAGACTTCATATTGTCTGAGTTGTAATATGGAATCACTCCCTCAATAAATATTCTTTTTGGAGGAAGCTTGGTTCATCTGTTTTACTCCTTCTTAAAGAGCTTCCTTAGTTATTATTTTACAGAATTTCTCTGAGTAAAAAGCATTCCTAAGGATTCCTTACGGTTACAATCCCAATAAGTTCAGATTAATCTGAGAAACTTTGACTTGCCTAGAGCAAATTTCCCTGCCTGCAAAGCAGTGTATTCATAGATCTTTTACCAGGTTCTTGCACCTGCAATTTTAGAACATCAAATATTTACAAGCTATGCAGCAATAGTGACAATGTATTGTTGTGTGCTTTTATTTCATTCCCAGCCTAAGGTGAACCTGTCACAAGGTTTTCCTGGCAATAGATGTTTCGAAGAGGTTTGCCATTATTTTCCTTTGAGGCTGAGAGAGCGTGAGTTGTCTAAGGTCATTTTGTGCTATTCCATTGGAAAGAAAAGATGGGCCAATACCTAGAAAGCAATGCCATATTTGTCCCTCTGGGGAGTTGTCTTCTTTTAAAGTCATGTTTTAGTGTAGAAGTAAGTGGCTTTAAGTAAGACCTGGGTCTTCCATATAATTCTAACAAACGCTAAGCAAAACTTTTCAAAAGCCAATCTGGTCAATAGCTAATCGAGAGTAGACAAAAAGTCCTAGGGATGTTCTTTGGCTACAAGTAGGATCCTTGCCTGAAACCATGCAAAAATACTTTTGTAGATAGTAGTGGGCTGGAGAGAGCAATCTTTGGACTTAGAACTTGGAAAGCTTACTGTTTTAGACTTCAGCTCCAGAAATTGGCCAGCCAGCATGCCCATTTTCAGTGTTGCAGCCTAAGAGAGGAATCTTTTCCAAACTTTGATGCGTGGCAAATCCATGGGCCTTTGTTATGAGGTCCTAACACAGCTTCCTGTACTCCACTACCAGGATTGTTTGGGTTTGCTTATATGTTTTAACCTAATTTTCTTCAACTCCAGAAATATTTTTTGGAAATGAATAATGCATTAAAATGGTCCCTAATGAATGGAAAGGCACGGATGTTCATTATCCTGATTGATGCAGGCAAGTGCGTCTGCTGAAAGGTAAACCTGTTTGTTTGTAGAAGGAATTCCAGGTGTCTAATTGAGTTAACAATTAACTTTGGTATCTTTATTTCCGTCTAAAATCACTTCCTTCAGTTAAGTGCCATTTTTCTTTGCAGGCGTATAGGCCCAAGGGGAGTGAACCAAAGGGTGTCCTCATCTTATGGGTAGATCATTTTTATCTTGGGTTAGACAAGAATTAAGTGTGTTAGTTGCAAGTGCAAATGAATTGTCCTGCCATTTCATGCACTCCAGTATTTCACAGATGAAGAAGGAATTGTGTGGCCAAGCGACATCAAAGTGTGGTCAAGATGGCAAAAATTATTGATGGGGAAGACTAGAAAAGTAAGAAGAGGCTGCAGCAGTTTGCTTTTGCCTGAACCTACTGGGAAGGGCAAAATTCTACTCTTTCATCTCCTCTCTTCCCTTCTGAATTAAATAGTGCAACTTGCTTTTGCATCTTGAATTCAGCCTGAAACAACTAAAGTAAACCAACGACAAAGGTAAAAGTAGGAAGAAGAGAGAAGTGGAACATCTTGAAAGCAATTTAAAAAAATAGTGACAGGACTTTCTTTGCCAAATCAGCATAGTTTAAAGGGTATACTATTTTCAGTTTCATATTTACAATCAGTGTTCTGTGAACGTCACAGAAAATACTTTTTTCTGGATTACATTCCCATGCCATACTATAGTACCCTCCCACCTGGTAACTTTTCTAAGACCTGGGATATTGTTAAGCGTTTGAATGGACCAACTGCTTATTCCATTCTCCACAGATATCACTTGGCTTCTCTTGCTGCATTGTACAGCCTAGAGTCTCCAGGTATGTCAGGTAATACAAATTGATTTTTGTTTAAAATAAGTTCTGATATTTTAAAAAGTTTTAATCAGTTTTAATCATTTAAAATATATAATATATAAATAAAATACTCCATATCTTTCTTGACCCTAATTTTAACAGCTAAATCTATACTTGCAGTTTCATAAAAATGAATTAATGGCCCTGTCACAGTTGCATGCATTGCATTACCTACAAGCAAGCGAGAAAAAAAACAAAACAAAAAAACAAGACCACACATACCAGTATTTCTGTTTCAGTCTGTGAATATAAATGACCATGGGAGTGTGGAAAGTGAGCCCTAGTTGTAGACATTTTAGAATGTGCATTTATTTAATTTTGAGTTTTTAGAAGTATAAAAATTGAAAGTGGTGTAATGCTCTGCCTTTGGGTGCCCAGTTCAAGGCCCACCACCATCTGCATCCTCGTGCATCCTTAGTGCCTTATTTATCTGGTGTCTTCTCTATTGCCTTGGAGGACTGCCTCAGGGATAATAATGACTGCAGAAAGGACTTAAATGTTCATGGTTGGGCAAGTGGGTGCTAGCTGAAATGTACAGTATGATTCTCATACATACAGAGGATACATTCCTGGACTTACTGTAGAAATGTGTAACTGGATAAAACTCCAATGAAATGAACAATTTGGAACACAAGTATAGCACAAAATCACACTGAAGGACCTAGAAATTGTCTAGGGAACACATATATTTTTGGACATGGGTATGGAAAACTGTAGCTACTGATTCTTTAGATACAGCAATGGTATTGCATCTATGGCCCCATCTTCACAGCCCTAAAACGCAGGCTGGGAGTTGGATTAGCCTGGGTGTCCAGATGACATTTCATGCTAATGTTTTTTCAATCTGGAGTAAACCTAATTTTCCAGGTTGAATTCAGATTTAAAAGATGAGGTTTTGACCTGCCATCTGGCCTCTACTGCGAGTGGAAGCAGCTTATGTGTCAAAGATAGGCATAAAACAGCAATCCTGCCATAGCAAATTTGGAACACTTCTCTAATGTTTGAGATTTAGCTGAGTAAACTATGTCCTAATCATAATAGCTTCAATCCATAGAACTTACGAATATGTTGATTTAACAAATCCCATTGATTCCGTGGATTACTATTGGTACTAAATTGGATTTAAACTTTAGTGCTGTTATGTTTATGGGAGTGATTTAGTGCTTACCACTTTCAAAAAATGGATATACTTTGACACAGGTAATGAATATGTGTGCCTTCAAGTTGCCTGTCGACTTATAGCAAACCCATGAATTTCATTGGGTTTTCATAGGTAAAGAATACTGAGAGATGGCTCTGCCAGTTCCTTCCTCTGAAATCTAGCCTATAGCACTTGGTATTTATCCCATCCATCCAGGGACGACCTTCCTTAGCTTCCAAAATCATAAGCTATTTGGTGTCTTTAGGGTATTTAAAAGACTGGTTGTAAGTATACTATATACTATATTCTAAATTAATAAAAACAAACTTCCCAAAAAATCACATAAACTAATGTTTCTAAACTGTTCAGTTTCATTGCAAATTAATGTAATTTTCAAATTTACATGATTGTTTTTTTAAAGTGTATTAGTTATCTTTAGGATTATTTATCTCCCTAGCATAGCACAGTATATACATTTCATCTGAAAAATAAGGGCTAAGTCAAATGGTAGCCTTGCTTAAAAAAGATCAATTAAAACCAATAGGATTTAAGTTAGCTGTAATGAGTCCCATTTAATGCATTGGTCCTATTCTATTAATACCGGATTTACCTCTCAAATATTTGGCTTAAATATTTTGTTTCAAGTAATAGATTTGTTTTTGTTTTTTTAAAAAATAGATCTAAATATGATACTATACTTATTTCTAAATAATTTTTAAAGTTACAATTGTATTTGATTTATGGAAACTTGCCAGGGATTAGCATCTGATAGCTTTTATACAGGTACAGGTTTATGGTCCACTGTTTTGAGCATCACTGCCGTAAAATGAGACTAATTCTAAATTAAATCCTGCATTCATTATGAACAAGAAATGCCAGATTTTTATTTCAGCAATTAAAATTCGATACTTGGCCAAAGATCATATTCAGCACTCAAGGCCTGCTGTTATGCGTGCCTTTCTGCTTCAAGAGGTCTTTAGCAGGTATAATTAGATGCAGGAACACCTATAACTCATTGACTTTGATCCGGAGAAATGCGTCATTCAAATTCCACATTACTTTTGCCTTTGTTTTCCTAATGGTGGCAATGGCGTGCAATATCTCACAGGCAGCTTGGGGTGGAGTTGCTCCTGTCTGGAGAACAAAGTCAACAGCTCTGCTTTTCCATGTTTTTATAGGTACGCTGGATCCTATGGATGATTTCGTTATAGGTTTCACTGAAATTGCCCCCAACATGCTTTAGCATAAATGAGACAATTTCACTTAATCCATGTAGGATCAAGGTTTAATATAAACTCCAAAGTGTATCAGCACAAGAGATTTTTGACAATCAAAATCAATTACGCTCATTATATTTCCAGCAGTAACATTGTTTCACCTTTACTGCTGCAAATTTACAATTGGGTGATGGGTAAACTCCCAGATGTATACTTCCAAATACTACTTTATAAAGTGTAAACCTCAGGATGCAACCATGCTTTTTAACATGGGATAGAGTGCTACGGTTGTGTAGTGTGGAAGTGCCACTAGATTACTTTATTGCCAGAGATATAATTTCTGCTAGTTCTACTTACATTAGGGGCCATGATGTAATACAGCTGGATTTTCCCATTACACTACAAATTAGATAAAGAGGTAGATAAAGAAAGATGTGCTTTGAGTTAGAGTCTCTAAGAAGCCGAACAGTAGTTAGACACTGGCGGATGAAGCAAAGTCTTGTAATAAGCTGTTCAGTTATGCGGGAAACCCCTGCCTGTTAAGAACTCCATTACTATCAAAGCTTTTTTGAAAGTTCTCATAAGCCTTCAAAGTCTTACAGTAAAGTATGTGCTTAAGTAACTCAAGGAAAAGCTGATATCATAAATATGTGTTTCATGCTCTCAATTCCAGAAGTTAGAAACTTCTATTTCCACTTGAAGGTGGGGCATTGAGGAATCAGCTGCATCAGGTGTTACTTTATTTTGAGATATTCCTCTGGTCTTCCTCTGGAATTAGAAGAGACCTCAAGAGCTATCTATAGATGTAGATGAGATGCATTTGTAGTTCAGAAATCTGCACTTTTGAAAAACAGGCCTGCTAAAATGTACGTGTTTGAAAAGTGTGCAAATGCACATCTTTCAGAAAAGTATATTAGCATATATTAGTCAGTGGGTAAATCAATAAACTGTGCATGCAGTTTGAGACATGCACACATTTTAACCAAAACAAGTTCCTCCTCAAAAAGGGACAGCAGGAAGCAGCACATAGAACTGTACATAGAACTGGGGAGATTAAGAAATCTGCAATAATGTTTTAGTCGACATGGATATCCCTAGTGCTAGTCCCCTTTGTAGGTTGAGGAGCAGTGGGTCCAGAAAGAGAAGCCTTTAGCGCAGAGAGTATCATTTGGTCAACCCAGTGAACTTCAAAAAACTGTAGGCTGTCTCAACTGTTTTATTGATCCCACTGCAAAGAGGTGTAGTTACGCCATAGAGTCAATGCAGTTTGGCACCACTTTAACTGCCATGGCTCAGTGGTATGGGATTCTGGGAGATGAAGATTTGCAATGTACTTAGCCTTCTCTACTAATGAGTGCTGGCGCTTCAACAAACAACAACTCCCAGGACTCCATAGCATTGAGCAAGTGCAGATAAAGTGGCATTAATTCATTACTGCCACTAATTCTGTGGTATAGATGCACCCAAAGACCGCTGTTTTAAATTTTTCAGTATTTCTTTAAGCACTTGGCTCATCTGTACAGCCCCTTTGCATTCTACCTAGTTAGTTAGCAAAATTAGTTTGGAAGACACACTTATATGTTGATTTGAGCTGCCACAAATACAAATGTATTACAAATACTTTGACATTTAAGAGGATAATGAACAATTCTACTGGTTGCTGCTTGCCATGTTAGTAGAACAGAGGTAGAATTTCACTGTATATTTTAGCTTATAAATGCTTTGGGCAATTTGACTAGTCTGTATACTAATGTTACCTCTGCTTTAAGATATGGTGTAGCCCTGTTGTGAAGTACAGATATTGGCAAAGCACAAAAAACACAGTTGTTGTTGTCAGATGGTGGCAGCATCTCTTCAGGGTTACTATCCAAAGCAAAAGACATATGTACAGCCATTGGAAAAACATCTCTGTTGAAAAAAGGTTGGGGGTGTTGCTGCTTGGGTTGGGAGATTAATACTCTTGCTTTCTTCGTGTAGCTGTTTCCAGTGTGATCGATGAACTAGAAAATAATCAGGGCTCCTCCATGGTGGGTTATACATCTTAAGACATTTATTTCTCATTGATTACACAGGTAACACCAATGAGCCATTGATATAAATCTTATTGCATTAGCAACAGACTTGACCCTTTATCTGGTCTAGAGTTGGATTTTATTGCATGGCTTTAACACAGTTAACACAGTTTGTAATTGAAGCAGTAGTGTATTATTAATTAGTACTATGCCTGTCATTATGGTTGTGGATGTGTGCGTGTGTTGGTTTTTTTGGTCGTTTATAGCTCAGAATGAATTTTGTCCCATTGGACAAAATGAGCAGACAATCAGATTACTTTGAGTACAGTGCATTTTGTCTTTACTAAATATTATGTGCTTAAGTTCTTTTTGACAAGGCAAAATGCTAATAATTCATTATAAGGGAGCAAATAAACTGGTTGACATATGGATAGTGCTGGGCAGTGATGGTTGGTAGAGTCCATGTCAGTAGGGTGGTAAATCTGCCCTGCAATTTACTGAGAACATTATAGGAAGTATCCAAAATGATGGATGCTATCCCCAAAATACATATAGTTGGAATCTTGTAAAGGTCCTGGAAAGTTTAGGCTAAAATTCATAGTGAGCTCATCAGCCCACTGACATGGCAAATACCAGCTTCCACTATTGTTAGACTAACCTGGCTATTTCGACCAATGTTTTTGTCTGCATATCTGCATCCTGTTTTCTTTTGCTTAGTCACAACAGAGCATCACATTTAGACTATGACTATTTTTGCTAACATTTATTAAGATGCAGCACTCTGTACCATACAGAAATCAGGTGTGAATTGTTTCATTCTCATGCAAATACGTACCTGCTAATACAAACCCCACTGAAATCAATACAACTTACTTTCAAATGAGTTCACTTAAGATCAGAGCTTAGGAACATGGCTGGAACAGCATAAAAGGAGAGATAAGGTTTAAAATAAATAAGAGACCAATAAGGGTGTGAGAAGTGGTAGCAACAGCTACAAAGAGATTGGTTTGTGGTGCTGAAAAAACAAAATGATATTTGAGAACTGGAGTATTTTAAAAAGACAAAATAATTAAATGTTAATAGGAATAGATTAATACAGTACTGATCTTTTTTGTTTTGTTTTGTTTATAGGTATAAAAAGAACAACATAGACACATAGTATTATTTATCATGAAACTCACGTATACTTTTTAATGGACAGATTTGTTTGTCATGAACAATGAAAGGAAGCCCCAATCCTTACTTCATTGCTGCATCTGTGTATAGTGCAGCCATTCACAACTGCAGTTTACACTATGCTCAAGTACTTGTATACACCTTTTAAAAAGTAAAACAGCTCATTGTGAAGTTGTGTGCATCAGGCAATTTCTGGGCAGAGCCAATTTGCAAAGTATTTGTGAACACTGCAAATATGACATTTGATGATGGGTGTTGGTGGTGGTATCTTGCTATGTGCAAAAGCTAGTATCCAGTTATAGTAGATTCAATCATCTTGGCCAGCAGTACAAATACAGTTTCAGGAGTCAGCCACTCTTGGTTTGCTTTTAGTCTCTTGTCATCAGCTTGTTGAAAAATCACTTACTTTCCCCAGGTTCTCACCTCTGAAGTGATTAATGATCACAAGAAGCTCTTGGGAATCTTCTTATTTATATTGCATTCTGAACCTGAAGATATCCAGGTCGAGCAGCTAGATTATCATTTTGTAGTGCTGGTTTGCTTTTTCTTTCAATGTGAGTTTTTTCTCTGACTTTTCATATTGCTGAATTATGAAGACAGTGGACATGATCCATAGGCAGGATTCATGGGCCTTAGGGGCTCCTACACAATTCCCAGGATCCCACATCACTGAGTCATGGCAGTGAAGTGATGTCAAATTGTTAATTCTACAGTGTAGATGCATCCTAAGGCTCAGTTTGATATAAAATGATGAATTATACAGTGCCCACAAGAGGAAGAAGGACACCCATTTTTAAAAAGGACGGATAATACGAAGACTTCCATGTAATTTTGTTATGGTGATTTATCCATACTGATGGATGTTTGGACAAAATTGGTATGATTTAAATAGAAATAGAATATATATCACTATAGTAAAGAAGATTCATACGGTGTCAGTGACATTCATACCTGGTCTGTTTGTATCCAGGTGCTAGGTCCGGATGAGCAAATTCAAGATCCCTTCTATCCCTTCTGTTATTTAAAGCAGACTTGGCCTTTAAACAAAGGACAATCTTTCACAGAAGGGATTGTTTTCTGTAAAGTAGAAATCATACTATTATAATTGTGTGGTTTTGTGGCTTTTTATTTCAAAGGTCCCGTCCCCTTGATCAGGTCATGTAAGTGTTATTTATTTCTATAATTGTATTTTTACTTTGCTTAATAATGTGTTATTGTGTTTGTTATGTAATGTTTGTGTTGTTTTTATGATTGGAAACCGCCCTGAGTCCCATCTGGGAGATAGGGCGGTATATAAATAAAGTATTATTATTATTATTATTATTATTATTATTATTATTAAGTGATTTACATAGAAATACTTTAAGGGGCCATTGTTTTTGTAACGGGGGAAACAACATACAGTGTCCTGGGAAATAAGAATATATATATGACCTAGTGGTATATCAAAACATACACATGATCAGGTGAAACTTATAACTTTGATAGGTATTTATTTTCATTTATCAGATAAAGAAGGCAACCTAGCAATTTGAAGTTTCTAAATACATAGTATTGAAAGTGCATTTATTTCATTATTTTTAACTATTGTGTAGAACCATTATAGCAATGGGAGATGACTTGTAGCCCTTCAGACATTGTTGGACTGTAGCGCCCATCATTTTACTCTCTTGACTTTGCTGGCTATAGCTGATGGAAACTTCAGCCTAAACACATCTGAAGGGTTACAAGTTGTACACCTCTGCATTACACCATAATTACAGGTTCATAGGTTTTATCACCCTAGTACAGCAAGTACAATGCATCTCTTCATGTGTGTGTGTGTGTGTGTGTATGTGTGTATATTAACATCTGGAATAATCAGTAACAATAGCTGAATCAGACCCAGTGACTTCTTAATATTATATCTGAACGTTTCTTTAAAAATCCCTAGAAGTCCATGAGGCATGAATTAATACATCAGTGATGCAGGTATTTTGTTGGATGATTAATAAAACAGAATTATAGCATTCTAAGTGCTTTCATGAAATGCAGAATATATGAGGAGCTACACTTTCTCCTGCTGTCATATAGATCTAACTCATAAGGTTATAGGTATACTTAACATAATTTCATGGAGAGTCATTTTAACTTTCCAGATTTCTGCTCTCGTGCAACTTGAACAGTAGGAGAGATCTCTTTCAGATGTCTGTAATGAGCATATACTTAAACAGTTATTTGCCTTCAAGGCTGAGCACTTGTTCACTGTATCTCATGTGCCTTGTTATAAAAGAGTCTTTTTCCTTCTCTGTCTTCATTGAGTACTAACAATGACTACATTTGGCATCACCCTCTGAAATATTTCCCTCCACACGTCCCATTGAAATCAGCAGGAACAGTGCAAGTGTAGAGTTCATCAATTTCAAGGGAGCTTAGGCAGAATGTAATAATTTAACTTTTAAAACATTGTTTCAGCTTTCCTTCCTTTCTTTCCAGTATGTTTAAAATATCAGAATGCAGTAGAAAAAGTAAGGCAGTGATATATTTGTAAGAGTGTTAAACTAGAACTGAGAGTTTTCAATTCAAATCCACAAAATGTAAATGGCTCTGTGTATATTACCTGTGTTGTATGGGCTAGATACATTTGTTAGCCCCAACTAGAATATACAATTGACTTACTAAGTCTATTGACTTACTAAGTTTCTATTAATTCAATTGATCTACTTTAGTTGGGGCTAAGCATTCTATTTAGTCTCATATGTGTCATCTTGTGCTTCTTGATGGGCATGTACAATACAGTAACACATACAATATTCAGTTTGATTCTCCTAGCATACAATCATTTTTTGTTGGTAATGCTGTGACCCTCTATTTGTTTTAGGCCTCTGACTCCTAGCAGTCCTATCTAATATAGCCAGTGATTAGGGATTTGCGGAGATGTAGTGCAAAACTATACAAAGGGCCAAAGTTGCTGGCCTCCGACTATGGTGAAATAGGTTTGCCATCCCATCTGTCTAGGAATGGCCAACTGTCAACAGTAGAATAAAAGTATAGGGCATTGCTGTTGATTGAATTATTTCATCTAGTTCAGTATAGTTTTTCCTAATTGGCAAACACTATCACAGGAAGCCATATTAGCTGGGCTTCATGCGAGTTGTGGTCAAAACACACACCACACATACTTTCCTGTTCAGAGGAGGAGAAGTCAGTTGTTTGTTTTTAATTTGTAAGCTTTAGTCATTTTGAATAACTTGTCTGGTCAGCAAAAAAATAAAATAAAATGTGTTACATGAAAAAGGCAGGAGGAGAAGTAAATGTAGGAGTAGCCATTGCAACAGGGTTGGGGAAAAGGAAATATGGAGTAGGGAGACAATGCTATAACTGTAGAAGGAGAGTTTTTTTTGGTGTTTATTGCCCCCAAGTTGCCTCCTGCCTCTGGGCAGCAATACTTTGTGGTTCTCTGGATATCCTTGGCAACAGATTTCCTGGGTTGAAAATGTTGCTCTTTAGTGCTAGATCACTAAAAGGAAAAACAGCTTAATGCCATGTAGATAAATTAACTTGATCCTGGATGAGCAAGCACCAGACTTAGCTGGAAAGATAAGGGAGATCAACTCCCTATTTTGTCCACTTGGGTTATTTACTCAGTAGCATGTGAGACATATCGGATATGGAGGCAGAATTTCAGAGGTCTAGTTGGATTCCATCTTCCTCACCAGGTGCTCTATACTACAATTTACAGGTTTTGAATGTGTTTACTTCAAAGTGGGTGGCCAAGATAGAATAGAGATTATGTTGGTATAATGTCCACTCTCCCGCTCAATAGTCTCTCTTCCTAAGCTAGTTGAATTGATTTTGATACTGATGTTGGAGTTCCTCCAGACTTTAGTGCAAAGGGATGTCAATATCCATGCTGATACCACTCTGTCAGGAGTGACTTAGGACCTGGTGTCCTCCATGTTGCAGGCTACAATGCTGCAGGCTACACTCCCAGCCAAATTTTCTGTGCTGGTTGGAAGAATGTGTCTCCCATTGGATTATCTGGAGAGCTTTGGCTTGTGAAGTCTGTTCCAGATCTTCTGACAGGGATCTTTAGAGATACAGTAGAGTTTCACTTATCCAAGCCTCGCTTATCCAAGCCTCTGGATAATCCAAGCCATTTTTGTAGTCAATGTTTTCAATATATCGTGATATTTTTGTGCTAAATTCGTAAATACAGTAATTACAACATAACATTACTGCGTATTGAACTGCTTTTTCTGTCAAATTTGTTGTATAACATGAAGGTTTGGTGCTTAATTTGTAAAATCATAACCTAATTTGATGTTTAATAGGCTTTTCCTTAATCCCTCCTTATTATCCAAGATATTCGCTTATCCAAGCTTCTGCCGGCCCGTTTAGCTTGGATAAGTGAGACTCTACTGTACCACAAATTGTAGCTGAGACTTGTGGCTGAGTGTACAATTTTCCATTGAGTCTACAGCCCTTTGGGTTCTAGTTCTAGTAAAGTTTCCTCAATTTCAGATTGGATGCAGCTTTATACTGCAGGGAAACTGTACATAGCTGAGAGCTGGCAATCACCCCATCAGCCTTCTAGGAAGCAGACTATATAAGATATGAGAGGTTATGGTTATGTATGAAATTACTGACCAAGTCATACTCACTGCAGATTCTGCTGAAAAGATAAATGTCATGGCTTTATGGTTTCCTTTCATATTTGGGTCATTAATGGCCAGTACCTGGATTCCTCTAACTATATATAAAATAAACATAATTGACCCTTTTTTTGTTATATACCAATCCTAATCCCCAAATCCTCTTTTTTGCTAAACAGATGTTTCTTCAGTTTTTCCAATAATATTCTTTTTGTGATAATTACATATCTGTCTTATGTACTTCAGTTTATATTTGTGTTTTAGGCGTTATGTTGTGTCCTTTAGAGTGTTTCAATAATCTGTATGTGGATTTTTAAAAAGTCTGGTAATGAAATCCACACCCATTTTTTTGTTCTATTAACACAATTGTTCTCATTTGGATTTTGGTATGCTATATTACTTGGATTTCCTTATATTTGTATTTTATTTTATTTTTCAAAAGCAAATCATGCCGTCAACAGGCAGCATTGAAATATTAGGTGGAACTCAGTTTCTATTACTGGGCAAAACCCAGTTATTAATCTGAATCGGGGAGTGCCCATTGAAACAGTTCCTGAATGGTAAATCAACACTTATGCAAATCCCACTGGTTCTGAGGATTTACTCCGGTTGGGATTAGGAATTGGTTTGAGGCCATTGTAAATAAGAATTTCTAACCTCAACGTGCTTTGTCATCTATAGAAGAAAACTAGCATTTTGCTTCTGGCTAAGATTTGGCACCTGTTTTCCCCAGGAGTTCTTTTGGCAACAGCATGACAGATGAAAAAACATCCAGTAGAAGCAGTTGTTTCTCCTTTCAGAGGAAAAATGATAGGGGAAAGGTGTCCCTCTTGAGTCTGTCATGAGGTTGCTGAAGACATGGGATTCCTGCCAGGAGAAATAAATGTGACAACTCTCTTGTGAATGCTTCGCATAATCCCAGAAATTGGCAAGAGGATGGGGAATCTTATTTTTGTGTTGTCATTTTTTCCCTAAAATAAAGAGATGCTCTTTCTCTCTCACCCTCACCCCTCCTTCTTTCGACTTGGTTGAATTCAGCTTTGGAAGAATGTGAGACACGCGCAAATGAATCAAAATTTTTGTGTGCACTTCTGGGGGGGGGGGATTATAGCAATGAATGGCATGTGTGTGTGCGTGTGTGCCTGTGTAGGAGGGGGAAGGCAACTTCCAACAAGCATCAGACATAAGTAGTCTATGTTTTGTATGTGCCTTCCCTCCCCTGAACGGTTTCCCTGTGAAGTGTACTCTGGAGTGAAGTTTGCGTTTGATTGCTGATAGCCTCACGCTCTGCACGTAGCACTGTCATTAAGCCATCTTCTAGCTGGCCCACAGCCAGATCACACAGCAGCTCCGAGGAAGTCTTTCTTAAACCGAAAGGGCTTCCACTGACATAAGAGCATATACATTGATGCACCGGGAATGTTTGCTTCTGCTAATTGGAGGCTGACTCGGGCTCCCCTAACAGAAAATAATTAATTTTCTTGCATTGGAAGGCAAGGTGGTGATTCCACGGCTGTCGGCATGCTCTGGATTGAGTTTGAAATTTCTGTTGCACTTTTGTAGTCAGGAAAGAGAAGAATGTGCTGCATTCAATTTGAGCATGATTGTATGATTGTTTGTTTATTTGCAAAGGAAGAAGTTTTGACCGCTGGGATTGTGAGAAAACTAGTGGGCAACAGGATGCTTCCAGATAAATAATTCATTACAATATATGCTGAAGTGCGTGGGGCTAAAGAGCAAGGCAACACCTTTCTTGCAAAAGAAAGATTAATTGTTTGGAAAATGAGAAGAGACCAGGCTGTTCACTGTGAGCAAAATTATGATCCCATTGCTAACCAAATACCTCTTAACCTCCCTTTTCTTTTTATAACCTTTTGCATTTTTGCTTTATGTTGTAAATGCATTGTGACAAAAGGCAGGCAGTTTGAGAAGATTGTTTTATTGCTGCTTGTGAGTGTGCTTTGTCCATTTGCAGCCTGAAAAGCTTGAGACGTGACTCAGCCCAAGTGAAGTGAAGACGCTTTCTTTTACTAGGTTAATTAAGCATGTGGCTAGCTGTTCCCTGTTGTTATCCATGGGACTTAACATGATCTTTACTATACCCTTCTAACTAAGGGTACATTCTGTTCCCAGAAGTGAGCATGGTTTCCTTCCTCTTCTTGACACTTCTGCTTAACCAGGTGTGGATTGTGCAAGGAGCTTCCAAGTGGAAATTTGCACAGAGAGTTCATCAAGCCTCAGCCTTGAGGTACATTAGACTTTGAACAGGTTAATAGTTCCACTGTTTTAAATTTGCTTTTTTACAAGTTTATTTCTTGAAGACCACCAGGAAGCAGCACATTAAATTCTTGATCCTGTGAGTGAGACACCAAGGACGTGCATGTGAATGTATGCTGCTATCTTTGTCCAAGGGTGGGCACCACGTGACCAATTTACTATATCACGCCTGTAGGGATCCACTAGGGACTCCCCACACTGCTCCACTGAGTTTCCATAATCCTGCACAGCTTAAAAAAAAAGTTGATCGAGAACCAGTCCCCAGTATCTGCAAGAAGATTAAAAATACTTTTTAAAAATCTTCCCACCAACTATCTGAAATGGAGGAGCCAAAATGGTCCCAGTCGGTTATTGGGAATGATAATTCCTTGGTTTTTACTACCATTACTACCATTGACTTTACTGGTCTAGACCAGCAGTGTACAATTTGTGGTCTTCGAGATGGAAGGATTGTATTTCCCATCAGACCAATGTGGTGGGATAAAGGAAGTTGTACCCCAATAGTATCTGGAGAGCTGGAAGTTGTACAGTCCTGGCTTACAATAAGGGAGGAAAGCTACACTCTGCTTTGAATACATACCACTTGTTCTTTCTAAAACCAAATTTATAGTGTTGCACAATTCTGTTTGTCATATTTTTTATATATTAATACACCATCCTTCATTAGAAATGTATTCCAGGGGACTTCGCAATAATTAAAAATGCAACTTGAATAATAGTAGAAAACATATAGATGAGAATGGGAGCTAAGACTGGTCTAGTGAACTCTGATTTTAAACCTCACTATTTGAGTTATCAGCTTGTGGAATGAGAAATTTCTCTTGTGGGTTTTGCTGTTGGTTTGATATTGTTTGCTGCCAGTTCAGACACAAACCCAGTTGACATTCACAACTTTAAACTAGTTTGATGGAATTTATGGAAGTGTTCACTTAATATTCAGTAGTTGATTCAGAGGTTTTGTTCTAGTTGGGATTAGGAGTTGGCTTTAGGCCATAGTCAACTTTCTTACTTTTCCAGCTGGCAATAAAACTTGAGTGCTGCAAGTTATCAGTAAGCAGCCTGTCTTGAGCAATTGCCTACATAAAATATGGATCATTGTAATAATTGTCTATCCTCCCTTTCCTTATTTGTTTTATAATTTCTCTGAAAAGGGTGCCAATGATTAGCGCACCAGCTGAACCTATGCTGGAATTATTCCAGCCAGAGCGCTGATAAAACTTGATATCATTTCAACGGGCTCCAAGAGAGCTGTAATGATTTCCCTTCATTGTTTAAGCCTCTATCCAAACAGTGCTAGCAGTTAGGATGAGTATATAATGTTTCAGCATTTTCTCTGCCCTTGTTTTGTTTTCAGGGCTGTCGCTTTTTAACATAAAGAGTCCCAAGATGGCTGTTCTACCCATTTGTCTTCTGTGAAGCTGCATATTTCATATACAAGATGTTCATATATTGAAATGAATAACCCACTCCCTTTCTTAGGTCCAGGGTATGGTAATTCTGGGATTACAAAGCAATTAGTCCATTTGAAACTCCTCCACGTAATACATTCTGAACTTGACCCTTAGCTGCATAATCCTAGAGATAGTGATAGCCCCATAAATACTCAGTAAGCTTTAAAGATGAATGGGATTTTGAACCCGACTCTCCATAAATCCTAGTCTGTCTCTAACCCAGATATGGAGAACCCTTCAGATTTTGCTGTAGTGTAACTCAAATCACTGGTGATGGTAACTGAAGGCCTGAAACATTGAGATTAGCTGTTATAATGACTGCGACACACAGGTTCAGTCTACAAGAACTAGACATTACTTCAGAGTTTGGAAAGTTAATTTCAAAATTAATTCACTGCCTTTACTCATAATAGCCTGTGCATCTTACCTTAGACCTTGAAGCTTCTACCATTCTTCTTAGGCATCCCAATTATTATTATTTAATTCAGTGCAATTACTGGTCAATTTTTGCTTGGAAACCACACAGGAAGTTCCCTAGATGACTGAAAACACCCATCCCCACCCGCACAATCCCACACTATCTGTGCTACTCCTCAGATCCCCCTTGAAATGTAATGTCCCTTCTGGTTGCCCTTTTGAGATGATTATAGAACACAACTGAGGTATTTGGGCTTGCTTGAGGTGCTTGTGGCAAGCATTGGGAAATCTCTTTGGGGAAATTGGTCTTGGGCCTCACTCAGTTGCCAACCCAAGAGTTCACAGAAAATAACTATTCATATTCATTTAATCATTTTTGAACAATGGCTGTATTTGGTCCTTGTTCTCCAAAAATAAAATTAACTCTTTAAAGGGGGAACTAATTCACTTGTAATTTGCTACTTCTGGGCTCTACATTAATAATGGGCGAGACTTCAGCCTTTGGATGGATTGTGTGAATTTTTTAAAAAGCAGGCATAGCTTGCTCCAGCAAGAACAATCTGTGTGCTACATTACAGCATACCATTCCCTGGCTCCTGAACCATTGCAAAACATTATACAAAAATATCAAGGCATGATAATCATTGTAGATTCACATTTCAGTATGTAATCATCCAATAGATGGCCTGTGCCATCAGTTGTGAATGCACCAACTGCCTCATATAGAGGAACAGCATCATATCCCTCCTTCACTCTCTAATGTATAATAAGCCCGGTCAAAATTTATAGTACCAAATATTTGTTTAGGAACTGCATAGAATTTGGTGGATTGGGGCTTCGATATGAAAATTTATTTATTATTATTTACCTTATCTATACCCCGCCTTTCTCTAACTCAAAGGGGACTCAAGGCGGCTATAGATTATTGACCTGGTGGTATAGATGATTAATGCCACCTGAATGTGTAGTCTTCTTGAAAATTAGTCGAAGATCCATTATAGGGCCTCTTCAAAGGCTGCCCCTAATCCCTGTAACTCCCCAGGGAAGGCAGGGTACCTCCTGTTGCTGGTTTTCCATTTGTAGACCAAGATTGCATTTGCACTGTAGAATTAATGCAGTTTGACACTTTAACTGCCATGGCTCATTGCTATGAAATTTTGGTAGTTTGATGAGGCACCAGATTTTTTGACAGAGAAGGCTACAGACCTTGTAAAAGAGAATATGCCCTTGTAACTGCAACCACATACCACATCACATCAGAAGGCCCTTGGGCTCCAGTAAGTGATGGAAGCATTTATAATCACCAAGAATTCAAAAGCTTTTTAGTCTCTATTATCTTTTAATTGTAAATGAATACATATTATAAGGCACGTTTGTTTTCTCACTTTCCCAATGCTAAATGACCAAATTTTCTGTTATTATTTTCAGTAGTGCTTTGTGACTCTTAGGTGGGTATGTTCTAACATATTTGGAGATCTTTGAACAGAAAATGCCTGGGCATCTCTGAAGTGTGATTTAGTTGTGTGTTTCTGCCTGACAGGGGAGTTGGACTACATGGCCCTTGTGGTTCCTTTAAATCCAGTGATTCCGTGATCCTAAACAAAATGTGAATTTTAGCATTACTTAATTATTAGGCCTGCTAATTCACATTGTTGGTATGAAAATATTCATTACATGAAATACAATTCTCAAAAATGTCTGAGCCGAATTGTACAGTCCCTCACAAGTGCAGTGTGAGAGATTTCCAAAAGTACTATTTCCTGAGGTGAGACATTTTGCTGACTTTACAGCACTCCGTTTAAAACATGCTGAGAGAATGGAGCTGGAATGTCTGAACACTAAAGAGTGTGGGGAGATATGAGAGGGAAGAAAAGTGGGTCAACATAGTGCCTGAAATGGTATGCATAGTATGCCTCGACATGAAGGATGGTCCTCCTCACCAGAGATATCTGCCAAACTCAAAAGAAAACTTTATTGATTGCTCTTTAATTTCACCTTCTAATCTCCAACAAAATTTTATTATTAAATCAGTTGAAATAACCATTTGTTTCACGCTCTTCACTTGATGCCTTACTCTTTAAGAGTATTCCTGTTGGTATCACAGGATCAGGATTACCTGAGAAGTATGTCATGCGCACAAATAATCTTGTTAGCATTTACAGGATCCACTTCAATGATAGCATGGACATCATGTGATGGTATTTTGATGCTCACCAAAAGAGTAAATAGAAATCAGAAACTATGGACGTTAGAAAAAGTCTAATTCCTTCTTTTCCTATTTTTGTCTCTTAGGCAATGGTAGCCTGCTACCCTGGGAATGGAACTGGCTATGTGCGTCATGTAGACAATCCCAATGGTGATGGCCGCTGTATCACCTGCATTTACTATCTAAACAAGAATTGGGACTCAAAGGTATGTAGGTCATGGCATTTTGAGATCCATATGCAAAGAAAACTGTCTAAGAATGCACTTTTCTATTTTAGTTTCTTATTCTTTAATATTTTGCTGGAAATTGTGGAATTTCCGATTACAGCACCCTTTCTGTTTGGTATCCAGCAACTGGGTTGAGTTGAGCTTCTTCTAAACATCTGAATGGTCCCACTGCTAGAAGGGGGAGAGAGGGGGTCCTAATCAGTATCATCTATTTCACTCACTCAATCACACAAATTCCTTCTCCATATTAGAGCATCTTCCCAATCATCCAAACCATTAACAATGTGGAATTAACAAGGGACTATTTCCATCCTCTTTCCACTGGCTGGATTATGTTTCCACAAGATATAAGAAGCCCTTCCAACCATGGGAGGAAAATGGTTGATCCAAACCACTGTTTATAGTCAGCATGTTGTGACTCTGAAACTAAAATTCATTTCCTTGTTGATTTATTTTATTTCCATTTGACACACAGCTTATGGAAAAGAAATGTATTGTTTTGAAGTTCAGGGCAGCTACTATGGCAGTTATTGTCTAAAAGGAATAGATAATGAAGGCTTTAGCTTGATGAAAGCAAGGGAAACCACAAAGAAATTAATGGACTCTGGAAGCTGAAGTAGATTAAAGAGTGAAAGGATGGTTTGTGGTCCTGTCATCTTTTGCAATATCTCCCCTTCCAATGAAACAGCGTTTGGAAATTAATGTTAAGGGAACATTTGTACTTAACAGGGTTGTATATGTGTGTAATGGAATTTTTCTTGCACTAGTATGTATATAATAGTCTCATGTATATCCTTCCTGTCCTCCACCTAACTGAAGGTGGCATGCATAGCTCTCCTCTGTACCTTGTGGGATAGGTCACCCTAAGAGTATGTGGTGTACTAAGAGTAAGAGTATGCGTCAACTTTCACTCAGTGAGTTTTATGGCTCAATGGATATTTAAACTTGGTTCCCCAAATCCCTGTGCAATGCTAAGCACTACAACCAGTCCAACAGTAAAAACTACACCGATGTCTGCACATATGTTTCCCCTTCCTATTACATTTCATTTAAAATAAGTCAGCATTATGTCTTTAGGGATGCTGACTATCAAAAGCATAGATTTCAAATCTCCATGTGCCCATGAAGCTTTAACATGCCAAATTCTGTTTATTAAGAAAGGCAAGAGAGTTATGGCTTCCCGTTATATCTTTCAATATGTGACTAAATACAAGAGATTTCTGCTTTTTGTGGTACCCTTAAGTAATGTGGTGGCTTCCATATCAATAGGGCTAATTCCCTAAAATGTTTTAAAACATATTCCTGCAAATATAAAGTATGCTTTGTACAATCAGGGTACCATAGTTGGTTGTGTGTCTAGGTTGAATGTTAATTAGATAGCTTTATTTTGCACTTGCTGGAGGGAGATGTTCATAGTTGACCATAACATGTCTATGAATCACATGGTTATCATGTGTAACAAACTCCTGAATGAACATTGCTCTCCTGTGGCCTTGTAAGCCCACAGTTAGCTTTGAAACCTGTGTTGTTAGATCCATGGTGGTATATGGTGGGGTGGACTCCCATGGCTTTACAGATGTCAAGGGATGTCATGTCTTCAACCGTGACTATGTTGTCTGGGGCTGATGGGAGTTATACACTAAAATACCTGGAGTGCCACAGCTGCCTATTATGCCATGACAGCTTTCCAGAAGAAACAATATCCACCTTTTTCTATTCAAGTTTCCTGCATTCATTGTGATATAGAAGCTCTGGACTGTAATAGTAGCTGTTTGTCCTATAAATATGCACAAGGCCACACCCTGTATTTTTGCCAGGGGCACAGTGAGAAGTAGGATATAAAGAGAGGTGCAGTGTAAATAAATTACCTATTTTTAGTGTATCAAACAGTCAGGAATCTTTATTACAACTCAGTAAAGGTACCACATAACAACTTACATGGATGTTTATGGTAGATAATATTTTTTTTCTAGGAGTATGCAAAACCGGGTTCTGAAGCTTTGACAACAGGAGCTTCCCACCCTTGTTAACACTTTGCACATAAAAAGCGAGACTTTGGTGCAGCAAATGAAGTTGAAAAAACAGAAATGATAAACAGGCATTCTGTAGAAAAGAAGCAGCATCCTTAATATATCCACAGGGTGGGGAAGGCTGTCATGTCCCTAAATATAATTGGTCTTTGAGAAGCCATTCTGTCTTTATCTCATTGACAGTCACACATAGTATATTATCTCAGCAATTGTGCCAGAAAGGGGAAAATCTTCAGGGCCTATGGCTGCTTTCAGGATATTGGTTTATCAGACTCTTTCCCTGGTAATAAATTTGCTTTCAATTTACACTAAGAGTACAAAGCAAACCCTACCAGAATGTGGCTGAGGGGACATAGAAAGTGGCTGCATTCTTGATGGAGATACTAGCAACATGGTGCTTCAAATATTCTGGCCCACCATGGGAAATCTCCACTGACAGGTCATTGTGCAGAGCTTGGACTACAAATCCGAGAATCCCCTTGAAATATACTAGGGGATATGTGAAGTGTCATCCTTAAAATGTAACTTTTTCAAAGGCCCAATTTTGAGACAACAGTGTTTTTCTGAGGAGACCAGGAGAGATGAGATTTGGCAGAGGCATAAATACATCCCGTTCCAAATCCTTCCCTTTTCTTCAATGTAGCTACAGAAGCATTGTAGCAAGAGAAGTTGACTTGTGTCCTTCACATTATATTCAGTGAGTAGAAGGAAAAACGGTTATTCAACTTCTACACGATTTACTGCAAAATGGCAGGGCAATGGCTATGACAGACTCTATTCAGTAAAGGTCTCCTCCATTGTATCCCTCCCTAGTGTAAACACATCATAGGATTCTCTATCTGTTGACCCTTCTGCCCAATATCTTATAAATCAAAATAGAAGCAAGGCATTTTATGATAGTTTGCAAATCAAGAAGTTACAGGTAGACATATGGGAACTGGACTCCAAGTCTGGAGCAGGGTTTGAATCTCCACGTAGCCACTGAAATCCACTGGGTGAACCTGGGCATGTCTCACATTCTTATCCTCAAAGGAAGGCAATTGCAGAGCTCCTCTGAACAGATCCTACCAAGAAAACACTGTGGTAGGTTTGCCTAATGGTTATCCATTAGTTGGAAACAACTTGAAGGCACACAACAACAGCATATCTATATATATAAAATGATAAAGTTGTTTGCGCAGTGACTATAACAACAAAACTAAACATCCCAGAAATAAGAAATTTGGCAACACAATGCAAAAGGCTTGCCTCCAGGTTACAACAACACAACCACACCAGAAAACCACAATCCAGACCCACAAAACTCACAACAACGCATCATGCGATAACAACACAACTAAACGCCCCAGAAATACAAAACTTGGCAACACAATGCAAAAGCCTTGCCTCCCAGTTGTAACAACACAACCACACCACAAAACCACACAGGACCCACAAAACTCACAACAACGCATTGTGACTATAACAACACAACTAAACGCCCCAGAAATACGAAACTTGGCAACACAACACAAAAGCCTTCACTCCAGGTTGTAACAACACAACCACACCACAAAACCACAATCCGGACCCATAAAACTCACAACAACACATCGTGACTATAACAACACAACTAAACGCCCCAGAAATACGAAATTTGACACACAACTAAACGCCCCAGAAATATAAAACTTGACAACACAACGCAAAAGCCTTGCCTCCCGGTTGTAACAACACAACCACACCACAAAACCACAATCCGGACCCACAAAACTCACAACAATGCATCGTGACTATAACAACACAACTAAACGCCCCAGAAATACGAAACTTGGCACACAACTAAACACCCCAGAAATACAAAACTTGACAACACAACACAAAAGCCTTTTCTCCCGGTTGTAACAACACAACTACACCACAAAACCACAATCCGGACCCACAAAATTCGCAACAACGCATCATGACTATAACACAACTAAACGCCCCAGAAATACAAAACTTGGCAAAACAATGCAAAAGCCTTGCCTCCCAGTTGTAACAACACAACCACACCACAAAACCACACTGGACCCACAAAACTCACAACAACGCATCGTGACTATAACAACACAACTAAACGCCCCAGAAATACAAAACTTGGTAACACAACACAAAAGCCTTGCCTCTCAGTTGTAACAACACAACCACACCACAAAACCACAATCCGGACTCACAAAACTCACAACAACGCATTGTGACTAAAACAAATACAAAATTTGACAACACAACTCATCCACCTCCCCAATCCCTACATTCACACTTGGCCTCCAAAAAAACAATTACAATAATAACAATGACAACAACAACAACAATAAGAATCAACGCCATCACAGGCAAGAAACAGCCAGGCACTGAGGCTGAGAGGCCAGTCAGTGCTACACTGGGCCTCCAAAAAACAATACAGTAGCATCTAACTTATCCAACCTTCATGACCACTACAACAACAATAATAATAAACAGCTACACAGGCAAAACAAAAAAAAGACTATTGTACCACAATAAAAATATAAACCGCACTCAGCAGAATCAGACATTACAACTAACAACAAACCAAAGACAACAGGGATCTCAAGCAATTATCAATCAACACAAAAATTGAAGAAGGTAACAGACTTCAAATACTACTACTAATGTGAGTATAAAGAAGGTGGAGGTCACAGCATAAATACAACCTAATGTAGACTGACCAACACCACCAGACTAAGCCACAGCAACGCGTGGCCGGGCACAGCTAGTATAATTATAAAATTGACACTCACTCCCCCCCCCCTCTCTCTCTGTTTCTTTTTAAGCGTCACGGGGGAATTCTGCGAATATTTCCAGAGGGCAAGTCCTATGTAGCGGATGTAGAACCTATATTCGACAGATTACTTTTTTTCTGGTCGGATCGAAGAAACCCACACGAAGTGCAGCCTTCCTATGCAACAAGGTAAATAAAAGTGGTTGGTTGGTTGTTTTATGAAGAAACAAGTGAATTGATTTGCATGTAGAACATCCCAGGCCAGTCAAATATTTCCAATTAAATGACTGTAGGAACAGATTTGTAGTGGATTTCAGGGTGAAGATCATTTTCTATTGAGATCTGAAAATTTGCCACAGTCTAATATTCCGGTCAAGTAATTTTAGTCAGGCCTAAATGCCATAAGGGCACCAGATCCTACATGATCTTAGAACAATGGTTCTCAACCTGTTGGTCTCCAGGTGTTTGGGCCTACAACTCCCAGAAATCCCAGTCAGTTTACCAGCTGTTGAGATTTCTGGAAGTTGAAGGGCAAAACATCTGGGGACCCACAGGTTGAGAACCACTGTCTTAGAAGCTATGCAGGGTTATTACTTGAACACCAGGTGCTATAGGTTATATTTCAGGGGAAGTAAATGGCAAAACCACTTCTGAGTATCCTTGTGAAAGGCACATCATAAACATTACTTTTTGGAATAAATTTCCCAGAAAGATCCAGCCCGTTTGCTCATATTGGTTGATCTTAGGAATCATTGCTCAAAACAAGTAACATTTCCAAGGTATGGCATTTTATTGAAGAACCGAGTTGGAATAAGTGTGCAGTGCAAATGGAATAAATATGCAATGGGAAACTCTTTATGGAGCAAATGTAAAAAACACTTCTTGATTTATTATGGTATTGCTTTTTAATCTTGCATTTTGTAACAATGCCTTCTCATTTCTGAAGAAAATGTTCTCAGGGTTTTCATGTTTAGGGTCTGAAAAACCTACTTCAAATGCAAGCTATCATAGAATAATATTGACTGCTGCCTACTGATTGGTGTTCACTATTGTCATGCTAATGATATGCATTTGCATGGCTTTGTGTAAAATGGTATGCAAATTAATGTTGGCCTGCTGGCTAGACATATGTTTGCATTGTGGTTCTGGATGCTGAACATGTTGTCCATTCCTATTCAAAAAAGCACCTCGTGCTGAATGGTTTTTGTAACTAACCCAGGCCTTCTACATGAAAAGAGGCAGCCACATAACAAATACTTAATATCAAAGGTGAGAAACAAACTGCTTTTGATGTTTTTGATTACATGTCCCATTTGATATTTTACCAGTGGCCATGCTGATTTGGCCCGATGGAAGTTGCAGTACAAAATATCTGGCAGCTCAGATTAGATACTTTTAAATCCTACCCTATATTCATATAGCAAATCATGAAATGTGGTTCTCCAAGGAAATCCAGAGATGTTCTGTTTGTCACTGGAATGAGCACAGTTCGCCCTCTTGATCCATGGATTTGGTATCCATGGAATCAACGATCCAAGGTTTAGTTTTCTAAAAAAATATTCCCAAAGCAATTTTATGCAAGGAACACCATTTTACTACACTATTGTACATCAATAGATTATGGTATCCACAGAATGTCATGAAACCAGTAGATACCATCGACCCACTGTATAAAATATTCATAGTGGTGAATTAAACCTTAAATGTGTGCACATTTACACTTATCACACTCACCACTGTGATCACTATTGCTCACATGATTGCTCTCATTCTGATCAGTTTGTGAGTAAAGCTTTCGGCGCATATAGCTTTTTCAAGTAGCATCTTTACGTAACAATCTGAATGTACCAACTTGGCACCTGAGAATGTTTAGTCAACCAATTGTCCATAGCTGATTGGGGTTTTTTTTTTGAGAATATAGTAATGTAATGGCTAGCAACAGCTTAGGTAAAATCACACTGTGCTGTGTTAATCTTTGGAGGTGTATATAACTGGAGAGAAATGAAGGCATAAAACCCAGCATCTTTGCCTGCCTGTTTATACCTGCATGCATTGCATGCAGATTAAGAGAGCTATGATGTGCATGCTGAGACTGTCACCTACTGACCAATTCAGTTGTTCAGTAATATATTTCAAAAGGCAGCAGTAAATCACTCTTCCTAAAGCAGTGCCTAGTATTCTGCTCTCATTTTGGTAGCATTGAGAGGTGCATTTCACTTTTCTCTCTTTTACAGATATGCAATGACTGTGTGGTATTTTGATGCTGAAGAAAGAGCAGAAGCCAAAAAGAAATTCAGGAATTTAGTTGGTATGATAATTTTGTTTACAATATCATCACATTTATGTAGCCACCATTCGCCAAGGACTCCACAAAACTTAATTAGTCAGGCAAATGACCTATGGCCTGATCCAGGAATGCAATCCACATGTGGAAACAGGTTTCTGCAAGTGGATATACTGTGCTGAATATGCAACAGCTGGCGTCAAGCAATTGAGTTGTACTTAAGAATGCCACACCTTCACTCCACATAGACTCCCCATATGGTAACTTTCTGCAATCTTTCAGTCTTCAGCAGCATGCATACAACTTTCTGTTGTTCCTGTAGTTCTGTTGATGGCTCACTGTTTTTCATCTAATTCAAATAATACAATTTCTTTATAAATAAGGTCCAAAATACACTTTACAAGGAACACTTCACTGTTGCTAGCCAAGCTAATTAATAGAGAATCCTATTCACATCACAGATTTATAGCAATTTATTCCACCTTAACTGCTAAGGTTACATCCTATAGAATCCTGGGGTTTGTGGTTTAGTGAGACACTGAATTGTTCTGTTTGGAAATTCTAACTTTGCATCTAACTGTCCTGTAAAGTGTATTTTACAGGATTCCATAGGACAGAACCATAGCAGTTAAAATGGAACAATACTGTTATAATTCAGTAGTGAGGATGGGCTCTAAATCTGGGCTGGTGTGATAGTTAGATTGGTGGTCTTAGTCCAGTAAAACCTGAATTCAAATCTTTTCTCATATTTGCAGCTTTACAAAAGTGGTCTGAAGATAAAAGAAAGATAGGATATGCTAAAGTGAGTTATTTGGAGAAGGGCGTGATAAAATATATATATTTTATACCTGCAACAGTTTTAACCAGTTGGATGTAGTTGACATCAAGATTCTTGGTGAAGAATTATGCCCAAGGATCTATGGATATTAAGAATTAATAGGAATTTCAAACCCAAATTTGTTTTAACAATAGCTGAAACACTTCCTCATCCATTACCTCTGGAATATCTTATTTAGATCAAGAAGGACCAGTTTTATGTACAGAAGGATTGTAAGCTATTCAGTTCCTATAGTTAGATATTTGGCTCAAAATTCTCTAGGTATATGTATTTTACACTGGTTGTGGTTAATGAATCTTGAGATTCAACAGAAATGAAGTAGATTCAACAGAAATGAAGCTTGCTTAGCTCCACCCTTGGCAAATGGAAGAAAAATTATCTGTACCTACTAACCCAGTGGTTTGCATCTTTCTCTTTTATGTAGATCACTATATCATCATCAAGAGCTTTCACAGGAAACCACATTAAAATTTTGTTTTGAACATTTCTCACATAGATTATGATAGATGGGAGTCAAACGTATATCAACAGATATTTGAAAATACAACTAATGTTAATTATGCTCACTCACAAACATACTGCTTACTTATAAACATTTTAGAGAATATTTCAAACATTTTGATAACAATAATGGCCCATAACAAAAAACTTTCTTTCAGGATATATTCTCCCTATTTCCTCAACAACACACAACATCACATACTGAACTTAGAAGGAAGCTGAATCAAGTGGCTAAGACCATACCTGCAGAATTTGAGGGGATGCTAAGCCTCTCAAATTAATATAGGTTTCAAATATGACTTCTGAGTACCCCGAAACAGAAAAACAGTGCCCCTGTTTTTAAGGTGGGAGAGTCTCAACATTGGCAGGCTAATCATTATTAATTTTGATGTTATGGGTATTTTTTTCCAACACAATAAATTGTGTTAAGCCAGTGGTTCTCAACCTGTGGGTCCCCAGGTGTTTTGGTCTAAAACTCCCAAAAATCCCAACCAGTGTATCAGCTGTTAGGATTTCTGGGAGTGGAAGGCCAAAACATCTGGGGACCCACAGGTTGAGAACCACTGTGCTAAAACAACAATCAACATCAGCACCATTTAACTGAATGTGATAATAATCTGACTATGATGAAAACAAGTGCAAAATAGTGTTCATTTAATACACTTTTCATTGAAAATTCTTAAGAGGATTAAAAGAAATAGGAGTTTTTGTGGTCCAATTTTGTTTATTTGTTTCAGGGAGGATTTTCTTTTCAGACTAGTTTCAGAAGGAGCTTGTATTATCCCCCAAGCTCCTGCCACCATCCTATTTTAGGATGAATGCATGAAAGTTCTTAAAGGTGAAATCCAGACATTAAAATAAAACAAAGTAGTTGCAAAATACAACCCAGAAGACGTGCCTCAGAGGTTACTTTCAGGACTTCCAAGTTCAAAAAAAAGTCAAATCTAGGCATAACAAAATATGTTCAAGACGCCAAGTCAACCAAAACGTAAATACAGGATGATTGACCAAGGACTGTGTGATTGCCTCCAGATTAATATAGGACCCGAAGCCAACCTGTCAAATAAATGTTTGCCATTTCATAAAGAAAGAAATCATTACCTTAAACAAGTGTTTTTTTTTAATATCATAGACTACCTGAAAAAGAAGAGGAGATTAAAATTGAAGGGAGGATTAGCTTTTAGGTCTGAAAGCTTGCCTTATGTAAACTAAGGTGTTTACATAAGGTGTCTGTGAATCTGACTGCTGTTTGCTTCCCCTGGTCCACACATGCCTTCTTAAATTGTAAACTACCTTGAACATTCTCCTAGTGGTCAGAATAAGATAAAACAGCATTTCCATCTCAACGTTAATGTTGTTCTACTGCCAGTCTCTGTTCTAGAAATGTGCTCCTTCTGTATACGCTCCCTTTCAGGAATAGGCCACTGGTTTTGCTCTGCTCTAACTACAACCAAGCAGAATAATGTTGAAATATTTTTAAAGACATATTCTTTAAGAATATTTGAAATATTCTTAAAGACATCTCAATCAGGTCAGGCTGGAGAGGCGTTAAATTTATTTCTAGAAGAGGGCATGGGAAGAGTGTAGGCTAATAAACTGAAGCACCTTCCACAAGTTTCATCTGCCTTCCACTTTACCGCATATTAGATTTCCACAATGGTTTGAGTAATCTTATAATGTATTTACAGTATAACAGCCTTTGTTTAGTCATTATGGTTTTTAACAAAAGTTCAGGCTTGATTTTTTTTTTCTTCTACGACTTGATTTATTTTGGGTTGTTTTTTTTTTTTTTTTTGCTGTCTATAGCACTTTCAGCCAACACCACATTTCAAATGAATTGATTTTCATCCTGTTGACTTTCTTCAATGTCCAGTTTTTATAACCATACATGGAAATTAGAAAAAGGAAGAAATGTCCTATTTTGTGTGATCACTGTTTTTCTGGACACCAGTACATAATTTTTCCTTTCATCTTCTTCTGCCTCCAAAGTTAAAGTATCAATTTAGATTATGGCTGTATTATTATAATTTTATATATACACAATTCTTTGATGATAAACACGTGGTATAGAAATTATTTAAATACATACACAAATACTCAGTTACAGGTTATACAAACATTTGGGTTCATGTATCTGTCCTCAGTTTGGTTTTAGACTTTAACAATGTCTTTCATTTTGCATTGCAGATGCAGGGAAGACAGATGCAGTTCTCAGTGAAGACTGAATTTACTCATACAATTTTTCAGTGATGAATAGGGGACAGTTTGCAAGCAATAAGGTCCAAAGGCAACGTGATCCGTTTCCAATTATTATTGGACACTCTTTTTACTTGCAGAAATGCACTGTTTTTGGCACTCTCTTGTATTTGCATATTACGGCGATGGTACTCATGGCAGCTTCGTATCACACACCCCTTTGGCATAAAGCACCCCTCTTTTCTACTCGCTTTTAACTGAAGAAATGACACCCAGGGTTTTAGAAAGTGAAGAATATCCCCAAGCTTCCCACTAATGTCAAGACCAAGTTGGCAATACTGGTAACAAAAATACTAAACATTTGACATATCTGGGGGAAACTTGAGTCTTATTTGCACTTTATTTACCTTGTATTTTTCAATGGGATCCAGCTTTTACAGACTACAGATGGGCAACCCAAGCAATCAGAGATGCAAAATGGAACAAGACATTTGTCAAGAGCCAAGGTCATTATGCCCGACGTGGGGCCTTTTGTGGACTGCCTTGTCACTTTACTGCACAGACTATTGGTTTCACTGGCTTATATAATTAATTTCTAAGACAAGAAAAAAAGGACAAGCCTCTGATTTGCCATAAAATGATTTTATCCATGTTGCTAAAGCCAAGCAACAGTGACGGTTCCATCGCTTTGCCTTTTAGAGCCCCAGAACAGAGGCGGAGACAGTTTTGTCCACTGTTCATGAAAAAACATTTTCTTTCCTGAAGCACGATGGATGTGTGTATGACTGTTCATTCTTTTTAAAGAAGGCCTTTGTTTTATAAATCTGCCAGCCCCCACACCCCAGCTCCTGGCCAAATTTGTAATGTTTTTAAAAGTTGAAGACAATCTAAATGCATGTTTGCCAAGAATTGATCCAGCCAAGTGTATTTTTCATTTTACTTTTTTAAACTGATCTTCCACAAGCCACGGTTTGTCTAAGAGAAGTGGAATTCTGGTTATTCGAATTGATAAATATTTGTTGGATAATTGTAGCCAGCTAAGTGATAATGCAATGCCATTTGGATTATTTCAGATTTGTAATTGACATAGCAACCCTATTGGGGAGCAAGTCCCATTGACTCAATTACACTTCCTTCTAAGAATATAGGGTTAGGATTGCATTGTATATGCCTGATGTCAAGCTTGAATTGTGTACAGCTGTTGCAAACCTAACCACTGTTTGTGAATCCACGAGAAAATGTATTGACTACTACAGCCTTATAGCTTAATCCTAAGATTAGTTGTGCTAACACACACACATGTGTGTTGGATGGAATATACCAATTGCTTTACCTATGCAATATCATGAAACATTATTTTGCAGGCAGGCACATTGAAATTGTTTTAGAGTAAGGTTCACAGCCTGCATCCTGCCACATCAGAACCCCACTGCTGGTTGAATGTCTATGTAGATTTGTTTTGATTTATATTTAAACTGAGTAGGAAGAAATTACTCAGCCCCATGTATTACAGGTAAATATTTCCTTCCTGCATTTGAGCCATGAGTTGTACAGAGGCAGAATTGATAATGAACAGGAGTACATTTTCTTACTCTAGTTTTACTTTGTAAAAGACAAAAGATTTCTATGAGTAAGTTTTCTATGCTACTTTACTCAATAAATAGTAGAACTGTGGGTATTCAGCACTTAGCATGGCTCTTTATTAAAATGGCAAGTCTAATAGTTATTCCACAAACATATTCTTGATTTCAGGAAGGAAAACCAATGTAAACATTTTGTCAGGATAAATTCACTGTCTTAATTGATATCTCTAGTGATATTGTGAACTTTGTATCTGTGATTCAGTTTGTTCTTCCAAATATGTATAACTCTTCTCTTCCATGTTTCGTATCTTCCCAGTAACATAACCAATTCTCGCAATTCTCGTTTTTCTTTTTCATACTAACCCGACTCTTCCTCAGCCAATTTGTTTCTTGCTATTCTTCTTTATGTAGGAATGGCAGTTATTATATCATCTCATTTCTAGATAAGCCAGTTGCTTGTCCCATGACTGGATCCAGTGAACGAAACAAATATTGAGGCATTGTAATGTCCAGCCTTAACTTATCTCTGCCCGAGAATATTTCAGCCACTTAGCAGCACAGCATGTAAAAGCCAACAGGTTTTAAACAAAACAATTGTTTGATTTAGAAAAGAAGACATTCTTATTGCCCAATCTGATGTGTGATTTATAAGGTGCTACTGAAATATTCCATTTCCTCTCATATTTGAAGACTCCTATTTACTTACATGACTTTACACATTTATGTGAGATTGCTATGTGACCTCAGCATACAGCTCCTGTTTCATGGCAAGAAGAAGCGATCTGATCAGCTCATAGTAGATTCAGCATATATACCAATATATTCCTTTTGTTTAAGGAGTTATCAGACTCCTTACATGGAAGACACATGAATAACTCACATTGTTTGGGAAGAAATTGTAGCATGACATTCCACATATGCCTACCACAGTAAAGTTCTGTAGACGTCAGAAAATCTGGCATTGAATTGTATCTGTGGAAGGGAATGGGGAAAGAATTTCTTCCACAGCCTATGCCCAATTTGCAACCTTTCTGTGTTTAATGCATAGTGCTGAAAGGAAAATATAAGCAAGTTCACCTAACATGGTTACATGTGTGCTAGCATCCTTCACAGAATGCCTTCTGATCCACCAGAGAATTCTGGAAATATATGGAAAAAATGAAGACATTTTTGCTTATTATTTCTAGACCTTTCCCCTTTATTCTGCCCTAGTCTTTTCTAGGAATTTGGAAAACCTTCCAGAGTACTATGGAGGCTAGTGACGGGAAGGGGGGGGGGGGGGGGAGAATCTGTGAAAGGAAAATTACAAAAGCTTTCCTCTTCCATATTTCAAAGACTTTTTGTGAATGGAAGAAAGACAAGGCCAGACATGCCATACACATGTGACAAAATAAGTGTTACTTTTAAGACTATACCTCCCAGAATCCCATGGTTAGCTCGTTAACGTGTAACAAAGATTAAATTTTCAGAGCTATGGAAAATGTACTTCTCCTTCATTTCCCTGTAAACAGACATATCAGAATTAAACATAAACTGATTTTAAGAGACAAATCAAAATCACAGGAAACTGATAGAAGATTTTACCTTGACAACTGTATGTATCTTATAAGGTGTACTACACATTCTCGGGAATTGCTCAACAGATTTCATGCAATATATGTTGCCTCCTTTTCATTTTTCTGCAATAATTGGGCTTATCAGTTTTAGATAAGACAAGCATGTCCTCTCATTCTACTTAGTCCCTAGAGCAATTGAGAACTTTAAAGACTTGCATGTTGACTAAGATCAGTGATTCTCAACCTGTGAGTCCCCGGATGTTTTGGTTTTCAACTCCCAGAAATCCTAACAGCTGGTAAACTGGCTGGGATTTCTGGGAATTGTAGGCAAAAAAACCACCCAGGGACCCACAGGTTGAGAACTACTGACTAAGATCAGTGTCTTCAAGGGCGGTGATGTTATGTGAATATTTTATTGAAGCACCTTTTTCAAAATTTGTGTTGCCTCCAAGACTCAGTAAAAAACAGGTGAAGCATATGAAATGATTCCAAGTCCAGTTTCAGTTGGTCTCAGATTTGAAAGCAATGGCAATAGTGCCCCAAAGAAATGATAAGTAGAAAAACTGCAGCTTTCCCTGTTCAGTCCCATTTTTCTGGTATTTTCGTCTTGACTGTAGAGTTGCACTGAAGGACCTAGAGATTCCTGAAGAGGTATCAAAAATATCATTTTTAATTTACACTTTCATGGGGGTCCTGTGCCCCTAACATCAATGAATGAGGAGGGTTGACAGTATTAACAAAAGAGGGTTACTATATTTTGAAAAGCAATAAAGGCTTATTGATTGACTGTTTCAAGCCAACAATAATTATGGCTATTGTTACTTTAAATGACCTCACTTTATAAACTGGGATAATGGCTTGTAGAAATATTCTTAACCTTCATTGTATTTAAAGAACAATTTTGCCTTCCCTTTCAAATCCATCTGAATATTTTTTATGGTAGCTCTGAAAAAAGATGACATGTCTGGAAAAGAGGATGTATATCTTCTTTACCTTAAATAAAATAGTTTCTACACCCTTCAATTTTTATTTTAGGTTCCCATCATCAACACTTTCAAATTGTCCAAATATGGGCCTGAACTCTATTGGTTATTCCTGAATAGAATAAACCCACTGAATTGTTAACTTAGAGTAAATAGAGAGATGGATATTCTAACTGGAATGAATGGTAGGATTCAAGCCAAGGCAATCCAGCATTAGATGGAGTAACAATACAATCCCTCTGTAAAAAATAAAAATATTACTGTAGAATCCATTGTATGTAAACTACAGTATAATGTTCATGAGATTTCAATCTTCATTGATTACTCAAATAGTCAACTCAGTTATAACTCAGTTATAATAATATAGTTCAATTATTATTTTTCCAAACTGTTTCTTTATATATGAAGCACATCTTACAAAATTTTCAATCATAATAAATTATATTAACTGTGGAATAAATAATGGACAAAAAGACCACTGTTCTTCATGTTGATCTATTTTTAAAGAGGCTGTTGTCCTTTAATATTGAGTGCAATCTTAGAGATTTGATGGATTGATAAATCTTGCATTCCCTTCAGTGTTTCCTTTCTTCCTATGAGATAGTAATAAGAAATTCTGCTTTCGTTTTTTACTTCTACAACAGTGTTCCATTCTTCCCTATTGATGAAATAATACAGTGTTATTTTTCAATGTAGTTCACTCTTGAATGGGAAGTACATCTATTTGCTGGTGAATATCTATTTCTTTTGACATTTGCTCCTCAAATAATATCTCTGGGAGTACTTTTGGGCATACCTTTTTGAATGCTGGTTATTGTTACTGGCAGATGGGCAGGATACTGATCCACACTGGTATTTTGCCCTCTAATCCACACCTTGTGTTTTGTTTTATGTTGTTGTTTTTTTAAAAAACGTTGGAATGAAATAAAATGCTGCAGCGGTCAATAAAACATTGGGTTATGCCATATTTTGTACTGGCTCGATAATTTTCTTCTGTTGAGATGTTGGGAGTATACTTGAATTTATAGTACTAGAAAATTCTGTGGCACATGAAGCCATCATTCATAACCATTATTTTATCACAACTTACATTTGTCTTCAATTCATCTAAATTTCACAAGGTTTTCTTAGGCAAGGAATTCTCAGGGTGGTTGTGTCAATCTTTTACTCTGAAATCACATAGTATTTGTTTGAGGTCTCCCATCCAAGTATTAGCCAAGGCTGCCAAGATCAGATGAAATTTTATGCCTTTAGGGTATTTAGGTGTAGCCCAAACTATATTAACCACAATGCCAAACCAAACTGACAATGGATCTATTTTGTTTATGAATAAATCTGAATCCAATTCATTACATTTTCTTATTTACTCTTACGTGTAGATAGAATGTGGATTGCAGTCTACAGGAACATCCAGTAGAATAGCAAGAATTCTTCAACTGTTCAAGAAAAGCTTAAACAAACTGAATACACAGACGTATAGCATTAAATACATATTTTACATATTTAAATACGTATTGACTACTGAAATGAAGAAAGCTTTTAGTAACCAGAAGTTGAGTCTTTGGCTTGTAATATGCTCAGAGGCATTTAATTCTTTATAAGTGCCATTCAATGGGTGGCAGGGAAGAACCAGAAAATAGCTTTATTATGCATGGCATAGAACCTGTCGGTCAGTGTTTAAAGAACAGTGAAGATAGGAGATACCTTCAAAGAGAGAAGATGCCCTCCCTCTTAAGAGATATTTGAGTGGAAAATGGACAGCCTTATTTAGAACAGAATAGGCTGGACGGATTTTATTGATCTTGACAAGCACAGCTTCCTCAGTATCAAGAGAAATTTTTCCCTGAATGTATCCAGGAATTGTTGGTGAGCTGCTTTCTCTTGAGAAAATGGAAAGAGAACAGCAATGCTGGTGGAGGAATATCAGCAAAGCCTTCAAGCTGCCCTCAATTGGGAGGTCTCTAGAAGGGTGAAAACTGCACATTCCTTAACATGGCTGGGGAGAAAGGAGAATTTCAGCAGGTGTTGTTTGTCAACTGATTGCATGACAAGCAACACCTGCTGAAATCTCCCCTTTTCACTCTGGCAATATTACTGACAGCAAAAAAGTTTAGGAATGTAACTTTTTTAAAACTAGAATGCTCACAACCCCCTTGAAAGTCTGAATCCCCAGGTGACCATGATTAGCAGCTAGGTCAGTTAGGGGTCGTAACCCAGAAAAACAAAAACCTACACTCTCTATTTCTGAGGGCAGAATGAAGAGGGAATTTCTCCAGTTTCATGTAGTTCCTCAGCCATCCTTCTCCACAATTTGAGATAGCTTCCTCAATGACACAAATTATTATCTACTGGCAGCTTCTTTGAATTGCCTCTCAACCTAAGGCCCAATCACAATATATGGTAACCATATAGCTGGCCACCCAGTTGTGATCTTACCAGAAGAAATGTTGCCCATAAGACTGATGTAATACTGCTTGGATCTGCGTTTGGCTGGTGAAACAGCAGCAGCCCCCAGGAGGAAAGGATACCGGTGCTAATGTGCTGTTGGCCTGTCTGCCTGGACTCCAAATAGACTTCAGGGTGCTTCCATGCTGATAGGTTTGGACCCTCTGTAGTGGAGCAGGGTACTCTGAAGTTATTAGTTTGTTGTAGATGCAAACTAGTTCGTCATGGAAGAGGTGCAGCTGAGATATTATGCTGCAGGTAGAAAGAACAGAAGTTATTAATTTCAGACCGAGGAGGAAATGTTATGTGAAAATGAGAAAGGGAGAAACAATTGTAGAGTTGGAAGAGACCCCATGTGCCATCCAGTTCAACCCCCTGCCAAGATGCAGGAAAATCGCATTCAAAACACCCCCGACAGATGGTTTACAGAGAGAAATTTAGAGCAGCCTGTGGTGAAGCAAAGAAGAAAGGGATCACAAGGAGCAAAAAGGATTAAAGTAAAGGAAGAATGGGTTAAAAAGAGCAAGCCATAACAGAAATCCCTTTCTATTGTTGATGTAGACATATTCTACTTGTGTGTGTCTGTAAGTGTCTCCAGGCTGGGTTTTGCACTCCTGAAGAAGAGAATGACTTTTATTGGTACAAACACTGTGGGGGAATAGCAGAACGAGACTTCTCTCCTTCTTTTAAAAAAGGCAATAAGAAATATTACAGCAGCTGAACTAAAGATCTCAAGTGTAGCAGCTCTCTCCTGCTGACAACTCTAGTTAATGCAACATCTTATTTGGTTCCTCAGCTGGACTCCCACAGTGGCAAATCCTCCCAGTACAGCTAAGAGATAAGAGACTTTGGTCCTTGATCCTAGCCAAGGGGCTTTCACACAGTGGAGTCTGATTTCTCTGGAGGGGAATGAGAGATGAGAAAGTGACTGGTTTGTCTTGAAGCTGCTATGGTGATATGTTGCTTCTGGAAGAATCCATGTACTGATTGTGATTAATGATGGGGAGCTTTAACCTGTGGAGAGGATTAGCCCAGGCCAAAAAAACATTTCAAGGATCACCAAAATATTGGTCTTTCTATATAGCATTACTCTTGATATCTTCAATTCTGAAAATTAATTCCTGTAATTTCTGTATAATCAAAAAAGCATTTGGAAATATGAAGATCATGTAGTGCCTCAAAGTTGTATCTGTGATCCAATACTGGTTATTTATGTGCTAGTCCTGCATGTTAAACCAAAACATACAATGGTTAACAAGCATTATATAACTTGAAATTAACAAGTATTATAGGTTCCCTAAATTTGGAGGAAGAGAGAGAAAAGTGAAGGTAATATCTGCTACAGAATATTTGCATGAGTACAAATAGCTTCGGGCCCTGGTGGTGGCGCAGTGTGTTAAAGCGCTGAGCTGCTGAACTTGCAGACCAAAAGGTCCCAGGTTCAAATCCTGGGAGCGGAATGAGCGCCCACTGTTAGCCCCAGCTCCTGCCAACCTAGCAGTTCGAAAACATGCAAATGTGAGTAGATCAATAGGTACCGCTCCGGCGGGAAGGTAATGGCACTCCATGCAGTCATGCTGGCCACATGACCTTGGAGGTGTCTACGGACAACGCTGGCTCTTCGGCTTAAAAATGGAGATGAGCACCAATCCCCAGAGTCAGTCACAACTGGACTTAACATCAGGGGATGTGATGACCCATGGGCCTTGTAGTCCTGCTCAGGACATTGTAATCCCTGATGAAGAAGAAAACTTGGGTTTTTTACCTTCCCAGTCAGAACTGGAATCTTCTCAGCCAGATCTTTCCCAGGCAGATCTGGGAACCTTGCACCTGCAAGAAAGTTGTGTCCCAGAAGTATGTCAAACAAACCCAGAGCCCACATCTCCCGTGTTCTTGCGCCGTGAGTTTTGTAAACAACAGAGGGGTTTGGAAGCAGCTTCGCGCAGGAGTGCTAGAATTGCAGCTAAGAATGTAGCCAATTAAGACTGCTTTCCGTGAGAACCTTTAGGGAGTCAAACATCTGGTCCCAGAGTTTAGCTTTCGTTTCTGGTTCCCAGAGAACTGCTTCGGCGGGAAAGTTAGACTCTATATAGGTGTTTTACCCGCGTAGTAACTTCGCGGAGTCAATTCGTCAGCCTCCGGAGCGAGTTGTGTTTGGACAGCGCGCTCCGTTTCAAGCCTCGTTCCCGCTCAAGCCTTTGCCTGCCTTCCAGCCTTCGCTCCAGTTTCCAGCCTTTGTTTACCTACGGACCTTGCTTGTTTCCCGGGACTATACCTTGCCTTGTATCACGGATTTTACCAAGTTATTCCACGGACCTTGTTCTTGTTCCTTGTTACCTTGTTCCACGTTTTAAGCCTTGCTTCAAGTATCAAGTTATTTCCTAGCCTTGCTCAAGTTTATGGACTAAAGGACCTTGTCATCTCCCCTCACCTTGCCTGGCAAAGTGAGTGTTTCGGTTATTGGATTACAACTTTGGATCATAATATTTCATATTGGACATTGCTTTTTTGGACTAATTTTGACCTTTCCTGAAAGGTCTGCTTCTGAACTAACTTTTACATTTATTTTTATTAATCTTATATATTTCCTTAATAAAGATATTAGATTGAATCTGGCCTCTGCGTATGGTTATTGGTGCTCTGTAGCCTGGGTCCTGACAGTTTGACTCCGCCACCCTAAGCACCAATTAACCTCGGCCAGAATGTCTACCGGAACCGTACCTGGGCCGAGCGGCCAGCCGATTACCTACACCATCGACAAAGATGAGGTGGATCGAATCCGTGATAAGCTTAATGCCCAGGATGGAGAAATAAAAGGTTTGAAGGAACGCGGAATCCGTCTACCGGCCATGGCGTTGCCAACCAAGTTTACTGGAGAAGCTTCTAAGGTTCATGTTTTCCGTCGCCAATGCCAAGCTTATCTAGAGGCCCGTGCTGCCGAATTTCCCCAAGAAGACATCAAGGTGGCATGGGTTTACAGTCTTCTAGACGGGCCAGCGGCCAACTGGGCGACGGCACTGTTCGACCAAGCCTCTCCACACCTAAGGTCCGCGCAACGCTTCTTGGACCACCTTAAAGAGACTTGGGGAATCGAGGACAATTTGGAGGCAGCCGGTCACAAACTCCGTCGCCTCTTCCAAGGAGACAGACCTATGTCTCAGTACATAGCCGAGTTCCGAGTGCTGGCCCATAACACCGGCTGGAATGATGTAGCCCTCAGGGGACAATTCCGGGAGGGTCTCAACATCGAAATGCTGGAGGAAATCTCCAAGGTGGATCCTCCCCAGACCCTCGAAGCACTCATTGATCAATGTTTACGGGCTGAAGTCATGATTGCCAACAGGAAACAGTGGGTTCGAGGCCAGAGCGGTAGAGCTGGGGCAAAACCCCCCGCTCCCGCCAGCGTTCAGCCACGTCCAGTGTGGAGACCCCCACCACCAACCCCATACCCCAGAGGAAGCGAGGAGGTGCCAATGCAGTTGGGCAACGTGCGTCCCAGATTAGATGCCGCCGAGAAGGCCCGTCGTCAACGCTTAAACCTCTGTTGGTACTGCGGGAACGGGGGCCACTTCGCCAGAGAGTGCCCAGCCAAAGGGAAGCCCGCCGCCCGTCTTGCGGCGGCGTCCTCCACGGAGATGAAGGCGTCTGAGCCGGCTGGCACACAGCCGGCGGGGGAAGCCAACGACCGGGCGTAGAGAGGCTCGCCAACCCGGTCAAAAAACCCGTTCAAGAGCCGCCAACCGGGGTCCTGTTCCTTCTCGTGGTCACCTTATGGTCAGCAAAAAGGGGACCCGTCATGATCCACGCCATGATAGACTCCGGAGCCACCAACAATTTCATTGATAGAGAGTATGCCGACTCTCTGGGATTACAATATCATGATTTCAAGAATGCCCGTGTGGTACAAGCCATAGACGGCCGCCCCCTCAAGACGGGCCCCGTAAGTCAGTGGTCGGAACCCACCAGGATGTGGATAAGGGAACATATGGAAGAGATTTCTTTCTTTGTTACCGAGGTTCCCCATTTCCCTGTGATTTTGGGAATTCCATGGCTGACTCTCCACGACCCAAGCATCTCCTGGTCCAACAGAGAACTGCAGTTTGCTTCACAGTACTGCCAAAACCATTGCCTCGTAGCCAAGGTCTGCCATGCCACAGACACCGAGCCCATCATCACCCTGCCCAAGAAGTACTCCGAGTATTGGGATGTATTCAATGAAAAAGAAGCCGAGAAATTACCCCCACATAGACCTTATGACTGTGCCATTGACCTGGTGGAGGGGGCCCCGATCCCGCGAGGGCACCTATACTCCCTGACTGAACCAGAGCAAGAAGCTCTCAGGGAATTCATAGAGACAAACCTTCGTAAGGGATTCATTAGACCCTCTCAATCCCCAGCCGCCTCCCCAGTGATGTTTGTGAAGAAGAAGTCAGGGGAACTACGCTTGGTGGTGGACTACAGAGCATTGAACAATATCACCAAGCGGAACAGCTATCCCCTGCCCTTAATCTCGGATCTACTGGATCGGCTTCGAGGAGCCAAGGTTTACACCAAGCTGGATCTTCGGGGGGCTTACAACTTAGTTCGCATCAGAGAAGGGGACGAGTGGAAGACCGCCTTCCAGACCAAATTCGGATTATTCGAGTCCCGAGTTATGAATTATGGATTATGCGGAGCTCCCGCAACGTTCCAGCATTTTGTCAATGACATTTTTCAGGACTATCTAGATAGGTTCTTGATAATCTACCTGGACGATTTTTTGGTGTTTTCTAGATCACAATCAGAACATGAGAACCACGTCAAAATGGTGTTACAACGATTGCGGGATCATGGACTTTATGCCAAGTTGGAAAAATGCGCTTTTGATCTACAAGAGGTAGATTTCCTTGGTTACCGTATCTCGCCTCTAGGGCTCTCCATGGATCCAGCCAAGGTTTCAGCAGTATTGGAATGGCGGGCGCCAACTAACAAGAAAGAGGTGCAGCGTTTCTTGGGGTTCGCGAACTATTACCGCAAGTTCATTCCAGATTTTGCCCGCTGGTCTGACCCAATCACTAGCTGCATCCGTGGAAAACAGCCCTTCCGCTGGACTGATCAAGCAGAGAAAGGGTTCCAGCAACTAAAGAAATTATTCACGTCCCAGCCAATTCTACAGCACCCAGATCCTGGAACCCCTTTTGTTGTGCAAGCGGACGCCTCTGATGTGGCGATTGGGGCTGTACTCTTACAACCGGTGGGAGACCACCTTCGTCCCTGTGCCTTTTACTCCCGTCAACTAACCACACCAGAGAGAAATTACACCATTTGGGAAAAGGAACTACTGGCCATAAAGGCAGCCTTTGAAACTTGGAGACATTGGCTAGAAGGGGCCAAATTTCCCATTGAAGTCCACACTGATCATCGAAATCTAGAACATCTAAGAACTGCCCGCAAACTAAATCAGAGGCAGCAACGTTGGGCTTTGTTCTTTGAACGTTTCAACTTCCAGATTCATTATGTGACCCCAGCCCAAACCAAGCAAGCAGACGCCCTGTCACGTAAACCGGAATACGCTGCAGGACGCAAGGAGACCTTTGAATCCCAATTACTACAACCCGAGAACTTTGCCACGCTCACAGTGGGGAACACCAAATCCACTCCCATTGGTTCAACTTCCTCTACTCCAGGACCCATCTGTGCTCAAGAAATCAGGGCTAGTCAGCAAGCAGATGCCTGGGCGCAGGACCAACTTCGTCAAGGTCTGCATTTTCCCTTTTCGCTTAAAGATGGACTGCTATGCTATAGAAATCATGTTTATATCCCACCCGGACCGGGCAGGGAAAAAGCGCTTCGTCTGTGTCATGACTGCAAACCAGCAGGGCATTTCGGACTATTTAAAACCATGCATCTGATCCTAAGGGATTTTTGGTGGCCCAAGATCCGCAAAGATGTGGAAAAATATGTCAACACCTGCCCAGTATGCCAGCGCTCCAAGATAAGAAGGGAGAAGCCCTCAGGGCTTCTGCATCCCCTTCCTACCCCATCTCGACCATGGGAAATAATTTCTGCGGATTTCATCACTGACCTACCACCTTCCTGTGGATTCACCACGATCCTAGTGGTGGTGGACCTTTTCACCAAGTTAGCCCATTTCATTCCCTGTGAAGGTCTTCCCACGGCCAAAGAGACTGCAGATCTATTCCTTCTACATGTTTTCAGACTACATGGATTGCCCAAGAGTTTAGTCACAGACCGTGGATCTCAATTCACCTCTCGTTTTTGGAAGGCACTACAAAAACTATTGGGCATAGACTCTCGCTTATCTTCAGCTCATCATCCCCAAACAGATGGACAAACGGAGCGCACCAATGCCACTTTGGAGCAGTATCTTCGCTGTTATGTAAACTACCAACAGGACAATTGGGCTTCTCTGTTACCACTGTCAGAGTTTGCCTATAACAATGGAGTTCAAGCTTCTACAAAAGAAACGCCGTTCTTTGCAAACTACGGCTTCCATCCACGTTTCTTTCCCCCTGTCATTGAAACTTCAGAAGTTCCCGCAGCAGAGGATTGGCTGCAGGAACTCACAGCGGTACAACAACTTTTGCTCCAGCAACTAGACCAAGCCAAGGAGGACTATAAACGCCACGCTGACAAACATCGCCAGCCGGGCCCCGAAATCAAGGTAGGAGATCGGGTTTTTCTGTCCACTCGCTTTCTGCCCTCCCACCGCCCTTGCCGGAAGTTAGATGCCCGTTTCATTGGCCCCTATCCAGTGGTGGCGCAATTAAACCCCGTGACTTTCAAACTCCAACTTCCGCGTTCAATGCGCATCCACCCAGTGTTTCACCGTTCCCTGCTCCTTCCGGCGGATGGTGTGCGTCCTGATACAGACCAACCGGCCCCCCCTCCTGTTTTGATGAATGGGGAGGAGGAGTTCGAGGTTGAGGACATTTTGGATTCTCGTTTTCACCGCCGCCGCCTACAATATCTCATTGACTGGGTGGGTTTTGGCCCTGAGGAACGCTCTTGGGAAGACGCCTCCACAGTCCATGCTCCTGATCTAACCCGTCGCTTTCATCAGACCTATCCCGCCAAGCCGCGACCTCGCGCCTCGGGGAGAGAGTCCCAGTTTGGGAGGGGCCTTGAGGAGGGGGATAGTGTGATGACCCATGGGCCTTGTAGTCCTGCTCAGGACATTGTAATCCCTGATGAAGAAGAAAACTTGGGTTTTTTACCTTCCCAGTCAGAACTGGAATCTTCTCAGCCAGATCTTTCCCAGGCAGATCTGGGAACCTTGCACCTGCAAGAAAGTTGTGTCCCAGAAGTATGTCAAACAAACCCAGAGCCCACATCTCCCGTGTTCTTGCGCCGTGAGTTTTGTAAACAACAGAGGGGTTTGGAAGCAGCTTCGCGCAGGAGTGCTAGAATTGCAGCTAAGAATGTAGCCAATTAAGACTGCTTTCCGTGAGAACCTTTAGGGAGTCAAACATCTGGTCCCAGAGTTTAGCTTTCGTTTCTGGTTCCCAGAGAACTGCTTCGGCGGGAAAGTTAGACTCTATATAGGTGTTTTACCCGCGTAGTAACTTCGCGGAGTCAATTCGTCAGCCTCCGGAGCGAGTTGTGTTTGGACAGCGCGCTCCGTTTCAAGCCTCGTTCCCGCTCAAGCCTTTGCCTGCCTTCCAGCCTTCGCTCCAGTTTCCAGCCTTTGTTTACCTACGGACCTTGCTTGTTTCCCGGGACTATACCTTGCCTTGTATCACGGATTTTACCAAGTTATTCCACGGACCTTGTTCTTGTTCCTTGTTACCTTGTTCCACGTTTTAAGCCTTGCTTCAAGTATCAAGTTATTTCCTAGCCTTGCTCAAGTTTATGGACTAAAGGACCTTGTCATCTCCCCTCACCTTGCCTGGCAAAGTGAGTGTTTCGGTTATTGGATTACAACTTTGGATCATAATATTTCATATTGGACATTGCTTTTTTGGACTAATTTTGACCTTTCCTGAAAGGTCTGCTTCTGAACTAACTTTTACATTTATTTTTATTAATCTTATATATTTCCTTAATAAAGATATTAGATTGAATCTGGCCTCTGCGTATGGTTATTGGTGCTCTGTAGCCTGGGTCCTGACAGGGGAAAACCTTTACCTTTACCTAAAAATAGCTTGTGGGATGTAGAATGTATTCCAGTGAACTGTTGGATATGATGAAATTTTCATTTATGCAAGTGGTTCTCAACCTGTGGGTCCCCAAGGCCTACAACTCCCAGAAATCCCCAACAGTTTACCAGCTGTTAGGATTTCTGGGAGTTGAAGACAAAAACATCTGAGGACCCACAGGTTGAGAATCTTTACCTTAACAGTCCACTGGAATATATTCTACATTCCACAAGCTAATCCAAGTTAAGAGAAAGAAGACCTCCACCCATGAGATTGGAGAGCCACAGCCAGATTAGACAGAACAAGGGTAGATAAATCACAGGTCCAAGAAAAGAAAAGAAAAGAAAGCAGCTTATCTGTTCAGCTTCTTTGATTCATTCATGGTTGTTTGGCCATACTAAAAAAAAATCACATTTAGCTGCAAACAGAAATGTAAATAAGATCCAAAGTGGTGCGGTGGTTTGAGTGTTGAGCTAGGACTATGGAGATCAGGGTCATGTAAACCCATTGAGTGACCTTGGGCAAGTCACACATTCTCAACCACAGAAAACTCTGTGATATGTTTGCCTTAAGGTTGCTGTAAATTGGAAATTACTTGAATGTAAACAACAACAGTAAGGGATGAAAATCCTCAATTATTTTAACCCCAGATATGAAGGTAAATAATTACTTGAACACAACACAACAACAAAGTCCAATACATCTGAAGAGTACTACCAGATATATGAAGGCAACCATAGATTTTAATTTTACCCATCATATAAATATGGATATGCATAGAGAAAACATCCTAGGATGTGCTCTCAAGTATATGCAACATGACCAAATGTGGCAATACTCATTGGGGTATAGTAGGCACATGGGATGTATTTCCTCTGCTAAATACATTGCCTGTTGGCATGTTTATGCATGCCTTAAAGAAGTTCAGATATTCATCCCCCATGTGTTCCAGGAATATATGATGGAGGCACAGAGCAGTGTAGGCTAACCACTGCCACTGAATGCCCACCCTTTTCATGTATGTTGAGCAGCTTAATGTATTAATTCAGATGGGTTATTTATTTAGATACATTTATATCTTGCCTTTCCTCCAATGAGCATATGTCGAACTTCATCCTCCCTTTTTATCTTCACAAAAAGCTGAGACAGGAAAGCAAGCTGTGAGATTGACTGCCCCAAGGTGAACCAGTAACGCAGTGACACTAGAATCTGGATCTCCAAACCCTACACTAGCACAAAAGCCAGCAACTTGGGTGAAATTTGGCATTGGCAGGACAAGAAAGTAGAGGTTCGGAGAGAAAGACATATGTGTAGTGTGTGGGCCATATTCTCTTTTCGACCCCAATATAGATTTTTTATTGTGGTCCCTTTGCATTTGAGGTGTGTGATATCTCCAAGGGCTGTGTGCTCAAAGTACTCTCATATCTGGAGCCAACTCTACATCTAATCCTCTCTGGAAAATTCTGTTTGATTTTGCTTTCCATTGTCTTCATGGGAGTTTCTTCCAGCAGCAAGAGCAAGGTCTGCTTTCCTGTCGGAATTCATTTCAGAAAACTGACTTCCCCTGTTTTCAATAATAGTAAATAGAAGTTATTCCTCTTCTACAGCAATTTCCAGTCATACAGAGCTGAGTTTTTCCACCTAAATTAATGATGTTTTTCAGTAGGATAGCTGGTGCTAATGATGCAACCTGTTCTGCTCTTCTGTTTACTATTATGTTTATTTAATTTTAAGGGATTGGAATGAGAGTCTGTCAAGCGCCAGCAGGAGGCATGTTGTGTAGTTCAAACACAATTGATTTTATTATTGGACAATGTTTTTCCATGGACACATTCCAACCTACTGAATTCCATGAGCACTTCAGGCTTGCACAATACTGGCTAAAACAGGCATGACGGAATAACAAGGGAGCCCGGGTTTTTTTTGGGGGGGGGGACTTCTATAGGTTTCTGCTACCTTTTGCTATGATGCTGAAGACAATGTCTATTGTTCAAGTCTATGGGGCACAATGCTTCATATGTGTTGCTCCTACAATCAGAAGGCATTTGACAAGCTCTGGATGAACTTCCAAAGCCATTAACTAGCTGGGAAACTCGCACCTTTCCCAGCTGTGACTTACTGAAAATCTGGGAGAGTGAACTTAGCTTTCTACAACAAGCTACTGTGAAGACTGTGTGTTGATTGGCCATGCACCGACCTCCACACAGGCGTCTTCCAAGAAAAAAAAAAGGAAAAAAAAAGACTGAGCTATAGTCTGGAGAGGTACTGCCTGGTTGTAGTTCCACTCCATGCCTCCTTGGTGGGTATTTGGATACAGCATGAGGAGCTATAGATAACTTCTTGGGCTATAATAGGCACATGGAGACTGATTTCCTCTGCTAATACATTGCCTGAATGGCCACAAAGCACATGTGCACATAACCTCAAATTATGTGAATGTATATGTCACAAAGTCTGTACCCTGGGAAGAAGTACATCAAACACCACTGCTAGCATGACCTCTCAAACACACCCAGAGCCTCTCAAGTAGGAAAGGGGGCCTTTATTTAAGCTCAACAATCTCTTAATGAAGTACAAGGGCTGTAGTAGCTGTAGCATAGGGCACAGTATTTGCAGGATACAGATATTGGTGAGTTTCTGCTATGTGGTTGTCATTCTGGGAGACTGACTCCTTGGTAATGCCCTCTCACTGAGAGCAAGGCTTATCTCAGCCCCTTGAAACTCTGGCCCCAACTACACTGTCATATTTAATAGAGTTTGAAACATCATTATATGTTCAGTGTAGACTGATATAATGCAGTTTGAAACTGCATTGAAATGCATTATATGAGTTCATACTGACTACATAATACAGTTTGAAACTGCATTGTATGGCAGTGTAGATGGGGCCTCTCTCAAAGGACCTCTTCAGTTGGGAAGCCCAGGAAAACCTCAGTCCTCTTTTCCTACTTCATAGTCTGGCACTCAGCACCAAGGGAGACAGTTGCAGCTTCTACCTTCCAAGCTTCTTCCAGAGTGTGCTGGTGTTCCCTTGTTGGCCTCCTTGCCACACCTCCAGCAGATGCTTTAATTGAAGTCAACTGCCAGTTCTGCTTTTCTTCTGAGGTCAGGGAGCAGAGAACAGCAGAGGCAATGCTACTGGTGAGTCCTTCTTTGTCACAGAATGTCAGCAGTAGGGTGTTTTTAGATAGTATCTCCTCAGATAATCCCCCATATGTGCGCTGGTCAAATCCATGCTCACTTAACTTCTGTAAGGTTGGTGCATCATAGGAACCATGAGCCTGTACACATGTATGTGCATGCACACACAACAGTGTACTGATTCTGAGACTAAGATATTAACCGGCCCACATCAGTTCAATGGAAATCCTTGAGGGAGTCTACTGTTTAGCAGTGATTGGGGGCCAAAACCAAAAGTAGGCAAGTCTTGAAAAAGTGAGTGGAGTTACACATAGGAGTCTTACTAGTTTTCATTCATCAAGCAGGCAGGGGAGTAAAATATTTGCATCCAAACAGTTTATTTGGTGAATCCACCCCCCCCCCCCACTATTGTCTGCAATTGTGACTTCAACGTGATGAGGTCCTTTGACTCATCAAAAATGTGCAGAGTTGGAAAGGATTCCAAAGGACATTTCAGATATACAGTATGTAATATAACAGGGCCACTTAAAACAATGGGATCTGCAAACTTTTACAGAGGCCTTTTAGTTTTGTTTTGGAATTAATTCTGTCCCAACTTCTGCTCATTCCAGTGCTAATTGTAGATGCACTGGAATTAGAATGAAATTCCTTTCCAATAGGATATAGCAATAGCTGTATATATTCAGGTTTGTTTTTGATTAAGTAAAAGCTACCAGAATGCTAGAGAGAATAGATGCGTGAGGTAATCAGTCCTCCTTTAAATTAGCCCACTGGCCTCAGCTGCAGTGGAAAACATTGCTTATTACCAGTGTCGAAGAATCAATCTAGTTGGCTTTCTCATGTGGAATTTTGTAGTGTCCTTTATCTTGGAATGAACTTGTATGTTAGCACCATCCTTTATCTCAGTGTTTCTCTGCCAATGGGGAACCAATAGTTTTTCCCCCCAACATATTGGGGACTGGCATTATATTTATACCCTTTGGCTACAGTTGTTTCTTTCCTGAAAATTAGATCGGGACCTGCAGCCAATGGCTGATGCACTGGCATAGCATAGGGCAGGGGTCCCCAAACTAAGGCTTGTGGGCTGGATGCGGCCCTCCAAGGTCATTTGCCTAGCCCCTGTCCTAAACTTTATACTTAGGGTTGACCTAAGTCTGAAATGACTTGAAGGCACACAACAACAACAACCCTAAGTTTGGACTATTTCATCATAATCCGTCCCCCCAACAGTCTGAGGGACCGTGAACCAGGCCCGGCCCAACACAGGACGCTAACCACGCCCCTGCATTGGGCGCCATGTTCCCAGGGGCGCTATCGATCCCCTGGGAGGCGGGGCCACACCTGGCCCAACCTCCTGCGCCACGGGAGGCATGGCCACATGATGCAGGAGGCGGGGTTGTGTGATGTGGGAGGCATGGCCAGGTCTGGCCCCGTCTCCCGTGCTGCCCACGCTGCGGGAGGCATGGCCACATGGCGCGGGAGGTGGGGTCAGGGCACGGGAGGCAGGGCCAGGTCTGGCCATGCCTCCCGAAGCGCGGGGGGGGCACAAATTTTTTTTGCTTACCCCTTTAGATTTCCTCGGGCCGGTCCTGCCGTGAACCTGCCCTCCACTTAAAAAGTTTTAGGACCCCCGGTCTGGGTCTACCACTCTGGGTTCCACTGCTCTAGCTATATAGAAGTCAGGATGATGATGTACTGTTTCATTCTGATTTCACCCTATCACATTGCCAGATAGAAATAGATCTTTTTTTAAAAAATTCTCTTCACACAAAGAAAAAGTCAATCACAAGCTGATGGATACATCAAGGGCAAGATGTTTTCTTGTACCTTAGAGCTGACAAGCGGGAGTCATACGTTCTAATTAGAGTTAATAGCTGCAAAGGACTTACATAAGAATCGGAATGAAACAATGGCAGCTCAGGAATACCTTTCATTTGTGAACAAAGACAGGCACCTATGCTTTGGTCTCCGTGAAATGCAATTAGAATATGGTGAAGCCCCATGTTCTTCCCTTTTATCCTGTCCTCAATGGTGTCAATTGTAAAATTGCTTCATATAGCCTGCAAACATATCTTGGAATGCTATTTCAGGCTGCCTTAATTCAGCATCAAACATTCCACTTTAAAATTTCTATGTAAACAATTTAGAAACATAAACCAAAATCCTGTTCATGACTTGCACAGCATATAGATTTATATTTGCATAGTTGCACTAGGATGCACCATTGTACAATCAACTGCAGAACGAAAACCTCAACTCGGATGTGATCCTTGTTGCACAACTACTTAGCAATTATATGACTTTTTCATAAATAACTTCGTCAGGGAACTAACATTTGTAAACAATAGACCACTGGAAAAACATATATTCATCAACACATGATCTTATATATGAGGCAAATGCAAAAATCCCCTATGTAACCTGCCTTGGAATGTGATCTCTGCAGTGCTTCTCCTTCCACTCTGCCCAGTGCCCGCTTCTGCACCAATAGCATTGTGTTGTGGTGTGTCACTGGATAGAGATTAAGAAGTAAATTGCTCACATTTCAGAGGCACTGACAGCTTCTATCATAATTTTTAAAAGACAGTTCAAAAGCTGTCTAATTGGCAAAGGAAAAGGCTTAACTGACTTAAGCTCCTCAGTCTTTAGAGAGTTTTCAAAAGCTCACTGCAAACACTTCTGCTTCAAAGCTTATGCTTCTTTATCTGTGAGAAGCTAAACATTGGATAATTCTTTAATTAGTTCCCAACAAGATGCTTTCTCTGCAGCACAGGCTTGCAACAGGGTAATTATGTCCTTAGTTTTAAAACAAGTGTCAATACAAATGGTTTTCTGGCTTTCTCATCCTCCCCCCTTCTCAACATCTTGCTCCTCGTTTTATTTAACTACTGTGTTGCCAGCCAACAAAGCCCAGTTTGCTATGTGTTAAAAGCAAGTACACAATAAGCAAAACAAGCACAACATGCAAGCATGATTTAAAGCAGGATGAGGAGAAAGTGGTGATAGTGGGGTGCCAAATCTGCTCTGGGTTTTAGTCCAGACTTTAAAAAAGTTCCTAGGGTGATAGACTCTGACCCTTAAGTAAATTCAGGATCTAGGGCTGTTCTTTTAAAGTAAAATCCAGTATGGATTAATCATACCACCTGGCTGGCATTGGAGCCAAGGAAAGGCACCACTAGGATAATGTGGTTTGTAATGGGAAAATAGAAGAGGTTCATAACTTCCCTCCTCCACCAAAGCAACCCACAGGGGTGTGATTGTATTTAAAAAATGTATTAGGAAACCAACAACTAGGTAAAGCAGTTTTGGAAATTTTAGAGAAGATCTGGTATTGTTAGGTCAAATGATTATGGACTTTCTACCCTTTAAGTGAAACATTTCTCTCCCACCAATAGATTTGTAGTAAGAAGGTTTCCTTATACACATCTACATGTAGTATAATAAATACCTGAACTCTTTTCTCATCTTGCTTGCTGGCAAATAATGATGCCATAAACTTAGGGGAATTTTTATCTGTGTTTAATAGTTTTTGTTTTTATGTGACTTTGTTATCGATATTGTTTGTTTGGTTCTACTTGTTTCTGTCTGATCTGTTGATTGTAATAGATTATTCATCTAACAAAAAATGTAAGGCTGAGCTCCTATATCAGAATGGCGTCTTGTAGATCTTTATAGGTAGAGTTGCATAATGATTGTTCTTCACAATTCTTGTATTGAAAGTGAATGTTGTGCAATGAGAAGTACACCGAAAACCACAAGCAGATGTACAATGAAATGTAAAACAGATGGCATGACTGCATGTTCTACTGAATGGGTATGTGCAATCCCTTTTCCATGATCCTCATCTGAATGTTGCACATTGAATAACTGTTCACAACCACATTCATAAGGAGAATTAGCACACCCAACAAGGTGCAAATATATCAAGTGCCAGCTGAAATGCATAACATTAAAGACTGTGTTTGCAGCTTGGGAGTGCTCCTGGATCTGTCTCTCCAAATGTCAGCCCAGGTAGATATGATGGTCAGGAGTGCAGTTCTTATTACCAGCTTCAGATAATATACCAGCTGTGCCCCTTCCTAGAATTGGAGAACCTAAAGATGGTAGTTAACCTCATAGTTGGACTTCTGCAATACATTTTACATTGGGCTTCCTCTGTTCGGAAACTCCAATTAGTTCAAAACACGTCAGTCAGACTAGTTACAGGAACATCTAGGAGTGAGCATATTACAACTATACTAAAGTCATTTCACTGGTTGCGATTAGTTTTATGGGCAAAGTACAAAGTATTAGTTTTGACCTTTAAAGCTCTACATGGTTTGCATTCAAGTCCCCAACAGGATCGCCTTCTCCCATACAATCTATCCCTTAGGACACTGAGGTCTTCTAGGGGCGGGCCAGTGGAGGGCAGCTACTCCGGCCAACCAGAACCTGACTGGTGACCATCACCCAGAGGAGCTTTTCCTCAGTTACCCTAAGAGGGTGGAATGACCTGCTTGAAGAGCGGCAACAGCTAAATCAGCTGTCAGATGATGGACCTGGACCAAACTTGGCACACAGAACCCCCATGACTGTGATGACTCATGGGCCATGTAGTCCCGTTCCTAGTACTATTGTGGCAGATGAAGAGGAAAACTTGGGTTTCCCACCGTTTCAGCCAGAATTGGAGCCCTTGCACCTGCAAGGTGTTTGCCCACAAGAAGTCAGCCAAACAAGCCTTGAGCAGAAATCTCCCCCGTTTTCTCGCCGGGATAATTATAATCGAGATAGAGGCGCTAGGGAGGCGAATCGCAGAAGCGCCAGGATTGCTGCCAGACAATTAGCTGATTAAGCCTGTTTCCCTTGGGAAATCTTAAGGAGTCATGCATCTGGACACAGTATGGGTTTCGTTTCTTGTTCCCCAGGGAAAGTGTTCCTTGGCGGGAAAACAAGATCCTATATAGGTGTTTACCCACAAGGAAATCCTTGCGGAGTCAATTTGTCAGCTTCGGGAGTGAGATCGTGTGTGGACTACGCTACTCCAGTTCCCTGTTTCCCGGACCTTGCCACGGACCTTGTTCTAGTTCCAAGCCTGCCTTGTCCCCGGATCTTGCCACGTACCTCGTTCTTGCTTCTTGTTGCCACGTATCAAGCCTTGTTTGCCAAGAATCTAGTTTGCTTCCAGCCTTGTTGTCAAGCTCCATTGGACTAAAGGACCCTGTCATTTCCCCACGCTTTGCTTGGCAAAGTGTGTGTTTCGGTTATTGGATTATAAATTTGGACTCTAATATCACATATTGGACATTGTTTTCCTGGACTATATTTGACCTTTCCTGAAAGGTCTACTTCTGAACTATATTCTTCACTTGTTTTTATTGACTTTATATATTCCTTTAATAAAGATATTAGATAGATTCTGGTCTCTGCGCATGGTTATTGGTGCTCTGCAGCCTGGGTCTTGACAATGACTAACTCAATCTTCTGGAGTGATTTGAGGGTACTGACTCGCCGTAGTGGGAGTTGTAGTTTACCCTACAGCCAGAGAGCACACTGAACCCCCACCGATGATGCATGGGTAGTTCTTACCATTCAATTTTAACTTGTAAATTTGAAACTGCATTTATCAGTAAATTTTAAGCTGCATTTTACCTGTGTGTATGTTGTATGTATTTTAATAGTGTTTTGTCCTACTTTCTTTATTTTAACTATGTTATACCCCACCTCGAGCCTCAAAAGAGGTGGGTAATAAATAAATATTATTGTTGTAAAATGCATCATGTAAGCTATCAAAACTCTACCAGCTTCTTCATTAGGCCATTTTTAACATTCATCGTTAAAATGGTACAGGAAAAGAAAAAAGACAAGTCTCTTGGGGTTATACTTTGTATCAGATGTGTTTTATATTGTAGTCCAATGGTTCTGGATGGATCTTAGTGCAAGCAAAGGCCACTTCCGTTTTTGGCAATGTGCGGAACTAGGGACAAAGGGCACTAAAAGATAGATAATAAAATTTCAGCTTGATTAGCAACAGAAAAGTAACTTCCCTTGAGATAAGACACCAATAGGATTGCAGCCATGATTTCCTGCTATGAGAATGCGCAGTGGCAAGTTTCATGGGCTAGGGGTCCTGCATGAACAGGCTCATGGGCAGTCCTTGGACTTCCCTGGGGCATGTCCATACACCTATCTCACACCTTCTGGGCTCTGGAGCCCTAAAAGTGCGAGATTGCCCCCCCCCCAAAAGCCCTAAGAAGTAAAAATAACTTACTGGCCACCATTAGGCCTTACAGCATATTCCCTGGAATGTGCCAATTACGCCGAGAAAGCGAGGGGGGCTCAAATTGCTCCTGCCTCCCCCTTGCTTCCTGGGCATAATTGGTACATTCCAGGAAATATGCTGCAATACCTAATGGTGGCTGGCAAGTTACTTTTACTTTTTAGGGCTTTGTGTGTGTGTGTGTGTGTGGGGGGGGGGGGGTTCTGTCCCAGTGCCCTGCTGAAAAGTATGTGCTTTCTGGGGCATGTGTGGACTAGAACCTGAGAACAATAACATTTTTAAAACGTGATTGCTGCCAGGTTAAAGGGCTTTCTGGAACCGACCTGGCTTTCTACAGCAGGCATCCTCATACTGTGGCCATCCAGTTGTTTGGGCTTCCAATTCCCAGAAGCCCTATCCAGCTTGTTCAATAGTCACACATTCTGGGAGTTGGAGACCCAAACAGCTGGATGGCCACAAATTATTATTATTATATTTATTTATACCCCACTTTCTCTTCCAAAAGAGACTCAAAGCAGCTTAACATAAACGCATTAGCATACAATTTAAAATATACAAATACACAAACATTAACACAAAATTAAATATAAACAGTAGTAAATTCACAATTAAAATCCATTAAAACATATTCAAAGTTAAAAGCTACAGCACCCCTTGACTTGATCTTAAAAACCTTTAAGGATGTGTGCTCTATAGACTCCTTTCATGTATGCAACCCAGTTCCCATTCCTTGTTATCAGGAAGCCCTTGACACTTGTGAGTCAAGGTAGAATAAGACATACTGAGGGTAACCTTTGCAATATCAATTTGTTTGCCTGGAGCAAAGTCCCTGAAACTAAGGCATACATGTCTAAAGGGGTGCAAGCACTTTTCTGAATTTGCCTAAGTGAAGTCATACAGTAGAGTCTCACTTATCCAAGCTAAACGGGCCGGCAGAAGCTTGGATAAGCAAATATCTTGGATAATAAGGAAGGATTAAGGAAAAGCCTATTAAACATCAAATTAGGTAATGATTTTACAAATTAAGCACCAAAACATCATGTTATACAACAAATTTGACAGAAAAAGTAGTTCAATACGCAGTAATGTTATGTTGTAATTACTGTATTTATGAATTTAGCACCAAAATATCACGATATATTAAAAACATTGACTACAAAAATGGCTTGGATAATCCAGAAGCTTGGATAAGTGAGACTCTACTGTACTAGTTTTCTTTCACTTCACCCTTTAGGAACAGATCAAAAGTCCAAATTTGAGGAGTTAGGATTTTTTAAAAATAGTATCAGTGAAAATCAAAATCATGCTGGCAAATTCTGGGAGTTGTAATCTAAATAGATAACTTCTCCAGACTCGTACAATAACAATGTCAGATCTTGGCTTGGAAAACTTTGTTTAAAAGCTGACATTTTCAGTCTCCTCTACGTGAAGATGAAAGAAGGTAAGGAGTGAGAGGACATATATTTCGAAGGCTCAGTAGGACTTGTTTTCATAATGGGAAGTCATAGTTTTCCCATTATATCTGAGATAAGCTTCAGCAGTGCAAACAAACAACTCACTCAAATAGTGTTTAGAATTCAGGGCACTGGCGCTGACCTTCCTCTGTGCATGTAGCTAGCTATCAGGAGAAAATGGACTGAATGACAACCAGCATACAAGTCCCAGCAGGTCTACCCAAGAGAGATGGTGGTGAGGAATGGGGGAAGTTATAGTTTAGCAACCTCTGAAGAATTCTCATCTTCCATTTACTATGCAGTCCTATGTATGATTTTACTCAAAAGCAAGTCCATCTATGTGGTTAACTCTGATGGAAGCACACAAAGGACTGCAGTTGTATCTGATAAAAATTTGATGGAGGGATAACACAGTTGAGTTACCTTCTTTTTTCCCCGCCTCCCCTTCTGGAATGATACAAAATTATGTAAGCAGAGTCATCAGCAATATTTTCATGTCACTCAGAGCAGAACATAAGCTATAATATTGTTGATGGGGAAGAGAGTACTCCGATGCCAATATATGTATTGGAGAGTGATAATACCTTATAAGAGAGGCACAGATGGAGGAGAAAGGCTGTGGTGGGTGGGAACATTCAGGGTGCTGGCATTGAATGGCGCATCATGACCTTCCTCTGTTGTAGAGGAACATTTCTTTCTCCAAATTGTGACCTAACACAGAGAAAATATAGCTGAAAATGTGCTATAGCAGCTGCTGCCACATTACTTTGTAAGCAAATATGTGCAGTTTTTGAAAATCAGTATATGTTTTAAGTTATTCAGCAGTTTTTCCTTGTTGCAGTATGTATGCTGGGAAGGAAATTAAATTCAATGAAAATATTTTCGGCACCCTGTTTATGATGAGGTGACAGTCTAACAAGCCCTTTAATGATGCTTCTGTGGCATGTAAAAATTCTTATTAAAATATTCCAGGCAGCATAGCCTTATAACACCTTATTTATTGCTCTTCATGAATTGAAGTGGGGACGGGGGGAGGCCCTTATGGTGCCAGTGGTGGTGATGGGATTGATCTCTTCTGTAATTAGTTGTACAGTATTCTGGTCTAGGGCCCACACTTATTTTTTCAATTATCAGAACAGCAGCGATACTGACAAGATTCAATAAATCAAATATGGAAGTGTTGCCACCAAGTGGTGCAAGATGGGTTAGTCACTCTTAATTCAGTGATTAAAAATATATCTTAAAAACCACTCTTCTTTGAGTGATTAGTTAAAATTTTATTTCTATATCTTCTTTTACACTGGAAGCATTGCCAGTATCTACATATTCAACTCCTGCCAATTTCAAAGTGCCTTTTTTTGGTTTCCAATGGGAGACAGGAAGGGCTTGATCAGCCCCCAGTAACTATGACAGCCCATTAAGAGTGAATGGGAAGGAATGGGAAAAACGGGGAAGGGTTGTTTCCATAAAGACTTGGGTGACCTTGGCAGATCACACATTCTCAGCCTCAAACAAACCTGTTGCCTTAGGGCCACTTTAGGTTTGGCATAAACTGGAAACAACTTTAAGGCACATAACAACAACAAACCTTACTGAAACAAAGATGAGATCTGGAAAAGGATAGTGCTCACTTGGGCTTCTTTTTTTGGGAATATAATGTTGTAGATGAGATTCAAAGATATATTAGAAGAGAATGGATCAGTTGAAAACTTTTAGGGCAGGTTTTAACATCCTCACCCAACTTTTTCTTGCATAGACACCCAGAAGCCCAGTGCAAACCAGCAGGGTTTGCAGGGATAGGACTGAAAGGGCAAATTGACTGGACCCAATTGGATAACCCATTTTTCACTTCTAACAACCTTGACAGGATGTACACATAAGCCTTTCTGTTATTGAAGAAATTCTGAGAAAAGAAGAGTCAGGTTGATTTGTGATATCTTTTTCTTCTTGTCTATGATGAATAGAATGGGGCTGTGAGAGTAATTGGAGATAGCACAAAGCCCCCTTGATCCATTTTGCTACAATTATAACTACATTTGGTTTCCCTTGATGTTCCTCATATTGTTTACCAACAGAGGAGCTCCGAAGTTGCTTTACAGGAATCTGTGGAATGCTTTCCTGAGAGATTTTAGAAATATTATCAAGAGAAGCCTTGTTCTGCTGGACCAAAGGATGTATCTAATCCAGCATTCTATGGATAACAAGCAAGATACCCTTTGGGAAGCCAACAAATAGCCATGAGTACAATGCTATCTGCTTAATTTTGTTTCCCAGTGAGTGGTACTGACTGAGAGGCAGGCTACTTCGGATCCCCAAGAAAATATATAGCCATCAGTACTGGTAGCCACTGATATCCTTACCTTCCATGGATTTATCTTCTAAAGCTGTTTAGGTTGGTGGTGTGGGATTTATTTCTAGCTGTGGTTTTATTTTCATAGCCAGGCCTGGCTACAAATGAGTTCCTACAAAACCTTGTTCTTCAGAGGCACACCAACTACATGGTTTTCCTCCCTGCTCGGTGGATTAAATTATACAGTTGCCTTTTGAGTATCTCAAAACAGAGAAACATATTTGCACAGAAAATAGAAAATGTTACAATTCTTAGAAATAACCTAACAGGTATGAGTTGGTTTTACAGCCACTTCTTGTGTTTTTGTGGTTCAGATTCAGTAGAGAGGGGATTCTCCAACAACCTGTTTCAGCGATGGAAATAACAGTAAAGTTCGGCTGTTGCTATTACTCCGTATAGTATTACTATTCCTGTAATGTATGATAGGTGCCAGTGTGGTATGGTGGTTTGAATGTTGGACTGGGATTCTAGAAAAGCCATGGAAACAAGTTACATTCGCTTAGAGAAAGACAATGACAAACATCCTCTGAAAACTTTTTGCACCCCCCCCCCACTCCAAGTAGGGTTCATCTTAGGATCACTACAAGTCAAAGTCAAGTAGATGGTACATTATAGCAAAACTCAATATAGCATTGTTATGTTGTAGCAACATACTGCCACAGGAAAAGCTTTCTTTCTTGAAAAGATCATCTTCAAAGGACTATTATAGCAGAGTTTCGGTCTAACAGATTGCGAATGTAAATATTCAAACCCCAGGAAGTCCAATGACTATATGTTTGATGCATGGTACTTTTGTTGTTTTTGTGCCTTCCAGTCCTTTCTAACTTATGGTGACCCTAAGGCAAACCTATCACAGGCGTTGACTAAATATCCTGGTTGACAATGAAAGGATCCAAAGTAATTAAAGAGCATGGTGGTGTAATGTGCCTTCAACTCGTTTCTTATGGTGACCCTAAAGTAAAGCTATCAGGGTCTTCCTTGGCAGAATTTGTTCAGAGGTGCTTTGCCATTGCCCTCTTCTAAGGCTAAAAGAACATAACTTGCCTCAGTGGGTTTTCACTGCCAAGCAGAAATTCAAACCACAGTCCAAGATTCAACCTATTACACCAAACTGTGACTCACCACCACCACTAATAAATAAATAAATGTATAAATAACAGGTCATAACTTCTATGGACCGAATTCTGTAGGTATGCTAAAGGTGGTTTCCCTTTTCCTATGGTTGTATGGTTGACTTTGATTTGTAGTGACCCTAAGATGAACCCTTTCCTATGGTTTCCTATGGTTGAGGGAAGGCAGACATAGGCCCCTTCCACACAGCTGTATAAAATCACACATTATCTGCTTTGAACTGGGTTGTATGGCAATGTGGATTCAGATAATCCAGTTCAAAGCAGATACTGTGGATTATCTGCCTTGATATTTTGAGTTATATGGTTGTGTGGAAGGGCCACAAGTCTGCTGCTTCCAATCCATCTATTTTCCCATGTTTGACCTCCTCCGTGGCTGCAGCTCGTTACTTTTCTATCTTCACCATATACGCTGGCATAGATATGCCAGTGTAACATAGAAACAGCTTTATGATCATTCTCTACATCAGGAGTAGGCAAAGTCTGGCTTGCTGACTGCTTGCGATTCCCTGGACCACTTTTGTGGCATCCAGGGTGCTCTATATATTAAGTGTTTAGAAATGTGTGTGTGTGTGTGGGGGGGGGGGGGGGAGATAGGGAGAAATCATCTTCAGAGCTCATTTTTTCATGTCAGAAGCGACTTGACTAACTGCAAATCGCTTCTGGTGTGAGAGAATTGGCCATCTGCAAGGATATTGCCCAGGGGACACCCAGATGTTTTGATGTTTTTACTATGTTTGTGGAGGGGGGGCGGTTCTCATGTCACTGCATAGAGCTGGAGCTGTTAGAGGGAGCTCATCCGCACTTTCCCCGGGTTGGATTTGAACTGGCAATCTTTAGGTCAGCAACCCAATCATCAAGTCATCAGTCCTGCCTGCACAAGGGTTTAACTCACTGTGCCACAATTCAGAGCTCATGATTCACATGGAATCTGGAGAAAGCGGGGAAAAATATACGGGATGGGATCTGTGAAATTTACCTGTGTTGAATCACTTCAATGACATGGAGTAATGGGTGTTCCTACCAAACACTGACATTTCTCTCCAAAAATTCTGCTTCATGGGCCTGGCATGGTAATTTTAAAAAATCATTTAATAAATACCGCAATTTCAAGATATCACCACTTTGTTTTTCCTGTCTTTTCTCCTTCATAGTAATCTTGGCTTTTGAAATTGCAATACTGCTAGTTTAAAACTTTGCCTCCCCCTTTAACCAATTACAGTAAGTTTGAACTTCCATGATTGAGAGTAAGGAAACTGGGAGGGAAAGGAAAGGAGCCCATAGAAAGAAATGGTGTATGCCTTAAGAACGATGCCTTATGTTTCCTTGAGAGTAAGGAGATTGGGAGGGAAAGGAGAGGAGCCCAGAGAAGTGGTGTCTATCTTTAAAATGATGCCTTCTCTTTTCTCTTCTCTCCTCCTCCTCTCTTTCTGAGCTAGAGGCAGGAGGAGGTGATCCTGTGTGATTGGGGTAAGTAAATTCTCTGTCTTCTTTAAAGACAGAATGCCATGCAAAGAAGACGATTCTACACATAAAGAAAACATTTGCCCCGTTTCCTCAGTTTCATCCCCATAGTCTCCCACAGTTACCCAGCTATGCTCTACAATATATCACATCACCACTGAATTTAAAGAGCATGACATGTGGGGATTATGAATGGTTTTATCATAGTGTTTTCATGGGGAAACCATTAAAAGTGGTTTATCAGTGCCGCCTCTTGTACAGTGCTAACAAAAGCAAACTATGGTATATTGCCACTGTTGTCATCTCAGCTAGCATTAGCTTCTACTAGATTCTGGATTCTAATATTATGAAAGAGGGGGAAGAACCGTTTAGAGCAGTGGTTCTCAACCTGGGGTCCCCAGATGTTTTTGGCCTTTCCAGAAATCTCAGCCAGTTTACCAGTTGTTAGGATTTCTAGGGGTTGAAGGCCAAAAACATCTGGGGACCCCAGGTTGAGAACCACTGGTTTAGGGCATCTTGGATCTTTCCATATATTCCCTCCTAAAGGAAGTTCAATTTTGCTTCAAATTTTTGTTATAGATTAAATGTTGGTGCCAACTATATGTTTACTGCTTTTTACTGCCAAACTATGTTTTCTATTTAATGCGGTTGGATATTAATTCACTATTGCAATTCCCCCTTTTTAAACAACAAAATGCCAAAGGAAAACATATTAAAACATCCATCTCACATCTTGTCCAGCTAAGCCTACATTTTAAAAAAATGTTGCCATGTTAGCAAAAGCTTAGACTTTAAATAATCAAGCAAAACAGTTAATCTACTGTCAGTCATGAATTTTAAAGTAGTTAAAATATATTAAAGGATTATAAAATAAATATGTTTAAAATAACTGGAATGAAAATCAGAATAAAGACTGGTTCCACATTTTATCATCACCCATGTAGCAAACATACATATATTTCCAGCAATCTATTCTCATCTAAAGCTCAAGTCATTAATGACTTTCAACAATCAAGAGTTTGAAATTTTAAGTTGAAAACTACATGAAGCACATGTTGATGACCACTCAGAAGTTTAACCACCTTCGGCCTTCCAAAGATCACTTGTTAGAAAAACATTACAGCTGTTGCCCAACCTACCAGGTCATAGATGGGTCCTAATATTTAAATCTCCCAAAATCTAGTTTCTACATAATTAAGAAATATCAATGGCATTATTAATAATAAATAATCTGGCATATTTTATTGCCAGAATTCTATTTATGTGGAGATCTCTCAATGGTAGGGCTGCCAAAAGCTGAAGTCAACTTGATGGTAATTAATGACAATAAATATTGGGTATATATTTGCCAGCCACTGAACAGTAGTCATTAAGTTATAATGGAAAATTATTACCATATACACCCATGTATAAGTTGACCTCATGTAGAAGCCGAGGGCAGATTTTGGGGCCAAACTGATGAATTTTGATATGTCCCATGGATAAATTGAGGATTATTTCACAGAGAGGGAAAAGCCCCAGTACTGCCTCAAGTTCTCCTGGGATGGGCTAAGCTTTCGCCTTTTACCACCCTATTCATAAATGGTTCTCTTTTTTATAAGATTAAGGTACAGTATTATTTACATTGACTGTGGATAAATCAACCCCAGTTTTTTTGAAGATATTTTTATAACTAAAATTTCTAGATTTATACATCAGTATATACTTTAAGCACATATCAATTAACTGATGCTGAATGTTTGGAGACCCTTTTGCTTGTGATTCCTAAGAGTCAAATAATTCTACAGCTTCTAAAAATTTCCCTGGCTGGGAGTACTTTTCCTTTAGCATAGTTCTACCATACCTTGGTCTTACAATCACCCTCTGACCTTTCAACATCCACAGGCACTTCTTTAATCTGTTGACTCTCCCTTTGAGAAACTTTATCCCTCCCAACCAGGTTTATGTTTGGAAGCAGACCTAGCTGTATGAAAAACAGTTGGCACATGGAACTTCCCTGACTGGTCTGAAATTTTCTCCAGGCATACAGTAGTTACCATGTTTCCCTGAAAATAAGACAGTGTCTTATATTAATTTTTGCTCCCAAAAATGCTCTAGGTCTTATATTTAGGGGATGTCTTATTTTTTTCTTGAAGAAGAATTCACATTTATTGTTGAACAAAAAAATGAACATTTATTATATACTGTACAGTAGTTGTAGACAAACTGAATCCTATCAAGAATTTCTTGTTACTACCACTATTTCCATGTACAACAATCTATAGTACGTACATTTACCAAACCTACATGCTCTGGTGTTATTTTCGGTGGGCATGCTTCCAAACACAAACGGTGCTAGGTCTTACTTTCGGGGGAGGCCTTATATTTAGCAATTCAGCAAAACCTCTACTAGGTCTTATTTTCTGGGGATGTCTTATTTTAGGGGAAACAGGGTATGATCAACCTCCTGACCCCATTTACAAATTGGAAGGTTTTCTCAAGTCTGCAGTCTGGAAAAATGGGATGATAGTCCTCTCCCATGTTTTTTAATCTCCCCAATAACCACTTTCCCTCACTTGAGATTTAGGCTTGAAAATTAGGTGCCTTCATGAAGGTATGTGAAGAGCAACTATGTATGAGAATAGATGTGTTGCAATGTGTTGAAGTGTGTGATGGACATGTAACTAGAGTCTGTATGTAGTGTTGGCCTTGGCTAGTTGGGTTGTGTACCTGCAGGGGAGGGGCAAAATGAGGGCATTGTCTGTCCTATAGGAATTCTGCCCTAGGTGTGAATGATTTTCAACATCCCACTCTCTGCAATGCTAGAAATAAGGGTCTGAAAGTAGATTTCATGAAGAAGGGGTGGGTTCTTATTGGGAAGGGTAATGCCCTCATTTCTCTCCCCCCCCCCCCATTTATCCATGTCATATATCCATCCTGTCTAGATGGAGCAACAAAAGGAACTGAGGATCCAGGATGTATATTCTTTACATTTAGGCCATTGTGTGGATAATTTGATATCTACTTATCTAACTGCCTTATCTGAAAAAGTGAGAGATAGTGTTTTAAGTCACTGAAAGATTATACTAAAATAAATTGGTTAATCTTAAATGTGCCACAAGACTCCTTTTACCCTCCTCCTCAGATTTTTATATTGAAACAGACTAATATAGACATCTCTGTGAAAACTGCTACACAAGATAACAGGTTTTCACACTTGGGGGACTGTGACCTTCTTCTAAAATCACTTGAGTGTGACCTTCTCTTCCTGGCACACCTCTGTTTGCAGAAGTAAAGGGGAAGGTTTGTAAGCTCCGTTGCATGAAAAAAATTCTCCTTATCTGTGTCTAAATGCAACCGATTGGCTTTTGCAACTTGATCTTTAATTTGCTGAACAGTCCATCTATACCTGCTGCAGTTCTTCTTCTTCCTTCTTTTTGGCAGCGAAGGAAGTAATATGTGTAGAAGGAAGCTATACAATCATTGCAACACAAAAGAAAAAATGGCAGTGCCTAGGTGTACAAGTTTGGGTCATACAGGCATACCCTAGTTAGGTGTCATTACTTCTTTAATAAATGAACTGGTACTAGAGTCAGAACAATGTGGAATTTATAGGGATAGGTTCCTGCACCACAACAAAGCAGAACAGTTCAACATGTTTCAGCAGGCTTTTTATTCAAACCCAACAATATTATGCACATATGAGATGAAATCACCAAATCAGGGAAACCTTGCATATGGAAACAAAAAACATTTTGAATTTTCCCGGAACTACTTGACAACTTCTTCCAGAATGCACTCACAGATTATTTTTTCTTTCACCATCTTACACTTTTCTTAGGATTTCCATTTTGAGAACTTGACTAATACAAATAAGTTTATCACATGAGGCAGCCAACATGACATTCTCCTCCTCTCCCCTTCTTCTCCTCCCCCTCACTATTCCCAAACTGTTGTCCTTTTATTTTAGTTATATTTCCTTTTAATAGCGAAACTGCACAATTTAACTAAAAATAAACATAATTTTTTAAAAATAAGGAACTGCATTAATGCAGGAAGGTGCGGTTTTGATCACTGGACTTGTGATGTGGCTCAGTTGTGCTCTTGAAGAGAGGTGTGATATCTCAGGTACTCAACCTGGTATGTATCCTTATATTTATGATAATGCAACTGTAGCAGGATAGTGGGGTGTTATGATAAAATCTTGAGATTCTGGGGATATGTGATGAGGTAGGCTTGTCTGCTCTCTTCCTTTCTCTGTTTCACTATTCATGTCTGTTCAGTAAGATATTCTGGGGACAGCTGCAGTTTAACTTATCCATTGAAGGCAGCACCCACGTTTAAAATTGGACCAGTTATAGCAGAATCCTGTTTTTTCCCCAGCTCAAGTTTTGATTTTGTTATTTCCTGCATATTGTTGCAAACTGACATTGAAAGTCTCAATATCTGACCCTACTAAAAAAAAAGCCCTCTAGCTAGACAGAGAACAAGGCATAAACCGCAGTGGGGCTGGGGTTGGATGGTTATAGAAAGTTTTGTTAGAAACCTTGTTAAGACAGGTGTATCTGTATATGAAATTTGCTTGTGAGGTGAAGCAAAGATTTGGGAATGTATTGCTAGATACCATTCCCCACCCCATAGAGCAGTATAACGAGTTCTGGATTTAGAATTGTGTGGCCTGGGCATGTACTGTATTTTCTATCGTTCCTAGTATAAATGTTTGGTGCACTACATGAATATATGCATGAAACATTCCTGTAAAATCATGAGATCCCATTAGGTAGAGCCTGTTTTTACTTAAAGTACTGATGCAAAGTGTATTGAATGTTACCCGGTATTCCTCCATAAAGTGTTCAATGAAGCAATAAACTACAGCTTTTGTCTTTAGAAAATCTCACTCATATATTTACATGTTTGAAATCCAGCAATTCTTGCTTTCCATTCATCCTAATCAAATTCTTCATCCATACTTTTCCCTTAGAAGTTTGTTTAGTGGAAAACATACGCACACCACTTTTACATCATTAGCTGGGATTTTATGTCTTACTACCAGAAATTCTATTTTTCCTTTCTGTCAGTAATGTAGCAGTCTATTTGAAATGTCTTCAGGGTTTAGTACTAATCAGCTTTTCAGATGATCAGGCTAACTGCATCACAAGAGTGCTTCTTGTAAGACGAATTGCTATGAGCGCCAACTGACCTTGGTTGGAAGTCTTTCAGAAGCAGCATTTCTCTAATGTTATGCAGTGGAAGAGAAAGATAACAAATCTAACCACAAATTCAATGGCCTCTCAATACAGATTAAAAAGGAGAGAAAAAGCTTTAGACACTTCCATGATCCTCACAAAATCGAATATTTCCTCAACATTTCTGAGTTGCCTAACCCATCCCTTTGGACAGAGGAAGTTTCATGGCTTGTGCCATAGCAAAATGGCTCAACAGATGTAGGAAAACATAACCTGTCTTTTAAAGAGGCATGTCAATGTTGAAATAGGTTGTCTTCCTTTTTAGGTAGGCATGAGTTGAAATCCTGCATTGGGAAATGTAGCTACAATCATTTCTGTGTTGCTGGAGGAAAAGGGCCTGAATGGAGACAAAGAGGGATGGTCAGAGATGAACCAAGGCTGATGCCTGTCCAGTTACAGGAAGTAGGATTGGCAGTTCAGGGTCATCTCAGGCCCTATGGACCCTGGCAATGCTGTTATTAAGTACCAACATAGTTGTTCACACTTCAGGGTCCCCAGCTCAATGCTTTGGGATCTTTGGATTTGTGGTTTGGGGAGGCACCAGCACTCTGTGGCAAAGAAGGCTAAAGACCTTCCTCACGGTGAGAGCTGTTCAGCAGTGGAACTCTCTCTCCTGGACTGTGGTGGAGGCTCCTCCTTTGGAAGCTTTTAAGCAGAGGCTGGATGGCCACCTGTCGGGGATGCTTTAAATGAGATTTTCCTGCTTCTTGCAGGGGGTTGGCCTGGATGGCCTGTGAGGTCTCTTCCAACTCTATGATTCTATGATTCTATGATTCTAAATCAGACCTACCATGATTCCATAGCAATTGAGCCATGGCAGTTAAAGTGGTGTCAAATTGCATTAATTCTACAATGCACATGCACCCTGAGACACACAGATGTGATGTATCTGAGATACACATTTTTGGACAGATGTCATAGTTATCACTTTAAAAATGCTGAACAATTTACATATTTGGACAATACAAACAGACTGAGAAAGGGTAGAGAGTTATCTTTCATCTGTTAAAAAATTATTTTGAGGAGGAGCCATTTTCGAGATTTAATGTAAGATATGGAGTTCCCTGTTCATCAGGTGTAAACTGAGGCTCCTTTTATTGTGAATCTGAAAATTTGTTAATAAAGGGCCGGGCTGTGACGCAGCTGCAATAAATCACTACTGGCCGAGAGGTCATGAGTTTGAAGTCAGCCCGGGTTGGATTGACCTTCCAACCATTAATCGCCTAGCTCGTTGTTGACCTCAGCAATTTGAAAGACTTGTTGCATCTGTCGAGTAGAAAATCCAGGTACCGCTTTATGCGGGAAGACTAATTTAACTAATTTATGACACCATAAAACTTCCAGCAATGTATGGAAGAATAAGGAAGTACTCCATTAAGGACTTGGTGTTACAAATAGACGATGAAGTGGCAGCTCCCCCTGTGGCTGGAATCGAGCATACCCTTATGAAGCTGGAAGCTGGAAAATGTTAAATCGCCTCTGTGTCTATGTCTGTATGTCGTATGTCTATGGCATTGAATGTTTGCCATGTATATGCACATTGTGATCCACCCTGAGTCCCCTTCAAGGTGAGAAGGGCAGAATATAAATAATAAATAAATTAAATAAAACCAATAATTATAGAACATATAAGCCTAATTCAGGAATGGAATCAATGTCTCCAGATACTGATGGACTGCAGTTCCCAGTGTTTATATCGCCTTGCTCCTGCCCCATCTGCACCACTCTGCCACCACACTGTTGCCTCTGGTGAGATTACACTGGCATATAGGAGAGCACAAGTGCAGTCTCCTGAACCATGGTGCTACAATTAACACTTTCCATCCCAAGAGTCCTGAGACCTGGGCTTGACCACATGTGGCTAATAAATGCTGGAAGGGAGGAGGTTGTAGTACAACCTTCTCACCAAGCTACAAAACCCAGACTTCCATAATATGGAGCCATGGCAGCTAAAGGGATATCAAACTGGAATAGCCATGGGATAGAAATAGTGAATGAGATTTCATACTACACACTTACAGCACTTTGATCCTAGTTTAACTTCTCTGACTACATCCTTTTGAAGTCCTGGAATTTGTAGGTTAGGGAGGCACGAGTGTTCTCTGGAAGAGAATTTCAAATATTGGATGAAACTACAAATCCCAGGATTCCATAAGATGAAAGTGTGACAGGCAAAGTGGTCTTTCTTTTTATTTCCTTAGGGTTGTTTCTTTCTACAAAATTGTAGCACTTTTTGTGAAAGGAGGGGTCCCAGGTACAAAGTGGGTGCAAGGCTGCTCTTCTTTCGCTGGGAAACAACTGTTTCTCTTTCCTTTCCCCTGCCTGCCTCACATATGGATATAAGAGAAAGAAGAAAGAGATGTTTGCACGTGAGGGAGGAATAATCTAAAGTAACGGGAAGGGCTCAAGTCATTTGTACATTCAAATTTGAAGATGACTTAGACTTCAAGATACCGTCTGTCGAAGGATTATGCTGTTAATAATCTAAATTTGATTCACATTTCACTCTCTCTTTCAGACACTACCTGCAAAGCCTCTCTCAAAATTATCTTGTAAAGCTGTATCGTGAATGGCTTTCCTGTGAGGTTTCTTTTGGAAAGCTCCAAAAGGTAAATAAAAATGAATTAATACAGCATTTCCCTTTTGTAGGCAAAATATGCAAATAGCGGCTTGACAGAGCTTTAGCCGCATTAAGGGCTTTCCTGTTGTATCCTTAGAGGCTTTGTTCCTAGAATGAGAAGCCTTTAGGCAACCTTTAGCTTCATTTATGTGTAATACACACTCTCTGGCTAATGTCCTTCTGGCCCAATTCCCCACAGCAACATTTTTTTTGCTTCACACTTCATGAATTTTATTTGCAATCAATAAATAAGCCCATTAACATCAAAGTTTTGTATTTTCATCATATATCATAATTGTACAGGTCAGGTTCACCAAGCGTAGTTCACCCATCTTTATTTCTCAGTAGATAACTGATATCCACACACAAAATTGTATGAAAGGAATGCTGGATTAAAGTAATTATTGTATTAGTAATTTATCATGCTAATCATTTTTCCTTGAGGCATCCACTCAGTGTGATCTTAGTGCCTACTGCTACACCAGATTTGCTCAAACTGTTTTCAGTCCTCAAACCAATCCAGATATTTCCTTTTGATACTCCAGAGTGATCTCCAAAGGGACCAGGAGACTGTATTGAAAAAAGCAGAGGGATATCATCCAGAAGATTGATTGTCTCTTGGGAAACATAACTCAGTCATCAAATGAGGGTTTTACTGGACACATTTGGACAAGGAGAAACCACCAGTTTGCCCTTGTTTTCAAATTCTATATTTAAAATAGTTGCAGTTTTATTTATGAGTAGAAGGTATGATTTGCTGTCAGTTGATCCTGTTTGTGCCTCTAATTACTAATTTCTAAAATCAGATTTTAATGCATTAGCAGAGTTCATGTCTTGAGTGCAAATCAAATATGGTACTGTATATATATAGCTCTCTTTTACAAACAAGAACCTGGTCCACATGTTAGTCATATGAATATCCAAGTGGGAATGGGCCATGCTGTTGCCAGTCCCCAGATATTGTGTCTGTACCCTCCCATACCTGATTTTGGTATGTCAGGTGAAGATGTGAAGATTGTGCCTCCATGGGTGTCTCCACAAAACTGGGACCCTAGTAGTAGCTGGCTCTCAATAAAATGAACCATGTTAACTCATTCGGAAGTGTGTCAAATCAACATGCAAAGAGGTGAGTATGCTAGTTCCACCCCTCCCTCTCCAATTCTGCTGAGATACTCTGGCCCGGCCAGCCACCAGAGATAATCCAGTCACTGCCTGATCTCGATGGGGAAGTTCTGGTTCCGTCTGCTACTGTTAAAAGCCTTGGGGTTGTGTTGGACTCATCGCTGATGATGGAGGCCCAGATCACTGCCATAAGTAAGCAGGCCTTTTTTCATCTTCACCAGGCAAGGGAATTGGCATCCTACCTTTCTACAGAAGCACTGGCAACGGTAATCCATGCAACAGTCATCACTAGGTTGGATTATTTAACGCCTTATACGCTAGCCTTCTGAAGATAAAAACCCAGAAGATCCGAATGGTCCAAAATGCGGTGGCCAGGCTGCTAGCGGGATCATCTATAAGATCCCATATTACACCGATTCTGAAACAACTGCATTGGCTACCAATAGAACATCGGATCTCTTACAAGATACTGATCCTGACATTTAAAGCTCGAAATGGCCAAGGACCATTATATCTTAGGGACCACCTCATTTCTTTCTTCCATCAGTGGTCACCTCGATCCTCCCAGGAAAATCTCCTATACGTACTAGGCCCTAGGGAGGTACACCTGGAAGCTACAAGGCGTAGAGCCTTTTCGACCAATTCTGTGGAACTCATTGCCTCCATATGTTAGAGCAATGTCGGAGTTGCGACCTTTTGGAAAAGCACTCAAGACTTGGCTGTTTGGTTGTGCATTTAAGTAAATCAGATCTAATCTGCCAAATAGTCACTGTTGAATGTTTTTATGTGTAATGTTTTTATATTGTGGAATGATATTTTAAATTGTAAGTCGCTCGGAGCACTCTGGTGGAGAGCGACTAATTTAAGAAATAAAGTGAAGTGAAGTGAAGTGAAGTGAACATAAGGAAGTTTTCATTTGAAGCTTTGTCACATGAGGTGAGCTATGGAGCTGCAGATGGAAGGAGGACTAATGTGTTCCGTTCTTCGTGTATTCAACACATTTCCTGAATGAGTGAACAGGGCTATAGAGGAGTCTACTCTGCCTCCAACTGGACTGTACACTCTTAAATGCATTTGCTATCCTGGTCAATTCAATCAAGAGAACCAGTCATGTGAGTAGAGACAATCTGTTGAAATTGCTGGAATCATACAGTGAGTTGTGGAGTTGCCTGTAAATATCAGGTATTGTACCTTTATTATTAATTGTTGGATTAGGGCAGTGGTTCTCAACCTATGGGTGCCCAGATGTTTTGGCCTTCAACTCCCAGAAATCCTAACAGCTGGTAAACTGGCTGGGATTTCTGGAAGTTGTAGGCCAAAACAGCTGGGGACCCACAGGTTGAGAACCAGTGGATTAGGAAATTATGGCCTGAATCCTGTTAGTCCAAACTACAGCAAACTGATTAAATAGATTGTGAAGGTGATAGAGTTGACTCCCATTTAGTGGGTCTATTGTAGATGATTCAATGGGCCTGCTCTGGTAGGCCTAGTGTGTTGATTCAGTGTTCTACATAGTTGGCACTAACAGTAGGACTCATACCAGTATTGTGTATTCCTGCATCGCATGGGGTTGGACTGGGTGGCTCTTGTGGCCTCTTCCAATTTTATGATTTAGAAACTTTGCATCAAGGACATTCAATACTGACTGAGCTATCTGGCATCTCCTCCTTTAATATCTTTGCTGAGTCCACAATCAGAGGGCTGTGGAGGAACTAGCACATGAATGATTGAAACATACATGCAGTTTTTGTTAGATATGATTGCTAAGACATGAATGCCATAGAAAAAGGCTGCTGCAATTGCATACTTTATTGTTGTGTGCCTTCAAGTCATTCTCAACTTAGGAAGATTCAAATGTGAACTTATCATGGGTTTTCATGTTCAGAGTGGTTTTGCCATTACCTTTCTCTGAAGCTAAGAGAATTGACTTGTCTAAGGTCACTCAGTAAGTTCCCATGGCTGAGTGGGATTTGAACCATGGCTGCTCAGTCCAACAACAAATCACTACAACATGCTGATTCCCCACAGTATACACAGCTTTACATTGGATGTTTATAAACCATTTCTTGTCCTAATCAGATCTGAGATGTTTCAAAATTGGCAACTCTTTTTAAAGCACATCTGAAATAATTTGATTTATAATGAATTACTGTTTGCTAAATACTAAGCTGCTCTAATATCACTTCCCAAGGCATATTAAGGAATAATTTCAAACATAAAATCTGGTCCAGAATCTGGTTTATAAATCCTTGTCATGTAAGAGACCTCTTAATTTTCTGCACATCTTCTTCCAAGCTTTGGATTTATCTTTGGTTTTTTAAATTTTATTTTATTTCCAGCTCTTACTGGTGGACATATGCTTTTGACCTGTTGTTTCCCTTTGTAGTTTCAAAACATTAGATTTGACTAATGTATATAATGTAAGTGAATGGAATTTTAATTTCTCCACTGTTAAAGAGGTAGTGAATGGAGTATAGGCTTCTGATGTTTTCTTTTTTGAGACATATTATTTAAATTAGGTATTTCTAGATTTTTTATTTTTTCATTTTATTTAAGTGCTGTTTGTCAAAAAGTTCAAGGCTTCAAGGTCAACCTGATCTGAGACCTTTAAACTGTTCCAGTGGATCATTCCACGTTCCAATGTCTATGTGATGACATACTCATTAAAACAACCAACTTAACCAATTCTGTTGTTTCTCAAAGCGAACTATGTCAAGAATGCATTCACTTTTTATTTCTGAATACAAAATGGGGAAAACTGAAACTTTTATTTTTGCAATAAGGCACAACTACATTGCCATTAGTAAGCCACCAGTGTAGGTTGTGAGTGCATCATGAGCCATAAGGTCAGAGGCTAGTATTGCTGAAAGAATTCTTGAACTGCTATATGTCTCAGTTAACTCAATTTATATGTCACCAAAAGAAGCTCAAGTTGGCATGTTTATAATAAATTATTTTCCATTTACACTAGAGAGTTCTTGATTATGCTTAAAAGTGAAAATGATTTGGAGTCAGTATTGAATAAAGTCAAGGGAAAAAGTGCAAATAAGGTTTACAATTGAATGTTAAGAAAACAAAAATAATGACCACAGATTATTTACATAACTTTAAAGGAGACAACGAAGGCAATGAAATAGTTCAAGATTTTCCATACTATGTCTTAGCCATTAATCAGAATGGAAACTGCAGTCAAGAAATCAGAAGACTAGGTCTTGGAAGGGCAGCTATGAAGGAACTGGACAAGATTCTCAAGTGTAAGGATATATATAATTGAATACCAATGTCCAAGCATTGTGTATCTGATTTCTGTATATGCTTGTGGCAGCTGAAGAGTAAAAAAAACAACAACTTTTAGGTAGAGAATAATCTAATTTGAAATGTGGTACTGGAGAGACATAGACAAATACCACAGACTGCCATAAAAACAAATAAATTAGTCCTAGAGCAAATCACGCATGAACTCTTTTGAGTCTCTTTTAAGAGATAAAAAAAATGGGATTTAAAAATAAATTAACTCTCCCTAGAAGACAACATGACTAAGCTGATGTTATTGTGCTTTGGATATATTGTGTAAAGACATGACTTATTAGAAAATATAATAATACTGTACTTGGCGAGGTATAAGGAAGAGGAAAAGTGGGGTTAAGGGCTAAAAATGTGTGCTCCTTACTGGGAACTGTCTTGCATTGTGAAGACAACTGCTGCCAGCTTTGCAGTAAAGATTTTTTTTATTCATGTAAGCACAGCCAGTATCTATTATTTTCATTGCTCTACTGATGATTTCAAGACATTTGTTGGTAAATTATTGGCCTCAGTTAACCCATAGCATACCTTTATTTATCTTTGCCATGTAAATATTAGGGATCTGGAATTTAATACATTGCAGTAATATAATCAGAGTTTAGTTGTAATGCATAACCCTTAAGACAGTTGGTTTTGCAAAGAGTTTTCTTATTATATTTAACTTTTTTTGGTGTGTTTGTGTGGGGTGGGGTGGGGGTGGGGCGGGAATTACAGGCATGTAACAATTCAAAATGTTAGTTGTGTAATCCCAAATAAAGGTAAAGGTTTTCCTCTGACACTAAGTCTAGTTGCGTCCAACTTTGGGGATGGGTGCTCATCTTCATTTCTAAGCCAAAGGGCCAGTGTTGTCCGTAGATGCCTCCAAGATTATGTGGCTGGCATGACTGCATGGAGCAGAAGCTGGGGCTAACAGGGGGAGCTTACCCCGCTCCTCAGATTTGAACCACAGACCTTTCAGTCAGCAAGTTCAGGAGCTCAGCTCAGTGTAGGTGGAATTGGACCTTATCACCTGCAATCCCCCCCCCCCCACACACACACGTTTTTAAACATTTCTAAAACAGCTCACTGATTAAGCATCACAGAGTCCACCAAACAATGCAAACAGACTTCTGCCTGTTGTCCGTGATGCTTCGTCAGGGAATTTTTTAAAGAAATGTTTAGAAACGGGGGACAGGAGATGGGGAGAAACCATCTTCTGAGCTCATGATTTGTACCAGAATTTAAAAACAGAAGGGCGATCTCTTCTGGCAGGCATACCCTGCTACTTTTAAGCATGAATTTTAAACTTGTGTCTTGTGTTTAATCTCTGTTCTGTGTATTTTAATATGTATCTTTTATAGAAATACATTTTAATATGTATATTTATATATTTTTTACAATATTTATGTGTTTTAATTATGCTGTAACCCACCTTGAGTCACGAGAAGAGATGGGTAAGAAATACAATTATTATTATTTGAAACACAAAAAGATGAGTCCACAGTAGACACTCTGCTGGCTGTTGTATTGGATCACACATTGGACACTTCCCAAGTGTCTGGGACTGTGTGATGTATCGGCAAATAATGCGTGCAGATCCCAGTAAGGTGGCCTTCTGCAGCTGGCAGATAGTAATTTTGTCAGTGCCGATTGTGTTTAAGTGCAGGCCTAGGTCTTTAGGCACTGCACCCAGTGTGCCAATCACCATTGGGACCAACTTGACTGGCTTGTGCCACAGTCTTTGCAATTCGATCTTTAAATCCTCATATCGTGTCAGCTTTTCCAGTTGTTTCTCTTCAATCCTGCTGTCACCTGAGACTGCAACATCGACAATCCATATTTTGTTTTTTAATAGGATCATGAGGTCGGGAGTATTGTGCTTCAAAACTCTCTCTGTCTGAATTCGGGAGTCTCAGAGTAGCTTGACATGTTCATTCTCTGTAACTTTTTCCGGCTTGTGATCTCACCAGTTCTTTGTCACAGGCAGATGGTATTTGTGGCACAAGTTCCAATGAATCATCTGAACAACGGTGTTATGTCTCTGCTTGTAGTCTGTCTGTCTGCGATCTTCTTGCAGCAGCTGAGGATGTGATCTATTGTTTCATCTGCTTCCTGGCAGTCTACATCTGGGATCTGTCGTCGACTTTTCAATTTTGGCTTTGATGGCATTGGTTCTAATGGCTTGTTCTTGGGCTGCCAGAATCAGGCCCTTTGTCTCCTTTTTCAAAGTTCCATTTGTGAGCCACAGCCATGTTTTTTCTTTGTCAATTTGGCTGTCAATTTTTTTTCCAGGAACTGTCCATGGAGAGCCTTCTTTCACCAGTTTTCTCTTCTGCTCTGGATTGTGTTTTTACGATATTCACTCTTTGTCTATTGCACTGGAAGCAGTTTACTACTATTGACTTCCCTCAATGTTGGTTCTTGACTGCCTTTCACATAATCTGCCAGGGCATGTTTCTCTTTCTCTACCGTTTGTTTCACTTGAAAAAGCCCTCTGCCTCTTGATTTTCTGGGCAGGTAAAGTCTGTCGACATCACTATGTGGGTGTAATGAGTAGTGGATTGTCATCAGTTTTCTTATTTTTCTGTCCAGATCAAATAGTTCTGCTTGTGTCCAGTTCACAATTCCAGCAGTGTATCTAATGATGGGTATGGCCCAGGTGTTGATAGCCTTGATCGTATTTCCGCCATTTAATTTGCTCTTCAAAATCTTTCTGACTCTTTGGATATATTCTTTGCTGACCACATTTTTCACATGCCCATGCTTGATATTGTCCAACTGTAGTATGCCTAGATATTTATAGGCTTCAGGCTGATTGCATTTTATGGTTTGTCCATTTGGCATCTCTATGCCCTCACTGTGAGTAATTTTCCCTTTCTTTAATGCCACTGTGGCACATTTGTCTAGGCCGAACTCCATACTAATGTCAGTGCTGAAGATTCTGACTGTGTTGGTCAGTGATTGGATTTCTGTTTCTGATTTTCCGTAAAGCATTATTATTATTATTATTATTATTATTATTATTATTATTATTATTATTTGGTTGCAGGTTGCAAGTATTACCCAACATCCATATCTAGTAGGGCTGTGGTCATGTTACTATATAGGAGAGCCAGTGAAGTGACCAATGTGTATTGGGACCATGTGCACTGGGACCACAAATGCACATTGGGATGTCTTTTTCAGTATCACATTATGCATCTTCCCAATTCACTAATGGGTTTTCTTACCACTTCTGTTACATCCCTAAGTAAACATAAAGTTACGTAATCTACATTGTGATAAAGTATACTGACCATGCCTTTCCATTGCACAACTGGTTTGAGCCAACGGTTAAATCTCTATATGATTGAAATTCTTACCATATTGAAGGGAATCTATTTTTTTAAAAGAAAGATACCAGTCACTCTTAATAGCAATATGATTCTGAAATGTGCGGGATATATTCCCAGACTTCAAGTGGCTACGGAAAACCACCAATAACATTATGTAACAAAATTTGAACATGTTCTCTTCCTGGTCTGAAAATGTTATTTCCTGTTTAATTGTGCAGTACTTACTTTGAAAGTTGTTGTTATACTCTAGAAACTTCATTTTTGTGGCTGCCACAAACTAGGTTGAATTGGTCGAGACTTTATGAGATATTCATTGAAAAACTATAGCAAAATGTGCTGCAGGATGTCCTGCAAAAGCAAAGTTTTTGCAGTTTAATAAACCTTTTCTATGTTTTTAAGATAGAAAAATATTAGGAGATGACATTTGTAACTCAGGAACAAAACTTGTGTTACATAGTATAATCGTGTATCTGTTTGAAATGAAGGATTTCTGGCCTAAGAGTACCATAGGGTCACTTTAGGAGACCTAGAAAATACCTAAAGAAGACTTATTTTGTCAGACGTCAATAAATGAAATCATGGCTCCAGTGGATATAGGGATCATACTATATTTATTTATTAGATGTGTACTCACCTTATGACCCATCAGGTTTTCTTTTTTTGACTTGCATTGCAGCAAGAATCAAAATGGCATTTAAATGCATGTTATACCCTAACTTTATGGCCCTTTGATAAAAATTGGCCCCATAAGCTTTTGTTGATTAATCTACCAATCAAACAGATTGAGGTTTACAGCCCCTAGATGATAAAATAGATTCCTGGGCACTACTGGCTGTTTCAGCCACTGGTGAAGCATCCTCACTGGTGAAGCATCCTATTTATGTAGCGGGTCCCTTCTGAGTCTAGAGTTAATGCCAATCTAATATAGATTGGTTAGAGATAGTCAGCCTGGATTTACCAAAGGGATGTCATTCTTAACAAACTTGATTCATTTCTTTGAGGAAGTGGCAATGAAAGTGGACAAGAGTGAAGAACTAGACATAATTTACTTGGACTTGAAAGGACTTTCAATATGGTACCATACAACAGATTCATTTATAAAGTTAGCAGGTAGAGCATTGATGGTGAAATACTCAATTGGATATCAAATTGGCTCAGTAATAGGCACTGGACATAGTGGTAATGGTTACAGATCACACAGGAGTATGTAATATGCATCATAGTGTACAACTAAAGATTTCAAGAACGTAGTATGGAAAGGCTATTTATTGTTGACCCTAAAAAAAAGACCTTAACCCATAGTCCTCCAGTTCCTGAATCATATACAGTAGGGGCACTTCCATAATGCATACAGTGCAAAGGAAACAATGACAGAACAATACCGGTATGCAACCTCATATGTCTATTCTGCCCACATGTATAATGTCTAAACACAATGAATTTCATAAGTGCATTTGTGCCTCTAAATTTTGTATTGCATATTTTTCAAGATAAATAAATAAATGACTTTTCATAAAATCTAGGCACCATTAACGCCAGTATTTAGGATGGTGCTGATTGATTTTAACAGGCCAAGGGATTGAACTTTTGTTATTATGCAGAGCACACAGATAAACACATAAATCAAGAATCCATCAAGGGAATGCTAATTCTGTTGAGGGAAGGTTACTACGGCATCCTGCTCCTGTCATTTCCTCCACAATCTATGGGCTCATTCTGGACAGAGGATGAAAACAAAAGCTGTTCCTCTTCTTGGTGTATTATAGACTATACAAGAATGGTAGCTTTGAATTTTGGGTGGGTGGACAAGTTGACTCTTTTGAGCTCTGAACCTTTCTATTGTTCTGCTTCAGAAGAATATAGACTAAATTGCTTTTATCTCACTATTATGTTTGGGGAAAATTAACATCCCATTATGAGTGTACCTAAGGGTGGCTGCTGCTGCTGCTGCTGCTGTTGTTGTTGTTGTTTGCCTTCAAATTGTTCATAACAATATGACAACCCTGAGGTTTTTGTGGGGTGAGAGTGTGTGATTAACCCAAGGTCACCCAATGGTTTTTATGACCAAACAGGGAATTGAATCCTGATCTCCAGAGTTATAGTTCAATGTTCAAACCATTACACCATTTTGGATGGGGCAATGCCCCCCCCCCAATTCAGCACCTCCAAGAGAATTTTTCCTTCACTCCTGAAATGTCTAGTATTGCAGCAATGCAAAACGTTAGTTGAGCATTTACAGCCACAGTTTAGGCATTCAAAGACAAAGGCAACATTATCAATGCAATAAGAATACAGCAAATATATGCATTATACGTTCAAATGATTTTCAATGTCTCACTCTGTGCAAAAAATTGATCAGCTCAGTTAAACCTTCCTTCCCTACTTCAGCCTTCTTAAACCCATCTCTTGACGAATTCTGAGTTGCCTCCATTTGATTCCATTGCAGTTTTTTCCTAATGGGCAAAGTTTTCTGAAATGAAGTATTTTTTTGTTAGCATGACTGAAAATATTTTAGATTGTGTGAGTGTGATAAATCAGCAGCTAGTTAAAAGAGAGTATAATGTTGCCTCTACATTTAATTGTATATATGCTTGTCCTCATGTTTCTTGCATCACTTTTCATAGCGTAAGGTTCAGTCTCTGTGATTTTGTTTCTTAATGTCATTTATGCTCATACCTAGAAGGCTGAGGTTCCTTTGGCATCCCATTTTCTTATAAAATCACACAAAGTTCATATACAAAAGTTATTATCATATAGTTAATTAAATTATGTCAATTGCCAACAAGCACCACTTCCCACCCTTAAACACCTCCTCCCATATTAATGGAAGTGCTGTGTAGGTTGTGTAAGGAGCAGTGTTAACGTACTGAATTATACCAATAAGCTCACTGTCAGTTGTAGTGTTTCACAGTTGGTGCTGATACAATCACCTTGCCATGGATGTGAGGAAATGCTATATTTTTAATCTTTCAAAAGGTTTTTCCCAGTTCAATTTTTCAAAGATGCCAAGACCACCCTGTCAAGTCTCTCTTGCAAGCACTTCAGCCTGGTCTTAGAAGATAGTATATCAGTGCCATCTCTGAGCAGCTATTCAGAATCAAGTCTCAGATCACAGGAGATAGGAACTGTCAACAAAGTGAATTGTGGACCGAATTGTCTGGTGTTTTTTTCATTTCTCTATTTTCTTTTGTGGGAGTAGCTTCTTACTGTATCTGATCAGTTTTTAACTAAACTGCATACATATTCTGATCCATCTGTTCACTCATTGACCTGTTAACCTTATTCAGAACTCAGAAAAGTTTTTTTTAAAGGCTAGAGCATCTAGAATCCACAGCCAACAAGAACACATTACTGGGAAAATCTGTGAACTGTAATCCAAAAAGTACTTTATTTTGTTTCAATCTGATCCTATAATTTTTTTCTTATAGATATGGAAACAAGAATGTGTAAGTGAAGTTCCCCCAAAAGCAATTCATTTCTGTCATTTCACAGATGTCAGAATACATAGCGCTATCTTAACACAGAAAAGAGGCCATCCATGGGAAATCTTTGAAAGTTCAGAAATTAATACTTACTAAGCCTAATTGTAACATATGTTACTCTGTTGTAGTTGTTGGAGGAGGAGTCTAAAGAATTCAATTTCTTTTGCTTCTTCATTGTTGGTAGTATTGTCTCCAAAAATGTGAGGCCAAAATAGCTTGGAAGTTGGGAAGGGATGAGTACAAACTTTAGGAAAAGGGATGTCAAATTAGAGACTGAAACAAACCAAAGGTTTCATATCTTCAGTCCTTGTCTCATGTCACACATTTAGCTCTAGGTAACTCATTGATTCTCCTCTGATTCTGTGTATATGTGCTTTCAAGTCACCTGTTGACATATGGCAACCCCATGAATTTAATAAGGTTTATAGGTAAGGGATACGTAGAGGTGGTCTGCCATTCTTTTGAAATATAGTCTCCAGCACATGGTATTCCTTGGCCACCCTGCCATCCAAGTACTAATAATATCTGATTATTCTTTGCTTCCAAGATCAGGCAGGATCTGGTGCCTCCTCTGACTTTATACATGTGAGACTATAAACTGATGAGGTGAAAGGCATGGATTACCTCACTTCCCCAAAACACAAAGCAAAAGGGTGACCATTATTCCTGTATTGATACAATTGTTCTGCTTATCAGGAAATACAAGACTTCCCAAATGATGTTCTTAAAATACCTTATAACGCAAAAGCTTTGAAATTTAATTTTGAATATATCTCTAATTACATGCCTTTGAACTTCAGTAGAAATCGTGCTCCTCATTATTTATAGTTGAAATCCTGTTGAGAGCCAATATCCCATCGAGAATCATAGTAACATAACACTATGAGACTGTAACTTTATGGGTTGGTAAACAAGACTGAAGGATTCAGAGTCAGAAAAAAGAAGGTTGAGCTGTGCTAATATGTCATTTTGGTATTTGGTAACATTGTGGACTGTTGTGCATGCTGGCTGAAAAGTCAAGCCATTTGTGTCAGAAGGCTAATGGCCCACCATGATTCCAGTCAAAATCAGATAGATGGGGTTTGAGTGAGGTGAGATGGGGAAAAGTTCTACAGATGCAGTACCTAAGCCCATATTGTCTGCCACAGCCTTCTGGATACAGATCTGAAACCTGACCACTGACATGTCTGAATTAGAATTTTGACTTACAGATCATACGTAATTCCCTGTTAGGACTATCAAAGGGCATTCCTTTATTTGAACATGTTTCCTATTTGAGGTCATGTTTTGGCTCTGGCAGCAAGATGGTTGTATTCCCTGCCATTCTTTGTTCTAAAGCAGGGACCCCCAAACTAAGGCCCGTGGGCCAGATGCAGCCCTCCAAGCTCAATTGCCTGGCACTGTCCTAAACTTTAGACTTAGGGTCACCCTAAGCCTGAAACTACTTGTAGGCACACAAAAACAACAACAATTCTAATTAACTTGACTATCTCATTGGCCAAAAACAGGGCCACACTTTCCATTAAAATGCTGGTTATGTTGGTTAAAATTGTTCTTCTTTTTAAATATTGTATTGTTCTTTCATTTTTTTGCACTACAAATAAGATATGTGCAGTGTGTATAGAAATTGATTTATGTTTTTTTTCAAGCTGTAGTCCGGGCCCCCAACAGTCTGAGAAACCATGAAATGTTTGCGGATCCCAGTTCTAAAGTCTGCTGAACCTACAGTTCAATCTTTCTTCAGTGCTGATAATGTTGAAGACAGCAAGGGTATGTGACTCAGGGTAAGTAGAATGGTATGCATCTATCTCCTCTAGTGCTTTATTGCTGCCTCTTTGCAACTGTTCCTGAGATTGCCACCTCATTCTGTCTAATGGTAGGACCAGTCTAGTCCAATGGTAGGGATTGATTGCAAAGGGAGAGAGAGAGTCCTTACAAGGTTCACCAGTCATTAACATCTGGACAACAGATGAAGCAGGCCAAGGTATGGGCGATGTGGTAGCAAAATGATAGAATTGCTACCCTAACAGAAATTCTGCTGTACCATATGAAATTTTTCTTCACTCCCCACATTTCTAGCATTGAAGAGAGCGAGATATTGATAACTGTTTACATTAATAACTCATCTGAAGGAGTTTGGTTGCACTAGCTATTGGGTCACTTATAGATGATACTTCCTGCATACAAACCATGCTTTAAGAAGCAATTATGAAAGGATCTTATAGGGACCCCTGAAGCTGTTTATTACACCATGACTCTTTGGCAGTATGGGACTATATAGTCTTCTGCTTACCAGTGATTGGTACAGCTGTCTGGTTTTGAAGGAGGGTTTTAGGGAGGCGAACTGGAGGCAGATTGTAGCTATATCACATTGTGGCTACATCTCTCTTACAGTATCTTGGTCTTTATTTGTAAATGCTCAACTGAGGTTTTAAGTTATTGCAGTGCTGGAAATTTGGAAGCTGACAGAAAATCTCAATGGGGAGGTAGAATTCTTTTTTAGATGGGCAATGGCCTCATTTCCTTCCCCTATGTAATTGCCTGAACCAGGATCACTGCTCATCTTATAGCCTTTCTCGCTATTGGGATAGGTTGAAACTACTGCAACTACTCTTAAGATTTTGATAGGGACATATCAATTAGCATGTACAAAGTTTATGCAAATCTCTCCCCCCCCTCTCTCTCCCTCTTCCAACTTTCTGGTGGTATATTACTTTCTCCCCAAGCAATGGATAAGTGGGATCCTGGTTTAGGCCATGGCCAGAATCTTGCTGGGGCATTGCATTTTTGTAAGTGGACTTGTGTTTATAGGAATTTATTTATTTATTTATTTATTTATTTATTTATTTATTTATTTATTATTTACAGCATTTATATTCCGCCCTTCTCACCCCAAAGGGGACTCAGGGCGGATCACATTACACATATAGGCAAACATTCAATGCCTTTTAACATAGAACAAAGACAAACAAACACAGGCTCCGAGGGGCCTCGAACTCATGACCTCCTGGTCAGAGTGATTCATTGCAGTTAATTGCAGCTGGCTTGCTCTCCCGCCTGCACCACAGCCCGGGCCTAATTGCAATTGGAACTGCAATTGTACAGCTCTACATCCAGTTCTGGGCTTCTACGGTATTATGTTAATATGTAGCAGAGCCAAAAAAAAGGGTCCTATATGTGTTAAGGCTCGGTGAACAACGAGAATTAAAATTGGAACCCTGATGCACTTCACATCAGTATATTAATACTGATGAGCAACAGGTATCAATGCACATTAGGCATTTTTGCTGGTGCCCCATTTCGCCTCTTTGCAATTCAGTAACCAGGTTTCTTAGTTCCTCTTATATACATTATATATAAAGTTACATTATATACAAAGTCATATAGATGGTGCATATCTTCTACCTTAATTGTATGCATAGAAGCACTGACCTGAATCTTATTGGTAGTCCACATTTGAGTAGGCTTTGGTATACTCAAAGTTTGAGAAACATTTCAGGGTGGATTTTTCAACAGTTCAAGAGGGCTTTGAGGAAGAGCAAAAGGGTAATTGTGTTGGTTCTTAGCACAAAAACTTCGGATGTAGGCCAAAGAGAGAGGTGGCTTTGCATTTAGCTCAAGAGTGGGTCAATCAGCTTCTCTTAAAAACCACAAAAGACTTTTCTGGAGTGTGATCCATGAGAAGTTGTAGATGACGTATGTATATTAACATAATGCTCAAAACATGTACCATATATACTCATGTATTAGTCGAGGGCAGGCTTGGGGACTAAAATTATGAATTTTGATGGGATCCATGGATAAGTCAAGGGTCATTCCATGGGGTGGGCAGTGTCACCTCAAGGGGTCAGTTGCCTTCTCCAACTTGTTATTTTTTTGCCCTGGCATTCATAAGAGCCAGAAGTGACATTGCTATGGACTAAGGATAGGAAGACAGTGCTTCCTTCAGGTTCTCCTGGAACAGATGAAGCTTTTTCCACTCTACTCACACAAAGGGATTGTTCCTTTAAAAAATCAGTACTTACACTGATCCATGTAGAAGTTGACTCAGATTTTCAGGGTCAATTTTTTGACTAAAATGTATAGACTTATACTTGTGTACATACAGTATATGTTTGTGTGCCCTTAAATCAGGTATTGTCGCTTGTTACTGTTGTTTACCTTCAAGACATATGTGACTTATGACCACCATAAGGAGACCCTATCAAGGGATCTTCTTGCAAGATTTGTTCAGATGAGACGTGCCCTTGCCTTCTTCTGATGTTGAGAGAATATGATCTTTCCAAAGTGGCTGACGGGGAAGTTGAACTCTGGGTTCTTGGAGTCTTATTCCAGCAATCTAACCACTACACCATACTGGCACCCTATAGCAAGGATTCTCAAATTCAAATAGTCAACCACTGGATGACTTTGAACCAGCCAGTATGTCTAACTTGTCTTGCAGAGTTGTGAATTTAATTGGGGAAGAGATGGTGACCCTTAGGGAAAAGGTTTGCTAAAAAGCAATAAATAGTAAAACTAAATACAGCAATGCACCAATCACAAAATTACTGTCCTTATTGTTTTCTTGTTTTGCATATTCTGTTATAACATAATGAAGATATTTTTGGTCATTAATCAGCACCAGTTATAATACTTACTCTATTGCAGTGCAGAAAAAAAATGTAAAAAAGCACACAGTTGAACTTTTTCTAATCGGGGAATGTCAGGATAATAGAAGAGTGAAACAGCAAAATATTAACTTTTAGAGTCAGTCATCTTACACACACTATCTTCTAGTGTCTCAAAATAAAATAAAATTCAAACTCTTTTTCATGACGACTTCTACTGTATTCTTTTATTAAATGGCTATTATTCCATGGAGTTTGAAGGCCTATAGCATCCATGTCATTTTATTGTGGAGTCAACGTTTTTGTTCTCTCTGCTGGCAAACTCTTCTGCCCTCAGTTTGCCAGAAACCCTGGCCAATGGAAACACATGAAATCAACACCTTTGTTGTATTCCTGTCCAAAGTAAGAGAGTTGTCGATATATCAAGCACCTACATTGAGCATGAGTGACGGAAGAGTTTGGTTATAAGAATGTCAGGTATAAGAAATGAAAATATAAACTTCTTTTTGCGATTAATGTATGCAAGCTGCCCTCTCTTGGTGTGCAATAACCAAACAAATTCACACCTTTTATACTTGGTAATTGTTACTGTTACAGGTCTGTTATTCAGCTTTGATAATGTGCATAAAATGCTCAACATGATAATGAGTTGAGGTAGCTGAGAATTTAGGATGGTGGCACGTTTAGTGTAGTATTTGGATTAGCATTGTTAGCCTGCAGCTACATAGGTTCTTAATAGCGCATAAGATTTAAAATATAATCTAGTTATGCCCTCGTTTTTTTTTAACATTTAGCTTTTTCAAAGAAAATTATTAAACAAGGTACCCTGCTCAAACAAATACTACCAGCATTAATTAATCAGGATGATCATATGTAAAAGAAATGATGCCAGATAGTAACAAATCCAAGAGAAGTTTATTATGAAAATGGCACCTGCGGGATGAAAAAAAATTAAGTTACATAAAGACAACCATGTATGACATGTATGAGAATCTACAAAAGTATAAAAAGAACCCTGTTGTAAATGAAGTATGTACATTTCTGATTTGCAGCATTATCAATGATCAATGAAAAAAAATGTTTCGAATAAGCCAGGCACTCAGAAAGTTAGATTCGGTTAGGTTAACACAAAATAAATGTACCATAGCTGTCATTTTTTAACATTTTAATTTTTTTATATATTGTAGAGTTGGTAACACTGCTAAGATTTATACGAACAAAATCCCTTTCCCCTTTATTCAGCTACTTGGCACCAGTCTCCTCATAAAAGATTTCATATATTTGTACAAGAAATAGTTAAAAACACAGACACAGTCTTCACAGGTAATGAAGGTTTTTTTTACCATTTTGTAATTTTAAACACTATGGATTTAGACAGCAGCTGTGATTATCTGTTAGTTTAAATCACCAGAAATCATCTTGACACAACACAGAAACATTTATAAAAAAAAATAAAACAACAACAGCTGTCTAGCTGTTTTTTTAAAAATTGTAGCTGATAGGTGCACTCCTTTGATTGTTCAATAGCTAGAGCAGAGTTTCCAAAGGTAAACCCAAATCAGCTTCCCTTGCCTTTGAAATCTATTTTGAAATCCTTCAAATCTAACCCTTTAAAAGTCCATTTATCAAAATTTGTGACACCCAACACCCTTTGGGGGGAATTGTCCCATTTCACTCTTTTCAGACTTATCTCTCAGATTCTAAACCAGCTGGACCCGGGGCTGGCTTAACACAGTGTATTACCTAAATGGTTGAGAACAACTGAGCTGAAATATATTAACACTGTACATATATGCAAAAATATATATGTATGTATATATCACAGTCATAAGCTCAGCTTCCTTTTAAACCATGCTGGTTGACCTTTGAAAGGATTTTTCTACCTTACTTGAAATTGCTCTCTCTCTCTCTATTACGCCATTAACCTACTTGGGAGAAAAACCAAAGAAATGCACCCTCTACTTACAGTTAGAGCACAGGGGACTCTGGAAATGTTAACAACTGAGGCTATATGGCATCACTTTGTTTAATATATCTGAGTATCACTCTTTAGTGCATTGTGTGATGCACACAGTGAGAACGAGGCAGACCCAGAATTCCTCTGTGGGGAAAAATGGCTCCATTAACCTTGAGCTAGTTAAGAGTCTTTTATCTCTGAGAATGGAGAAAGAGAGAGAAAAAGGGGAGGAAAAGGTGAAGGGATGGAAGTGGGAGAGAGAGACAGAGAGAGAGAGAGAGAGAGAGGTCTGAGTTTACACAACAGCAAAGCAACAGCAGAAATGAAAAGGTATACAGACAGTGGAAGCAGCATAAGGTGACGTTACAGAGGAAGGCCACCACACAAAAACCACTAACCCCCAAGAATCACTGGTTCACTAGGACTGTAGGAATGGGACTTTACCACTCCAGACTAGAGATAAAGCACAGAGAAGACAAAGGACAAAACAACTACATTAGCTTAGTATATACTGCATATAGTAACACACATTGAAACTGCAATGGACTGACAGCCAAGGACACTTACACATTGTACACATTACAGTTCTCACATCTGTTATTAGATGCTTTAACAAACAGCTGCCAAAGATGGAGTGGAAGAAGAATTTATACTTGACAGTCATTTGGCGTGTTTGACACTACATTGATTTCTGGCAACAAAGACAAAATAGGAGATTTCTTTTCTTCTGTTTTTACTTAATGTGCAGTTTTTAGTTGCAGTTATCTATTTTCAAGCTTATTAACCCATTTGTTAAAACATATTGGCTTCAACACTAGAAGGAGGAGGAGGAGAGGGGGATTACAAAAGACAAACCAATGGGAAAAAAATAAAAATACAACCTTCCCTCTATAACTTTAAATGAAAAAATAAAAAACATGTTAAATATATAATATATATATATTTTCCTTACTCTGAAGTGTTATTTGGAAGTTGTAAAATTAGCCTCAGTCACACTGAGAAAAATAAAATAAAACGAGAAACAATACACATCTAAAACAAACAAACAAAACCAAAAACATCCTCAAGTCAATTCAGCTGTTTTCTTGTTCTATTTTCAGCGCTTTCACAACAAGAAAAAAGGCTTCCAGATCCATATAAATTTAATATGAGGCTATGTTTGTTAGTTTGGAGGTAAAAAATTAGGTCCTGCAGCAAATGTTAATGAGGGCTTTTGTCTTAACTAACCAAGGAGACTGCAGCACCTGACTATTGACTAGCACAGAAGACATTCTTTCAAAAATCCCAGCCCACAAGCTGCATATTGTGTGAAGACATTACAGATTAATAAATGATAGCACCATGGTTTTAGAAATTAAGTTAACATTTAGTCCATCTTCTTAATATTCTAATCACAGGCCAGAAATTAACTTTTTAAGAATCCAAATTATTGTATGTGCAAGTAAGAAAATCTTAACCATAAAAAGTGAATTAAACTCTGCATAAAATTCTAAAATACTATCCCCTATTTTTTAAAGGAATTAGGAACAAAAAACCCCCTTTCATTTGACTTAGTCAAACAGGGTACATTGTTTTATGCTTGTTTTTTCAATCTTGATCATATCAAGATCGTTCGGAAGTAACCCAATGGTTGTCACTCTTAAAATCTCTTTACCACAACACTGAGTATTCTATGGCAGAGGCATACACATATTAAAAGCATCTTAATTAAGATGCAAAGAAAAAAATACACATCTTGGAAGAAATGGCAGGCAACTGGTACTTCAGCTCTCTGAAGGCAAAAATAAAAAAATATATTTTACATTAAAGAATAAGTCAAGTTAAAGAGAAAGGGAATGAAATGGGACCATCATATTGAGTGAATAAGCTGACCTGCTCAAATTCAAAGTGCTAGAATTAAAGGTCTAAAATTAAAATATAGTCTATGCCTCAGAGTTTAACACTGAACACAGTATGTGGTCATATTTCAATCCTCCTTCCGTTCCAGTGTCTGTGCGGCATGAATGCCATTGCTGTACACAGGAAATGGAAGAGTGGAGAACAGTCCTTCGGCAGTTGTGAACACATTCCCTGCAGGCATTTGGGTCAGACTGGCCGCGCTCACAGCACTTCCAAATGGTCCTGACATATTGAGTCGGTGAACGTGGTGGTAGAGCATTTCCATCGGTGTTTTAGGATCGAGTCCAAAGCTGGGGCTGTTAACGTCCACAAAATTAACAGCGTGGGTATTGGGGAGAAGATTGCCCTGCATGGCTAAAGTAACTTCAGCTGGAGCATACCGAATAGTGCCAGTGGTATAGACCCTCTGAGCAGCCGTGCTGGTGGCAGCAAGGGTTCCAGTTACCCTGTGAACCAAAGGAAGGACCACATTGCCTGCCTGCAACCTCTGAAGGGCTTCCAGATCCCCAGTGTACAACAAAGGGTTGGAGGTGCTGGGTCCTCCTGGGTGCTTGTCCCGTGGAGATGCGGACAGAGGTGGTGACAAAGGGTCAGAAGATACAGGAGCCAAGGCGGAGCTGGATGAGGTGCTGAACTGAGATTTGCGGCTGGCAGTATTTTCAGTCCCCGGTGGGGTGAGGACAGAGTCTGGAATGGAAACATGTAAACTACTGCTGGCTTGAGGGGAGGGGAAGTGCTCAGAGTTTGGGGGCTTGGTCATACTGTAGGGCGATTCGTTCCTTGAGATTTCTCTGTTGGGTGGGTAATTCCAAATACTGCTATCATTATCAAAATTGATAGGTTCTGAGATCTCGGTTTTGATTTTGAGCACTGAGGCACTGTTTGGCGATGAGAGCAGCTGTGGCTGATCCACCAATGCTGAGTCAAGTCCATTTGGACTTGAGGTGCTTGATAGCCTTCTGCGGGTCACACTGCCTCCTTTCTGCTTTTTCCTCCTTTTCTTTCTCTTTTGATGCTTGCTGGAAGACTGGGCATCTCCTTCTCCTGCACTGTCTGAGTCCTTGGCACTGTCTGAGCTCAATGATTCACAATTCTGTAACCGCAAGTCTGATTCGCTCTCCACGTATCGTTCCACCTTGATCTGCATAGAGCCGAGAGTGCCAAAACTATCCTCTGGAGCCTTTTGATTCTCAAAGTCAGAGTTTTCAAAGCTATCATCGCTGTCTCTGCTGTCCTGGTTGCTGGAGCTGTTCCCATCTTCATTACAGTTCATTTCATTATCTGATTGGTTTCCAGACTTCTTCCTATCTGACTCGGGGTCTTCGCTATTTTCTGACTGGTTTCCTTTCTCATCCGACTTTGAATTTTCATTGTCCTCTGAATAGAGAGAAAAGTGAAAAACATCACTGAGAAGAGGAGCATGAGATTCATAGCACATTTCAAGGCCCCTTTACTAGTGACGTATTATTACAGAATAATAACAAGAACAATAAAGATAATGCAAAAACACCAAATTCAGTGTATCTTTGTGCTTCTTTATCTGCAGTGTCAGACTATTGTTTTAGCAAGCATAAAAGCAAAAAGGAATTTGGGCTGTCATTACTCCTGTTCCAGTTCAAACTTGGCAGTGATAATGGAGAATCTTCTGTCATATACGTTAAAATAGGAATGCATATAGAACCCTTAAGATTTGGTTACATTCCATCAAGGGGAACAGTGATAACAGTTTCACCAGGCCTGCTGCTGCTGACTGTGAAAACCAACCTTTTTCTCTGAGTATCATTGACTACTCTAAAGGCTGATACAGCAGAAAGGTGAATAAACAAGACTATTGCATGTAGTGAAGGGAGGGAAAAACAAAGAGTGATTCCTGTGCAAAACAAGAATGGAAATGTATCAAGTCATGGATGGTTGAATATGTGAATGCAGAATCCATAGACATGGAGGTCTGACCTTATTCCTGCAACACTAGTTTGCTTGAACAGTACTTAAAATAAGCTCGTTAAAGGCATAATCAGGTCTATTTCTTCTTCATCCTCTCCTTTCTCTTTCTCTCTTCCCCCCCCCCCCCCCCCATTAATTTGTCACATCAGCATTCTGAAGACTGACTGATCCTTGTTGGCTATTTTGATGAGCCGCTATTTTGCATCCCCCACATTTTTCCCAGCCTGGTGTTGTTCCAGAGCATTGCATGCACATGTATGTGTGAGAGAAGGGGAATTAAGGCCAAAGCAAAACATTGATAGAAGATATTCAGAACATATTTGGCAACATGTCCTCTTCTGTAGATAAGAAGGGGGAGGGCAAAAACAAACAAAAATGTAAAAAATGTTTTCTGAGAAATGTTGTCCCAGTTCTAAACCAAACCTATACTGCTATTATGAAATATTTCATACAGAAAAGGGTTTTAAGACCTCCAAATGCATTCAAAAGTATACTCACACAATTAGTACATTACTTTAATTCAAGAAAGTATGAGTATTATTTTTTCAACTTTAAAAACATACCACAAATGGCAAACATCAGTGCCATGATTTAGTAGTACCATCAATGAATGCTGCAAGGTCCACTGATAATTCTGACTTGGTTATAATCATTTGAAGGAGGATTTAAAACAATACATGGCAAAGAACAGAACACTCTTATAAGATGGAGAGCAACAATAACAGCCACAAAATTGAATGCTTATGTTTACCTGAGTTGTCTTTTGAGTCAGATTCAGAATCTGAGGTCTCTGAGGATTCAGAGGTTTTCTCTGGCAAATGAGGAAGCTGGGCAATATCCATTGGCGTGTCTTTGTATTCTGGGTTGCTGAAAAAGAAGATATGGCAAATATAAACACAAACATTATGGAGCAATGTGTGAAACATTCCTCTTTTTCTTTTTTTCAACTCTCTGGAGCAAAAACATAAATGCAAATAGAGAGCATAGCAAAGCAAACATGAAAACATACAGATCTTTTTTCAGTTCCTTACAGCAGATGTTTTATGGAGACTGCTTGTAATTCTACCTGCCATCAAATATTTATACTGCTCGCCATGTCTGCTACTGCTAAGATATCAGTACCAGAATATTTGTGATTAATCAAGTTTCATGTTCTCCTTTCTGTCTACTAATTAATCTCTGCTTTGTAGTCCATGTGAACAACATAGAAACAGTACTCCTTGCCACTCCTGTTGTTGGAGTGTACTGTTTATCATTCCTTTATATCTTCTCAGCACCTTATGAGTACCCTATCTCTTCTTTTGTGTAACTCTGTGGTAGAGGTGTTTTTTCTCTCTGTAAGGCTAGTTCTAGCTGAGGATTTTAGGATGCCCTCATCCTGCTTTGTGCATTGTTTTTGCAGGGCTCCAACTGACATAGTATTCAAGTCAAAGTCCCCACCCCTTCTTCTATTTCCCCCCCAAAAGAAAACCCATTATGGAGAAGTAGACAGAATAGCTGCACAGTGTCTAGGACAAGGAGCCCTCTAACAAGAGACATCCTGAGAGGCAAATAGTTCATCTACTAAATTGTAACATATGGAGTTAATTATATGAGATTATTAATATTAATATTATATTCTGCCAGTCTATTGAGACTTGCCTATAAGCAAGCACTGTAAATACATTTAAAATACTTCAAAACATAATTCCTTTTGCATTTCTTAGACTAGTCTTCCCTCTGTATGCTTTGGACTACAGTTCTCAGAATGTTATAGCCAGCAGTCCATTATATCTTAGAGCACCTGAAACAGCTGCATATCCTACTTTAACAGCCATGGTTGCATTCTCTGAAATCTTGGGATTTGTAGTTTGGTGAGGTACTAGAGCTCTCTGGCTAAGAACTCTAAATATCTGTCTCTAAACTGCAAATCCCTAGTTGGAACCTTGTCAGTTAAAGTGAAACCCTAGTGCTATAATTGTGTCATGTGAAAGGATTTTGGTAAAGCAAGGTTGGATCTGCTTCATGCCTTGATGAAAGGCTACCAACACCTCTCTATGTCCCACTTTGAATTTCACCACAGAAGAAATATATTAGTTAAATAAATGTATTCATTAAATACAAATACTATGACATTAATGGGGCTATTGTTTAATAAGAATAAATACAATTATACTGGATATAATGAAATATTGTGCTGTAGGTCTCAGCTTCCCATTTGTTTCACTATTCTGATGATATTTACACCGCCTTTAGATTGAATTCTAGGTATACTTGTGTTTTATAACCTTCCATCCATCTACCAAGTTCAAGTAGGATATCCACATTTTGTCTCCATTATCAAGTGCCTTGAATATTGATTTGCTCAAACGTTAGGAATAAATATATTTGTGCTTTTCCTCCCTGCCTTCCCTACATGAGCCTTGACATTAGGGCTAGTCAAGCAGCCTTGATGCACACTCTGCCATGAGAAGTGAGCTACAGACATTATAATTTTACCGACAGTAGAAGTGAGATTGGGAAACTTGCTCAGGAGGTTTTTTTTAAAGCTCAGTTGGAATTCAAAATGAGTATAGGTAACAGCAGCATTTTGAGAGAAATTCCGCAGTAATGACAATACTAAACAAAAGAATAAAAAAGACCTTTCTATGATAATGTAACAAATATAGTAGGAACACTGCTGTAGGCTTCTATCCATAATTCTTTGGTAGTCAAGTAAAGAATGCTTGTAAGAGATGGCTATAAATCAATTTTGTAATAAAATCATACTGAAGTAAATGTAACACCTGAATTTGAGAGGTGCTCAGGAAATGGCGAGTCTATGGAGAGCTTCCTATTATCCATTAGTAGACAATGATTCTGAGCAGGATGACATTAAATCCCTTGCATTCTTTCTTGTACATCACCCGTTCAATATGACTCTTGCAGTCACAACACAAATGCAAATAACGGAACTGACAAAAAGATATACCTCAGAAGGTAATTGACCCAGATGATGTTCTTCTCATTTGCATTCTTGGCATTAATAGCAATAGTGGCACTAGACTGTATCCAAATATAACCTCCATTCTTCTGCATCCAGCGGTAGTATTTTGTTACACACTGACCCTTGTTCAGCACTGGATTGAGGGAAACAAAAGGAGTAAGGCATGCAATTAGCACTGTGTACAAAGGGGATTCATCCACACCCAGAGAGCACGCCACATGTACAAAGATATGGAAGGCCTTTTTCTTATTACATGTAATGGAATACATCATTACAATTACAAATAAACCCATTTCATTTCATACAGCCGTGCTAGAGAAGCAGAGGTTACTATCATTTCCAGTGTGATTTTAATCTGCTTTTGGCAGCTCAGGTACGCAAGGAAGAACCTTACAAATCTCTGTGGTTCACAGAGCATGGGATCCTATGTAGACATTTCCAATGCACTCAACATTAAATTGTGGTGTGTGTTTTTCCCCCTTTCTAAAAAGTTAAATTTCTGTGTGATTTATTCATAGCTCCTGGGTAAACCTCTTTGAGATTCTGGCTATTTGAAAGGTTTGGGAAGATACTGTACCCTAGTTCTTTGATCATTCCTCTTCATTGCAGGCGATATCAACTACTGAACTTACACATCTGTTTCTTTTGATCTTGTCAAACAGAATTTACAGTCCTCAGATGAACCAAATCTCCAATGGTCAGTAGGGGGAATGTCTGCGGAGACTTTGCTTAATACCGGAGCAAAATAAATCCACCAAAGAGCTGCAGGAGAAACTGTGGCCTAAGGGAGCTGCAGAATCGAGCGCATTAAAGCCAAGAGCTCTGTGCGGCGTCTGAAGTGGGTTCCGACAAGGGAGGACAAGTGAAAGCAATCAGTTCGGAGGTGGGAAATACTTAAATAGACAGATGTTGAAATCTGTCTCAAGCCGGCACCTTGCCAACCTAAAACTGGTTTTGCCTCTGTGAAAAGACAAAAAGCTGTAAACCATTTGCTGGGATAAGCAAGCTCTGTGTGTGTGTGTGTGTGTGTGTGTGTGTTTGGCACAAATTTAGACAATGCGTTTGTTATTCTTATGGCACCAGCTTGAGCTTATTTCCTTGGTTTTGTTTGCTCTCAATCTTGCAAAGTCTTGCACACTAGAGGGCAGTGTGCCTTCACACACATTTCCACTTTTGGCATGTCCTTGTCTCCGTCTGCTAAAATGAAAAACCTCTAACTGCTGTAATAAATTTGGCTAAATTAGCTGCTAAATGGTTATCTCAAGTAATATGTATTTGCATTAATCATCTTGCTCTAAACCAGAACAAGCCAGAGTCCTAAAGACGTAGTAAATTCATATTGTCCATTTAATTATGGCTAATAAGTGCTTCATATACAATAGTTTCATGAAGTACATTTTGATTTTTTTGCGTTGAAGAGGTGGGGAAAAGAGTTGGAAAAGAAGCCATAGGGGCAACAGAACTGAAACTTGGAAATGAAACTACACTTTTAAAATTAGGCAGTACCTCTACATTAAGAAAATGTAAACTACATAGTAGCATCTGAACCATATGAATCAACATTCTGATTAGCTTCTTAATCTGGACAAAAATCAAATCAGAGATTTTGTCACTTATTTTGCCGTGGGAGATTAATAAAAAAGGATGACTTGCTTGCCATCCCATCTCCTACAAGACCAATGTGTCCACAGTATACAATCAGAGCATTGTATTATCCTTTTAATTGCCATGGTTTCAGCTAATTGAATTCTGTGATTTAGTAAGTTTTTCTTAAAATTTGCTGCTTGAGAGTTCTAGTGCTGTAGCCCAGGCAAGATGCAGTAGAGTTCTTTGTCAGGGTATTATATGTACTGCATGACTATAACCCCAGGCCAGGGGCATAATAGATAACAGTGGAATCAAACTGGTTTAACCATATATTTTAGATCTCATGAGAGGGAGCAAACTCCATTCTTTCCCCAAGATACAATTTGTTGTAATAACAGTAAAGGTGATTATATGGTCACATCCGGTGCCCCCAGTTTGCTCTAGGTCACATCCAGCACTCCTTAGATGGGCTAGCCTACAACTTCTATGCTCTCCAACCAACATAGCCAACTACAACTCTCATCTCCACAATGAGAACAAGAATGGCATTGTTACTTAAGGGGTGATGGGGATTCAAAACACTCGGAGGATGCATAGTTAGGGAAGACTGATGAAGAAAGGGAAGTAGCTTTAAGGCAGTGGTTCTTCAACCTGTAGGTCTCCAGGTGTTTTGGCCCACAACTCTCAGAAATCCCAGCCAGTTTACCAGCTGTTAGCATTTCTGGGTGTTGAAGACCAAAACATCTGCTTTAAGGGTTTTCTTGACTTCTATGCTGGGAGAAAGGTGGGGTATAAATTAAAGAGATTGATGATATATATGCCACTGAATATTAATTTTCCCCTTTAAGTTGCAAAAAAGGCAAAGATTTAAAAAGTTCTTTTTTGGTCTTCAGCTCTCCAGCCATTTTTGCTCCAGTCCTACCTATTTTAGAGCCTGATATATTCACAAGCAGGACATCAATTTTTATTAATGAAGGAACTGATGCATAATTTCCATAGCACTATATATAGAAAGGTATACAAACTGACATCCTTGTAGATACATTTTGTTTTGACTTGGGAAAAAAACCTTTTTTACGCCAAAGTGTTTTGACATTCCAACAAATTGACAGGAAGTGAATTTTGAAAGCTCAGTCAGTTCTATTTTGTAACAGGAGCAAACATTTGCAATTTGGGTTATACTGTTTTGTAAACAAGTTAAAGCTTACAGGATTTCATACATTTATATCTAATCAAAAGGCTCTTTGCTTTTTTGTATTCCTGTTTAAGAGGTATTCTGATTCACGCAATGCTAAACTGGATGAATAAGCAAAAATGGTGGCAAAACACTAACTACCTTGTGTACAGCTTTTCTGTCAAAGAGTGAATGTGCTCATGTTAAGAAAGCAATTTTAGAAAAATTCCTCTGAGTAATTGTTCTGATTGAGTTTTGGGAAGAAGAATTACTCAGAGGAATCTGCAGTTTTCTGGTCATAAGTCGTGTTGAATCTACTGTCCTTTGAGTGGACATCCACTCTCTGTGCAGTAACTCATTAATTTGCTGGAGCAAAATGAGATGGAAGGACTCTGTCCCTTGTTTTGTGGCAAAGGTACCACTTTTGGAAACTTCTGTGAGTGGAAACTGTGTATGTGTATATTCATTTCTGAGGGTGAAGATTAAAGCCATCTAAACTGCCACTAGATCTCTTGGTTGAGGTGGAAGCGACAGCACAAGCCGGGCTTGTGTCTTTTGGGGCAACCTTGTCAGTGCCAGATAGTCATTTGGGTGAGTTCATTGGGGAGATTGTTGAGCTAAGATTCTGGTCTTTTTTTGGGGGGGGGGGAGGCTGTTTGTGTGCATTGGGTGGAAGCTTGCTGGCTTGATCATTTGGGTTGTATTGTTTTGGTGCAAATAGTCTCAGGTCATTTGCTCGAGCAAGTGGTCTCAGGACAGAAGGGCATTTGCACAGAGAAAGTAGATCACAGGAAGTAGGTCAAAGGCTTCTTGGGGAGGAGCTAATTGCCTCTAGCTATCTTGGTTGGGAGGGGAGCTAACTGCCAAAAAGTGGGCCCAACACCTGGATATCTTTCTTACAATCAGGGGCAGCCCCAGGAGGATGGACAGTAAAATTGAGTGTGTGTTCATTGTCCCAGTAACAATGATTCTATCCACTGCTCCTAGAAAGTTACATTCCTTGAAACTTGTAGAGAGACACTACATAGGTGGGGGGGGGGGGGGGGGGAGAAAAGGGATCTGGTGATGTAAAGTGGGAACGACAGGAGGATCCAAGGTAGGCAATAAATCCACAGCTTGGAGAAGTTAATTTTTACACAATAATGCCAAAATAATTGATGTTCAGAATTAGCCCCATGATCAGTCTTGAATCTGAGCTAATTGGATCCAACTGAAGAGAAGATGCCAAAGCTGCTTCTTTCCTTCAAAGTAGCCAGTTCTTCAAACTGTTCAACTGGCCAATTGTTTTTCCAGTTATTTCTAGAACTAGTAACATAACTCTGCACAAGACTGCCTGTCATGCTACAGAAACTATTATGGCTAACTGGAAAGATTTACGGGACATCATATTAGGGCTGAATTATGCCAGAAGGCATCTTGTTAGGGGCTAGCAACACAACCTGGGGCAATTCCTTTCAAAATGATAATTTTCCATCCGCTCCAAGCACCATATTCTGTGTCTTCCTCACATGTTCATCAAGTCTCACTTCTAAACCCTTCACAGTTAAGGCCTTAAGCTTAAAGATTAAAGTCATTCAAGTGATAGGCAAACCAAAGCCTGCTGCTGAGCCTAAGCATCACAGATGTAATTAATGGGCAAGAGATATGAAAAATTACTAAACATTTTACTAGCTTTTAGGTAGGTTTGTGCATTTACCAGCATCCTCAAAAATGTAAAATACTTCTCTCCAGACTTGGATAATAAGTGTTCATTGGTGCTGTTCATGTATTTACTCTTTTTGATATGTGTGTGTGTTTTTTTTTTTTACTTTAATCATAACTGTTTGGTGAGATTTTTTTTATCTGGATGGTTTATTATTTTAAGATGAATCTATCATTTGAGATTTAAAATGAAGAGGAGACATAAAGGGAAAGAAGGAGAAAAATACAAATGAAAGATTACTTACTTAAATTATTGTGATTGTATTGTATTGCCAGGGAGAGAAAAGGAAACTAATGGGAGACTATGGTGTCAGAATTATTTGACCACCCTTGGGGATTATGGACTTTGACTTGGGGGTGGTCAAGAGGGCAGAGGAGTGGTACCATTTGCTCCTCTGCCCTAGGCAGCTAAATGCCTTAGGCATTTTTAGGTGGACCTTCTCCTTGGCTTGCCTCAGGCAAGACACCACTTTTTAGCTTAACTAGACACTTACTTCACAGGGCTATAATGGTGACATGATGGTGAATGAGGTTTCTTCCTTAACATTCTTTGGAGGGAGGAACTTAACTTTATTCAGTAAAAAAGTTCTAGTTTATTCACATGACACTCACACCCAAATACCCCTCTGTTAATCAAAAGTGTGCCAAATCCAAAAGAAAAAATCCAAGAGTAAAGCTTTTCCAGGGAGTGACTTTTGTATCACCAACAAATTTCTATTCCTGGTCCCTTCAAACAAAGATGGCTAATAGGTTTTATTGGATTCTTTTGAAACGCTCTCATTTATTTTGCTTGGCCTCAGTGATTACCATACAAAAGGCTCAGGGTGCCTCTCATGAGAAAATCTCATGAAGACTGCACGACATCTGAGTGATATATTTGTGATATCCTGAACACATTTCTGACAAAGAGACACCAGTTTTCATTGGAAATTGTGTTTACAGTGAAATAAGAGAAAAATTATTATTATTTTATTATTAAACTTTATTTGTACCCCGCTAGCATCTCCCGAAGGACTCGATGCAGCTTACAAAGGCCAAGGCCTCAACACACAATATAACAATACAAAACAAAAGGCAAATTAAAAACAATTAAAACAGTATAAACAACAATAAACAATACGCTAAAACACAATAAAACTGGGCCGGGCCAGAGTAATGGGTACAAGATTAAAAGTGCTGATGTGACAGGTGATATATAAGGCTTCTAGGGCAAGTGCAGAGTGCGATATACGATCTTAGTTCTAATAAAGTGCTTATGGGACTTGGTATTGGAGATTTCCTATTAATCTGGGAAGGCACATTGGAACAGCCAGTTCTTCAAGTTCTTTCTGAAGACTGCCAATGTAGGGGCCTGTCTGAGATCCTTGGGGAGGGTGTTCCAGAGTCGGGGGGCCACCACAGAGAAGGCCCTGTCTCGTGTCCCCACCAACCACGCTTGCGACGCAGGTGGGATCACAAGCAGGGCCTCTCCAGATGACCGAAGTGAACGCGTGGGTTCGTAGACGGAGATGCGGTCACGGAGAAACATATGCTTTTTTCTCATAATGTTTAGTTCTGTGGGAGCCGCCGGTGGCGCAGTGGATTAGACTGCTGAGCTGCTGAACTTGATGCCCAAAAGGTCTGTGGTTTGAATCTAGGGAGCTCCTGCTGTTAGCCCCAGCTTCTACCAACCTAGCAGTTTGAAAACATGCAAATGTGAGTAGATAAATAGGTACTGCTCCAGCGGGAAATTAATGGCACTCCATGCATTCATGCCAGCCAAATGACCTTGGAGGCGTCTACAGACAATGCCAGCACCAACCCCCAGAGTTGGACACGACTATATTTAATGTCAGAGGAAAACCTTTACCTTTACCTTAGTTCTGTGTGTAAAACAAATCAAATCAGTATAGGTTTGTTTCTACAGTTATATTCGAAAAGGACACAGTTTCTTCTTGTAAGAAGAAATCAAAGACCAAAGGTTGTAAACAGTGAGTTGTGTTTTATAACAAAGAAGTAGCTTGATCCAGTTTGATGAGGAGCTGAAGAAACCTTATATTGCGAACAGCCTTTCAAAGTGAAGCAGCTTACAATAGAACATTTCACTAGCACACAAATGTATGTAAAAGCTACAGTATATTGTATATTCAGGTAAGTATAAAGAGGAAATGATGAGATCAGCTTACAGTTAAAGCTTCACATTCCTGCAGCTTCATAAAGAGCCTCATTCTAGTATGGAAAATGTGAAGGTTGCATCTGTGCTATTTACAGCTTCTGCAGAAATAACCTTATCAATGAGTATGGTATGTTGATATTCAATTTGTTTTGCTATGAAAATATTGTTAATTTATTGGAAGGAGAAAAAGCAGCTCTGCACTTAGTGCCACAGTTGGACACTTAGCTGTAAATACCAGTTCTCTTTTTACATTCACAAAACTGGCAGGCGAAACATGAAAAGGAATACTGACTCTTTAATCTCCTCTTCTCCACCTAAGGCCCAAGGCAAGCTGACAGGGTAACTTCATTCTGGAAACAGAGTAGTGCGAGTTTTTTTTTTAAAAGAAAAATTCTGGATTACTTTTTCTTCTGCTTTTGAAAACTGTGGACTATAGGGGAATAAACCTGGCACTGACTTAAAACACGAACAGGTTTCTTTATCTGAAAAGTTATAGTCCTTGATGCTCACAGGAAGGTCATTTTCAAAACCCGTGGGGAAAATAGCATCAGAGATAGACAGAGTACATTAAGAGGGCCTTATTTGCTTGAAACAGAGAATTTCTTTCATAGCCGCTCCCAGAACCAAGTGAGTCTTTGATGTTGATCTTTTCTACAGATTTTGCAATTTTTGAGCAAGATGATTTAAATAGTAGACATCTGCACATTAGTTTTGTGTAGTAAAAACAACCACAATATTTAGCAAACTCATGCCATGAATGATACTTAAACTGAATTATGAACAGAAAAGCAAGGGGAACTAGGTACTAGGTATCATCTTCTCTCATCACGAATCTGTTAATTAACATTAAGGATCAGTTCTCCCTTCCAAGAACAGAAAGAAAAAGAAGGAATGGGGAAAACATACAGCTTCTGTCCTCTCAGCCCATACCCTCCATTTATCTCAATTTGGCAGGGAAAGTTCACATTAATCCTCTATTTTCTCACTTTTCACACTTCTATTCAAATATCCCAGTTTTTGTCTTCTCCTCCTACTTTTCCCTTTGTTCTCAGCTTACTTCAACTGCAGAAACATTCAAAGTGCAAAATTTTCAGGAGTGAATGTGGTGAGAGAAATAAGGAAGAGGTTGCATTTTGCTCTTCCCTGTAGGCACAGACAAAAGTAAACCCCTGCAGCCTTTGCAAGGGCTTGTGTGCTCTTCCATATTAATAACTTCTGACACTCTGATGCTATTTCTCCACATGTGTCTGGATTCTCCACTTCAAATCCAGGAAAAATTCAGGATTAGACACATTCGCTATGTAGCAAAATCCAAAATCCACAATGCAGTGATACCTGCGTTAGACCAATAAAGTTGTATAAAGTATTTCAGATTTGCATAAAGGTTATAGTCCCAGGTGCTTTATTCCTATGCACAAAGGGTGATCTTGTCTGGCCTCACTAGCAGGTGATCCAGTTCAAAAGAGGAAATCTCCCTGCATTTTTGGGACTATTGCTACTTTTCATAGTTCTCTAGGGACCACTGCTTGGTTGGGGTTGATATGCTTCTCTAAGTGGCAATTCCTAATTTTGAGGGGGGAAATGTCTTAGCAATTTGCAGTATTCTGATTTTTAACTCTCATTTCAATTTATATTTCTGTCAACCCTTCTTCTCTTTTTCCCACCTAATAATTAATAATTGGACTGTCTTAGCCCAGGATTTTCAAGGTAAAAGGCTTTAGGAGTGGTTTCTCCATTACCTTCTACTGCACGATATTAACAAGTGTTAAGTACAGTGTCACTGTCATTGTCTCTGAGATATCCTCTGCCATTGTCACCCAACTAATGCTGTTGCTCAACAGCTGTTTGGCACATTTAGTCTGGCTTCTCAGCCTGTCGGACATGGACAACTATACTAGCAACTCTGTTACCATCGTCAAAATATAGTTAACATATTTAAGAATATATTCTCCCACATCATAAAATAAAATCATAATGAGGGTCCACAACATTTGAGAAGCTTGAACATATGAGGTATAAGAGGCAATATGTTTTTGTGCACCAAGCTTTGACTACACACATTTTACAATTCAGCATAAAATAAGCAGACTTGTTAATAAGGGCATCTAACTCTCAGGTAATTATCCTTAAAGGTAATTCCTTGGATTGCATTACAGTGAAATCAATGTAGCTAACATCTAAGGGCATCCTTAATGAATTTGATGCCAGGAATCTATATGAACAGGTCATTTCTACAATCAAAAATGTTGGATGGCGTCAGACTGATGTTTTAGCAAGGAATAAAAATATTGCAGGTCTCAGTAAGAATATAAGATGTATTCATATATATAAAGCAAATTTGAAAGGTTCACATGCTTTAAATACAATGAATTGGATGCAAAGTTCAATGGCTACAGGGCCATTGAAAACTATGATTATGTCCCAGAACTAAATGGCTCGACTTAAGCTACTATTATGTAAACAGATAGAACTTGGTCAACTGTTAGATCTCTGGATAAGGAGTCTGTTTCATACTGAACCAAACCATAAATCTATTTAGCTCAGCTTTATCTGAACTTATTGGTACCAACTCATTAAGATTTCAAACAGCTCTATCTTAGAATTTTAAGGAGTGAGTATGAGACTTTTTGTATCCAGATCTTTGTGTGATTAACAATAGATAAGTAAACACTTTTGACTTCAATTGTTCAATAACAATAGTGCAAAAAGACATAGTCACCCAAATTACATGCTTGAAACAAAGCTGTGCATAATCAGAAGTGGGATTTTGTTGGACTATTGGTTCTGGTCCAGTTCCAATGCTTAAATTACATTTCTGAATTCAGAATTCTCTTCAGGAGAGAAGCATAGTAAAATAAGATGCTATTTTTTGAAGTATCTGAAATATGTTTTTGTTGTATTTTTGCTAATTTGTACATTGAAAGAGTTTGATACTGAACTGAGTTACATACATAGTGATTTATATATGTATGTATGTGTGTGTGTGTGTGTGTGTGTGTGTGTGTGTGTGTGTGTATATATATATATATATATATATATATATATATATATATATATCACTATCTCTGTAAGATTTAAGCTGAATATAATTCATATATTTTACATGGTTGTGAATATTTGGTCAGAATAATAATACTTTGGTGCAAAACTGTAAACTCACATTTTTTGTACACTAGCCCTTTAACCCAAAGGCAACCAGAAGTTGAATCCAGATGACTAGGCCAGTGGTTCTCAACCTGAGGTCCCCAGATGTTTTTGGCCTTTAACTCCCTGAAATCCCAACAGTTGGTAAACTGACTAGGATTTCTGGGAGTTGTAGGCCAAAAACATCTGGGGATCCCAGGTTGAGAACCACTGGTCTAGACAATGTCTCCTCAGCAAAAGCCTGTCTGGTCCTTAATATGGGGCAAACCGTGTTAACCCAGTTTCTCTGCATTAAGCATAGTCAGAGAATGCTTTGGAGTTTTGCTGAAACTCTGGAGCAGCCCTGTACTTTGGGATGACTGTGAAGTGCCTGCACTACCAAGGAGAAGGAAGGGGGATCTGCTACCATTTGCATTGCCTCTTGCAGGCATCCAGAAATGGCCAGAAGCTCTCCTGGAACTCAGTGGCCATCCAGCAGTGCAGCAGTAATGGGAACAACACAGATAAGATGATAGTCCAGAAGGGGTGACGTGGTTTCAGCCCCACTAGACAGTCTTGACTGTTATTGCAGGATGGACATGGAAAATATAGCTTTCTCTGGTACTCAAGATTTATTTATTTTTTCGTGTCAGGAGCAACCGGAGTTGCTTCTGGAGTGAGAGAATTGGCCGTCTGCAAGGACATTGCCCAGGGGATGCCCGGATGTTTTGATGTTTTTACCATCCTTGTGGGAGGCTTCTCTCACGTCCCCGCATGGAGCTGGAGCTGATAGAGGGAGCTCATCCACTCTCTCCCCGGGTGGGATTCGAACCTGGCAGCTTTCAGGTCAGCAACCCAACCTTCAAGTCACTTAGTCCACTACGCCATCTGGGGGCTCCAGTTAGGGTACTCAAGATTACTACTCCAGACTGACTTGGGATTTAGTGGAGGTGAGGATGAGCCCATAGAGTACATTACAATATATTTTAATGAAAATCCTCCTTTTAAGGTCCTTTAAATCCTATAAATTGTGAGTTGCACCCAGTGAGCATAAAGTGCCATCCTCCCAACTGGTGTTTCTCTTCCCTTCTTCTCCATGCAGTACCCTGGGTTTGCTTGAGGCAGCAGTATTCTTTTTTTATTTTGGGGGGGGGGGGTGTCTACCATGGTTTCCATTCTATTTTTCTACCATGTGGCATTTTGTACCAAAAAGCCACTGTCTGTATATGCAGGTTGATATCTCATAGTAGTTAGCTGTCCTTGTTTATTTATTTATTTATTTACAGCATTTATATTCTGCCCTTCTCACCCCGAAGGGGACTCAGGGCGGATCACATTGCACACATAAAGGCAAACATTCAATGTCACAACATAGAACAGAGACAGAGACAAGATTCAGGCATGGGCTGGTCTCGAATTCATGACCTCTTGGTCAGAGTGATTTGTTGCAGCTGGCTGCTAACCAGCCTGCGCCACAGCCCGGCCTTAATCCTTATGCTGCAAGAAGTACTCTATTTCTGAGCTGGCTTCTAAGTTCACTTGCTCAAAAATCATCTTAATATGAGACATACTATCACACTAATTTAAAATCAACCTCTCTTGCTTTGGTGATTATCATAAACTTGTAGAACAGTGACATTCATTTGTATATTTTAGCATTTCACAGCAGCCACAGAATGCAAAAGCCTGACATTGGAATCAGTTTGATTTCTTTTATGATTGAAGATATTAAGCACTACAAGAGCATTGAAATTTCGATCTGATTAGGATCAAAATTCCTCAGGATCAAAACACTTCCTTTTTTCCCCCTACAGTTTTACTAATTGTGTGCTACTTGACATTGTGAAGTTATTCCACAGCATGATAGCAAAACTTGTGAAGTGTGTTTTTACTGTCAAGAATTATCGAATCATTCTATCTCATTTTTATGGGCTTAAGGTTATTAAAAGAATAAAAAAATATATAATTGATATGTACAAGTTAAAAGGCTTAGTTCATTTGTAGTTGGAGAGTGAACCACTAAGTAATATTAAGTGCGTCAACAGAAAATTCTAAGCGAAGCAGCACAAAAAAAGCAGCCATGTATGTGTAACTGATTCACAGGAAAATATTGTAAAAGCAAGAACACTTGGAAAATGGGAAGCAGTGAATAAAGTGATTGTGAAGCAGCTTTTTTTTTTTTTTAAGGTTTAGATTATTTCAACTGCTAGAATCCAAACAGAAGTGTATCAGAGAAAATGCTACCAAACGCAGTCATCAGAGACCTTTGCTTTATGGGAAATGAAGTGCCCTTGCTTGGTGTTCCTAAAGAATTGTGTTTCTTATAACAGTAAATCAAGTCCTGAAGAAATAAGATGATGTTTTCCAAGCAATAGCTGAGGGTGACAACTGTCTTTTAGTCAGTGTCAGGTTTATGAATTTAGACTTCAATTAAGATTCCAAAATGGAAAACCCCCCACATATTATATCTGTAGCTACACAATGCGAGTGATAGTATTCCCACAAGCAATATATATCCATTTTGTAGTTCATGTTATATTGTCTTTTGTTTGTGACCAAAGAACATTCACAATGTCCTCTAAAGGTCTTGACTCCTCTACATCCTGTCTGGGTTTCTAGCCAAAAAGTACTTGATGTTACTATTCAGTGAATGTCATTATGTTTCTTTTTTTAAAAAATGAGAAGATAAATGTTTCTACATTTTGTGACAACTATTTGTATATTTTTAGCAGGACATGGGCTTGCTAAATCAGAACAGGATTGTATGGTTGTACCGGAACATAGATTTTTAAAGAGGCTTTTTCATATATTAAAATGTTACAAAGTATATTAATCATCTTTGTTCCTCTTATCATTACAGCCATGAATGATATTTGAAAAAAGCAGACTAAAAGGAGATTTGTTTGACATGAGATTAATATGGAAGTAGTAAAAAAGACCCAGTATTCAAATGCAGCTCTGCAGTAATAACCTTTATTGCAGAATTGCTGCCATACTAATGGAAGGGCACAGCATTCCCCCATGTCTGTCCAAAACAGAGCTGATAATGGAGTGCAAAGGCCTAGCAAAATGTGGTGCCGGGATAATTTTTAGTACTTGAATGCAATTTCCAACCCAGGGCCCTCCACCTGTATTGGAACATAACTTCCCTAATCCTCCAGGCAACTGATACATTGGGTCAGGAATTACAGAAGTTAGCTAGAGATGTAGGTGGAAGTTACTTGGAGGACTGTAGTTCTCCATATGAATCTGTCTGTGTTTTGAAATCCTGTTGGGAAGTTTCAGATAGGTCTAGGTCAGTCAAACTGTGCTCCTCCAGGTGTTTTGGAATTTAGCTCTCAGAAATCCCAACCTGATTTCTAGTTGTTAGGAATGGTGGGAGCTGAAGTCCAAAACATCTGGAGGAGCACAGTTTGAGAAACACTGTTTTAGGTTATTTGAAGGACAGTATTCTCCCATACAGAGCTGGCCCTAGGCATTTTTCAAGTGAAGGGGAACAGAATTTTGCCACCCCCAAAACCAATCACTGAAAAATAAAAGCATCGGATAAGCAAAAATGTAGATAATAAGGAGGGATTAAGGAAAAGCCTATTAAACATCAAATTACATTAAGATTTTACAAATTAAGCACCAAAACATAATGTTTTACAACAAATGAACAGAAAAAGCAGTTCAATACATGGTAATGTTATGTAGGAATTACTATATTTGCGAATTTAGCACCAAACATTGAACAGGGATATAGGGCAGTGTGGACTTAGATAACCCAGATAGCCCCTGGTATTAAAAAAAACTAAAAAATCAGGACCATAAATAAAGAACAATACTATGAAAACAGGAGAAATCCAGACATTCGTTCTCACCAGGAAGGCGTTCGGGGCTTTGGGGAGCAAAGAAGCACTGCTTCTCTGCTCTCCAAAACAGCGACCTCGGCTCCTTCCTTGCGGAGGGAGGTGCGGTGGCGGAGGCAGGTTTCAGGTGACAGGAGTTGCATCGATGGTGCCCCCAACAAGATGGTGTCACAGGCAACTGCCTAGTTGGCCTGGTGGTTGAACCGCCTCTGCTCCCATATGAACCTATATGTATTTTGAGATCTGCTGGGGAAGTTTTAAACAGGTCTTGGTAAAAGACCCCATGTCCCAGAACACTATGCCCAATAGCCTCCATCACGGAGACTGGCTGTAATTGTATGTAGTGGTTAGTGAGCCTTACTATTGTGCAGTTAAATATGTACCTATATTTGTAGCACAAACAATATGCAATCATAAGCAATGTGCAGCACATGGACTTCCATGTGAAATGGCAAGGCAAGAGGAATTCCACTTCAGCAAACTCAAACCACAAAAAAAATGCCAACCACCTCTGTAAATAAACTTATCCAACAGGCCTATGTTGCAGAATATGCACAGTGCATGCATACTGCCTAGGGAAAGATTTAAAGCAACAGCGTGAACAAATTGAAACTTAATCCAGGCAAGACAAATGTGCTCCTGGATAGTCAGATGATAGATTGAGAACAGGGAGTCAGCCTGTGCTGAATGGGGTTACATTCCCCAGAAGAACTGAGTTTGGAGCTTGGAGGTACTCCTGGATTCATCCCTAAGCCTGGAAGCTCAGGTTTCGATAGTGGGCAGGAGTATTTATGCAGTGAATGCTTGTAAACCATTTCTGTAGACAGTAGATTTGGCCATGATGATGCACAGCTTAGTTATATCTTGTTTGGATTATTATAATATGCTTTACAGAAGAGTATTCATAAAGCCTCAGTTGGTCCAAAGAGCAGCTGCAATTGGAATATTAACTGGGGTTGTCTCACAATTCACTTATGGTTCACATATAACTTATGTACATAACCTGTAGATAGTTTTGTACACTGTTTTAATAATGTTGTGCACGAAGCAATGTTGTGCACACTGAACCATCAGAAAGCAAAGATGTCACTATCTCAGCCACACATGTGGACTATTTTTGATTTTAGAGCATTGTGGATATCTGGGTGAGGGCTGCTCAATCTGTGACTTAATTATTGTGGCTATCCATCTTCTGTACTATGCCTAAGCAATATAAAACTGATGCCATATCTGCTGTCTGTGGTTTTCTTCCTGTAAAGGTTCTGGTAGAAAATAAGTATCCTTGTGCTCTTTGAGGAGACTTTTCTGGGCCTTCACAAACATCTTGAATTCATGAATTCTCCCAGCAGTTCTGTCAGTGCAACTACCCCAAATACATGCAATTCAAAATGAAACATAATAAATGTAAAAGTAAACAGATAAAAAGCAAAATAGGATAATTGCAATAGCTGGGGAAGACATCTCAAAAGAAAGTCAGAAAATTCTGAGAACACAAGCTTATATTATGGAATTAGAAAGGAGAAATCAACATTAACAACCATTCCTGAAAAGGAATGAGAATAAACAACACATCATAGTAATATTATTATTATATAGAACTGATTGAGAATTGTATAGAGAACCCATATGTATTATACCATATGCTTTTTGAGTAAGACCTCAGTGAGCTTAAAAAGGTACAAAAGAGAAAAATACACTTTAATACACTTTAGGAATTAAGAAGATGAGTCTTTTTAGCTTAGACTGAGAAAAAAAATCACAGACAAATGTGAGAAGTAAATTGATAATACCATGAAATGCATTCTATACTCCAAAATGTAGAAATCCACATAAAAAAAACAAAGTTAAAGTCAAATATACTGACAAAAAGTAACATAGATTTCAGAATTTATTGTCAGAGGATATTATGATGGGTGGTAGTATTAAATGGCTTTAAAAAAAGATTAGATGAATTTATGGAGCAAAGGTATTAACTATGACAATTAGCTATTAGGTATGATAATCAAGAATTAGGGATATCAACCAATTAAAGGATTTCTTAGTAATTACCTACTTTTAAGACAAAGTATTTAAACAAATGTGAATATTACTAAAATGTCAGTACCAATGGACTCTTGCTGTGTTGGAAATCTGCCTCAAGGAGAAGGTTTTGTCCCTTTCCTGTACTCAATAATGCATTTTGAGGCTACTACTATTAATCGAACATCATTCTGACTTGTACATTATGACACAAACACAAAACATGAATTAGATGAAATACTTCAAGCACACGATCTTGTCCACAAACTACATACAAAGTCACAAATTATGTAACATCTGTAAAGCTATATACCGCCTATTATTAAGGAATTAAGCATCAAGAAAGCAGGCAAATCTTAAAGGATTGGACAGAAAAGTCTACCAATTGTATAGAAGAATTATACTAGTGAAATTGAATTTTCTAACTATGCTTGTTCTATTTTTCAAACACTGAAAACTGAACACAAGTGAAAGATTAATACCAAGGCTCCAAAATAGTGGTTACAATGGAGGTCAAGACTAGATTCACTATGTCAGATTCACTAAGCTGTCCATGTGCAAAAGTGTTCTTTTAAAACATTCAAGGAAATAGGATATAAAATATGTCTCTTAATAAACAAGAGCCACCATTCATTACACAGGAGTCCATTTGCACACTTTCTTTCCCCTGTCTTGTAACAGTAACAAACCAGGAGCAAAAGAGCCTTTGTAATGCATGGCTTTCCCCAAAACATTGGCTGATGTTTGTTAAAAGATGATGCATTGAATAAGCGGGGCATTTAAATTACCCAAAGATAGCAATTCCTATAGTTTTCTTCCTGAATTGCTTCTTAAAGCAGATATGAATTGTATTAAATGCCACCTCATCAATCCTAGCTCTAGTGGGTTTAGGCCAGCCATGGGCAAGCGTTGGCCCTCCAGGTGTTTTGGACTTCAGCTCCCACAATTAGGAATTGTGGGAGTTAGTCCAAAACACCTGGAGAGCCAAAGCTTGCCCATGGCTGGTTTATACCCATTCTTCATTAAAACAACTAGGTCATTCATTAATGAAATAATTGCTATGTTTGTGCTCAATGATTAAAAACAAAAGAGATTTTTCTTCCGGCAAAGGCTATCTTGTCTTTAGGGTATTTTGAGTGTCTGCTACAAAGCCCACCTATGCCATGAGCACATATCTTGCATCACAGAGGAAAGTGTGTCTGTTAGAGCTGAAACACTCCCAAAGTAATCCAAGAAAAGAATGTGTAATACAAAGGTCCATAGTACTGGCAAGTAAATAACATTTCGAAACTAGTTAAAAATCAAAAACATTTTGTACAAGGCTAGAATACTTACGGTCTAAATGACTGTGCCTGATCCCTTCCACATCTTCAGCATGAATGAAGTGGTAACATCTCTTCCCTACGATATCTACAGGGGTCAGATCCATGTAATCACTAATCCTATAAAGGAAAAATAGAGCCTATAAATTGAGGACAGGGAAAAATGGAGGAACAGCAAACATCTTTTATTCTGATTCTATGCTATTTTACTTCAACATCTCTCTGTAAAGCTATTCTTGTGATACTAGTTTAACATTATTTTGCTGTGCTGGCCCAGATGTTGGTATGATCCAATCTCATGTTCTTATCTGCTATACAGAGAAGCTTGAGATTGGTTTCTTAGAAGTCGACTTTCCATCAATCTAGCACACCTGTACAGCTGCTGCAATTTATTAACACAGAGCACTGTAAGCATAAGACATAAAATCAAACCAAAGTTACATTAATTTATTGTTTTTTCTCTCTAAAAAACAGAACTAGAAAACCTGGTGCCTCCAGATGTTTTGCATCACAATTTTCATCAAACCCATCCTGTATGGCCAATGAGCAGGAATTAAAGAGATTTTAGTACAAAACATCTGGAGGACAGCATGCAGTTGAATCCAGCACATGTAAGCCGATACAAAGACAGCCTTCAGTAGGTCTGCTCTTGACCTCAGCCAACAAGATAATATAATTCTTTAAAATACAAAGCTCTTCATTAAACAAGTAAGATAATTCAAGGTTACATAATAAAATAAGAACATGCCATGTTTATGCTAAATGATTAGAGACACCTTTCATTTCAACAGATTGGTCTTCTATTGAGTATATTCACACACACACACAATCCTGTTCAGCTGTTTCCTAGCACAAAGTCCAAACTGACATTTCAAGCGATATCATTTAAATGCGGAGACATCCTGATGCCTGAGGGTGTTATCTTTTTTAGTCTTATTCAGCTGGGAGCACCACTTTCACTTCTGGCTCTTTCAACTGGGACTTTGTGGTTTATTCTGCTCAGAAACTTTTAAATCCTTTCAGTAGCTCTTCCTGCTCTGTGCTATGCTCAGCATCTCTATGTATGTGTGTTTCTGTTATTGATTGTCCAGATGTCAATGTCCTGAGGCGCCAGTGTTAAAAAAATACCCCCAAATTGAAAAACATGTTGAGTAAAGCAGCCTGGCCTGCTCAGTGTAGGCTTTTCCTTCCCTTTAATTCATTTTTATGTTTTTAATATAACATCCTATCATTTGCAGGGAAATCCTTTTGAGGGAGCTAATAGTTATTAGGATTTAAAGGGAATATTTTGCAGGGTTGCTCCCAAATGGGGCATAGTTAATACTAGCAAAGAGCCAGAGCTATCCAAGTACAAACAGAGTTCACACATTTAGAGTGCAGCGCCGACTGGAAAAAAACTACTCCCTGCAGTCAGTCTGAAAGATAGTAAGAACTAGGTGTGATAAAAATATTACCGCAAATTAGGGAGCTACCTGCCAGCTTCTCAGTATCTGACAGAAAATCACTTGCAGAAGTGATAGTTTTCTTTATAACTGTTTGCTCTCATCATCTGGAAACAGTAGAGTCTGTTACCTTTAGTCTCTTCCTCCAGAGTGGAGAGTGAAAGTTTGCTGTAGATGGAAGTTCTCCATCTTTGGGCTGAGATTAAGTTGAGGTGTTGCAGGATGAAAAGACTTGGAGGTGAATGTGGAAAATGAGAAGGTAACATGCAGCCTTCCTCCTGGACACATGCCTAGTTGCTTTGGGTCTGGAAGGACTGAAATGGGCATTTCTCTCCCTCTTTGTCCTTTCAATGTGTGTGCGGGACACAGAAATGAGCTTTAAAAAAGTAGCTGGGAGTGAAAGTACCATTATTTGCTTTATTGCTTATCTTGAAATGGTTAAAAGGAGACAATGGAAATAGTGTCACTTCTACAGCAGGAGTCATCAAACATTTTAAGCAGAGGGCTGGTTTATGGTCTCTCAGACTGTTGGGGAGCCAGACAATAGTTTGAAAAAACCAATTCCTATGCACACTGCACATATCTTATTTGTAAATATATGTACATGAAAGAATAATATTACATTTAAAATGAAGAATAATTTCAACCAACATAAACGTATCTATATGTCAATGGGAAGTGTGGGACTGCTTTTGGCTGATGAGGTAGTTAAGTTAATTAGGATTGTTTTTGTTGTATGTCTTCAAATTGTTTCAGAATTAGGGCAACCCTAAGTCTAAAGTTTAGGGCGAGGGCTGGGTTAATGACCTGGGGGGATATCTAGCCCGCGGGCCTTAGTTTGGGGATCCCTCCTCAACTGGCTTGTCACTAGCTGCAGGCTATTGTCTAGCTGCTATCACTGCATCTGCACTGTAGAATTAATGCAGCATTGACACTTTTTTAACTGGTATGGCTCAATGCTACAGAATCATAGGAGTTGTAGTTTTATAAGATTTTCAGCCTTCTCTGCCAAAAAGTGCAGTTCTCTCAACCAACTACAAATATCAGGATTCGGTAGGATTCTGTAGCATTAAGCCATAACAATTAGAGTGGTGTCAAACTTCATTTATTTTACAGTGTAGATGTACCCCAAATTTTACAATTCCCCCTCCTGGAAGTCATGTCCAACTGTATATCCTCTTTTACTACATATAGTATTTGCAAAAGTGGGGAACATTTGAATTCTTTTAATTGGAATCGATGTAACAGGTTATTCCTCAACAAGTCTTAGAAAGCAGTGATATTTCTACATTTTATTTCATAGGATAAATGTGAATATATTACATACTCTACAGAGATTACAGTATTTTTTAAAAGAAAGCTAAAACTACAGACTGAATATCTGTGTTTCCAACTAAAAAGTAGGATATCACATAACAGGAGTACATATTAACATGAAAAGCAGACCCACAACTCAGAATGCTTTTTTTACAAGAGACCCTCCAAATCTTGATAACATCCCAGTGAAGGTTGATGGGAGCTTATGTCCAACATCTGGAGAGCCAGGGGTTGACATTCTCTCCCTTTGTGTACCATGGATAAGCTTGTGGAGCAATCAGAGTACAAGTAAAATAAGCTAAGGAGAATATTACTCATTATTAAGACAGTTTGGATGACATACTTTGCAATTGTATAGTTTTGTGATTTGTTCTTGCTCCATTTCTTTGTTATATGTGTACTTGTATTTAAGATTGCATGCCTGTGGCAGGACCCATTATTGTTTGTTTGTTTTATTGTACAGATGACACAACAGAACAATAATAATTTGGATGTGTAGCCAAAATTATTGACAGAAGCCAAATCACTCACAATATATGCTTCTGTATTTTATTAGAGTGTGAGCAGAAGTCATAAAATCCCTATACAAACTAGGATTCATAGCTTACATACCACTCTTGTATTTAATTATATATACAATATAATTAAATAACTATATATACAATATAATTATGACATCTCAATATTTGTTAATGTATTGTTGTTTAGAAGGTTGTTGGAAGATTTTGTGTTTTATTTAGTTTTTAAGGAAAGCTTTATTTACCAATTTAGGGATTAGCTCAAAATGTAATGCAGGAAGATCCTGTGAATCTGGAGAAAGGAGTAATATTGAACTAAGATGACCTTGATTTGGACTCCCTGTTCTATTTACTGAGGATCATCAGATAACACATGAGGATTATGAGCAGGGACAGTTTTTTTTATAAAGCATATGTACAAAAGAGTCAGCATGGTATAGTGGTTTGAGTGTTGGACTAGGATACTGGGAGGCCAGGTTTTGAATCCCTGTTTGGCCATGAAAACCTACTGGGTGACCCTGGGTAAGTCACATTATCTCAGCTTCAGAGGAAGGAAAGAGCAACCAGATCAAATTTTGCCAGGAACTGACTTGAAGGCACACAACAAAAACAAGAGGCAGAATTACCTATGACAGTTCTATATGCTCCAGTGTTATTAAGGATAAAAAACATATGGAAGGGAAAAAGAATCAATGTCGATTCTGCAAAGGTAACTCCTGTCTTATTAATCCTCTAAGTTATTTCAAAGTGTCAGTATGCATGTGGAGAGGAATGAATCGGTAGACATTGTCTAATCGGACTGCCCAAGGGCTTTTGATAAAAGTCCCACATCAAAGCCTCCTCAGGAAACTTAGCAGGCACAGGATAAGAAAGTTTCTCTATGGATTGAAAACCAGTTAAAGAAAAGGAAACAGAGAGCAGGAATAAATGACTGGCTCTCACTATGGAAGGATGGGAACAGTGGAGTTTGCTCCCTCCTGGGTAAGATTACAAGAATTCTTGTACATTTGTGAATGAATTTTCACATATTTTGGGACTTTTAAAATAAAAACGTGCTTCTACCAACAATTCCAAAATCTGCACAAACTGGAATCAGTGTAAAACGCAAGCCTTTTTGACCAAAACCATTATTGTTCCCAAAAAAAGCATTCAAAAAGAAAAAAAAACCCTCATGGTCATTAAACTTCTTAGTAGCATGTGTCAATGTGTTGGGGTAATCTTCTTTTGTCAAGAATGAGAAAATTTGTGAGTATAATAGTTCTTCAGTTACATAAGAGAAAATAAGCAATGTGTTATGTACCTTTGTATGTGTCATCGGTTGTGAGGTGAAAATTATTCTGTTCTGTATAATGTTGCCTCCTGTAAGCAATCTTGGAATACTGAGATAGGATTTGTGAGGTCTGTAGGCTACATATGGAAGGTCCTATGTGGTCTTTGCTCCCATTGGCCCTTCAGAACCACCCAAAAGCTTAATTTTCTTTTAGTACTGCAAAATGATCACTACTGCCAACAATAGTCAATAAAGATATATTAATTTATATTTTGACTTTTCCTCAATACAGGGACTCAGAATTGCCTATTTAATGTATTTTAATGGATTCGGAAGCGACTGCGTGAATGAAGAAGAAGAAGAATGGATTAAAGATACCTTCAAAGATGTACATTGGATCACATTTCAATATCATTTTGCCACTAGAATCAATATTCACAGCAACCTTCTCCATCCCCCCCTCCCAAAAGTATCCTTAGGAGTCTCTCTCTCAAACCATTTCTGTGAGTACATGGGTTAGGAAAATGTGGCTTCTATAATATTTTTTCTCATGCACTCAATATTATATTATTATGGGTTTCAGTCTGCCATTGTAGAAATTGTTGCTCCAGGGGACACCGCAGCAGTTTTGCAGTCAGAAAAGCAACATTTAAATTCCATATTTTTCTTTACTACTAAACTCTTTGGGCAGCCTTCAGCCTATTAGTTTCTAGCTCAGTAGCACAAATTTCCAAACGAGTTCTCCCTTCCTATGTGCAGCTCTGTAGGTCTAGCTGAAACAAAACACAGTGTTGGAACCCCTATCTTTATAAGAAACCAATGACCTGTTCCAAAAGGAATGGTGAAACACTGGAAAAGGAAAACAAATGGCAAAAGGTTGTACCTGTTTTCACAGTAAATGATATTGAGGTCCATGTTCACTCGAGTTACAAACATGTGGCAGTCAATTCTGACTTCATTGATCGTAGGAGGAGGCAAAGCATGAGCAACCACTACAAGCCCCATGATCTGGCTGGGGACTGTCCGCCCATGGGATAGCGACACTCGCAGGCGTAACCTTCCTGTTATATGAATCACCTGCAAAACAACAAAGGAAATCTCAGTAGAAGCAAGAAGCAAATGTGAACACAATCCTTTTAAAGGACAGTATTATTATTGGAAAGAGTGTTCAGCTCTGCCAGAATTGTATTTAGCCATCGAGTATTACTCCAAAGCTTATTAATATTGGCTGTCAACATGTCCTGAATTTCCTCATGCTAGGAAAAGGAGAGAAACAGAAAAACATAATATCCACAATGTTTCACATTTATCAGATCTAAAATGCAAAGTCTGAAACAGTGCTTTATTTTTATTATTTTTTTAAAGAACATACTGGAACACAAATGGTGATGAAGAAAGGGATTAGCAACTGATATTGGAAGAATAGGACCACTACTTGTAAAATATTTGAGAATTAAATTATGAAATATCTATCACAATAGTTCTGAAAATTTCCAGGTCAATACTGAAATAAACTTCCAGTAGTTTATAACAGAGATATGATGTCTGCCATCTTAAATTTATTTATGTACTTTTAATATGAGATATATGAAGTGGCAACAGATGACTATGGTGACAAACAAGTGTGCTTTGCTGATATAGCAAATGTTTTTGTAAATTCACAATTCTGTTCCATTCTCAGAAATGGAAGGCTAGACATAAACTCAGAGAGCTCAGTTTTTTGCCAGCCTTTTCGGGGTGTGGAAAAGGTGGTGTTATTTTATATCTTATATTGATTTACAGTATAGTACATGGATGTATAATGATTTCATGATCAGACTATTACTCTGGAGACTGGGGTGTGAATCCTCACTTGTCCATGGGAACCCACTGGGTGATCTCAGCAAGTCACACTCTCTCAGCCTCAAAGGCAGTCAACAGCAAATCCCTTCATTGGAAATGACTTGAAGACACACACCAATAACTATTTGGGCTACCTTGGGTCCCATGTTGGTAGAAAGATAGGCTATTAAATAAATACAGAAAAATAATATTTAATTCAGAACATTTATGTGTGAAGAATGTCATCATGCTATCAGATTCAAATAGAGTTTCATCCATTTTACTTGTGGTTTTAGGGCCTGCTCCCACTCTTTCATCCATACACCTGAGGGAATGTATTGCCTAAATTTATTGTGCACTTACTGATGATAAAGTTTATTATTACATGTTGAGCATCCCTTGTGCAGAATTCTGAAATCCAAAATATTTCAAAATCCAAAACTGTCTACAATAGTGGCTGATATAGTGACATCTTTGTTTTCTGATGGTTCAGTGTATACTAACTTTGTTTCATGCAAAAACATTATTAAAATATTTTGTGTAAAATTACTTCCAGGCTATGTGTATAAGGTGTACATGAAACATAAATGAATGTCGTGTTTAGACTTGGGCTCCATCCCCAAAATATCTCATTATCTTCATATGTAAGTATTTTAAGATATGAAAAAAGCTGAAATATAGAACATTGCTGCCCCCGAGCATTTTGAATAAGGATACTCAACCTGTAAGATTTAGTTTGCTCTATGGGCAAGGATGTGAGAACACCATTTTTAAAAACTCATTTTTGTGAGACCTCATTAACTAATGAAGAAACAGCTAAAAGAAATAGGATTTAACTTCACAGGAGGGACATTAATAGTATACTTTTCTCCTTCCAGCTAGGCTTACTCATATGCTTATTTATCATTATCTGTCTTATTTTATCATGCTTCAGCTTTCTGGGGGGTGAAATTACAAATCTGTAAAGGCTTGGAAATATACTGCTTTTTAATGGCTAGCAAGAAATTACATGATAAATAATCCTGTAGTAAACACATGATGCAAAGCTTTGTTTTATGAAGAGTTACTATGTGTTTGAAGTTGGCATTAACGCCAAAGGGCAAAACTTTAAGATATGCCATATTTAAAGCCTACTAATCTCCTACTTGTATGTTCCAAACAGTGCTTGGAAGTTATCATTTAATATCAAATAGATTTTATTCTGAACCAATGCTTGTTTCTTCAGTGCTGTACCTCCTCCTCTAGCTGATGGCTAAGCAACAAAGTCTGGTGCACAATCCAACACATACAAATCCTACTAAACCAATGGAACTAAATTACACAGGAAAGTTGTTCATTTCTATGATTGCTGTCCCATTCATTCTGTCTATGGACTAAACTCAATGTGGTAAAGGAAAGCCTTGACTAGGTTTTCTAATGATTTTTTCTTTGATTACAAGCAACCATATGCTACAACAATCTTTATTACTCTCTGCAACTAAAAGCACATTTTGGTGGACATGGCTTAGGTGGAGACAATGCTCCTTTCATGGCACATCTTGATGCAATATGCTTCCATTCTTCAAAATGAAATTGCAAAGTGGATTGCAGATTTCCTCATATATTGAGTCTGAACTGAACCAAACAAAATCCTCTGAAGGAAGTCGAACTAAATCCATCATATTCCACTACAACTGCAAACAGTTTGAAACAAAATCTAATTAATAGGTTCTGATCCTGGGGCTATTCAGATCCACATTCAGCTTGGTCTAGCTGCATTTGCCATTGTTAGGTTATTTGTGTTGATATTTAAAATAAAATTCATTTCCATCTCCAGCATTGTTTCCATCACTATTTCATCCAAATTCTCTTTCATTGACCCTGCGCGGCCTTTTCAAAACAGTAGGTATATCTGTATCAGTTCTTACAGCACAGTGCTGAATATGAAACTGCAGAGAGGAATTGCAAATTTTTATGACAGTTACAGACCCATGACCTATTTCCCAGACTCAGAATCAATCACTCAACATTGTGCCTTCCCAGGTGGAACCAGCTGATGACGGAGCTGCCAGAATGAGTCTCCAGTGGGAGTTTTCATTCTGGAAGAGAAGTATCTTTAGGCACATAGGAAACTGCCTTATATTGAGTGAGACCACTGGTCATCCAGCCCATTATTGACCCAAGTGTTTCCTCTTTTCTAGACCTATCTAGAGATATTACCCAAGTACAAACAATCAGGTGTGACTTAGCTCAGCTCCTAAAATCATATAAGATTGGTTGTATTCAGGGTGGTGTGGTAGCATAAAATGCACCACAGTATTTTAAGAAACTATGGCTTAATGGAACAACACATGCTCTGCATACAGAAGGTCCCAGGTTCAGTCCCTGGCATCTACTGTTAAAGGGCTTAAGACAGCAACTAGTAAAAAAGACTTCTAGCGGAGACCCCGGAGAGTTACTGTCAGTCAGAAGAGACAATACTAGCTAGATGGGCAAACAATCTGTCCTGGTGTGAGGCAACTGTATATATTAATACGCACTGCTGGCATTTTGCCACTTCGGGATTTTGCTACTTCTGGGGACTGAAAAGCAATGCCGGGCACACCCAGGTTGCTGTTATTCTATTGATCAAGATGCCATCCAGCTAAAGCAAACCTGTATCTGGATGCATATGAATGTTAATGCTAAAGAATTTCATGACAGAACATCTGCATAATGTCATGCAGAAGTAAAATGTGTATCATTACACATTTTTGTAGTGAAATACTTCATTCCCTAGTTAAAAAGAATTTTCAATTAACTCTACCTGATACAAACATATTGAAGAAATCATATTTTTCCTCTCTTTCCAGTGAAAAAATGAATGTGCAAGATGTTGAATGCACATGTAAACACAGTTTAGGATGAGTGTGGGAATGCTAGCAAGCTGTGTTTCTTGGACAAATACTGTCTATCTTTTCCCTGCCATATGCGCTGTGTCTGTCATCTCTTGGTGACATGCACTCCATACTCTCCAGTGTTTCACGAAGTAAAAGAAGGGCACTTATCTACTTGGAATGCTCCTTTTTGCAAACCAAGGGCCACCACCCAACATTCCTCCCCTCATACAACAACACACAAGGACACATGAATAAAAATTCTTCTGTGTTTCCTGGAGTTCCTCCCTCCAGGTTTCCAATGGTTGCTGCTGTTGCCACAGAAAAGGAGCAGCAAGTCACACATCTGTTGTGTCAGGGAGGGCTCCAATAGGTGCTGGGAAGCCTTTACTCCAGCTTTCCAGCTGACACTGCTCTGACCACAGAAGGAGCAAAAGAACAGAAAAATACAACTCCATTGTGGGTTGACCAAGTTGCTACTGAAATTATTCTCCTCCCCCTCCCCCTGCCTTTTCCCTTGTGTGCTGCCTCTCATTCAGACTCTAAGCCTGACAGCAGGGAATAGTAAACTCTTTGTAAACCACTCTGGAAGTTTTCTCGGCTAAAGGATGGGGTATAAAATGCTACAAATAAATAAATAAATAAAAAATAATTAAATGATAGATAGATTGTTTGTCTGTCGATTTTGCACCAGCAGGGATGTACAATTATTGTGCTAGAGGAGGTAGACATGGAAGCAATGGGAAGCAATGCACTAGCTATTTGTGAATATGGACATGTATTCTGGGAGAACCACTGTAAAACCTTTGACTCTTTAAATATGCTATTCTACAAGCTTTATCCAAAATGGGTTATGATAAGAGACTGTGAGACCTGTAGCCCAAAAGGTCTGGTGGCTTTGTATTGTATATCAATATTGCTTTCTCCCCATCTCCTTTCTCCCGGCCACTAACAGATGACACAGGCAGAGGTGTCTGCCACTGTAGTGCAGATATCTGGATGCAGTGCAAACATTCCTTTCAGCCTGTGGAGCAAAATCCTGGAATGACATTGTGGAGATCAAAGGGTTACATCCTCCAGGATTTTTCAAATAATTATCCCACAAATGTAAAATAAGAACATTGTTTTTCCATGGAGAGAACCAACTATCAGGCTAGTGGAAATGTCTCTTCACACGGGGCATTTTTGCCCCGTTTTCCCACTTTGCTTCCATGTGCCATCACACAACACATGGCAGGCCCCGCCCACTTTCCTCCCAAAGTGTATTTTGGGTAGCTTTGATGGAGCTACCCACACTTTCCTCCCCATTTCCCCATGTGATGGAGGAAAGGGTGGCAGGGCAACGAGCGAGACTACATAACTACAGGGGGAAAGTGTATTTTGGGTAGCTTTGATGGAGCTACCCACACTTTCCTCCCAATTTCCCCGTGTGATGTAGGAAAGGGTGGCAGGGCAATAAGCTCTGCCACTCTTTTCTGCCATCTGATGAGGGGAGGGAAAGGGTGCGTTGGTACCCTGTCCCTCCCCTCTGTGTGATGAGGAGAGGAGGAGGGCATGCCCATGTACCTTCCCTTTCACCAGCGCTTTCCTATGCACAGCATAGCCCAAAAAGGCAGTGTGAAGAGGTCCATAGATGAAACTGTTGGGGAGTTCAAGTACTCTGTGCAGACAAGAGTAATTAGTATTTCCAAGTAGAAGGTGAACAACAACCCATCTCTCACCACAAGGTCTAACAGAGAAATATTTCTAGCAGATAAACAAACAGGTTTACTTACAAATACTAAAATATATAACATCTCATGTTGAGAACCCCTGTACAAGTTGTTCAGGCATGAAGGACAGAGGGGCAGACTACAAACTATAGGATGAATAAGTTCAGGACAACTACTGATGAAGGAAGAAATGAGAGATGTTATGACCACATTCTGTGCCTAAACTGTTAAAGGGATGTGGAAACTAGCAACTGAGTATAGGCAGGCTAAGGATGCTATCTCTAACAGTATATACCGAAATTCCCAAATAACATACTGAGTTTCCTCTGAAAAACAGGTTGCTGTGAAAATGTAACAAGGAGCTCTAAGCATGAAACTATAAATTCCTGCATAGCCAAATGAGGGGAATGGCCTTTTCAGTGAAGAAACCTTCTTTAAGTAATTCCCTCTTCCAACAGGCTCCCTGCTCTTCTGGGTGTTTAGCAAAGGCTTTTAAATTTTCCCCTTAGCTTTTTGAGCTCTGAATTTAGCTCCCACAGACTTCTCTTTTAAAACACTTTGCTCCTAGATTCTTTCAATTTGATTAAATGATTTTACTGTGAACTGCTTTCAAACTCACCCAGTACAGAGTAATAAGGAAACACCAGGGGCCCAGTCACACCACAGAATTATAGCACTATTATTCCCCTAACTACCATGGTTCCATTCTATATAATTGTGGGATTGGCAGTTTAGGGATGGGCATTTATAAATCTTAGCTGGAGTGCTCCAGTACCACACCAAACTACCAACCCCAGGATCCCACAGGATGGAACAATGGCAGTTAAAGTAGAATAATAGCTCTATAAGACTGTAGGGTGAGTAGCCACTGTTTAGAAGAGAGAACTTTATGAGTATTAGACAAGACTACAAATCATGGTGATCAATCTCAAGATATGAGTCAGGTAATTCTATTTAACTAGATATCTAACTCCAGGTTTCAAGATATCATTGGTAAAGTGTTCTGTGGTGGGCACAGCTTTCTTTCTCAACAGTTATGAGTGGCCATGTGCTATCATTTTACACAATGCCTTGAGTAATAGGATGTAGGGGAAATTAACATTTAAAATGACTTATCTGAAAGATCTTGCCCTTTCCCCATGTTTATTATTTTTCCACCCTAAGAATAGAAACTTTTATTCTTCAAGAATAGAAACTTGGCTTTTTTCTAGTCTCTGGGCATATTTCTTCAAACACTTCCTTTCAGTAGTATTTGTTGTAATTTCCATCAATGAACATGCTGCAAAACCTATCAGTAGTTGACATGCCTCATGGGAATGGTAAAGGTTCTATGGTATACTGTTGCAGTGAAAAGTTGTGATAAAAGGATGCTGCAATACACTAACATGGCAACGTGGTCAGGGATAACAACATCAGCCTTGCTTTGTGAAATTTGAAGCAAGATTAGATACTCTGAATACTGGTCTCCTTAAAATCACATAATTATTATTTATTTTTCATCTCAACCTTTTCCAGAAAGCTCATGAAACCATACATGGAATGATAGAATTTTATATTTGAAGGAGGCCTGTAAAGTAGGCTAGGCTTAATTATTTGGGTTCTCTCATGTCCCCGCATGGGAGCTGGAGCTGACAGAGGAAGCTCATCAGCACTCTCACCATATTCGAACTGGCAACCGGTATAGTGCTAATGTCTCACAAATTCAGTTGCTGTACCATACTGAGCAGAATGGCCATTTTGTTTTTGCTTTGATAGGATAATATTGGAGCAAACCATAAAAGCTCCCTGTCTGGCATTGGGAGCTAGAAGTGTCAGCCCTGGTCAGTATTTTGATGGGAGACCACCAATGAATTACAGGTCCTGGTTCTCCTTTACCTTTGAGTAATAGAATCTACCAGCTCTTCATAAGAGCTATGTTTTGAAATGTATGTTTTCTTTCCTATTTCATATAAATCAATTTTACAACAAACAAAACAAAGCCAAGTCATCTTACTCTCTGCAAATAAACAATGATACAAAATTTGTGTTGCGGAAGTTGAACCCACATAGCAAAAGCTGGATTTATAGCAACCTAACAGGATAGGTATTGCCACGGAGTCATAATTCACACAATTTTGTTTATTATATCACTCACTATATTTGAGACCAGAGTAATAATTTTTCTGTACCACCACAGTCGCAAATCAAATCAGATTTCTTAAAACTCTCCTTTCAGTGCTTGCTGGTAGTCCTATGTGCTGCTTTTTATACTGTAGAACCCAATCTAAAAGGAAAATCTGATACCAATCATTTTATTTATTTCAAATTGTAAAACATGCAAAAAAATACTTCCAGATGAAAGTTCTTTTGATATCCTAAATCTGAAATGCACAAAATGTAGTGTGAACCGAAAATGAACATATGAAAATATTCAACTACCTTTCTTAAACGTAGTTGGCACAGAATCTGTTGTAGTCCACATACTTTCAAAAGCTCTTTGTAAGAACATCATAGAAGGAGAAACACTTTAATATATGCTCTGGCACAAACTAACACTAGGAACCCATATGGAGCCACAAACAGGAAAAAGGAGACCCCAAGTATCTCATCTTAATATAAGATGTTCCCTGAATAACAAAAGGATCTGTCATTACAACTCATGATTTAGAATACTATACAGTTCTCTTCACAGTGAACATTTGTTAGTGACATTAGAAGGAAGAAATCAGAATAATCAGTCCAAGAGAATGTCTCAAGAATCTTTTTGATATATATTGCCCCAGAGATAATTGACTACAATTGCCTTTGTCAAACACTTGCTTGGGACTATTGTGACTAGAATGTACAGGATTCCTCAACAATTGTGTATCGAAATTTTAAAAACTAGACAATAATGCATTAAAAGAGACTGGGCTCAGAACAATTAAAAACAGACTGATTTAAGCTGGAAGAAGGATCTCTTTGGCAGGATCTACAATGCCCTATATCCCAGGATCTGATCCCAGATTATCTGCTTTGAACTGGATGATTATATGAGTTTACACTGCCAGATAATCTAGGATAATCAGATAATCTGGGACCAGATCCTGGGATACAGGGCACTGAAGATCCAGCCTTTGACACAAGGGCACAGGCCATTTGCCAAAGGATTCAAAGATGAAGAGACTGGCACCTGGATATCTGATTTCTGAATCTCTTTACTTTTCAAGCATAAACTGATAGGTCTAAAATCAGATTATTAAAGTGTCCTCATAGGGTTTAAACTCAAGAGTGGGTAAAAATATTAAGAACTCTTAATTTACTTGTGGTATAGATTATGCCAATCCACAACAAAAAACCTAGTAAGTAAAATGTTACTTTAAATGAGTTTAAGGCTCCATCTACTCTGCCATATAATCCAGAATATCAAAGCAGATAACCCACATCATTTGCTTTGAGTTGCATTATATGAGGCCCCTTCTACATTGCCATATAAATCTAGATTACCTGCTTTGAACTGGATTACATGGCAGTGTAGATTCATATATTCCAGATTCCAGATAATCTGGATTTTATACGGCAGTATAGAAGGAACCTTAATGAAGCTATCTAGGAATATTTTTCCCTCTTGCTGAAGTGCAGCAATATAAATACAACTCAGTAGGATATTGTCCTACTCAATAGAAGACCAATAGAATGTGGGGCCCACACTTTGTGGGCCCCATGTTCAACTCCTAGCACTTACAGCTAAAATAGAAATTTTAGATAAAAAAGCAATCCCCAAGACCCAAGTCAATGTGGAAGGTGCCTTGATCTCACTGAAAACAGATTGGGAAATGCACAAATGAACAGTAAACAAGAATTTAATAAACTACGAAATTCAAATCCTCTCTGCTCCCAGGACTGACTATTTAGAGTCTTTGAAAGAAAAGCAGAAATCTTGTCTATTTAACTTTGCTTTGTGTTCGTTCTTCTTGTTCTTCGTTCACCTATCTTTTAATAATAAAAGTCCAGTACTCAATGTGCTAATTGTGCTTCTCTCCAACCTTCTTCTACACCTTCCAACTCCAAAAGGGACAATTCCAGGGGAAGCAACTGGGTCTGGTGTATGAGGCTCCATCCCTGGGTGGGAAGGGGATATCTTAGGTGGAAGGGGCTAACTTTGGATCCCTTCCACAACAGATCCCTTCCACAATATTTACAATATAGGCTAAACCTTCCTAACTAGGGAAGAAAATAAAGGACGTCTCTTTGGAGGCACAACAGTATTCATGAGTCAATGTAAGTGAGGTATCTTGGGTAAAAGTAAAGGTTTCCCCTTGACATTAGTCAAGTCAGACTCTGGGGGACGGGGTCCTTATCTCCATTTCTAAGCTGAAGAGCCGGCGTTGTCCATAGATGCCTCCTAGATCACGTGGCCAGCATGACTGCATGGAGTGTTGTTACCTTCTCACTAATGGGGTACCTATTGATCTACTCACATTTGCATGCTTTCGAACTGCTAGGTTGGCAGAAGCTGGGGCTAATAGCAGGAGCTCACCCCGTCCCAAGGATTTGAACCGACGACCTTTTGGCTAGCAGGTTCTGCAGCTTAGAGGTTTAATCCGCTGTGCCAACACAGCCCCTCAACTCTTATGAAACTTTAACTCTTAACAACCTTAACTCTTTATTAAAAAGGAACTTCCCCCTTCAATGACTAGAGAGTAGAAAGGTGAGAGCTTTGGGTATCCCGGAAGTACCTAAAAATAAGCACTGACTCCTCTACTGTCTCCATTATAGTATTATTTTTGGCATTTTTAAATGCCTTAGTGGGGAAATGGCAACAGTGGCCAGGGTTAGGTGGCTTTTTGAAATGGCATTGACACTTTCCCTTCTCTGTGGAATGATCCTCAACTTGTCCATGGATCACCTAAAAACCATAGCTTTGCCCCCCCCCCCAAACTCTGTCCTTGACATATATTTATATGAGGTTGACTTATACAAGAGTATATGGTACCCTTAAGAGCCATTGACATTCAGCAGATTCTGGTCAATGAACAAGGGGCTTCCTATGCTCCACACTGAGAAGAATGGGAGCAGCTGGATAACATATAATTCAATTGTCTCTAAATTGGAGTGGGACACTGCAGCATCGCCCATTATTGACTATGTTGACTGGGGCTGATGGACTGGGGCAGTTCAACAAGATGTGGATTGTCATAGCTGCTTGCTCCTGCTTTAAGTTGTGCCATGTTGATTACACTGTGCAACATGATTTTTGTTCCTAGGTCATAAATGTAATTTCCTAATTGGTTCTATCATAAAAACATGGAAAAAGTTTATTAAACTGAAAAAACTTTGTTTTGGCAGGACATCCTGCAGCATATTTTGCTATAGAGTCTCAACCAATTCAACAGTTTGTGGCAGTCACAAAAACGAAGTTTCTGGAATATAACAACTACTTTCAAAGTAAATAACGCACAATTAAACAGGAAACAACACTTTCAAAGCAGTGAAAATTTTGTTACATACATAGTGCACAGGGGCCTCCGGTGGCTCAGTGTGTTAAAGCGCTAAGCTGCTGAACTTGCAGACCAAAAGGTCGCAGGTTCGAATCCAGGGAGCGGAATGAGCGCCCACTGTTAGCCCTAGCTCCTACCAACCTAGCAGTTCGAAAACATGCAAATGTGAGTAGATCAATAGGTACCACTCTGGCGGGAAGGTAACAGCGCTCCATGCAATCATGCCGGCCACATGACCTTGGAGGTGTCTACGGACAAGCCGGCTCTTCGGCTTAGAAATGGAGATGAGCACCAACCCCAGTCGGACACAACTAGACTTAATGTCAAGGGAAAACCTTTACTTTTATTACATAGTACACAGTGTACAACCTCAACCAAAAATAAAAAAGGCCAATATTTTACTTCTTTGGTGAGATACAGTTATTTATTTATTTATTTCTATCCCACCTTTCTCCTGCATTGGGACTCAAAGCAGTGAATAGCATATAAACAAAAAACATTACAAACCATTAAAAATAAGCATAGTAATCACACCACAATATATATAATAAAAATTATAAAACCACAACAACATAATAAATAGAGAACACAACACAGTTTAAACATTCAATAGAGTTAATAATCTCATCTAATATCCATTCCTAGGCTGTAGTCAAGTCCATTTCTGGAGGTTCACTATAATTTACACATTGCACACATGAATCTGGTATTTTGCAATGCCACCGTTCTCCTTCAGGGAAGGCCTGCTTCCATAAGAAAGTTTTAACTTGGTTCCTAAATGAAAGCAAGGAGGAAGCTGTTCCAGAGCCGCAGGGCTACCACCGAAAAGGTCCTCTCTCTCATTCCCACCAATCACACTTGAATGGAATGGAAAATGGAAAAAATGGAATGGGAAAAATTCCATTATTTTCATCGTCTCTTAATTTTTTGAGCAAATATGCACTATATTTTTTTTTTAATTGCCCCTCAAATCATACTTTGAAAAACCTTTGGAAAAGTCCCACTGCTTGATTGATGGATTATGACAAATAGTTCTCAAATAGGAAGATGCAGAGCCGAAACCAACCAGGAAAACCTGGCGAAGCTCAGAACTACGACATGAAAGCATGATTTTTTAGACCAATCTGGAACAGCCTTTAGTTTATTTTACAGAGGAAGTGTTTGAAATCCCATTAAAGAAATTAATGCCTCCAGGTTATTTTACCTAATACCATTTCAAGAAACCTGAAAGCCTTTGGCTCTTGAAGTTTGTAGGGTTCTAATGAAGCAATCATCAACCTTGACATTCACACCAGCTGCTTCTGCCAGGTTTCTGACAGATCTTTTAAAGTGAAAATAAACTTTATGGAAAGGTCCTTGCTTTACCTGCTAGAATGCAAACCTTTGCTGAACTAACATAATCATCTTCAGGATAGAGTGGAATTTATGCACACGCATACGCATCTGCATAGGGATACAGGCATAGACAGTCTTAAACTGACTGGCCTTTAATGAATTCCACTGGCAGTTTCTTCCCATTCTGGCTTTGAATCAGGTTGCGAGTCTTAGTCTTCTCTCCTTTAAATTTGCATATATTTTAAAACACATTTTCCCTCCTTTGGACATTTAGTGCAATTTACCAGAACTATGCAACTTTCCCCATTGACCAAATCATGTTTCTGTTTATTCAGTTATTCACATTTTAGCAGTTTGTATCTGAATAAATGTGCAGTGAGTGCAATTCATTTCTCGGAAACACCTTGTAAGCCTTGCAAACGAGTGAAAGCTTGAGGCAAAGTACACGAGATGTGAAAATGCTACTTTTGTTATCAATTCTAAACACACACATACACACAGAGTATGAAATAGTATAGTATGGCAAGGCTCCGGGCTTCAAAAACTTACAGATGGGAGAAAGTAAAATTAATCTGTAATTTTAGTGTGTGTCTATCTATACCCAGGTTTGCACACTTGTTTCACAGAAAGATAGCCAATAGTAAGCATCCTTCAGAAATATAATCTCTACCTCTATCATGGCAAAGCTGCACTAAAACACTTTCTAATGGTTTATTTGATGTTGTCCTCCTCAACCCTACTATTACCTCAGGTGATTCTCCTCACGGTAAGCTACAGCTAGATAAAACAAAACAAAAAAAGGACATTAATGCATTTCCCACACAGGGAGAGAAAGGAAAAGGAAGCCAGTGTATCTTTCTTGCAACAACAGAAATAACTTGTTTCTTTCACAGATGCTTTCCACCCCAGTCCAGGGGTTTTAACCATCAATATAGTTTTTCTGCAATGATACCAAGTGTCATATCAGAATGCTCTTATTATTAATGGGAATTAAAATTATTTAGGATCATTTTTACTAGTAGTTTGACAAGTAAGCAGCATGCATCCCAAAATGCATGCAGGATGCAGGAATAATACATCTCTTTCTTTTGGAAATATGGAAGAGAAACACCATTTGGCTTCTATGTGTGGTGGAATAGGATGGGGTGCCATCTTATATTTCCTCTCATGCAGCATAATGTTTGGCCTGGCATAGTAATAGTTAATGTCTCTTAAAAATCCTGCATTAGTTTACTTTATTTCTTACGTATTTATTTCACACTCTGTATTTGAAGATCTCAGAGTGGGAAATAAATATTTTAAAACAAGAATTTAAAACAGTGAAAATAGTTTAGACGCTAAAAGAATCTTAGACTAATTAACCTTTAAAATAGTGTCATTATATAGAAACAATAAAAACAATTTTTTAAAACCACTCACACCTGACAATATGAAAGAAATTAATCATCATCATCATCATCATCATCATTTAATAACTTATTAATCACCCTCCATCCACGATGCTCTAGGCGATTTACAAGATAAAATTGTAAAGGATAAAAATACATACATAAAAATATTAATAAAATTAACATAGATTAAAAGCTCTAGTAAAGAGCCAGGTCTTGAGTGCGAGGGTAAAAGGCCCTAACTCACACATGGCTCTCATATAGGGTGGCAAGGCATTCCATAAGGCAGGGGCAGAAATAGAAAAAGCTCTCAAAAAGGTTTAGTTTTTTTACTTGTTTCATGTTTTGACTTTTTGCTAGACAAGACAAAAATGTTTGCCCATGCCTGATCTAAAGGAAGGGTATTCATAGTGAAGTACGACAACCAAGAAGCCTATTTCCCATTTTTTCCTGTGGCAGATTGCACAGCAGGAAAAGAGGAAGTCCATATTACAGATGGATAGATTCATTCAAAGATGCCACAGCCCCAGATCTGCAAAACTTGAGCAGGACTGTTGATGATAGAGTGACTTGAAGGTCTCTCGTTCATAGGGTCACCATAAGACCAGGTCAACTTGATAGAAGTTAACAACAACAGCAAGGAGCTGCTATTATAAGTAATACAAGCCCCTGCTGTGCAGGAAAAGCACATTCAAAGCACCCCTGACAGATGGCCATCTAGCTTCTGTTTAAAAGCCTCCAAAGAAGGAGCCTCCACTACACTCCAAGGCAGAGAGTTCTACTGTTGAACAGCTCTTATGGTCAGGAAGTCCTTTCAAATGTTCAGGGGAATGTCCTTTTCTGTAATTTGAACCCATTGCTCCAAGTCCTAGTCTACTGGTCAGCAGAAAACAAGCAGGCTCCCTCTTCCTTATGACATGCTTGGCTATCATGTCTCTTCTCAATGTTTTGCCCAGTTCTTCTGACACTCCTCATAGGGAATGGTCTCAAGACCTTTGATAATTTTAGTCACCGTTGTCTGGGACACCTTCCAGCTTTTCAATAAAACAGTTAATGGCTGACTTCTGTTTTCTAAATGTAGTAATTTATGATCCATAAAATGCGTTATTAATTTTAAATCATTTTATTATTAATTTGTATATATCTAATGGAGCCCCAGTGGCTCAGTGTGTTAAAGCACTGAGCTGCTGAACTTGCAGACCAAAAAGTCCCAGGTTCAAATCCCAGGAGTGGCTTGAGCGCCCACTGTTAGCTCCAGCTCCTGCCAACCTAGCAGTTTGAAAACATGCAAATGTGAGTAGATCAATAGGTACCGCTCCGGCGGGAAGGTAACGGAGCTCCATGCAGTCATGCCGGCCACATGACTTTGGAGGTGTCTACGGACAACGCCGGCTCTTCGGCTTAGAAATGGAGATGAGCACCAACCCCCAGAGTCAGACATGACTGGACTTAATGTCAGGGGAAACCTTTACCTTTACCTATGCATCTAATAATTTTCTAGTTTATTTTTGGTATGCCTTATTGTAGGTTTACTTTTTAAGTTCTAGTTTTGCCTTTTCTTTTCCATTGGGGAGGGGGTGCCTTTTCATTTAAACAAGAAATTCAAGAATAATTATCCTTCAGATATCCTTCTTTGTAATAAATTGGTGGCTTTTTGAACTAGTTTGCACCTTTTATAATCCATTCTGTCTGAGCCTCTGATACTACCAAATTTCCTAGAGGAAACTGATTTCCTTAAATGTAGAGTCCATTTTCCTCTGAACTAATCCTTTTATTTTTAAATAATGTTCCCTTTGAAATTAAATGCAACTTCAGTTAGATTTCTTGGACAATTTTAAATACCTATATGCTCTGTAGTTTACGGTTTCAAGAGCATTTGCAAGGCATTATTTCTAGTACCAAACTGTGGGCAGTGCAAAGGATTAAATCAAGAGTAATTTTTCCTTTTGTGGGTACAGCAGGAATCCTTGACAGCTCATTGTATAATATTATTATATGAGTAATATAGGTAAGCCAAACATTTCATTTTTTCCTTAATGCATGCTTTGGGTTGATACATTTCCCAGCATAGCCTACTGCTTTTTACATCTCAAGATCTTAAGATCATATACTAAGTCTCAGTGCCAAGGCTCTGATTTATATAACAGTTCCCTTTCCAAAGACTCCAGGAATATATAATTCCTCTGGGTTGTATTTTTCTCATTGTATTTTATGACTTCACATATTAATTGAATTTGAGACCATTTTCTTGGGGGTGGGGACACAGGGTGCTAATGTGAAGTATTTTCACCAAATGTCTTACTGATCTTTGAGGAGGAGATGTATTCAAGCTTCTCAACAGCAGTAAAAACCATCCTGGGGGCAATGGAGGGGGTCACAAAAGATGTCTATCACTGATTATCCAGCTACGGGAAAATAGCTTCATGTTGCTCCACTGCCATCCTACTTCCTATCATCTTGAACATGACTATGTTGGTGTTGTACAGTAGCATAAAAATAAATTAGAAGACTTCAGGGTGAGATGTGGCATAATCTCTCTGTGCAGAATTTATGCTCTCTTTTGTTTAAAAAAAGGGAAGCAAGATAATGAACATTTTTGTCAAGGTTTCCACAATCTGCACAATATGTCTCCATGAAACCTTTTAAATCATTGCATAATGTGAATACAGAGAAAGTACAGAAGAAATGGGGGCTCTAGGCTTCAACACGTTATATTTGTATGGGAAAGAATGGCCAATAAGGAAAAAGCTGAAATATTTGTAGGGCAAAGGGACAATTGATGGCCCTACCCCATCCTCAACCAATGCAACTGACTCAAGCAATTCCAAAGTCTGTAAATGTCCCCCAATTGTGTGTACATAACTGATTCATTTATACCAAGAACTTTATGGCCCTCCAGACATTTTGGTTTCCAGATATTTTGTGATGGGTTAAAGAGAGATGTAGGCAAAAGCATCTGGAGGACAAAAAGATTCACAGTTCTTGTGTTTTTCTAAGAGCAGTTTAGTTAGTAAATGATGGCTAAGGATTGCCCTTGTAACTCCATTCCCTCCTACATAATCACATGCACAGAGCTGGTGCCAATATACAAAAGGGCATCAGCATTCATCCATCAACTGTCCTTTCCCATATTATTTACTTTCATCTGCTGTGACTGGCAGCTTCTGATAGTTACTTCTCTGATTATGTTTTCTTAAATAATCACAATGAAGTCAGTTTTAAATATCAGAGGTGGAAGAATAGCACGAAGTTCAAGCTCTTGGGTCTTCAGTGACAAATTATGATACCTCATGCTTTATCTGCAGTGGGAATCGATTTAATCATTTTTAATTGACCAACTTTCCCTTGTTTGCTTAATGCCCATTAATTGATTGTTGTGTTCAAGGTAATTAATTCTAAAGCTGGCAATTTTAGTACAGAGAGATTAATTTTCTTTTACTTGCATGCCACCTAAAATATGTTTGCTTCAAGAACAGGTTACTAGAAGTTTGCTCTCAGATTAATCACACTGTGAGCGAAATATAGTGATGATGTTTCAGAACAATTTTCAGTTCATCACTGCTAAGGTTTATTGTAGTTGACCTAACCATCTCATCACATTCACCGTGGGAAGGGTCCTATGATGCTTCCACTTTAGCTGGAGTACTGATGGGCAGGCTCACTGCTCATCAGATGATGCAAGGGAGCTTCCTGTGGAAGCCCCTCCTCCAAAAGGACGGAAAGTGTCATGGGAGGCTTCCTGTGTTGTGCTGGCTCCAATGCTTTGTGCTTCCTTGCCACAGCTTTGTGCTTCTACCATGTTAAAGTTAATCTTTCTTTTTATTGTTTCATGTGAATGTGCAGGTTTTGCCTTGCTGTTTATTTGTTTACATTCTTTTTATTATGTGTCATTATGGAGCCAGTTTTATGTCCAATGGAGCCAACATGGGATCTCTCTGCGAGGGTGACACTTTCCTCATGTGATGGGGAAAGTGTCACCGAGGGGGAGCTGCATGTGGGGTGACAAATTTGCCCCGCTGCTCCCTCTTTCTTCCCAGATGTCAGGGGAAACGGGATGCTTTGCCTGGTTAATATGATGAGGTTACAAATTGCTAAAAATGAAAATAATGTTATTATTTGATCACTAGAAATTCACAGGATATGGAACACGAGAAAGATTTGAACAGTGACTACAAGATAATGTATGGTATTTTGAACAAGCATAAGTATTTTTTATCCTTCTTTTTCCCCTTAACTTTTTTTAACCCTTTCTTGTTTGTTAATAAATGACAATGTGGACAAAGTACAGGCAACCCACCATTTGCCTGGAAGCATTGGCTTGTGCTTTCCTGTTCTTATTTCCAAGAAAACAATGGTTTGTAAAAACTATACAGTGATACCTTGACTTAAGAGTTTAATTTGTTCTGTGGTCAAGGTCTTAATTTAAATCACTCTTATTTCAAAGCATAATTTCCCACTGAAATGCATTGAACCCCCCATTTTTGTTAAAAAGACAATATACTTTATCATTAACAAATAATGTATAAAAATAATGACAAATAATAAGAGAATATAAGCAAATAAACAGCAAGGCAAAGCCTGCACATTCACATGAAACAATAAAAAAGACAGATCAACTTTAAAATGGTTGAAGCACAAAGTTGTGGCAAGGAAGCACATAGCACTGAACTCATTTCAGTCTCCCTCCCTCTCTTGCACTCCTTCCCTCCCTCTCTTCATGAAGCCAACCATACCAGGAATAAATACCACACAAAATCAACTAACCCAAAGTTCCTCAAAGCGGACAAGAACAAAACAGACAGCAATCTCCCAAAATGGACAAGAGCATGAGGTACGGAGGCACGAGCCACAGAGGCTGCTCCCTTGTAGCCCTAAAGACCTCTACTATCACACTAGTTCTCCCTCTAGCACTAGCTCTTAACTCAAATGCTAATAATATGTTAAAGTGAAACCTGGGCCGAGCAACGGCTTGTAACTCAAAATGCTCAAAAGTTGGGATGCTCATAAGTTGAGGTTCTAGTGTGCCTTTGTCCAGTCTGTTTCAAACAACTAACATGAAGGCACAGCATGCGTCAAGAAGAAGGCACTTAATTGTAAGTCTCATTCACCAGGATCAAACCATATCTTTCACTAGTGTAACTACCACTGGACCAGAAGGGATAATGCCTCAGGAAGCTAGCCAATAGGGCTTCCTGCCACTGCCTGTTCCTGCTTCTGTATTTGCTCTGTTCTCCATATTATAAACTGAGCTGAAAGGCAAAAGCACGCATAATGAGCACAAGCAGCAGCAAAAATAATCTGATCTTCTCTTGCCAGCCAGCTTATTCTTCCATCACTCTCCAATATTATGAAGTAGAGGAAGGTTTTGTGGGAACACTGCAACTGTGTGTGCAGTTGCAGAAAATTGGGGGGAGGGGAGAAAACAGGAAAAAACAGTGCCAGGGAGAACAGACATAGATAGGAAGCAAGACTGTGCAGAAGACCGATCATTGGAATTTGCATCAACAAAGTGTCAGCATTATGCAATTGCAGCGAGGTATGAAAGTGGTCCTCTTAATAATGGTATGCTTCCATTTGCTTAAAGTATGGAATTGTAACAAGACAACAGGCTGATGTGATAAAGTTCTTTGTCTCCAAAAGTAAACACTTCATTCTCATTTTTCATACACTGTTGAGAATCCTTGTCATGCTTTACACAACTGCAGATGAGTCCCTGAAGGGCAGTACATCACGCCTGCAGAGGCAAAAAGCTGCACAAATCTTGAAATATTATGCACTTCAATTGTTCCCTAGTTATTCAGCCAGAGTAATATATATAGACAATGCACATTTTCATGTCATGACATCCACCTGCTTGACCTTTGATAAGTTCATACAGCAGATTTCTGATACATGTTTGTCTACATCTGAAGACAACCCCTTAGAACCCAGATCCAGTTGGATTAGGATTGGACACTGTCCTTTTTCTTCCTGATAGAATCTGTTCACATCCTTATAACTTATGTAAGCCAGGCAAATATCTATCAAGTGAAATATAGCAATGCAAAGAAGAGAAAGCTGCCAGTTTTTTTTTAAAGTGTAAAGGCACATAGGCTCTCTGTCATAAAAATAATAGTAATATTTGAAAGGAACTCTCAAGAATTTAAGCAAACATGATACTTGATTGAAGTGCCAACACTATCTAGCTGTGTGTGCGTTTCTGTATGTACACATGTGTGTTTGGCCACTGTACACCTTGGTGTCCTCCCCTCCCCTAAAGGTATGGTTGAAATGAATTAAAATTATCTGGCAAAATAAAAATTGAAGTTACTCTAACCTGATGGTTATCAATTTCAACAGCTACATTGAGGCTTTGGCACTGAGCTGTCAGTTGGACACATTGCCTTGTTTGAAGGACATTGGCTGCAAGATCTGATAAAAACTGGTTAAATTAACTCTACAGTTTGTATTTATATAGCCAAAAGTTTATTGGCTTGTTTCCCCCTTTGGCTCTGCCTGTGGGGTTCATTACTTACAGTTACTGCAGAATCAATCTGAACTGGCCAAAATCAGTGATGAAATTTATAGCACAATAAATGCTCTACCATACAAGCACATTATACATGGAAGAACCCAGGAACAGGATACCCCCCTCCAAATCTTTTCCCATGGCAGTGTGCATTGTTTCTGCCAATTCAACAAAGGGATCACATCCATATTTTGAGAGGTGTAATGCAGACAGCTACACAGAGTATGTTTTCTCAGAGATGATAATCGGCACAGGAAAGCTGTATTATTGATAAAATCTTGGCATATCTGAACAAGGAAGAAACATTAAATGGACTGGCTCCCTTCTACACACCAGTTCTTGCAAGCTTCTCATGTAACAGAAACACATCACTTCCCATATCGTCCTTGTTAAGGAAACCTTTTAACACTTCTTGCGCTATGAATTAATTAATTTTCCAGGAATAATGAAATGAGAGAAACAGTGTTCTAGCTGATAGTAAGAGCAAGGAAAACCGTGAATAACACTCACAGGTATTATGCATACAAGTATGGCATCAATCGTTCTATGCTTCTAAAAATTTGAGCTTGAAAGATTTACATTACTGTTCAGCCTGGGCGCTTTTTGGGTAAGTGTTTGTGTAAGGGACATCACACGTTTGATTCTGTTTTGAAATACAGACATTTGTAATTTTAGCTTGATAAAGTGTAAAAGGGAAAAAAAAACACCCTGAAGAAAAGACAGATGGCAGGCTTTCTTTCCCAAAACACAATTTCATAATATGCATGCAATTGCTAATAGAGAGATACTAAAAACATTTTTTTCTTGACAGAGAAGAGCTGATAAATTGTCAACATAAACTTCATCTCTGGTTATTCCTGTGATCTAAAGCTCTTCTGTGAGTTTTGTACCATCAAAGTCAGCTTCTTACAACTGTAACAGAATTTATGAATGCTTATGACTATAAAGTGACTGAAGGCAACCCATAATGCATGTTTGTTTATTGTGCATCAGCTCTTTTTCTTTTTACAGTACAAGGAAAAGAAAGTTGTCCACCACTTTCTCTCCTACCTCCTGCTTTTATACTGCATCATGATGAAATGCTTGTGGCAATACTATTTTCACTGGAGTTGAATTAAAACAACTCCAGTGAAAGGTAAGAATTGTATTTGTAAACAATTCTTACCTTCAGAGGTAAGGATAAAGTACATTGTACTGATCTCTAAGATACTTACAGGCAGTCAGCTACTCAACATTATCCGATGTAACAGTATTTGATTATTCTAATTTTAGAAAAAGAGAGCGGGCATCTTTTGTATTAGATAATTTAATCTGGAACTTTTCATATTCCCCCCCCCAATTCTAAAAAATTTTTAAAAGGTTTTTTTTAAGGGTTTTTGTTTTTATGGGTTTTTAAATATATATTATACAGCAGCTTTGTGGTTTTACACAAAGTCAGGACAAACATTCAATAAATAAATATTTTCTGCACAAAGCAATGTGTGTAAGAAAAGTAGTAGTATTTGCTTTGCCTATAAATACTCATAAGGTTTATACTGTATTTGATCTGAGGTGAAGTCCTAGCCCTATATTTTAGGAAAGTGTGATCAATAGATTTTCCCACAGCAAAATGTATTAAAACAGGATTATGTTTATGTAAAGGAAAAACTGCAACCCCCTCCCAAACCCAGTCTGAATCATTTGCACATAAAATGAGAAAAAACTCATTGAGTTTTAACTAAGATGTTGAATTACAGCGAGCTACAGCTTATTTTGATTCTCCTCAAGCAACATATTGCTATTGGATGCCCTAGCAATAAATTGGTGGAAAATTTTGAAAGATGTGCTATGACTGCCTTCATTCACATAGCTGTTACTTGACTGATGTTCAGATTAATCATTTGCATGTCAGGCGGAAAGGATCCCTTTTTGATTTCATATGTGGGCTTTCTCCTTCTCAATCTTAACTCCAAACCTTGATAAGTTTCCCTTCACTTTCCTTCTCCCGTACTTTCATCCTCTATTTTGTCATGCTTGCATAGGTTGTAAACCTGCAGGCACAGACCTATTAATTCTATTACGGAGCAGTGCATAGTTTATTACAGGTATTTTACAAATACCAAATTATGCTTGTGTGTGTGCATGTTTAGTGCGGGATGTTTAGCCAATGACAATTCTTATTCCAACCCAAACTATACCCCAACAGAATTTGATAGAAGAATGAAATGAGGTGCAGATTTGTTCTCTGCTGCCCCAGAGGGTAGAATCAGATCTAATGGTTTTAAGTTATGGGACAATGGCTTTCAACTAAAGATTAGAAGTAATGTCTTGACAGTGAGAGCTATTTAGTAACAGATGCAATTACTCAGAGAGGCTAGATAGCTATCTGTTGCGGATGCTCAGATGGATTTCCTGCATTGAGCAGGAGGTTGGACCCAATGGTGCGTTGGGTTCCTACAAACTATATGATTTCATCCTATGAAAATGATAGGGGAAAGATGCAAACAAAAGGCTTATGGAGCTGTCAAAAATATTGACATCATTCACCATTCTTTGACAACTGCTGGACCCTCAAATGTCAAGCTCGGACCCAGAGTCCTTCTTTTAAAGAATTTCCCAAAACTTCTTTGACCACTGAACACCCTTTTAATTTTCCTATCTTGCCTCTGTCATAATGCCACTCTGGAGCACTGTGGAAATTTAAAAAGGAAACTGCTACAAACCAACTGGATAAATGGTGCCATCACCCAGTAGCTTTACTGGATTGGGGGGGGGGGGCTGTTGCAGTAGAGGACTTATTGGGGGCACTATCTAACTTTATAGGGTTGTCAAAAGGAATGGCTCTCATACCTTTAATGATTATGTAGAAGATGGCATTTTAGAAGATGTTGCTTGTTACCTTACAATTAACACATGCTGAAATTTTCTCTTTTATACAACTATAGAGTTGCATTGTCTCCAGGCTCTCAACATTAGCACCCTGGATTACTCATTTAACAAATGAGGGATGTAGGCACAGCAATATCAAGGATATTGGTGAAGGCATGAAGAGAATCTCCAGATTCATTAGGAATCCTTGGTTGATTAGTTAGAGCAGTGGTTCTCAACCTGTGGGTCTCCAGATGTTTTAGCCTTCAACTCCCAGAAGTCCAAACAACAGGTAAACTGGCTGGGATTTCTGGGAGTTGTAGGCTAAAACATCTGGGGATCCACAAGTTGAGAACCATTGAGTTAGAGGATCAAATTTAGAAAGCCTATTATTATTTATTCCTGGATATTTTGCACTGTGGTGTCCTAATTGTGGAGTATTCTCCCCTTAGAGACCCAGTTGGCATCAATGCTGATGTCATTCTGGCACCAAACAAATACAATGAATGTTATTAAGACTTTCAGGGCTTAAGTAAATTTATTCAAATTTGCATATACATTATGATTTTAAATGTTTTATTTGATTTTAATAATTTTGTTCAAATTTGTCATATTGTCTAATAGATTCGAGTTTCTTGAAACTATATTAAATTGTTTTACATTGGTTAAACTTATTTGATTATACCTTGGCCTGAGGTCTATGATCTATGGGGTACAGAAATAAACAAAATAAACAAATAAATAAATAAATTTAGCAGTAGATGTCTGTTCAACACATATTATTGATGCAGATAGAAGGAGAGAGCAGTTTATGGATGAAACTATTTATGGCTGTTCATCAGGATGAATGACATTCCTGAATAACTCAGTTGGTATGGGCAAAGTTTAGAAAGCCATTGGATACACTAATGTGTGTGTGTGTGTGTGTGTGGGGGGGGGGGGGGGTTATAGTAAAAAAGTAAAAAAAAACTGCATATGGGCTTACAATATGTACATATTTAAACTCACCATGAATTCTCTTTTTAAAAGTGACTGAAATATTTGCTAACAGTGTTACAAATCTGTTCAAATAGAAGAAAATAGCTTCAACATATGCTCCTTAAGTATGCTGTTTGCAATTTAGTTTTGATTATATTCAGTGATAAGCTTCTGGATCTTGCTCCACTTTACATACCACTCTCCAGGAAATGACCTGACCTTTGATCCACTCCAGAAAGGCAACATATTTATCCTTATTGCAAATTTAGGGGAGTGATGAACTGTAACACCAGTCATTACATCACTCCATAAAAATTATCCCTACAAATGCCATGGAGATATAATACCTAGTGTGCTATGAGATCAGCACTACACAAAATTAAATTCTGTGCATAATAGTTCATTTATGAAAACATTTTTTGGAACTTTAAACATTTTTCAATTTTGTGAGCTTTCATATTTCAAACTTATTTCTGTACATAGAGATTGATTTATAGGCAGAAATTAATCAAATTTCAGCCTTCATTACTGAATATTTGGCTGCCTGCCTGTGATTCAACATTTGCATTTGTAGTTTTACTCAGCTTATTAATTCAACAATTTTCTTTCTCTCCCTCCCTATCAGCACAACATACTATGATTAGAATTAGCAGTAAAATATAAAGACCAACTTAAAAAAAATGCTGGTGACTCCTCTGAATGTCTTCTGGCACTACAGCTAAAATATCCCTTCAAAATAATTGTTTTTAAACTGAGAAAAGACCAAAATTGTGCGTATAACCACTATGTCACTCTAGCTCATATCCACATTTTGGACCTCAGTAATTAGAAGCATATTTCTATCTTCTACATAATAGACAAATGGTTAAAGCGTAAACTTCCCACTTTCTTCTTAGATTGGATGCCCCAAGATTGCCAAACATCTCAAGGCATTTTCTAACCCTATCAGAGGCTAAACTTGAATACCAGAAATTTGCACTTGAGAACATGATAGCCAACTCTAAATTGTTCTCTTAGAGTAGGGGTGTGAAACTCATTTTCACCAAGGGCCACATTAGATTATGGTTGCCTTCTAAGGCCCATTTGTAATTGTAAGACTGCATAAATGTTGCCCTGTCATTGAAAGTCTCACATGCCACACAAAATGATGTGGTGGGCTGGACTGGGCTTGCGGGCCTTGTTTTTGGCACATGTGTCTTAGGGCCCTTCCACACAGTTATATAACCCTGAATATCAAGGCAGAATATCCCACAATAACTGCTTTGAACTGGGTTATCTGAGTCCACATTGCTATATATTCCAGTTCAAAGCAGAAAATGTGGGATTATATTCAGCTGTGTGGAAGAGGCCTTAGAGTGATCTCTTTCATGTACAATAAGATGCATACTCAGTCTCTACCTTTTAACATCTAGCTGGAGAATTATTTCTTCTGCCTTGATAAGTTTCGACAAAACCAAAGGAAAAGAAACAAAAGAGATAGTGTTAACGTTGCATTTAGATAAAGTCTGATTTATTAATAATTGAATGGCTTTATGCATATGTCCCTCCTTGGTCCTGAAAGCAGAGCATACATAAAAGAGTATAAATTCAAAATGAAATATCTGAAATATATGAAGTTGTGCTTATTATTGCTGACAGTGGATATGAAATTAGGAATAAGATAGAACAGTTATCCAGACTGTATGAATTGTGTATGTTTATTTGCAGCTTTAGCTAATGACCACTGTTATCCATCACAGCAAGAGTTCACAAATTTCTTTAGTCACCTCTACTCATACTATTCTTAATTGTACATAAATTAAGGAAAATTAGCATAATTTTTATGGGCAGGATAAAAATAAGTAATCTAGCTATTTAGTCACCACATGCCTCTGTGAGAGAAAAGATAAATTTAACTTTTTAAAAAGGGAACAATAAAGATTACCTTATATCCTGAAGACTTTATGTGTACACCTCGCTTAGTCAGGGTGGATTTCATCCGCATGAAAAACGAACGATCTAGATCGTTGTCGGCTGCAAGTAGACTGGGACTCGTTGATTCCACTAGAATAGAAACAGCAACAAAATAATTCATAAATCATCAAAAATTGATCAAAATTAGAATTCTGAAACTAGATGTGTCACCTTTGTGTTCCACTTCATTTGAAGATGGCATGATTGCAATTACAGAAACACACACTGAGCAAATCTCTGTGTTTGTGTGCCTTGTGTATGTCTCAGTTTTAATGTTCAAGATCTACTTTCCTTTGGATTATTTGTCATGTTAAAGTGAATTCCTGTGTTGTATTGGTCCTATACGGATTGGGAGACACAAGATCTACTCATGTCACTAGAGATGGGGGGGGCAGTTGCGTGAATCAAATGAAGCTTATTCATGTCTTACACTGAATATTTCTATGTTATGGTTGGCTAAGAAAAAACAATTTATGCAAATCACAAAAGTATTTCATAGTATGTTCCAGAAACAAAGTTTGTGACCCCTTTTTGCCCAAGAATTTTTATGTGACCGTAGGTATATAAAGTAACTATACAAATCAAACTTTTTAAAAGTATCAGATTATTAAATCTGTGCATACAGAGGACTAACTGTACCACAGCAATAACAATTAGTGCATGCCTAATTTCCAAGTACATAAAAACCAAATCCCTTAAGTTAAAAAAAAAATCCAGTGGCCTTCAGTATCTGCTGGGGTTTGGTTCCAGGACCCACAGTGGATGCCAAAATCCATGAATGCTCAAAGTCGATTATATACAAGGGGTTATAAAACAATGTCCCTTATATAAAATGGCACAGTTAATGTTTGTGCTCTCCCTGTCAGGTATCATGTTTTGCAGTTGATAGTGGTTGGTAGTGTCAGACCCAGCAGCTGGTGACGGAAGCAGTTAATGTCAGTCCTAGTTCTAAAGGGCAGAGTAATCTGTAAGTAAGAATTTAAGGTGAAGCAATTAAGGGTAGAGGCATGCAAGAGATAGGATGCAACTGGGTTTAACTGGATATTAGGAGCTAGGCTGGAGATTGATCTTTGGGAGAAAAGTATTTGTTCTATTTGGCTGTGGATGCTGCTAGTTTTTCTCCCAGATTTGTGGATTTTTGATATCCTGACCTGTCTCGTGAACTCTTGGAACCTTGAACCTCTGGACTGGCTATTGACTATGGTATAGACCAGGTGTCCCCAAACTAAGGCCCGGGGGCCACATGCGGCCCATCAAAGCCATTTATCTGGCCCCCGCAGCGCACCTTCCAAAGCTCTGCTTGTTTATAATGGTATTTTAATTATTGTTTAATTAATAATTAATTATTAAAGGGTGCTTTGCCAGTGCTTTTGGTGCACAAAGGCAGAAGGGGGTTGGACGAAATGGCCCAAGGGGTCTTTTCCAATCCTTATTATTATTATTATTATTATTATTATTATTATTATTATTATTGACACAAACACACAGTATAACACAGCAAACTATATATATATATATATATATATATATATATATATATATATACACACACACACACACACACACACACACACACACACACACACACATACATACTGGATTTCATATCGCAAAATCACAAGTTGAGCACTTCCCCAGCATTTAGGACTGTGTGATGTGTGTGATCATGATGATGATGATTATTATTATTATTAATATTGAGGCTGGGTGGCCATCTGTTAGGGGTGCTTTGCTTGTGCTTTTAGTGCACAAAGGTAGAAGGGGGTTGGACTCAATGGCCCAAGGGGTGTCTTCCAACCATCTTTATTATTTTTATTATGATTATGATTAACATTGAGGCTGTATTTGTTCCTGTTTGGGTTTTTTTTTAAACTTCACAATAAGAGATGTGCAGTATACATAGGAATTTGCTTATAGGGGTTTCTTTCAATGATACTCCGGCCCTCCAATGGTCTGAGGGACCATGAAGTGGCCCCCTGTTTAAAAAGTTTGGGGACCCCTGGTATAGACTCTTGATCCTTGGATTTTAATAATTGAACTCTCAGTGTTTGACTACTGTTCTGGATCTTTTGACTACAGTGTTCTCCTGAACCTGCACTGGCGTTTGCTATGAGTCTTTGTTTTATATTCTGTAGAGGAATGCTATCTTTTGTATTTGGACTATGAAACCGTCAGACAGTAAGTGCTGCTTCAATTAAACAGTTTGACACAAGTTGGGTGTTTGTTTTGGTTCACCTTTGCCTGTGTACTGGCAGAGCCCTGACATGGTGACACTCCCCCTCCCCCCTCTCTATATATTTCATGATGTAGATAGTTGAATTTGTGGCTATAGAGGGCCCATCCAACTCTAAGCCTCTGCAAGTAGATCAATCCTTAAATAGCAAAAAAGAAATCATTATCATTATGGTGGTAGAGAAAAGAACTAAAGAATTAATAACCTTCACATCCTTTTGTTTACTAGTAATAAGAGAGAGGGGACAGCATATACATACAACATACAATCAAGAAAGAAGCAAAGGGGCCCTCAAGCTGATACTAGAAAAAGTAATATTTGAAACTTGCTCGAGAGGCCTTGATGGGTAAAATGTGGTCAAAAACTTTTGCCAGTGTAATAATAATAATAATAATAATAATAATAATAATGATGATGATGATGTCACTGTCTAGCACCAATTTGCAGTCTGCTTCTCTCTGTGCTCTTTCAATGAAATATGAGCTGGAAATCGTTTGGAAGCAAGAGAGAGATAATGGTAGCACTCATTAACCCACCTGAAAACGAGTAAAAAGACTACATACTTGAGTGCTTTTATTTTCATATCAAATGCAGCCACACTTTTGTTGCCTGAAATAATTAATTGTGGAACGAGCCTCCAAGAACATATTATCAATAAAGCAGAATGTTCTTTAAGGAGTTTAAGTTTACAAAAAACGCTTTAACATCTTTGAAAGAGGACTGCTCATTATTAGCCGAGAGTGTTCCTGCTGTTAAAAGTGCCCATGATATTGATGGTAACTTGAATAAACCTTGTCCTGATGCAGACACATTTACTTTATATTTGTGGCATTTCAATTTTGTTGTGATTATTAATCTACTAGCAAGAATTCCCTTTTCTTTAGTATCTGTCTTAAGACTATGGGATTTTTTTGTTTTGTTTTTAGAGAGCATGAATTCCATGTCATTTTAAATGTACAGCTCTTTATCACTCGAGGGAAAAGCACAGCCATGTTATATTTAGTACTTTCATTTCTTCTGATTAAATATGAATTACTATGAAATTTTTCTCATCATCTAACACGCCATAATACGCCAACAGCTTTTTAATACACTATATAAGCACAAACTTCTGCTCTAAGAGTTTAATTTGCCCCTCTAATCCAATCACATCAACCTTATTTCTCTTATCAGAGATTCCCATTTTGAATTAAATGAGCTCATTAGTTTTAATCAAAAGCAGAGAGATCAAAACTTAAACGTAAATGCTTTAGATCAGAACTGTCAGTCAGCCGTGCAGTTCTATTTTACTAAAACACAAGATCAGAGACCCTTAGAACCAATTTTTTCTCGTAAGGGATGCCGAGAGCTCCAAGATGCTATATCCCCCCTCTTTTTTCTTCCCAAGGACAGATTATACATTTAAGGTTAGACTTAATTTAGTGCATTTTTCCTCCATCCTAGTGGAAATGGAAAAGTATGCCAATCTGCTGTTTGTCTCTTTCACATTTATTGGTGCTAGTCCTTGGAGACCTGAACAAACGTGAAGCCATCAGAAACCATGCCACAAACCTGGCCTCAGCATTTCAGTTCCATTCAGCAATATCATGTTGCAACATCTAAGAAATGAAACTTTCAAAGCAAGGAAATGTATGATCAGGATCAAGGTTACTGGAACCCTGAAACTACGAAAAGGGTCATAAGCAGTACTGGCAGCAAGAGGCTCACCATTAATTATTGCTATTATTAAGCAACACTCCCTAGTATGGTGCTTAAAGTGTACATTAAGAAACCACAGCATGTGTCCTTTCTGCTGACTGAATAAATATTAGAATCAGCTTAACACACACACAACAGTAATGGTCCAGCACATTATGGCCTAACCTAGGCAGGAAGTAAAATATGTGGCAGTATGGTTTTAATGGTAATTAACTAAACACACAAAAGTCACATTAACAATGTAAGAAGAGCTCTGTTGGATCAGACCAAAGGTCTACCTAATCCAGCTCCTTCTTTTTAACAGTAATCCAGCAAAAAACAACCAGGAAGGTTATAAGCATGACATGAACAACATTGCATTTCCCCCAGAAGCTAGGATTCAGAGATACAGTATTTTTGAACATGGAGGCTTGATTTCAGTATCCTGATTGAATAGGCGTTAATCCCTCATAAATTAAACACAGATTTGTTTTGCACTATATATTTAGAATTGTGGGTTAACTTTCAATAGGGTCAGATAAGACACCAGATAATTCCTACAGGAATTTCATGACACCACAGGCTCAAGGTATCTATGACCGCCTAGGGAGTATGCTCTTATGTGAGAGAATCCACACTACCCACAAGAACTTGCAAACATAAACAAGGAGCTGTTATTCCTCCATATCAACACAAGCCAAAAGATAAATGCTCAAGACTGGGATAAAATATACCCAGAAAACGGAGAAAGACTTGGCTTACGATACTAAATTACAGAAATAAAAATTCTACAAATGCCCAAAACTTCAGGTAAAACCCAAATTAGATACATCACGGACCATTATCAATCTGACGAAGAGGCTGATGATGAAGTATCCATCTTAGCAAAGGGGGAGGGGATTTTGCAGTTACTACCACCAGAATCGCAGTAGAAAACATCATTTCTTATCTTGAATCAGTGATTTATCATCTCCCCGAGGAAGAATCGGAGGAAGTATGAGGAGAAACAGCAAGGATTTTGAGAAAGGCAAAGCTTCCCCGAGTAACATTTCAAGAAAAGAAAGAAAAGCTATCAAACTTCAACTCCGATTCAGAAATCATCATTCTCAGCAGACAAGAGTAATGTCACAGTAATCATGAAAACAGAACAATACAAATAAAATAAAAAATCAGATGACTCTTGGATCCCACATACAAAAAACTAAAACAGGACCCAACCAACAAAATCTTGAGAAAAACCAACACTCTGATTAAGAACTCCTCAATTATTCCTAATATACACCAACAACTATGCAAACCTGAAGTTCTCCCTCCCAGGCTTTAAAGACTCTCAAAAATCAGCAAGGACTCCATTCCACTCAGACCCATTATGAGTTGCAGCAGATCCCTTACATACGATTTGGCAAAATTTCTGGTTGCACAAATACAAACCCATATTGGACTAACTGCACACTACATTAAGACTCAGCCCACTTCATTGAGAAAATCAGCAATCTTAAACTCAACCCCAATGACAAACTGACCAGCTTTGATATAGTTTCCCTATTCACCAAGGTCCCCATGGCACTCATTAACTAGAATTTCCCAGAAGACATCATAGCCCTATTTCAACATTGCATTACTACAAGATACTTCCAGTGGGACAATGAATTCTATGAACAGAAAGATGGGGTCGCCATGGGGAGCCCTTGGTAATAGCATTTTTTAAAATATGGAACACTTTGAGAAACACGCCCTGGAAACAGCGACAAAACGTGGATGATACATTCAACATTTGGAGCCATGGAGCAGTTCTAAACAACTTCTTGGACCGTATAAACAATATCCACCAAAACATCCAATTTACTATGGAAAAAGAAAATGAAGGAAAAATAACATTTTAGATGTCCTAGTCCACCCGCAAACCAAATCAACAATTGGGCCACACAGTATACAGAAAACCCACATACACTGATCTACATAAAAACTCCAATCATCTTACAGGACAAAAAGAAGCATAATCAAAACTCTGGTGGACTGTGCAAACAGAATCTGTGAACTTCACCTCCTTCAAGGTGAACTGAACCATCTAAACTGGGCTCTATAGGCTAATGGTTACCCTTCTGCGGACATTGGAAGGGCTGCAAAACCTAGAACAAGCAACAGGAAAAAAGATAAAGAGTCATCTAGAGGGAAGGTTTTCTTACCATACATCAAGAGAACCACTGACCGCATAGGGAAGCTGATGAAGAAACATGACCTACAAACTGTCTACAGACCCACTAGGAAAATCCAACAATGCTATGGTCAGCAAAGGAGTCTATTGCATACTTGTAGCTATGCTAAGTCTACCTAGGAACCACGATGTACACAAATCACAATTCAAAGAACATGAAAGGCACTGCAGACTACTTCAGCCAGAAAAATCAGCAATATTACAACACATGACAAACCAAGCTGGGCACATAATATTATTTGAAAATACAGAAATTCTGGACCACTCTGACAACCACTTTGCCAGACTACACAGAGAAACCTTTGAAATCCACAAGCACGTGGACAATTTCAACAGAAAGGAAGAAACCATGAAAATGAATGAAATTTGTTACCAGTATTGGGAAACACCATAACCAAAACAGTAACTAATGAACACCACTCAGACACAGGAAGCCCCCAGGCAGCAAGCAATCAAGGGCCAGTGAACATCACCCAGACAAAAGATGCCTCCAGGCAATGAACACCCCAAGGGAATAAAGGCCTGGCTACAGATGCCCTCACTTTTGACTATGCAATCTTCTCAGTTACTTACATGCTAATGGATGGATCCCACTCAAACACTTGCAAATCAGGCTTGTTAATTGTACCCTTCACACTTGGTCAATAGACCTTGGTTCTTTCTCCCACCCTGGACATTCCACAGGTATATATAGTATGCTCTACTTGCTTTACCACTATCAGATGCTCTGAAGATGCCAGCCACAGATGCAGGTGAAATGTCAGGAGAAAATGCTGCTAGAACATGGCCATACAGCCCGGAAACCACACAACACTCAATTTCCCTTTCATTGTAATATCATTTTTTCAGGAATTATTTTTTAAAAAGTATTTATTCAATGTGTGAACAGTCCATTTTTGTTCATTTGGTGTTGCCTGCTAACGATGTGAGCTGGGGCATTAGCTGAGTTTTAAAAAGAGTAAAAAATGAATGAGGGGCTGGGGGCTCATGCATACTGATTTTTGGTAGTGGGCGAATTTATTTAGATGTAATCAGTTAATTGGTCAGTTAACAGAGATAATCATTGTTCAATTTAAATGATTTAATTGGTTCTGTGCTGTCAGTGAAGTAAGATGGAGGTGCTCGGGAGATGTATTCTGAAGAGCTGGTTTTCAAAGAGCCTGAAAGAAGCATGTATAGCATTTTTGAGAAACTTGTCTATAGCACAGTCAGTGCTGGATTTACTCACAAGCAATACTTCTTAGGGTAGCAGGTTGTGAGGACTCTGAATAATGTTTAACACTGAAGCTAGGAAAAATAAGAAACTGAAAAAACAAGGATTGTTTTATTTTGATTTATGAAAAAGTGTAGGACTTTGATACAACTTAAGGCTTTTTCTAATATTTGTGTTGCTTTAAGGTTTGCTTTGTGAGCACTGCTGACTTCTCTTCTTTCTGTTATCAAAGCAACAATCTGCTAATTGTGGGCTTTTGTTTGTTTATTTTCACCTTTCTTTGTTGCTTCTTTGTGAACTATTGCTAACAGTAGGCTATAATAATAATAATAATAATAATAATAATAATAATAATAATAATAATAATAATAATGTTTATTTATATCCCGCCTCCATCTCCCCCGAAGGGGACTCGGGGCGGCTTACAGCAAAATCAGATACAAAACAATAACAAAATATGAAACATCAAAATACAATAACAAAAACCAATAATAATATATACACAATAACCGAAAAAACAGAAACGCAGTATTAAAACATCGAATTAAAAACAATGAGGTTGCAATAGTAGATAAGCAAAGTGCACATTATGAGTTGCAAATTCAGAAATAGATAAAGTGCAACAGATTCATTTAAGGTCACATTGGGTTGGGAGGAGCCCTGAATTAATGTCAAGTAATCAGGAGAAGTGCGACCAATACAAAAGGTCGAGGAGTATAATTGTAATTATGATGGGGATGGGCGATCTTAACCAAAGGCCTGGGTGAAAAGCCAGGTTTTCAGGCTCTTCCGAAATGCCATCAAGGTGGGGGCTTGCCTGATCTCCCTAGGCAGCAAGTTCGAGAGCCGGGGGACCACTACAGAGAAGGCCCCTTCGTCCCCACGACGAGGAACATGTTTCCCAGGATGTTGTTGAAGTACAAATCCCTAGCCTGCATAACCATTGGTGAAAGATGATGACAATAACTGTCTAACATGATCTGGAATGTAACAATTCAATTGCATTGGGAAAACATTGTAACATTCAAGGTCTTTACTTTTAGTGTTTTAAATTTAGTGTTTTTTGTTGTTGTTATCTGTTTTCAAATCAAATCAGCTTTATTACCGAGGCTGGCAAACAGGCACTGAAGTTGGACATCATGCACATCCCTTCCTGCATTCCTGTCACACGACTTACCATCCCTGTTGCATGATGCTGTAGATCTGCTGCTGCTGCTCTGCTTCCTTCGTGCAATTAACCTATCCCCCACTATTGAAAGGCAAAACCTATCAAAAATTTTCAATACTGCAGTGTTCCTTCACCTATCTTATGCAATGGATTTATTCCACTACTCTGCCAGCTTGCCTGCAGTGAAGTAATGTCAGGGGGCAGAATTTTATCCTTCACTCCTTTCCCCCTTGTTACTCTTAAGCTGCAGGGAGAGTCGGGTAAAAATACAATTATTATTATTATTATTATTATTATTATTATTATTATTATTATTATTATTATTATTATTATTATTATTGTGTGACACAGCAAACAAGATAGATATGCTGGATTTCATTTCACAAAATCACAAGTCGAACACTTCCCAAGTGTCTAGGACTGTGTGATGTATTTTCGGATGATGCGCGCAGATCCCAGTAGGGTGGTCTTTTGCAGTTGGTAGATCGTAATTTTGTCAGTGTCTATTGTTTCCAAATGCCGGCTGAGATCTTTTGGCACGGCACCCAATGTGCCCATCACCACTGGGACCACCTGCATCATCATCATCATCATCATCATCATCATCATCATCATCATTTTCATCATCTGTGTTGTGCTTATTTAAAATATTACAGTCATATTTGGCCTTTTTGTTATTTATTTCTTGCACTGTGAATCAGTAAAAAAAATTATGGAGCAGTGGAAGTGTGTGAAAGCAGGGTTATGAGGGTATGCAGAAGTCTGATCACAGGACAATGGGTTTTCTAATTAGTGCAACTGCACCATAAAAAGAGGTGTGATATCTAACATGCTTATGTATCATAGCGGTTTTACGCAACAAAGATCTCTGACTTGTGACAACCCCAAAGTTTTCTTGGCAAGTTTAATCAGAGGAGATTTGCCATTCCTTTTTTCTAGAGCTCGGAGAGTGCAATTCACTCAAGGTCACCTCATGTGTGTTCTTGGCTGAGCAGTAAGTCAAACTCTGGTGTCCTAAAAAGATTCCAAGCTCTGTCCTATGTTGGTTTATACTTCTGAGAGCAAGAGTGTAAAATGAAGCCGCCTCATCCTAAAAATACAACTAATTCAGCTTTCAATGAAATGACTGTTGGGAAATCCTGCTCCCTCTTTAATTCCTGTTAGGTAACTTCACTGTTGATTGGTTACATGCATGGGGCTTGTGATCATTCATCTGGATGGCTCTTAGCAATTCGACCATGCACATCTCTTCTAATGGTATATGTGTAAGAATAAGCTATAAAAAGTGCCTGATTTCCTTGCTTTGTGTCCCAATTTATTGGCACCCATGAGCTTGTGAATCTCTATATTTTGGAGCTTGAATAAACCAACAACATTTGCCTGCCTGTATCTTCAATTAAATCTATTCCTCTTTGGAGTATTGGGAGGTAACATTTCAGTGTCAAACTATAATGCAGATGAAGCTTGCAAAATGTCTTTTCCCATTTAATGTAACTGCAACCAACTCCTCCTCTTAACAAATACTATTTGTGAAAGTTATGCAAACACAACCATTGTCCTTAAATATCTTGAAAAAGAATATTGCTTTTCTGTATGGAATGATTTGGCTCTTTGGGTATAGTAGCAGGACATTATGCTACATCATTGTGTCAGTAATGAGTTTCAGTAATGAGAATCCGTTCCTCCTGCATCCTTGCAACTGTGCCATCAGTTTCCCTCTGTAATCTAGCTCCAAGCACTTTCTCTTCTGTCTAGTAGTAGCATCCTCCTTTTGCTCAGTTCAGGGTGGCTTCAATATGTCCCACATATTCATTCTTCTGAAAAATTACTTTCCAAGCTATGCGCTCTACAAAGAATCATCAGAACGAGTTCTCCAATTATTCATTTAAAATGCTTAACTCACTTTCTGGTTTGTAAAGCTGCTTGCTCACTGGGTTTCTCCTGATAAATTTGCCCAGTTAAAGGTGGCCATTCACTAACCAGCTGATTAAAAAAAAATAGAACAAGCTCTATTCAATCAAACTAGGAAAAGAAGGCTGATAATTCCTACTGACTTGAGAAACAAGAAGTATGGTCCCCGAGTCCCCGTTGGGGAGATGGTGGCAGGGTATAAATAAAGTTTATTATTATTATTATTATTATTATTATTATTATTATTATTATTATTATTATTATTATGGTCACCAAGGGAGAGAAATGGGTTGCTGTCAAAGTGTTCTACAAAGAGAAGTATATGCACAATATCAGAGTTGTAGCAATTTGACAGTATTATGGTTGCCATGGATCTACTTGAGAGAATCCTGGGATATACTGTTTCATGCAATATTTAGAATTCCTTGCAGAGATGCTATAGTTCAGAGAAGTATACTACTGAATGTTGTCCTCACTGAACTACAAATCCCAAGATTTAATAGGATGCAGCCATGGCAACATGGCTGCCTTGAGTCTCTATATCGGGAGAAGGGCAAATAATGCAAATAAATAAATACATTCAGAAGGTATAAAACTGCTATAACTGTGCAGTGTGGATTAGAGAAGCAAGAGAAATAAATATGAACACAGGTGCCTGAAAAAGAAAAACAGCATGACAGAAAGACTCCCAGCATGCATTTCCCCACAGATGTCTGATGGAATCAACTGACAAGATAGAAAAATCTCTCCACCCCTATGTTAGTCTGAGGATGTTGTGTACAGGAGTGCTGTTATTTAGTTATTTGTGCTTTTTGTTTGCTTGCCTCTGCTTCTTTGTAACCAAATGCTCATTCATGGGTGGGAAACCTGTGATCTTCTGGAAGTGCCATGAACTACTACTTATATAACTCAACAACCGTGCTTTCTTGGAAGGATAATAAGAACTGGAGCCCTATGTAAAATCATGCGCCATTCTCAGCAACCCAGTGATTCCGGCCATGAGAGCCTTCATCAACACATATTCCTTTTTAGCTTACCAGCTCTGAGATAATTCCTGAGCCCCTGCTCTTCCCTTCTTTGCTATGGTAATAAAAGTAAATCTTCGGTCCCAGGAGAAAGGTGGGATAAAAATAATGAAATAAAGAAACAAAGAAATAAATTCTGCATTCAGCAATGTAACGATCAAGAAAAAGAGCAGTAGTATGCTGCAGAGACATACAAGACAGAAAATAGAAAACTGCAATTATTACTATTACCTCTATTTTAATGTCTCCCCAATACTTAAAAGGCCTGGCAATCTGAATGAAGTCAGGATAACATCTATGCTTATAGGATTTTTTAAGAATTCAGAATTTGTTACCCATTAAAGAAATAAATCAGTTTGTAGACTACTGCACACATGAAAAGTAAGACTGATCTTATAAATCAAATAGAAATCATACCTATCCCACAACAATAATTATGACAATAAATATACGCAAGTCTGAGAAGCACAACAGTCAGAGAAATGACCCTTCTTGTCAGAACAACAACATAAGAATAAAGTTGTTCTATAGGTTAGAGTACTACTCATTTCAATTCTGAAAAAAGATACTGGCTAGTAATCTGTATCACCTATATAGCTACATAACCACCAGTTATATAGCTACATAGTGTCTCCCAGCTTGACCTCCCGAATTCCTAATTAGTGGACAGCAGCTGCTGCAATAAATGGAGATCTGTTGCTTTGCCAATCAGGAAGCAGCTGATTGATACTCTCAACATATTCCATGATCAATGTCTCTTTTGGTAGGCAGAAACAACGTCCCTGTTGCATTTTCCTCTCAGACCAGAAATCGCTTACATGAGGATGGTGGTAACATCCGTTAGCTGCTTCCCACCTGAGAGAGAAACAGATCCCCGTTTATTACAGCTGCTGCTGCCCTATAACGGAGAATCAAAAGACTTTCACAGCCTACGTACTCCTCAAAACAGTGAGTGGATATGTAGGCACCAGTCATGAATGGGTAACTCAGAGTGACATGTAATTAAGGCAGCTGTCTTAGTACATTTTGATGAATAATAATAATAGTACATTTCATTTGTTTCCCGCCCCTCTTCATGGTAGGGCACAACACAGTTAAAACACATCATCAAAAATACACACAATAGAATGCATATGTTAAAAGACATTACTATATTTAGTTATGTTTTAAATTATGACAGCCCATTTAGCTGTTGGATTTCTTCCGGTAGGTCATTCCACAGTCTATGGGTGGTTGATAAACGGTTCCTTTCACATTTGTGAAACTAGGCAAATATTCTTGAAACTTAAAGTTAGGAATCTATGAATTAATCCCCCAAACCTGCATATTGGGTTGGCTAAAGACTTCTTAGTGGCTGAGGCTAAGACAAGATGGTGTCTCCTCTTATATGTGTACAAAAGATGCCCAACTGATATTTGCCTTTTGCTTCAATGCAGCTGACAGGACAGTGTCTTCCACCACATTGAGGGCAAGAGGAGAAATGGAGCAGACTGCATGGCACACACGGAGTATGTTCCACTGACAAGATCCAAGCCTTAGTAGTTAATAATTGATAGTTATATGTACTTATTATAAAAGTAACTTTACTCTCCATTTTCTCAAGAGTAAAATGGTTATTTTATAAAGAAAATTGCAAGCCACCGGACTGTGGTATGCAAGCCTAAATATCCTATTGATCTCTTTTATGCAACATCCTTCCTATATACCTTGTTGCCACAACATCTACGAAAGAGTACAATGCACAATATAAGTTACCACTTGAACCACGGGATATTCCTACTCCACAATTTAGAGGAGCCATACATATGTCACTTAAATTGCAGGTGCCCCACAAAAGGAATGAAGTTATGCATTGTTAACATATAGCTGTAAAAATATAGTTAAGCTTTCATCACAATGAAAATTAATAACTTACTAACAATAACTTAAGTCTTAGAGTAGTGGCTTTCAACCTGTGGGTCCCCAGATATTTTGGCCTTTGACTCCCAAAAATCCTAACAGCTGGTGAACTGGCTGGGATTTCTGGGAGTTGTAGGCCAAAACACCTGGGGACCCACAGATTGAGAACCACTGTTTTAAGAGGATGGCTTCATTGCAAGGTTTTTTTTTTAAAGGAGCTGTTCAAGGTACTGAATATATTCTAGGGGACAGGTTTCACCTTCTTGGATAGCTCCTTTAAAGTCAGGAATAAAACCCAAAGCACATTCACTGCACCTCAGATACAGAAGGCAATGGCTATCACTGGCAACAAAAAATTATTTATAACAATGGCTGCCCTGTTCTATGCACTGTGACTTAATGGAAGAACCAAGCTCCACCATTAAGATATTGTTCCCAAATCAGGTTCAGTTAAAAAGATGAACTGACCTGAGAGAAAAGGAAATCTGATATCAACAATGCCATCTCCTACACAGAAAAAAGTTCCAGCCACTTCAGGGGGATTTACCATTAGGCAAGTGGATATAGCATTACAACCTAAGGCAGAAATCCTATACATCATTGACTTGTAATACATCTCTCAGTACTCAATGGGAATTATCTCTGGGAAGATATGTGTATTACTATTTATTTCTAGGAAAGGAACGGTATAAACACATATACCTTTTACAAATAATATCTTAAAATACAGAAAAAGGGAAACAGACTAATGGTGCAAATATAAATATCAAAGCAGTGCCATCAAAGATCCATCACAACAGTGAAAAACGGAGAGACAGAGAGAGGGAGAGAAAAGAAAATGGCATCTGATCTATCTGCCATCTATCTTTGCCTATTTTATCTTATTTTCAAAACTGGCAGATATTGGAGACCCACTCATCAGTGTGCAATACATTAAAATTATAAAAATCAAAATTGAATCAGCATTAAAAAACAAAAATACAATAGCATATACAGTCCTAGTAATGAAAGCAGTAAGATAGAAAGTGAGACAATATGGAAAAAATAGTTAAAACAATTTTTAGAATGCCCAGGAGAATAAAGTCCACAATGTAGGAACCAGGTGGCCCTCTTTAGGAGGGTATTCTCTATGTATGAGAAGTCACATCTGAAAAGCCTCAATTTGTTAGTGGCAGCATGAAAAAGATTTCCAATATCTTATTTATTTATTTCATACATTTTTATCTTGTCCTTCTCACCCCCCCCCGAGGGGGGGGGGCTCAGGGTGGCTTCACAACTAGCATTCATTAGACGCCAAAAACAAACAGTTATAAAAACAATATCATTAAAAATAGATAGGTATGCAGATTTCAGTTTATATCTAGCATATTGGGATGGATAAATGTTTGGTCTTCAGTATACCAGACTGATCACATAAAATCATAACTGATGGCAGAAGCTAATCAGGACCAGCTCTTGGAAGTGAGACTACCAGGACATATCAGAGATTTGCCTGTAAATCTAGAAGAGCATCCCTTATGGAACAATCAGGCAATTCTGGGCTAGATGGTCTTGATTCTACATAAAGATACACCCAGAGTTTTTGTAACCCCCCCCCCCCCCCCCATACACAGCCACAAAGAAATAAATAGTAAAAAGAACTTTCTGGTGGCAAGAGTTGTTTGACAGTGGAACAAACTTCATTGGAAAGTGGTGGAAGGAAGCTTTAAAGCATAAGTTAGATGACTGCCTCTCAGGGATGCTTTAGCGATGGATTCTCTCTCTGGCAGGGGATTAGACCAGATAGCCCCTAGAGGACCAGAGTCCCTTCCAACTCTATGGTTCTGTGATTCTATGACATTTGTCCATTGCCTTGGGTAAAACACATTTTTGTGAGTTGCCATAAAGCAAAGATCAGCATAACATCAGAATTTTTATATAATCAAAACTGGAAACAAAATGAAAGTTGTGAAATAGGTACGTTGTCAACGGAAATCTAATTGTCACTATTGCTGTTTACAGAGGAACTCATAGTATAGTGTATATTTACATACTATGCATAAAACATCTTTGTATACAACATTTTGTGAGAATTTTAAAACAAAACACAATACTTTAATACACAAATAGGACAAAACAGACTTATACATGAGAACACAGACACAGAGGCTGAAATATACTGATCCACCTACATATGATCAGTTAAGAAGGAATAGAGAAAATGCATACAGAGCAGCAACAAAAATGATCTAAATTATAGGATACCTTCCTTAAATGCAATACAGCTCTGACAAGTGACACAGAACTGTGTGTATAAAACACAGACATATTTTTTAACTCTGAATGGAAAAAGCACGTAGATACTTTGAATAACAGTGAAACTGAAGAACCCCCAGTGAAATGAACACACCATAACATTTAAATGGAAAGCAGAAATATGTAGAAAATCTAAGATGATTGCAGGAAATGCCTTTATAGCAGAAAACAAAAGTACAGCCATTTTCTTTGTTGCTAATGGGCTTCCTCTACCTCATCTTAGTTCTGGTTCCTCTGAGAAAACACTAGGATAGAATAACATGAATACTTTCGCTCCCCACCTATTTGAATTTCTTAGGGGTTATGTCACTGACTTTTTGTTTTTCCTGCCCAAAGGATCCCAGGTTTAGGAACCAAATAAATGTTTGGAATAAGATCCAACATGGTTTCTTTGATTTAGACTTGCAGATGTCTGAACAAGGATATGTGAAGTGTCATTCTCTGAAATTACTCCAATAAATTGTGATCACTTTATAGCTCAGCCATGTGGTTACAAATATACTCCTAAAGATAGACCCAAACCATAATACACTTTTGTCCTTTTGTACACCTTTGTCCCACCATCCGAGTACCCTGGGTTTTACAGCTTTTATCTAGTGTCTTGTGAATCTTTAACTACCCTTGTAGACTACAGCAGAGCTGGAGAAATAACTGTAATTCACCACTGCTACTATTGGCCCACTGAAATGGCATAAAAACAAAATAAAAGCAGGTGGGGGCAAGAGAAGAGCACATTAATGCCAACAAAACCCAGGCATTTTTGTGTACAACCGCCACTCTGCTTGTGATTTACAAGATGTACTAAAAGAGCTTCCATCCCACATTTCCATATGCCAAGCAGGAGTTTGCTTCTTGGTGAGGTTCTCCCCCGAGGAAGTGAAGAGTATTTAAACTGCCTCATGCTGCTCACAGCTAGCGTTTGGAAGATACCACTCTGGGGAAATATGCACAGTGTCAAAGTCAAGCTGCTACCAGTGGGTGTTTCTGCATACAATTCCTAAGCGATAGGGAGTTCAAAGGGGAAAATGGAGCATCAAAAAGCAACCCTTTGAAAATACATGGCATCCAACAAAACACAATATTATGCAGGAGGCAATGGCACTACAGAGAACAAACAGTATGAATTCCACAACAATAAAAAGCTAACATTTTAAATCTTATTGCAAAGCACCTATAAACACAGCCACTTGAGGGATCTGTTTCTTGAGAAAAATACACATTGTGCTCCTGGGATGCTCTAGGATTCAACTTCCTATACCTCCATCCAGGAGCAAGTGTGGCAATGCTTTTATCGCAGCCATAAAATGGTTATGAGCCAATTCCTCTTACAAAGCAGTCCATAAGAGTGAGGCCCTTTTTTCCCAACAACACAGTGTCAGACAAAGGGCACCAGGACTTCATCTTTGTACTACAGTACAAAATAACAATATATAAACACAATTGTGAAGGCAGCTTGAAACCCCATGTTTTCTATTAAGAAGTCATGTTCAATCTTCACTGTTGATAGAACAGAATAGCTAACACGGAGAACATTGTATATCAGAAAGGTCAATAGTTATTATGAGCTACAAATATATTTTTTTCCATCCTTCAGGCTGTTTAGCGCATATCACAGCATGAGCAGCTGTCTTCTTTAATGCTTTTAAAATTAGAATCCCAAAGAGGAGGAAAAAAATTACATTTGCAATGATTGCTCTTTGCTTTTGTAAGTTTACTTTAATACACTATTTTATATACATGAATTGTCTGTGTAGCCTAACCAGGGAAAGTAACTGGCTGTTAGTATCTAAGCTGGATTCCTCTATCTATGTCTTTTTTAAAAAAACATCATGAACTGTGTTAACATAATGTATTATTTTTGAAAGAGTACCATTATGTATTATTTATGCTAGTAACTTGATAAATACATGTATATCTTACCTAGAGGTTATACCACATGCACAGAGTGGCTGCCATTGAGATATAAACATTTACCAAGAATTAATACGCTGCGATAGCTGCGTTTTGAATTCTGAAATATGTAAAATGGGAAAAAGCACAATCGACTGTTTAACATCTGTGGAGTTTTTATGGCAACTGTTGTGATAATGCTATCATAGCAGCTACCACAATTAAAGCTGTGAAATTAGGTCCCTCACCATCTTCCATCTTTCAAGCATGAAAAATAGTTCAACAACTATTACCACTCAAGCTTACATTTCCAGTCCTAAATTCCCATAGCAGTATTTTTGAAATGTGAATTGTGAACAAAAACAGCTCAGCAATTTTAAACTGTGATGAGAATACAGAGCAAATAGTTCACATTGTTATCTATTATCTAAATCTATATACCCATGTCTATACACATAATATTAGATACAGAAAATGTATTAGAAATAGAAATCCTTTTTTAAAATTTGAAAAGTTCATAAGCAGATTTGCATGGTGATTGGCTAGGAATTTAATATATCAACCTTTAGACAATCTGTATGTGCCTACTCTGAAGTAAAGTCCACTAAGTTCCATAGGAATCAATACGAAGTTAGTGCATACAATGAAGACTCAGGATCTATGGGCTTATCTATGCTGGTCCTATATCTTAGTGGCGACCAGAAATTTTCCTGGATGTCCAGGGCCTTCTGGTTCATATGTGGAGTGGTAAAACTGGCTTTACCCTCTGTTAGGAGAAGTTGGGGAATGAACCAGAGCTTCACCAAAACTCTAGAACAGCCTGCACTTCAGCATTATGTGGGCAGCTGCACCAGCTCTAATCCAAACCACTCCTCTGTCCACACACTGCCACCATCCCTTTCCCAACACCCCAAAATACCCTCTCTTTCTCCTTGGCGATGCAGGCACCTTTCATGATATCAGCAAAGGCACTACAATGGTTCAAGGGCAAAGCTCTGTGGAATCCGAGGGCAGTCCAAAGCAGAAATGCTCTGGCCTGGTTCCGGATTTCGGTGTACATGTTGATGCTCCCTATGATGGAAAAAATTCCTGAAAGTAGCATTCTTTGTGTTGGGTTTTATAACTGGCAATAGATCAATCAATTTGAGATATTTCTTTTAAGTTTGTGGTATCTTACTGTGTGCAGTAATTATTCTAATTCTTTGCCAGTCTCCATGATTCCAGGGGCCCTCAAAAGGTGACAAAATAGGGTGGAATGGAAGGAGGTGTTGGCCTCCCAGGTCCAAATAACTTTTGTAGACTCTGAACCTGGCACAGTTGACCACCTTGCCATCTGAGATAGAACAGGTTGGGCAGCCTGGTGGAGTGGCTGTGGCAAAGTATTGGTGTGAGAGCACAAACTATGTTGCTTTGCTCCCTTCCAATCAGTCACAGTGAACGCCAATAAGTGCTTCATCTATGTCTTGAAAAACACCTAACATACATCTAAACTAGAATTACTGCAGTTTGATATGATTTTAACTGGAATAGCTCAATGCTATGGAGTCCTAGGATTTGATGAGGCACCGTCCAGCACCCTTTGGCAGACCTTGTACAGCTACGAGGCCCATTATTCCATATCATTGAGCCATGGCAGTTAAAATGATTTCAAGCTGCATTAATTCTACCATGTAGATGGACCCCTAGTCATATTGTTTGGGGGGGAAGGGGAATCCACTCTTTCCACCGCAGCAAAACACTGACTCCTGTAATGTGGAGCAGTGTTGCTTTGCCCACAGCTGCTCCTGATTTTTGTGCAGTCATGGGTGGCAGCCAATGTTATTTTCAGCAGGATAAAATTTGTGATATGCTAAATAAATAGGTGTAATGTTTTTAGATATCTGCACCTAATCCTATTTTTCTCATAAGTCTTGTTGTTTTCAGAGTGTGAATTACTATAACATGGACTTTTTAAAGGAACGTGATGATCACATTATTGTATTAGTCTACAATGCAGCATTTTGCCAAAGTTTATCACATGTTTTGAATGGCCAATGCCTTAGCCTCTCTTTTTATGCATACAAGCATTTTTAGTGGAAGCTAACACATTTTGGCATTCCTTTCTTAAGGGAAGCTCTAGTTTATAGCACACCTTGAGACAACACAACAAGGGACTGTACCATACAATAAATTATCTTTCTCTCTTTTTCTCCTTTTTCCACTAGTGAGACATCCACAGATTTATGCCTGGAAATGGATTAATTGAGAAGAAAATCATTTTGGCACACTATGTTTTGTAAATCTCCTACAGCACCGTGTTCCTTCATTCTTTGCTCATATTTATGATTTCCTCGACATTGCATTTTCACTACACAGGAGCTTGGACTGTTGGTTTTCCTCCCTCCCCCTTCTTCCTCAAGCCTGGAGATCACCCCATGGATTAACAAATGATTGAGGATTCTCTCTTAAAAGACTCTTTAAAAACCTGTCAGAATCAGCCTGAGACACAGATTTATTATGAACTATTTAAAGGGCTTAATATATGTATCCCCAAAGAGCCCTTGGAGCAAACTAAAAAGGAAGAGTGGAGTTCTCAAAGAATGGGGGAAATTCTCCAATGCCCCACTTTCTTCACACCACGATTACTGTTTACTCAAAGGATAAAATGCCTAACCTGTCACATGCAGCCTTCAGAAGCCATATTGCTGCTGATGTACAGTAGCAAAAAAACCAAAACAATGGGACTCAACAGTAACACCATACGATAGGCAGCTGTAATTTACTGTTTAACCTGTTTACTAACACACTAATATGGATACTACTGGTAGAAAAAAATGTTATTCTGCTCTTCATAGCCAGTATCTCCTGTCATGCAAACTATGAGTATTATTGTAATTATATGTTATAGTACATATTTAAAAGTAACTTTCCCTAATGAGCAAATTGTCTTCCACATGAGTTCCAAATTACCTTTAAAAGTAAAATTACCTGTAATTTCAGCTGGGCATTTGAAAACAGGTCAGAACTTTTTTTTTACAGAATAGATACAATATTTTCTTATGGTGCACCTACATGTACTGTTGAATTAACGCAGTGTGACATCACTTCAATGGCTCAGTGCGATCAAATCCTGGGATTTGTAATTTGGCAAGGCACCATCACTCTTTGGCAGAGAAAGCTAAAGCTCTTGTACAACTGCCATGGTTCCATAGCATTGAGCCATGCCAGTTAAAGTGATATGAAACTGCATTAATTCTACAGTGCAAATGCACCTTTAGCTACAATGTTTATTTTATTTAGATTGCTATTCTACAATCTAAATAAAATAAACATTGTAGCTAAATGTTTGTATGGTACAATAGCAAACGTACTTTATCTGAAGACACTTTTCAAGATGGTCCAATAAATGGTGAGGCTGAAAACTGCATGGATAGGAGTTACAGTGTATAATAATAATAATAATAATAATAATAATAATAATAATAATAATAATAATAATTATTATTATTATTATTATTTCTGGCTCACGAATGGGACCCTGAAGAAGGAGACAGAAGGCCTGATCCTTGCAGCCCAGGAGCAAGCCATCAGAACAAATGCAATTAAGGCCAAGATTGAAAAATCAGCTGATGACCCAAAATGCAGACTGTGCAAGGAAACCGACGAAACCATTGATCATATCCTCAACTGCTGTAAGAAAATCGCACAGACAGACTACAAACAGAGGCACAACTATGTGGCCCAAATGATTCATTGGAACTTATGCCTCAAGTACCACCTCCCTGCAGTAAAGAACTGGTGGGATCACAAACCTACAAAACTATTGGAAAATGAACACGCAAAGATACTGTGGGACTTCCGAATCCAGACTGACAAAGTTCTGGAACACAACACACCAGACATCACAGTTGTGGAAAAGAACAAGGTTTGGATCATTGATGTTGCCATCCCAGGTGACAGTCGCATAGATGAAAAACAACAGGAAAAACTCAGCCGCTATCAGGACCTCAAGATTGAACTTCAAAGACTCTGGCAGAAACCAGTACAGGTGGTCCCGGTGGTGATGGGCACACTGGGTGCTGTGCCAAAAGATCTCAGCCGGCATTTGGAAACAATAGACATTGACAAAATCACCATCTGCCAACTGCAAAAGGCCACCCTACTGGGATCTGCACACATCATCAGAAAATACATCACACAGTCCTAGACACTTGGGAAGTGTTCAACTTGTGGTTTTGCGAAACGAAATCCAGCATATCTATCTTGTTTGCTGTGCCATACAACGTCGTTGTGTTGATAATAATAATAATAATGCAGTAATAATAATAATAATACAACTTTATTTTTATATCCTGCTCCCATCTCCCCCAGGGGGACTTGGGGCAGCTCACATGGGGACAAGCCCAATATTAACATATATTAAAACAATTATAAAATTAAAACCAATATAAACAATAAAACCAGTTTGATATCCCGTTGGCTGCCAAAGGTTCATCAAATGGAATCCTGAAGTTCTCTAGCAGAAATAATGTAAAGTATCATATCAAGCTACAGTCCCAATACACTATAAGATGGAGCATCCTGATATAACTGTATAATGTACATATACCCACAATTTCATTCCCTTTGAAGCGACTACTCCACAGTGACTTCACTAAGGTTAACCAAATGTACATTGTTTACATCCCATTATACCACCTGAGATGTTTGGTTTTTCACCTTTAGACAACACTGCAGCATATGTTACTTTTCTCTGTCCCTTTGCAGAACTCAGAATGGTTTTGGTTTACTTATTCCACTTCCAGATGACAATTTAAAGTTACAGACAGCATTAACAGTTCAGTAGACTCCTCCTTGCAGTTAGAAGACTTAGGGTGTGTCTGCACTGCTTAAAAAGACAAGAAATTCTCAGTATTTGTTTCTTTTACCTGCAGGTGAGAATGAGAGAGAGAGGGCCTTCTCAGTGGTGGCCCCCTGACTCTAGAACTCCCTCCCCAAGGAGATTAGGCTAGCTCCCACTCTGCCCGCTTTCCACAGAGATTTGAAAACCTGGATGTTCCCGTGTGTATTTGAATGATGCTTAGTCGCTGTTCATAACTGCCCAGCCCTAATTTAATGATAAAGTTGTATGCAGCACTTTACCCCTAGCCCTGGCCCTATAGTTTGCTTTTTACATGAGTCCATGTCCAGCCCTCTTTAGTTTGATTATGCCCACCATATTCCTGGTTACTGGTTGTTGAGGCTGATTTGATACACTTTTACGATGTTTTTATACCCTGCTGTTTTTAATTGTTTTACTTAGACTGTTATACGTTCTATTATACGTTATTATGTTTTAATTTATTGTGTTTTAGTTGTAAATTGTTTTATATGCTCTGGGCTTGGTCCCACATATAAGCTGCCCCAAATCTCTTCGGTGAGATGGTGGCGGGGTCTAAAGATAAAGTTACTATTATTATTATTATATTATTATCAACACAAAGACACAGTATGACACAGCAAATGAAATATATATGCTGGATTTTGTATCACAAAATCACAAGTTGAACATTTCCCAAGTGTATAGGACTGTGTGATGTATTTTGCAGATGATACGTGTGGATCCTAGTAAGGTGGCCTTTTGCAGTTGACAGATCGTAATTTTTGTCAATGTTTATTGTTTTCAAATGCTAGCTGAGATCTTTTGGCACAGCACCCAGTGTGCCAATTACCATGGGACCATCTGTACTGGTTTATTCCAAAGCCTTTGTATTATTATTATTATTATTATTGGTTTGTTTGCTAAGTTTTGGAAATCCGTTTCACTTATCCCAGAATATTTTCAGTCAATTCAGTGTATAATCAAAGAGAAAATGAACCAGCTCCCGGAGCTAGTTTATTTTAACCCCATATTTTTCAGAATGAACTAGTTCAGTTTCTGGTCGTCTGCTTTTGCTGTCTTGCATCCAGCCCCTGAGACAGCCCTCCCATGATAAGGTTGCCAGTGACATTTGCACAGGGACATATTTTTCCCAGTGCAGCTTTCGTTGCAAGTCTGGATGTGACCAGGACAGGGAGAGAAAGAAGGACTACAGAAGAAGAGAAGGATGGACTAGAGGAAATGAGGAAATATGGAGATCAAGGAAAACCTGCCTATAGATAAACAAAACATAACTCTCTAAGAAAAGGAGCAAATGAAGAATGAGAAAAACAAACATCAGCCCTGGGGAAAAATGCCAGGTTTAAACAAAAACAAATGTTTAGTGGTAAAAGAAGAAATATGCAGATACAATTTGAAACAATAGAAACAAAAAGTCTTGGAGCATCCTTGCACTTTCAATGAGTGCCCAGGACTTCCTGCAGAAGTCTCTCTTCCTTTCAGGCTTGGTTCCCACAGAAAGGCCCACAACACACACAGACTCCAAGGTTGCTTCTGTAGTTCTAACTCACATTAAATTAGTACATTCCTCAGGAAGACAGGGGGGGGGGCATGAGCAGTCTACCCATTATCTGTGCCTTCTTGCCCCATCCAAGCGCTCTTTGAAAAATATGCACAGAATGTTGCTAATTGTATCCGATGGCTATTCTCAGATTATTCAGAGATGCTGCTTCCAGGCATCGGAATGGTGAGCTCTACAGTTGGATAGCAACATGTTTTCAGTAGTAATATTAATTTTTAACAGATAATTTTGAGAAGTGCATGATTATGGTCATTTCCCTCCAAAAGCAATACCTGGCATTGTTATTCCATTTTCCTCAAGTAAATATTTTTCTCATTCCTTCTGATGCCTAAATTTTCTTTCTTGGGGAATTATTGGAATGCAGTGTGATGTTGGCTGGGAATGAGAAAAGAAATGTGATAAACCATTGGGGTGGAGAGCTCATGAGGGTGAGGTATTATAATATGTGCAGCATGCCAGGAAACAATTTTCTTGTTCAATCCAGTGTTGAGAGACTCGAGTTGGTGGGTATATTCCAGTTCTGCTATTTATCTTGACCAATATATTACATCTCCATTCTAGTTCCCAGCCATCATCATGTTACATTCCAATAACTCTTTCCAACATTCACATGGTTATATACTAAGCTTCCACCGCTCACATGGTTATATACAGCTCTGCGAGTGCAGCATTTTTCCGAATGAAGCAGAAAGTATTTGAGGATTGGGACATCTGTAGGGATACCAAGGTACTTGTTTATAAAGCTATTATCCTCCCAACCCTGTTATATGCCTGCGAAACGTGGACCATCTACAGATGTCACACTCAACTCCTGGAATGATTCCATGAGTGTTGCCTCCAAAAAATCCTACAAATCTCTTGGAAAAAGAGGTGGACAAATGTCACCATGCTGGAAGAAACAAAGACGACTAGCACGGAAGCGATGCTCCTATGCCATCAACTTTGCTAGACTGTTCATGTTGTTTGAATATCCAATCACCATCTCCCAAAGCAGTTACTATACTCCCAACTCAAGAACAGAAAAAGGAATGTTGGTGGACAGGAAAAGAGATTTAAAGACAGGCTTAAAGCTAACCTAAAAAACTGTGGCATAGACACCGAGAACTGGGAAGCCTTGGCCCTTGAGTGCTCTAACTGGAGGTCAGCTGTTACCAGAAGTGCTGTGTAATTTGAAGATGCACAAATGGAGGGCGAAAGGGAGAAACGTGCCAAGAGGAAGGCACATCAAGCCAAACTTGACTGGGACCGCCTTCCATTTGGAAACCGATGCCCTCACTGTGGAAGCACATGCAGATAAAGAACAGGGCTCCACAGTCACCTACGTATCCATTGCCAAGACACTGGACTTGGAAAGCCATCATACTTGGATAACGAGGGATCACCTACGTCTAAGCGGATACTAATATTGGCATTAAGAAACATCTTTTCTCCAGTCTTTCTGCCCCAGCGACTGCTATTAAAACTGAACTTGTCACCTCCTCATCATACCCATAATTTTGCATTTCAATTGTAATTCCCACATACAACGTGTCCAATTCTCACTATGAAGGTCCGTTCCTAGGCACTTCACTCAATGCATCTGATGACTTAGACTTAAGTCTATGAAAACTTACACTACCAACTTCTTCCTCTCAGTCTCAACGGTGTTCCAAGATCCCTTTGCATACTGATCCAAACTAACAGGACTATGTCTTTGAATTATTGCACAGAGAGTATATTTAATAATACCAAGCATTTGCATAATCATGACTTCCTTCTATTAGAATTTCTGCATTCTGTTAGCAAATTTGGCTTTTGCTAACATGATGCAAAAGTTGTTAATGAGTCTCATTGTATTAGCAACTTTCTATCACATTAGCTAAGATTAAATTTGCTAATGGAATATGACAGTCACTAACATAAGATTAGTGTAAAGAGAGGCCATAATCTCAGTAGGCCATCAAAAGGGAATGATCAACATGTAAACAATGCCTTGTCTATTTTTTCCTCCTTTGTTAGCTACAATATGATTGTGTGTGCAATATCACTCCCATTCACATCTACAAAAAGCTCCCTAGGAGGTTCTTGTTTTACACAACACTAATGCAGCCACAACATAGTGATTAATGTTTGATAGAAAATCATGAGCCATCAACTTTCCTCATTAGTAGTGCAGTGAAACATGCAAATAGATGAACTAATAGAACTATCACACCAAAATATGTGGTCTTAAAGTCAGATATTCCAATTCTTACTGCAGAAGTAATTTAGATAACCATTCCCTTGTATTCAATAAGGGGTTTCCAAAGCATAATTACAAAGACTCAGCACCTTCATACACTAGACATCAAGACAATTAAATGAATTTGTAATGAGAAAAAGAAATATCTCAAAAAACCAGATTATGTTTTTACAGTTGTCCCAGGAGGAACAGTAATGTTGGTTTACAGAATTTTATTCTCATAGCAAGAACTACAAGAGACAGAAGTCTCAAAAATCATTGATATTTTCAGCAATCTAGTTACCAGAAAGGATTTTGTGTTAATTTGCTGCTTAAACCACCATATTTATTATTATTGTTCTAAAATTTACTTTATCTGGATTAACTCAAAAACTTAACTGAGCAGAAACAGAATCCATTATACTTTTCCAGAGAAGATGTAACTAACTGAGGTAGTAGAAACCACTTCAAACATTCATAACTCTAAAAATCCCTTCTCAATTTTAGCTGGGCAATTCATGCTAGGATCTGATGGCACTTAATCATTTTTCTTCTTCACTGATCTCTTGCTTTTTGGCCTCCTTACATTACTGGAAACAACTGTAAATGTTCCATCAAGCACTATTTAACTTCTCATATCTTATTTATTTATTTATTTATTTACAGTATTTATATTCCGCCCTTCTCACTCCGAAGGGGACTCAGGGCGGATCACATTATGCACATATAGGGCAAACATTTAATGCCCATAAACACATTGAACCGAGACAGAGATGACAGACAGACACAGAGGCAATTTAACTCCTGAGGGGATGTTCTATTCTGGCCACAGGGGGGAGCAGCTGCTTCATCATCCACTCTGATGGCACTTCCTCACTTCCTCATTCCAATGTTGTAAATTAGTTAAACTTGCCTCCCCACTTTTATAAGTGGTACCTTATTTCCTACTTGATAGATGCAACTATCTTTCGGGTTGCTAGGTCAGCAACGAGCAGGAGCTATATTTTATTTTTAATTGACAGGTGCTCACCCTGCCACGGGCTGGCCTCGAACTCATGACCTCATGGTCAGAGTGATTTATTGCAGCAGCTGTTTACCAGCCTGCGCCACAGCCCGGCCCCAATATCTTACAAATACTCCTTTCTATCTGCTGCCTTAAATGACTAAGCAACTTAATGCCTAGTTCCAATTTGTGCAGCCAGCAACCTTCTGGTAGTAGTCATAGAATCATAGAATCATAGAATCATAGAATAGTAGAGTTGGAAGAGACCACATGGGCCATCTAGTCCAACCCCCTGCTAAGAAGCAGGAAATCGCATTCAAAGCACCCCCGACAGATGGCCATCCAGCCTCTGCTTAAAAGCCTCCAAGGAAGGAGCCTCCACCACGGCCCCGGGGAGAGAGTTCCACTGTCGAACAGCTCTCACAGTGAGGAAGTTCTTCCTGATGTTCAGGTGGAATCTCCTTTCCTGTAGTTTGAAGCCATTGTTCCGTGTCCTAGTCTGCAGGGCAGCAGAAAACAAGCTTGCTCCTTCCTCCCTATGACTTCCCTTCACATATTTGTACATGGCTATCATGTCTCCTCTCAGCCTTCTCTTCTGCAGGCTAAACATGCCCAGCTCTTTAAGCCGCTCCTCATAGGGCTTGTTCTCCAGACCCTTAATCATTTTAGTCGCCCTCCTCTGGACACTTTCCAGCTTGTCAACATCTCCCTTCAACTGTGGTGCCCAAAATTGGACACAGTATTCCAGGTGTGGTCTGACCAAGGCAGAATAGAGGGGGAGCATAACTTCCCTGGATCTAGACGCTATTCCCCTATTGATGCAGGCCAGAATCCCATTGGCTTTTTTAGCAGCCGCATCACATTGTTGGCTCATGTTTAACTTGTTGTCCACAAGGACTCCAAGGTCTTTTTCGCACACACTGCTGTCAAGCCAGGCGTCCCCCATTCTGTATCTTTGATTTCCATTTTTTCTGCCGAAGTGAAGTATCTTGCATTTGTCCCTGTTGAACTTCATTTTGTTAGTTTTGGCCCATCTCTCTAGTCTGTCAAGATTGTTTTGAATTCTGCTCCTGTCTTCTGGAGTGTTAGCTATCCCTCCCAGTTTTGTGTCGTCTGCAAACTTGATGATCGTGCCTTCTAACCCTTCATCTAAGTCGTTAATAAAGATGTTGAACAGAACCGGGCCCAGGACGGAGCCCTGCGGCACTCCACTCGTGACTTCTTTCCAAGATGAAGACGACGCATTGGTGAGCACCCTTTGGGTTCGTTCGCTTAGCCAATTACAGATCCACCTAACCGTAGTTTTGTCTAGCCCACATTTTACTAGTTTGTTTGCCAGAAGGTCGTGGGGGACTTTGTCGAAGGCCTTACTGAAATCCAGGTACGCTACATCCACAGCATTCCCTGTATCGACCCAACTCGTAACTCTATCGAAAAAAGAGATCAGATTAGTCTGGCATGACTTGTTTTTGGTAAATCCGTGTTGACTATTAGCAATGACCGCATTTGTTTCTAAGTGTTCGCAGACCACTTCCTTAATGATCTTTTCCAGAATTTTGCCTGGTATTGATGTGAGGCTGACCGGACGGTAATTGTTTGGGTCGTTCTTTTTTCCCTTCTTGAAGATAGGGACCACATTCGCCCTCCTCCAATCTGCTGGGACTTCTCCCGTTCTCCAAGAACTCTCGAAGATAATTGCCAGTGGTTCTGAAATAACTTCCGCTAGTTCCTTCAGTACTCTTGGGTGTAGCTGATCTGGCCCTGGGGACTTGAATTCGTTTAGAGAGGCCAAGTGTTCCTGGACAACCTGTTTCCCTATTTGGGGTTGGATTTCCCCCAATCCTTCGTCCATTCCGTGTTGCTGAGGTTGAAGATGGCTTTCTTTTTCTGAGAAGACCGAGGCAAAGAAGGCATTAAGTAGTTCTGCCTTTTCCCTGTCCCCTGTCGCCATCACCCCATCTTCTCCTTGCAATGGCCCTATCGCCTCCTTTTTCTTCCTTTTTCTACCAACGTAAGCAAAAAAGCCTTTTTTGTTGTTTTTTATGTCCCTGGCAAGCCTGAGCTCATTTTGCGCTTTAGCCTTGCGAACCTTTTCCCTACAGGTGTTGGCTATACGTTTGAATTCTTCTTTGGTGATTTCTCCCCTTTTCCACTTCTTGTGCATGTCACTTTTGAGCTTTAGCTCAGTTAGAAGTTCTTTGGACATCCATTCTGGCTTCTTTGCACTTGTCTTATTTTTCTTCTTTGTTGGCACTGTTTGCATTTGCGCCTTGAGTATTTCACTTTTGAAAAACTCCCATCCATCCTTAACTCCCTTGTTTTTTAATATCGGCGTCCATGGAATGCCGCTCAGTAATTCCTTCATTTTTTGGAAGTCAGCTCTCTTAAAGTCCAGAATGCGTGTTTGACTTGTCTTAGTTTCAGCATTCCTTTGTATTGCAAACTGCAGGAGCACATGGTCACTTGCCCCTAAGGATCCAACCACTTCAACTGTATTGATCAGGTCTTCCACATTTGTTAAGATTAGATCAAGAGTTGCTGATCCCCTTGTTGCCTCTTCTACCTTCTGGACCATAAAATTATCTGCAAGGCAAGTGAGGAATTTGTTGGACTTTGTACTCTTGGCTGAGTTTGTTTTCCAGCAGATATCGGGATAATTGAAATCGCCCATGACTACTATATCTCTTCTTTGTGCCTGTTTGGTCAGCTGTTGACAGAAGGCTTCATCAAGTCCTTCATCCTGACTCGGAGGTCTGTAGTAGACACCCACGACAAGATCTTTTTGAGTTCCGGTTCCCTTGATTCTTATCCAGATGCTTTCAAGCTGGTTTCCCAGATTACAGTCTTGCATTTCTTCTGCAACGTAACTGTTTTTGACATATAAAGCTACTCCCCCTCCTCTCCCCTTTGTTCTATTTCTGTGAAAGAGGTTATAGCCCTCAATGGTTAAATTCCAGTGATGGGAGTCATCCCACCAGGTTTCAGTGATGCCTATGACATCGTATGTGTGGTGCTGTGCTAGGAGTTGGAGTTCGTCTTGCTTATTTCCCATGCTCTGAGCATTAGTGTAAAGACATGTAAGCCCCTGTGACCTCTCCTCGAACTGTTTATTTGGGATTATTGTGCTCTCTGTACTTGGTCCTTGCTGTGTTTGTGCAGCCCTCCGTTTAGCCTTTCGGCGGTTCCCTGTGGTCGTGGGTAATATAGTGTTCGCCAGGCTGTTGTTCCCCTTCCCCACTGGATCTAGTTTAAAGTGCGCCTGATGAGGTTTGTGAGTCTGTGTGCAAAAAGGTGTTTTCCTACTTGTGTGAGATGCACCCCATCGCTTGCCAGTAGTCCATCCTCTTGGAAGAGTAGACCATGGTCAAGGAAGCCAAAATGCTCCTCTTGACACCATTTTCTGAGCCAGTTATTGACCTGTACTATTTTTCCAGCCCTTGTAGAGCCGTGTCCTACAACGGGGAGGAGGGATGAAAAGATCACATGTACATTATACAGTTTTAGCTTTGTTCCCAGAGCTCGAAAATCATTTGTGATCTTTTGAAAAGTATGCCTAGCGGTGTCATTGGTACCTACATGAATCAACATAAGGTGGGGAGGGTGATGGGGCTTTAGGAGCCTGCTGAGCCTCTGAGTGATATGGTGTATTTTTGCCCCCGGGAGGCAGCATGTTTCTCGAGCCATCCCATCCGGTCTGGAAATGATGGCTTCCGTTCCTCTAAGGAGGGAGTCACCTACTACCAAGACCTGTTTCCTTTGAGGATTGACAGGGTCCCTTTTGTGCAAGACAGTGTGTATGTCCCCTGAAGAGTGTTCCTGTTGAAGTGAATCATGTAGGTGTAGAGTGTTGTCCTCCTCCTCAACATCCCCAGTGCATTCATCAATGACAATCCATTGAGATACATCCGAGAGCCCATTACTCTCCCAAGGATGTTCCTGTTGCTCCTGGTCTATGATTGGGGATGGAGCATTTGCATGATTACATAAGTGTCAACAGAATGCTGGCCTAAACATTTTCTATTTTATTTCTTCCCCTGTGATCCCCAAGGTCTGTTCAACCATTGAATTCTTTGAGTGAGCTCAACTGGCCCTATCTCACGAGATTATAATTTAAGCATATTATATTTATGTTTTTAACTAGTTTCATTTATTTTATGAGCTGCCTTAAGTCATATTGTTGGGAACAACCTTCGGCCTATCAAATCAATCAATCAATAGTATCATTCCATATGCGTTACTTCTTTGTTTGAGAAACAGTAGAATATAAATGTAGTAAATTAAATTCTGACAACACTGCAATAATGATATCTGATGTGCATAAGTCAAATATACATTAAAAAAATAAATCCAAATAAAGATAATTGTATCTAAAGGAAATTTGATATTTGCCATTTTTTTTACATCTGCATGTTAACACTTACCAAAGTTTATTTTCTCATGCACATGATGAAAGTTAGTCCTTTTATCTCTTCTCTCTTTAATTATTTGAATATATAAAGTCATGATTACTTACTTTACATAGGATTACAAGAATTTTTGTTCAAAGCTGGTTTATATATATATTGATCACTGGAAAAAACAAATGACATACTTCAAATGTAATGTATATTTTTGAAAAGTTATAAATTATGTATTTTAATCAGATTTTAGAAGTTTATGTTTTGTGTGAATGACAAAAAGAAATAAACTTTATTTAATTTTTTAAAATTAGGCCTACATACAACAGAATGGCATGTTTAGAGGGCTGAGCTATTACTCTATCGCTTCAGATGGGTATCATTTTGAAACAGCCTTCAACCTGACCAGGGATGAGGTTTTCTATTTTCCTTCAATTTGGTCAAATACCCAAAGGATTCTACTGTTCAAACAGCAGATATAGTTTATTTTAGGTGCAATTTGTGGAAACCAGTTTTTTAATCCATGGTTTGACATTTAAGACAATGGCTCAAAACTTGATTCTACCTTCAATGCACAGAAGGGCTCCATAACACAAAGGTATCTCTGTTCAGTCTATAGATCTCCCTTCCTCTGTCATATCACAGCTCACCCCAGGTTCTCCTGATTTGCCTTCTAGCTTTCTTTCATGTTTGGAAAATATCCATGAGGACAGATAAGTGAGGAAGCCTGCTTTTATTAGCCAAGATGCGTGATCCTAATCTAGGTCCAATTCTGACAAATGCATGTAACTGACAGACAGTTACTGCTGTCATAACCATCATTGTGTTTCCTTCATAATAGTCATTGTGTTTATTTCATAATTGAATTGTCACTGAATCATATCATTAAAAATCCCTATAATTACCATTGAACCCACTTGCATTTGATGAAGTGGACTCAAGACCACAAAAACATGTCTCATACTACTGTTCTTAACCTTTAAAGTTCCATAAATCCCTCGTTGTTTTTGTTACAACAAACTAACAATACGACCCTTCTGGCTTCCTTTAGGTATGCAAATGTCAAACAATAACACATAATCTTGTAAAGCAAATAATTTTTAGCAACAGGGCAATCTGAAATACTCTCTACTCTAATAAAAGTGGCCACTCTGTTCTTGACTATTAAAACTTTGTTTGCTATTATGCTTGCTGGGAAGCTAGTCATGCAGAAAGGTGTTGAGGAAATGAGCCAGTGTGTTCCCCTGGTGATATAAATGCTTTATCAAGCTGATCCCTGCCTTGTTATGTAAACTATACCAGGTACTGTTCATTTTAAACATGGAGATAAACAGATCTAATATGCTTCAGGGCGTCATGCTTTATGCATGAACTGCTTTTTATTTTTATATTAAAGATTTTCTTGACACAATCCTTTGCAAATGGAGTAAAGCAATAATATAACGTCTTAACTACAACCGCAGCCGCACCTGCAAGTTCAAAGTAGTGCGAGAGATATTCCCAATTCAATTAGACCAATGCAAACCTTTTTAATTAATTCTTAATAAACAATTAATTTTTTAGCGAACACTTCTTGTAATAAGAATGTCTCTCTGAAAAGATAAATGAAAAAAATCCTCAGAGACAAACGTTATAAAAAAGACACCCTCTTTCTCTTTACAATATTTAGGTACTTTCCACTTGATTATCATTCCCTTTTAATAGTTTTAATAGTTTTTCTACCATGATTGCTATCAAATATTATATTTTAATCATTTCATATGTTGGTGATCTACAATTTATTTAACAGAAACAGGACAAATATATGCTCCATTGTTCAAATGCAAACACACAGAATAACAATGTGGTTACAAAGAAGAGGGGAAAATATTCTCAATGTCATCCAGACATGATATTTTTGAGTAAACCAATTTAAACAATGCAGAGTAGGTGAAATATAAGTACACCTTCATGCAAAATAGTATTAAATAATGAAAATTAAAAGAGCATATGATGATCATGAGTAAATATGTTTTCCTGGCCTTCAAAACTAATTTTTGCTTCATAGTGCATACATCTGTTAAAGGCTATTACATAAGGTAGTGGTTTTCAACCTGTGAGTCCCCCAGGTGTTTTGGCCTATAACTCCCAGAAATCCCAGCCAGTTTACCAGCTGTTAGGATTTCTGGGAGTTGAAGGCCAAAACATATGGAGACCCACAGGTTGAGAACCACTGATCTGAGGTTACTGTTGATTGACAGATGTTGGGAACAAAGGGGGGGCTTGTTGGATACTGCTGGAGTAAAGTGCTACATACTAGGGCCTAATCCAGCAAATCAATCCCCATTCTATCATTTTTATTTATTTATGTTATTGCTAAGCACACAGTTTATTAAACTGTTTATCCTGATCTCAAATGGTGTCTTATTAGCTCAGTGATGGGTGTCCTAAAGTTTTTCTGAATGTCACCTAGTGGCTGTTTTAGACATTTACATGAATCTGTAACATGAAGTATTTACTGGGGACTCTGCAGAAGATGCTTCAGCTGTACTTCATAAAAAGGAAAATTTGATTGTTTAGCAAATTTTGCAAATGCTTGATTTGTTATCAGTAAATGCTTAATTTTTAGACCTATATACCCTGGATCATGTAAAAATTTCTCAGACCAAAGGGGATCCTAAGTGGAAAAGTTTTCTGGATACCTCCATGATTCTGAGAGACAATTCATATTTAAAGAGAGTACCTTCTGTATTCTTGAACAAAAGGAAGGAAATGAAGGGTCTGGACAGACTACGTCACTCATAAACCCGCACAGATTCAAAATATTATCTATATTTTTGACATCTACATAAAGTCAGTGAGTAATCTGGGGAGAAATCTGGGGAGGTCATTCAGAATTTGGAGGTTGGGTGACAGCAAATATGTATATTGTATCCCGTTCCACCCTTCTTTCACAATGGATACCAAAGAGATTGTGGGAACCCTGAAATAACTGTATGCAGTGAAGGATTAAAAGTGAATGAGTATACTATGGTCCAGTCCTGACCAGGCAGAACTTCTGTTAATTGGCAAGAAAAAAGTTCAGAAATGAGAGAAGCTGGATAAAAGGCCTGTAGGGTGATATGAGCAAAGGTCATCCTTAAACAGATTTCCCCTCATTGTTGCCTATTATGTTTGCTTTCTTCCTAACCTTTAAAATGTAGGGTGTGAAAAATTATTGTTAAATTACTTCTTGATAAAGAGAGGTTGTCTTGTGACAGTTTGTGAAATGATTGATTCCCACAAGATTTCTCAGCACCAGCATGGCAGTGGGCAAGGCGTCTCCTTTTCACTATAATTTGTATAGTTTGCACAAAATTCCTCTGCTCAAAATTAACATATTTTTCTATTGTGAAACAAAGTACACAGCAATTACAGAAGGACTGCCTGATTTTCTCCCACATCACTTTTTCATGGAACAAGAGGAAATGGAGAACTTCCTTGAACACCAGACAATTAAGGATTTTTGAATTCATTAGTTGTGTGGCAAATAGAGGCTTTGGTTGCAAACCAGCAAGCGAAGGAGTCCTCAGCTTGTAGCCCAATAAACAAATTTAGGTTAACAGAATATCTCTGTTAACAGTATTGTACATTCAAGTATTTCAAATAACTGTGTCATTCCCCAGCGTTTATTAAAACAAAGAAACAAAAAACCTGTACAAGCTAGACCTGTCCTATACCATGCCGAAACTGTCTATGATGCAACATGAAGATTCATAACTCTGTGCTGTTGACAAGGGCTGAATTATAACTTTTTAATTTAGTCTGCTAAAGAATCATTACAATAGGACTCTAGGGCAGGAATGTGTTAATAAAATTGTACTTTCTGCCTTTTCATTTAAAATAATCCCCTTGAGCTGATTAAATGAAATATCACTTGTTTAATAACTGACAGAACATTATTTTTAAGTAGAAATGTTTTGCATACTTTGCCTTCCTAATTTTTAATTCCCCTCACAGAGTAGGGAAAGGCACTGACATCACACAAAGGGATAAGAGTTTACCACTCGGATGTAGTTTGTCCTGTCATCCTGGCATCTATAATTTAGTGTGAAGCAGTGAGGTAGACAGAGCATTATCATTAGAAATCATCCTGAACAGGGATATAAACCACACTCGCAATAACACTTGTCAGAAAGGTGACTGCAGTCAAAACTAATACCCAAGAGTTTCAAGATAAATGCTGACACTGCAACCATCCTACAAGGCTATTATTGCTTAAAAAAACACGGGGGGGGGGGGACCAAAATATGAACCATCCCTGGAGTGAACAAGTTAGTATAAAGTTTTATCTAGCATAGCATAAATTCCCCCTGAATTACTGTAGGTGAAGCCTTCTTTTGCCAAATAAGGTTATTTTATGTTGCTACAGAGGATTAATCAAATGTGGCTTTCCCCTCCCTGGCTTAATAATTGTAAGTTCCTTTGAATTTCTGCATAACATCTTCCTGTTCTCATCCCTCTGGTATGCTGGAATATATGCGTATGGTCCTTAAACCGGATCATTAGCTGTGCTTCGTACAGATTTAGTTCTTCCCTGATACTATACTATTATTCTTCATCCCTCACTTGGATCTTTCCAGTCTTTACATTAAGGCTTGTTCTTTGCAATTTAGTGCTGGTGTACTACATGCCACATAAACCATGAAGCCGAAGGGAAAACAAAAACTCTTGAATTACAGCTACAGCAGTTTACTTGGGTGTAAATGTGCCATGTTGGACAGTTTGCTTATTTAACATGTACGATGAGCATTTCTGTACAAAAAGAAACAGAGAAAGGACAATTCTTCTCACTCTTTCTGCTTATGAGGACAAAAACAACACTCTTTTTATGCATGCTGAAGAAATGGAAAAACATTATTTTTATGCTGTTTTTCATACAGATTCTCTCCCAATTAAGCATTTATCCCAGAACAGAATTCTAGGGATCAGAGTTAGGATATACTGCAAGTAAATAAAGAGCATCTATAATGTTTTATCAGAAAGAAATCACTTTGATGTTGCTGCCCCAAAGGAGGAGAGATTTTAAAAATGTGTAATTTTGCTTAATTTTTTAAGGAACAAAATGCATCTTGACACTATGCAACATTAATGCATTGTTGCTGCATTCATTTGTGGTTGAGATATTAAAAAACAGAATGCATTGTCTCAAAACAAATCTAATGCAGGTGGTGATACTGCTTTTTCGTGGTTTCAAAATTCTTTATTCTCTGAAACAATGTTTCATAGCAAGCTGTTGGATTTTCTGATCTATTACTGTAGAAAACATCTTAGTTTCTGAAGGTATCATAAACTCAGCCATGTTCATAAACATCATCTTTTGTCTCCAAAGAGAACTTAAGAAACACCATAAGCATAGTATGTGAACATCTCAGAAGAATACAATATTATGATGGATTGGCATAATAGCTGTAAAAAGTGGGATTTGCTTTGTGTTAGTTGACATGCTGTTATAGTGGAGGCACTAGGAGGAGGTGGGAGGGAATGTTACTCTTATTACAGCCACAGAGACACATAAACCATCACCTGCTCCACAGCAATGCCCTGTATTATACACAAACGGAGAAAGTAAAGCTTCAATAGAATTCAATAGTGGACTAAACTGTACAGAATGTTAAGACATTGTTTTCTAGTCCAGAAAACTCTAGAGTGTTGGTTTTGTTCAAGGTTTTTTTTTTAGCCATCTAAAATGACATTTAGTGGCATTCATTTTCAGTAACTATTAAAGCAAGACTTGGATTCACATCTCACCTGTAAGTTATGAGTGACAAGGAATTCTAGGTAGGCAAAGGTATGGAATTAAATACAGGCCAAATTATCAAGTTATCATGCTCTCCCTCTTTTGTAGACAGCTTGGTATCTTCACTGACCGTGACTTACTTGATGATGCCTATCCATCTGCAACGTTGTATTCTTCTTTTTCCACTGCAACCCACTTACCAAGTATTATCAGCTTTTCTAATCTGTTATGGCTGTCTCATGACATGTCCAACGTACAATAGTCTCCATTTGTTCATTTGGGCTTCTAAGGAGAGTTCAGGCATTATTTGTTTTTACCAGAATGGTGAGAGACTGTATAAAAAACAAAAGAGTAGCACAACACCTAACAAAGGGAACATGTGAAATGAAGGTTCCACCACTGCCAAAAACCTAGTCATGCATGCAAAGGCTTCATAAATGAAGAACAACCCATTTATTAGGATGCCAACTGGGAGTTTGGGAGATCTATACAACATTCATTGTTTGATGGTAAGGATGGGTGCCAGAAATTATAATGCAACAGGAAGTTCTAGGAGAAGTTCTGTGAAACAGGTACACACATACACATTCTGTTATATGTATTATTCTGGTGTACTACAAAGCAATTCTTAGATTGCAACCTGTAAGTCTATGCAGCCTATTTGTCATTCTGTGCAGGTTACATATTGCTTTGTGTGAATAGTTGATAGAGAGACATATCTTCTCCTATACATGAAACAGGAAGCATCCTTAGTTGTGGGGTGCATGCTAACTGGACTTCATTGTTACAATTTCAAGCACTAGGATAATAAAAATGGGAAGTCTGACTAATGTAGATGGTCAAAGTGCCGCCCTTAAAAGGTTACTAGATTATAGTTCCCAACTCCCCTCACTATCAGCTATGGTGACTAGGGCAAATGGGAGCTGCAATCCAACAGTATCTTGTAGACTACAGGATCACACTTTTCCACATCTTCTTTAAAGACACTGAGATGTAGATAAACATTTCTCTCTGTTGAGTGCAACCGTATAGCTGTCAATCAGACATGTATAACATTTATATTGTTAAAACTCTCAATAAATAAAATAAATACATAGCTTGAATTATTCTTACTGTCTTTCTAGTATGTGTAGAAGCATATAGCAGTACATTTGGGATGATTTATAGAGACAGGTAGTTATGTTATCAATGTATTTTATTTGATCTTTTAAATGTTTTTTATAATGCAGAAATAGATAACAAATTACACTTGGCCTCTAATTTTGACAAGTCACTATAATTTCGTTTTAATAGATTGAGTAACACTATTTAAACCTGGGAAGTTAATAAACATGGATTTGCAGAATTAAAAATATTGAACAATTGGAGAGCTAGCAACTCACAAAATTAAAGTTTTATAACCCAAAGTCGAAGACTGTGTTGCACAGTTTAAATATTTCATAACTGACATTTTCAAAGTCTACAATGTGAAGAAGGATTTTTGATTTTCCTATCCAATATTCTTTTTTGGTGGTTTTGCGTATTAAATTGTTATTTATTTTTAAACCAATATATAAGCATTTTAATTTTTAAACAATATTCAATGCTTAAATATCTCACATTTTCCTTTATATTACCCATTATGAACAACTTGCATGCTGAAAATACTGTATATACTTAACCAAACACATAAAATCAAAAGCATTAAAACAAATATCCTTTTGGAACAATTATGAACTATTTATGTATAGGGGTTCATAGAGAATTCTAAGTCTTCTAGCACTGATTGAAGGATTCCTGTGTGATCTAAGAAAACCTTTCCCCTTTTTATTATAAGAAGGTTTTCATTTAATGTTGAGAAATAATCTATTGGGGAACATATCAGGAATATATGTAAGGAGGTGTCATCATTTATCTTTTATATTAACATTTTTCTGTTGGAGGTGCTTTAAATGAGATTTTCCTGCTTCTTGCAGGGGGTTGGACCGGATGGCCCGCGAAGTCTCTTCCAACTCTACGATTCTATGATTCCTGAGAAATGTATGAAGTCAATGTTTTTATCTGACCATGTTATTAATAGGACTATCAACTGATCAACTGTATGAGGCTTAAATTGTGAGTTGATTAATCAATGGATTATTTTTAGAAAGAATAAATATATATTCAGAAATAACGAAAATATTCCGCTATATTTACAAAATTCAAGTGTACCAGGCATTCCCTTATGTGTGGAATATAAAGAGGAATCCATCTTGGAAAATGTACTTATTAGATAAGTTATTTGTATATGCCTGTATCTAAAATCTTTAACAGTGCAATTCTACACATCACTTTAAAAGTATTGGAATTACAGTGTTTGGCCAGTAAGTGGGTATATGATTACAATATTAAAGCAGTTAAAATGTGCTGCTCAAACAACAGAGAGTGTATTTTGTGTCAATAAAATTATTTTTAATTCATCAATATGACTGATGGATTAAACATTATAAGGATTCTTACAGATATTCCCATCTGGCACATACCTCACATTTTGCATATATAAGATGACACGTGGATTCAAATTACAAGTAGAGAGATTCAATCTAATCATTAGGAGAAACATCTTTACTGTTAGAGGTGTTCAACAGCAGAAACACTGCCCTCAAGAGGTGGTCTCTCCTTCTTGGACAGTCTTTAAGCAGAGCTTGGATGGCATTTTTGGGACTGCTATTGTGTATTACTATATGGCAGGGAGTTGGACCAGAAGAGCTTTGTGGTCTCTTCCAACCCTATGGTTTTATGATATGATTCACTGGAAATGATTAGAATGCCTAGAAAAGAGGAAGGCAGTATGAAAATGGGAAGATTACATTATAAGTGGATTTACTCAACCAAAGATGTCAGTCCTGAATGTACAAAATCTAAGCAGGACTGTTGCTGATAGGGACTTTGGAGCTGTCTCACTGATAGGCAGAAGTTGAAGTCAACTCATTGGCAAATAACAGCAGTATGTGTAAATATTTCCATTAAAGAAACTGATCTGTATGAATCTGTACCCACTTCAGGGGTGGTACAGAAGAAACATCGGAATGGCCTGTATTCAAAGATCCTATTGATTATTGATTCTAATTTTGTTTCTTCAAACCAAAAATCAAAAAATTAAAGAAATGCAGAGTAAAAACAGCATACATAACCACAATTATGTATTTGTTATTGCTGTGTACCTTCAAGTCATTTCCGACCTATAGTGATCCTAAAGTGAATCTATCATAGGGGGTTCTTGTCAAGATTTGTTCAGAGGAGGTTTGTTTTTCTTTGAGTCTGAGGGTTGCCCATTGGATTTGCATGGCCAAGTGCAGATTGAAACTGATCTTCAGTGTCATAGTCCAACACTCAAACCACTACACTTCTCATGCTCCATAAACTCGTACCTATATAGATATCTTGAATATAACCTCTGCTGTACTGAAAATATTATTAAGATTTTGTGAGCATCCTAATGATGAGGGAGCAATTCTCTTTCTTCCTGCAGTCATTTAGGCATTCTAAACCTACTTTGGATGGCTGAAGGCTTGGGGAAAATTCTTATTCGCCCTGTATTTCCCAAATCCACATGGATCCCACATTTGCCCTGTTAGCACCACACACAGAAATCACATCATAGTGATTTTTTCTTAAGCAGCCACATGGACAAACTCATTTCAATTTAACTTGCTTGCAAATAACTCCTCCTATTTGCACTATTGCCAAACACACAGCAGTAGTAACTTCACATGTTTTTCTTCCCATCATTCATGTGAATATACTTATTTCTCCCTATGTTATGTATTTAGCCCTCTGTTATTGGGAGTTGATCTAATATTGTTATATGAGTACACTGATCTCTGATAATCTGCATATACATTTTTTAAAAAATATTGGTGGCAAATGTAAATTAAAAAATCAGCGATGACCAAGCTGACATCCTGTTGGAAACGATTGTATCACCTGCTGGCCCTTGTCACCTCCCACCAACCAGTTCATGTGACTACTAACTCCTTTCCTAGCTCCACAGCAAAGCCACTTGTAGGTAGTGGCCAAATGAAAAATCTTCTAGAACTCATGTGGATCTTCAGCCAGAAGACAGGAAAAAAAGGCAAATCTTTTAAAAACAGTTTAATGGCCAAAGATTTGGTTGTATACAACCTATTAAGAATGCCGTGTGGCAGAATATGAGTTAAGTACTTTTCTTCTTCTTCATGTAGACAGGATCTGAGAAAAACTCCAGAATTCTGTGTTTTAAGTCCCACAGTGTAGGGAAAGGGATAAAGTTCTGATCCTGTTCCAAGTGCAGTTTGAGATTTAGACCAGAAAATGGAAATGAGAATATGCAGTTATTTTCAATAATGTTGGAGTACAGAATGGAACAATCCTGACGCAAACAGGAGGATAAGTTAGCAGACCTTAAGGCCTTTTCTATTCCAGCTTTCTTGTATTCTATTAAGTCTAGCTCCATTTTCAACGAGAATTAACAACTTGGGAGGACTCCTCTGAGACTTAAAAATTGAGGTAATTCTTTCCTTGCAAACAACCCTTCTATACAAACAGTAAAAGCCTATCAGGAGATATTAAGTTCACTTTCAAGGTATCTAACTTGGGGTACAGAAATTTTTCAAAATTTCTATTTGTGTGCATGAATGTGTTCATAACTTTCCCTACCAGAGTTTAATTATGACTGACAATGCACTAACTTCAAGTCATCAAGCAGATCCTTAGATCCATTTTGCTGTCAAATATACTTTTCTTGCAAATGGCAAGAGTAACACATATCATTTCACAGATAATGTTTTAATATCCTGCATTGAATAAAAGTTTTTTTAATCAAGTTGCATTGGTAGCACTAAACTCCACATGGGGCTGGGAGGTTGCAGATGGCTGCATTACTCTAAATGTTCAAGCTTGACTGACCCATTTCATCAGCACTGTCAGAGTCTTGCACTGATACATGTTGACAACATTTAATCTTAAAAAATTGAAAGAAATGAATTAATATGCAAATTTCATCAGCTTTGTAATAAAAATGTCCTTGAAAAAAAACAGAGAACATGACCCCCGAGGAATAGTGTGAATTATCCCAGCTCAATTCTTTAAGTTAGTCAGAGGTATGCGGGTCCACAAGGAAATCAGCACAGATTTGACTTGGAAATAATTATGATGAAGAACAAAACACAAGCAGGTTGAATAAATGTAACAACTTGGGAAAAGTCTTAGTCCTGTTTGTTATTCACTTTGAATTAACAGGATTAGGTTTGGTTTTTGAAAATAAAGGAGCACTGCCATGTAATTTTAACACCTAAGTAATGTGAAAACAATATTTGGGGGGAGGAGGTAGTATCAGTTTTAGTGACTAATGCAAACTGTTTCATATGGGAAGGGGGCAAGTTTCAAATAGATTATATTTTGGTTCAAAGGCATGCTTTTTTCAGTTGTGCTCTCACTGGAGGTCTAGTGGGCATTATTTTTCTTTGGTTAAATGTCAAGAAAGGCTGTATATAATAAAAATAATTCTATTATCACACAGCCCCATAAAAATAAACTAAGGAGGTTACAGAAGGCTTTCTGCAAGGATGCTCCCATTTCCATAGGAAGTTAGACTGCTCCCCTTCTTCAGCTGTTACGTATAATCCTTTTTATTCAGACACATTTGGGGCATTAACTGGTTGTTGTTCTTTTAATAAGGGGTACTGTTATAATACCCTCCCTCTTTCTTATTATGCTTTAATGTGCTTTCAAAGTACTTGCCTTTAAAAAGATAATTCGTTTCAAATTGTTTTCTATATTAAAGTTGAATATTTTGGTTGTTATGTGCCACCGGGAGCCCCTGGTGTTGCAGTGGGTTAAATTGCAGAGCCGCTGAACTTGCTGATCAAAAGGTCAGTGGTTTGAATCCGGGGGTGGGGTGAGCTCCCGCTGTTAACCCCAGCTTCTGCCAACCTAGCAGTTCGAAAACATGCAAATGTGAGTAGATCAATAGGTACCACTCCGACGGGAAGGTAGCGGCACTGAATTCAGTTATGCCAGCCACATTACCTTCGAGGCGTCTATGAACAATGCTGGCTCTTTGGCTTAGAAATGGAGATGAGCACCAACCCCCAGAGCTGGACATGACTAAACTTAATGTCAAGGGGAAACTTTTACCTTTACTATGTGCCTTCAAGTTATTTCTGACTAATGATAACCATAGATGATGATGATGATGATGATGATGATGATACTTTATTTGTACTCGCTCTATCTCAGGGGACTTAGGGCAGTTTCCAACAAAAGTAACAAATTAGAAAACATTCAATGTCAAAAACAGACAATGATAAATCAAATCAAAACAGTGGATAAAACAATCTCAAAATTAACTTATAAAACTAAATAAAACCTATCCTAGGGTTTTCATGGCAAAATGTGTTCAGAGGAGTTTGCTATTGCCCTTTTTTTGAGGCCAAGAATGGGTGATTTGCCCAAGATTAGCTGGTGGGTTTCCATGACCCTGCAGAGATTCAAATGCTGTTCTCCCATAGTCATAATCCAACACTCAAAACAATGGGCCCTAATCTGTATTTTAATTCTTGCAGTAATTTGCCTGCCATTTTGCACTGGGACAAAAACAGGATATAAGACAAACAAAAAAAAATCATGTGTGTTTAAATTATTGGGGTTTTTCAAACAACCTATAGCATATTCAAGACAACTTAACAAAGTTTAGGGAAACAGGACCTGACATGTAGCTCTTTCTTTCATCAGAGGCACTTTTTAACATGCAGCCTACATAAACTCAAAGTAGTGAACGTGTGAAGATTAGGCCTGTATGATATGAATTCCCATTAGAATAGCACCTTCTATCCCATCTCTATAATCTTCCATTTTGGGGGGGGGGGGGGGCAGGGGAGAGAAAGAAAGATAAGGCTGGTATAAATTAACAAAACAGCATAGTTTTTTAAAAATGAGTAGACTAGCCCAGATCAACACTTTAAAAGGCATGCTTTAAAAACAGAAAAACAAACTAGCCTCTTCACATGAAAATTGAAAATCGTAATTGTAATAGCTCAAGGAAACCCAGTGTAATCTTTTAGCGCCTTTGAAATGAGCCTTCTGACTTTATATATCCCTGGAAGAGAGATGCACTGTAATAGTGACAATGACTAACCATATTAATCTCGTCTGTAAGCTTTTGTGGTTTGCTACAAAAGGCTTTTAAGTTTCTCCTTTCTTTCTTAATCTACAATCAGTAAAATCCCACATTTATGGTGCCCTTTTGCACTTATATGCATAAAATGAATAACCTTTCAGTTTAATTATGCAATATTCATTCAGTTTTGAAATGATATAAAGTTTCAGGTGGAAAAAGAATAAAACCTGTTCAAGAATTCAAAATTAATACATGTCAAAGTCATTCTAAATCTTAATCTTCTAGAAACATTTCACTAAAATAGATGTTCTTTTATCACCTGATACGCCAAGACCCTCTGGAAGAAAAGGAGAGAGAAAACGTTTGGTTAACATGCGGGAGAATGCTCTCTTTTCTACCACTCCGGGCTATTCTTGCAAGGTTTGAGCAGTTGTATAATAATGAAAAATGTGCCATACTTGTGGGGCATTGCTTGTGCACACATACCTCCGCCCACGCATTCATCATTCCGCAGGTATTGTCAGTGCAAGTTTAATTGCATAAACACTCTGTAACTGTCCTGTCATATTTCTTGTCAGTCTGGATTCCCTCTCCGGGCTCACTATCTCACAAAACTATAATTGAATTGCTACCAAGTCACAAGAGAGCCCCCCAAAATAAAATCTTTATGAATAGAATTTGTTTCCTATCAGCAGATTTGACAAATTGTGGCAGAGGAAGGGTCTTCGCGATAATTTCTGAGTTTATTCTAAATCCAGTTATTTGCTGTTTCCTCTTATCTCTTCCAAAGAACTTTAAAGCTGTGGTGAGAAAAGAATCCCAGTGAGTTTACTAATGTTATTTCTGCCAGTCTTAAAGGAAAGCAGGAAGGGGAAAAAACACATACATGAAAATACACTAAGCTTTCTATTTTGGGAGCTGGTCAAGTAACATAATGAGAATAAATACTGAGTTAATTTTGCATTACAGTGAATTTCCTTGCAATCCACGTGTACCAGTGCTTAATACATGAGGTATACACACTAGCCTGTCCTGTAAGAAAACAAGAGACTCCAGCCAAAAATACAGTAATATGCCAGGATCCCAATCCAGTAATTTATGCATAATATTGTCCCCCAGCAGAATATTATCTGCACAACCTTCATGATGTTCTGGAACACCACACAGTACTTTAGAGCTGGGTGAATTATTATTTTAACAAGCTTTACTACATTATTCAGTCTATTGTTTAACAGTACAGCAAACAACTGGTTTGGGAAACCAGAATACTCTACAATTAAAGTTGATTTACTCATTATACAGAACAATGCGGTAGAATTCTGCATTATAGTGTATCTCTAGTTGTGGAAGCTGCAGCAGAGGGTATTTTTCAATGGTTCTTAGTGTTGTTGCATTTTTACTAGGAAAGATACTTGAGGGATATTCTGCTTTATATGCCAGAATAACTTGATGGGTTATGGATACCATGAATCTTGACTTGAATGGAAGTTTTCATTTCTTATTCTGCGTCAGTAAGCCAAATGTCTTGGGCCAATTGTGTTCAAAACCATACAAAATGCAGGCCATGGGAGTAGCATGCTATTGGGTTGTTGTGTGTTTTCCGGCCTGTATGGCCATGTTTCAGAAATATTCTCTCCTGACATTCCACTTACATCTATGGCAGGCATCCTCAGAGGTTGTGAGGCATATGAGATTCTGGCCATGAAAGCCTTCGACAACACATAGCGTGCTATTTATGACATGGTACTCTTTCAATTCATATTCCCATTGAGTAGCCAAATACTGATGTCATATGCCATGCTTTTCATGTGTGGAAGTTACCAGGGGAAGACATGATAGCTAAGCATCTGCCCTAATGTTTCATCACATATAAAATGTCCATGTCACCATCTCCCAAATGTACTTTTGGGAAATGTGCAAGAGCAAGGATATCACAGAACAGAGCTGGCCCCACCTTTAGACAGTCACTGCATTTAACAAACAAGTGTTTTTTCCCCCATTTAATTTACTATTTGTGCATTTTCCTGATGGACATGGAAGAAATACTCAAAAGACTTATTGTGTCATGTATCAGAATCATTTGGTTGACTCCGAGCATTATGAATCTTGACTTAGATGAATGAAGGCCACCATTTCCTACTCTCTTCCAGGAAACCCAGCTATGTTTAAGAATCACACACACACAAAATAATAATAGTGCACAGCTTGGAAGTAATACATTATCTGTGATGATGCAACAGTAATGGTAATTATTATTAATAATAATTAGCAACTTAATTAGCAATCTTTTACAAATGTACAATCTCCACATTGTGGTAACACTAACAAGTAATGCTCTGCTGTAAAATATGACCACCATATCTGCTGGGGATATCTGAAACTGTGAAGAACCCTATACTTTGACTATACTTGGACTGGAAGCATATTATAGAATCTCAATGGCACACAAACACTGCAGAAGGATATTTTTTGATGTGTGAGTAAATGAAACAGTGGATGCTGAATCTGTGGATGAGGGGATCGTACTGTATAATCAAAGTAATGAGAAATGTAATCAAATCCTTTTCAAAATAAAATTTGGCATTCTGAGTGAATACAGTTCTGTTTTACAAAACAGTCTTAAGACTTTATTTTCCCTAATGTATCATATGAGATCTGACAGGAGTCAGAACTATAAATGGTTTTAAGTCTTCTGTATATAGGTCATTCTTACCACCTTTTTGTCCCCTAGCATACTGCTTTCTGCAGATGTGTGATTCCTCAGCAGATGATAGAAGTCAATAACCAACAAAATTAAAATGAAGACATGATATAGGCTTCACTACACACATCATCATTAAACTTTAATGGAAACTAAACCATAATAAATTTTAATATTTCCAGAAAAACATATTAAAATAAAAGCTGCTGGATCTAAATTGAGGATTATGTTTTTGCCTGATCTGCATTTTGATGTTACCCTTGATGAGCTGTGGCAAATGGGGGAGAAATAATTTCAATAAAAGTATGAGATCATTGTCCATCTCACTTTAAAATTCTATTACCAGTGTTCTGCCAAAACATGCCACTTTTAAATAGGATGGCACTTTTTCCAGATTGACAACTGTCTGCTTGCTTATGTTGTTTTAAACATGCTTATCAAAATCATATACGATTGATGGCTATTTCTTGATGAAGTTATGTTCTTTCAACAGACTTAATTTAGGACTAAGGTTACAGCTTAGGATAGATGAGTGCATTAGATGATTAAAAAACATTTGTCTTGTGGGACACTTAAGTCATTTGTTTCTGACACTTGCGTACAAGCTGGCAAAAAGCTACACAATGACTCAACCCTTCCAAAACAACATCTTAAACCAAAATGATTTTCATAACATTGAAATTTTAAAGTTTTAAATTGAACCATACAATTTCATTTCCTTTGGGAGTGGGTAGAAAAGTGCCTAAAAGGATATGAAAAGTAATTTCCTTTGTGTATTTGTTTTTCATCCTTCAGTTTTGATCTTTCCCTCATTGTTCACAGCAGCGCATATTACAGACATTCTCATAAGAGATATTTTAAATGCGTTTCTTATTTTGACGGCACCATAAATGCTATTAGATTTGACCCATATTTGGAATGACAGGGTTCCCCATCATACGGAGACCAGCTATCTCCAAGGACAGTAATGAGATATGGTGCATTACAAGTCTAGGTCACTGATTAGAAGCTATTCTGGGTTAGCAGCTACTAGGCTTGATCGATCCACGAAAAATTTGATTCTAAACTCGTTGCAAAAGTAGAGGGGGGCAGCGTTTCGTTTTTGAAGGTATTTCCGAATTTTGCCCCCCAAAAATTTCGAAATTAACGAAAATTCGTTATTTTCTAAATTAATTCGTTAATGGCGGACGCGCATGCGCAATTCCCAAAAACAGCACAGAGGGAGAGGACTTTACAGGACTCTCCCACCCTCATTTTTTGAGTGATCTTCTTCAAACTTGGTACAGTGGTAGAACACATTTAACACTGATAGCTCACCAAAATTTGGAACGTTTCCCTTATCCTCTGATTTTTGGCGAATTTTCATAGCTTTTATAATAAACCATTTTTTAATAATTGCAGAAATCTGTTCCTGGTTTGAAAGTCTTATTTCCTGTTAAATTGGGTTGTCTTTACTGTGAAAGTCATTGTTCTACTTCAGAAACTTTGTTTTTGTGGCTGTAACTTTGTTAAATTGGTGTGTGTGTGATATATACTGTGTATATATATATAGTCCCTGCATATGTGTGTGTGTGTTTGTGTGTGTGTGTGTATAGGTAAAGGTAAAGGTATCCCTTGACGTTAAGTTCAGTCATGTCTGACTCTGGGGGTTGGTGCTCATCTCCATTTCTAAGCCCAAGAGCCAGTGTTGTCCATAGACACCTCCAAGGTCATGTGGCCGGCATGACTACATGGAGTGCCATTACCTTCCCGCCAGAGCGGTACCTATTGATCTACTCACATTGGCATGTTTTCAAGCTGCTAGGTTGGCAGAAGCTGGAGCTAACAGCGGGCACTCACTCTGCTCCCGGGATTTGAACCTGGGACCTTTCGGTCTGCAAGTTCAGCAGCTCAGTGCTTTAACACACTTCGCCATCGGGGCTCACTATATATATATAATATACATACACATCCACACAATGTGGAGAATATGTGGAAAAGTAGATAGATAGATAAGTTGGGAGCCACAGCGAAGGCACCTTCCTGGGAGCAAGGTCTAATAATAATAATAATAATAATAATAATAATAATAATAATAATAATAAAAAATCCCTTACAATATCCAAGATGGGTACCATTATTGGCAGAGAAAGCCAAGCTGTAGGAGTTGAAATCCAATCATTTATCCTCCCTATAGAATCAATTTTATATGCATTTTTAGCTACAGAAAAGCTAAAATCAGGACAGTAAAAGAACAACACCCAGAAAATGGGAATTCCAGACAGGAAACAATCAGGGCCAGCTAATACCTCCCAACAAAGGATTCCCCCAGGTAGGAAGCAGCCAGGCTTTGAAGCTGCAAGGCTATTCAATGCTAATCAAGGTGACCAATTGCAACATTCACACTTGCCTCCCACAGACAAGAGTTCTTTCTCCCACCCTGGACCTTCCACAGATATATAAACCCCACTTGCCTAGCTTCGCACAGACGTCAAAACCTCACCGCCGGGCCCCTCTCTGTCTCTCTCGGTCTCTCCATTCCCAGCTCCATCCGCCGCCTTCCCGCCTCACAGAGAGACACCAGGCCTGAGCTGAGGCGAGGCGGCGGCGGCGGCCATTTCCCCCCTCCGTCTTCCTCCTCCTCCTCGGCCTCCTTCCCCCTCGCCCCCTCCCATTGGCTGAGCCCGTGACGCCCCTTTTGCTGAGGGGCAAAAGGAAAGGGCCTGAATGGTTTGGGTGATTTGCAAAAGCTTTTTTTTCCTAACGAAGAAAACGCCGACATAACGAAAAACGGCCTCTCGCGATTCGAAACCGCGATATCCAGACGTGTGGACAACCAATGCTTCAAAATTGCTTCAAAACAAACGAAAATAACGAATTAATAACGGTTAACGGGGAAAACGAATTATTTGAGCAAGCCTAGCAGCTACTGTAAAGTCAGTGAGCATGTGGGTATATGTGGAATGATTTGAATGATCTATATTCTTAATGGGCACACAGTCATACTGCATATGCAGAAATTATAAAAGAGGTCACAGATGTGCACACTTGTTGACTTTAATGGAGAGAATCCACAATTTGAATAGTAAGGGAATTAGAACTTCCATTTCCCCCACAACAGGTAAGACATCTTTTGTATTTCAGCGTTAAGGGAACCTGGGGCAACATCAGGGGGAAATCTGCATTGCTTCTGCCCATTTGCAGCATGTTGTGAAAATAAACAACTTAGATTCCCCAGGGCCGTCCCCATCTGGAAACTTTCATGAGCACAAAATTCACATTAAGAAATAGAAGGATGCTTTCTCATACTGATGATAATAACGCAGCTACATTTGAATGCAGAGAAGAACAATGCACTATGATTAACCAAGAGTTTCCCCCCTAAAGAATTAGCACAGATCTTACTATCTAAGATTAGTGTTTTGGTTTGGGTTTTCATTCATATGCCCTGCTCAGTCGCCCCATCCAGTTCGATCGTATCACAGTTGTGATGGGGTCAAACTATTGCTGCTCTAGAGCAATCCCTCCAGTTGATTAAGGGACCATGCTGATTGCCTGCAATGTGGGTCTCAGCTGATTCACCTATACTAGATTAATAGTAGTTATCCTGCTGGGGCTATAGGTCCGATGCAATTTAGCTGAGTTACACACAGCTGAGGTTTATCCTTTCTATGCAGCCTCTTGAAAAGTCGGTGAGGCTCAGAGAGGGGAAAAACCCATTACCCGAGTAGAAAATATGGTATCTTTTGATATAACGATATAACGATTTATCATTCATATAGCATGTTTTAACTCTATTGTCATTCTTTTTGCTCTCACAAGAGTCCTATGAGATAAGTAACTATTATTTTCTCTTTTTGGCAAAGAACTGAGAGTATAATCCAAACCCCTGGGAGCTGTCCACGCCAGAGGCTGCCTTCTGCCTGCAAAATGCTCTGGTAGAAGGTCTTGACAGAGGACATTTCAAGGGAAGAGTAGTGGTATATTTGGATACACCAGATCCAAACTTTCATGGATCCTCCAAGGGATATAAACTTCAGGACTCTACAGTTTGACCTGGCTGACACAAACAATTGGAATGACCGGATTCACCATGATATGAAGACCAGTTAGCTAGATCTATGAACAGTAATGAATACAGTGCATTACAATCACAGGTTAAAAGCTAGTCTTGATTCATTTCAATTGGTGCAGCTCGAGGATGTGGACAAGATCCTTGGAGAAGTAAGGGCAACCACATGCATCCTAGAGCCCTGCCCATCCTGGCTGGTAAAGGAGGCCAGAGGGTGTTTGGCTGAGTGGGTGAAGGTGGGCAAATTTCTAGTGAGGTTAAAACAAGCTATTATAAAACCAGTGTTGAAGAAACCATCACTGGACCCCACTCAATTGAACAACTTTCCTCACAACTCCAGGGATTCTTAGAATAAACGGATTACACCCTCCCCACAAATATCCGACAAGCCCCAACTCTTCTGGGTTTCAGAAAGGCTGTGAAAACATGGCTGTGTGCACAAGCTTTTAACGAGTAATATGATAACGTCGACATGGTCCGATTGAAGGCTGAAGCATGAGGTTTTTAGACAAATGGATCTAATTTACTTATGTTTTAATTTTTATAATGTATTTTAATGATGTATTTTTATAGTTTTAATTGATTATATGTACTGTTTTTTGTTTTATTATTATGTTCTTGGCATTAAATGTTGCCAACTGTGTAAGCCGCCCTGAGTCCCCCCGGGTGAGAAGGGCAGGGTATAAATTCTGGAAATAAATAAATAAATAAATCTGGGCGTAGTCTGGCTTTAGGCCGGGACATGGAACTGAATCAGCCTTGGTCACCTTAGTGGATGATCCTGGGGTGCCTAGCAGGAATGGGTCTTGGAGGTACTATTCTACAGTGGCTCCAGTCCTTCCTGGAGGGTCGTACCCAGAAGGTGTTGTTGGGGGTCACCTACTCAGCCCCGCAAACTTGTGGGGTCCCGTAGGGCTCAATACTGTCCCCCATGTTGTTTAACATATACATGAAGCTGCTGGGAGAGATCATCTGAGGTTTTGGAGTTGGGTGTCATCTATAAGGAGATGATGTCCAACTCTATCACTCCTTTCCACCTGCTGCTAAGGAGGCTGTTCAGATCCTGAACCAGTGTTTGGCTGCTGTGATGGTCTGGATGAGAGCAAACAAATTGAAATTGATTCCAGACAAGACACTTCTGGTCAGTCGCGAGGCAGGACAGGGTGCGGGGTTACAACTTGTGTTGGATGGGGTTACACTCCCCTTGAAGATACAGGTTCATAGTCTAGGAGTGATCCTGGACTCATCACTGAGCCTGGAGACCCAGGTTTCAGCAGTGACCAGGGGAGCTTTTGCACAACTAAAGCCTGAGTGCCAGCTGCACCCATACCTTGGGAAGTCTGACCTGGCCATGGTAGTCAACACTTTGGTTACATCCTGGATAGATTACTGCAACGCGCTCTACATGGGGTTGCCTCTGAAGACTGCACGGAAGCTTCAACTAGTCCAATGAATGGCTGCCAGATTGCTAACTAGAGCAGGGTACAGGGAGCATACAACTCCTCTGTTACACCAGCTCCACTGGCTGCCAGGTTGTTTCTGGGCACAATTCAAAGTGCTGCCTTTGGCATATAAAGCCCTAAACGGTTCAGGCCCATCTTATCTGTCCGAACATATATCCCCTTACGAGCCCGGCCCTGCTCTCGATCCCGCCTCCTTCACAGGCATGATTGGTGGGGACGAGAGAAAGGGCCTTCTCAGTGGTGGCCCCCTGGCTGTGGAACTCCCTCCCTAGTGACATCAGATCTGCGCCCTCCTTCATGGTCTTTAGGAAGAAACTAAAAACCTGGTTGTGGAACCAAGCAATAAGAGACATTGAACCATATGTGCAATGAAGAATTGACATTAGACTGGCCTCAGATCAATGCTTTCAGATTGTGTGATTTTAACTATTTTACTTGTGATGTTTTAATCTGTTTTTGCCTGGGATGTTTTAAATGCTATGGTTTTGACTATTTTGACACTATGTTCATTGTTTGTATAGTATGTTGTAAACCGCTTTGGGTCCCCTAGGGGAGGAAGGCAGTATATAAATAATGTAAATAAATAAATACATAAATAGAAAGATCTGCAAACCAATGGGCATGTAGATTTATGTTGAATGACTTGTTGACGTCATATATATTAAAAATGGGCACATACTCCTCCCTGGATTATTCTGCCTAAAACAGGATCAGTAGAGTCTCACTTATCCAACATAAATGGGCTGGCAGTACGTTGGATAAGCGAATATGTTGGATAATAAGGAGAGATTAAGAAAAAGCCTATTAAACATCAAAATAGGTTATGATTTTACAAATTAAGCACCAAAACATCATGTTATACAACAAATTTGACAGAAAAAGTAGTTCATTACACATTAATGCTATGTAGTAATTACTGTATTTACTAACTTAGCACCAAAATATCATGATATATTGAAAACATTGACTACAAAAATGCGTTGGATAATCCAGAACGTTGGATAAGTGAGACTCTACTGTATTTCTGAATAAATCTAAGTAGAAACTAGGAGCAGAAAGCATGCAAATGAGTCATTGTGTCAGAAGAAATAACAAACAACACACACACACACACACACACACACAAAGACTGCAGTAAAGTATTGCATAAACATGTCAGAATTCTTTGATTGATTGACATGTTCTTTTGGTTGATAGTAAAATTATGTCCTTTTTGTCAATTAACACTGTAATTGGAGTTATAATTTAATGAGACTTGGTATAATGATAGTACTTTTTTGTAAAAAATTATTTAACCTTCATCTAAGTAAATAAAAAAGCAAAGTTCCACTATGTGCCTTAATGTGGGATATTGTATGATTCTAATAAACATTACAATATATTGTATTGTAAGGTAGATGGTAGTCCACATCATAACAATGCTTCTAGTGTAGTGTGTTACGCAGAACCCAAACATTTAGAATTAGAAAGTAAATCTTCATATGAGGTGGACCAAATATGTTGAGAAAGACTCTTGTAAAAAATGTCACCAACACAAATGCATTACAATGTTCCCTCACTTTGTCACGGTTCACTTTTTGCGGATTCGCTGTTTCATGGTTTTTCAATAAACTCTAAAAGACTATTATAAATCAGAAAAAATTACAATTTACAGCCTAAGAAAGGGAGGAAGGAGAAGCCAAAGGGAGAGAAAAGGAGCCCAAGCGGCAAAGGGAGGAGAAGGAGGCGATTTATCAACACACAATTGGTTGATAAAGACTTAAAATAGTGTATAACTACTAAAATAATGTATAAATATTAAAATAAATGTAGCGTCCCTACTTTGCGGATTTTCACTTATTGCGGGTGGTCCTGGAACCTAACCCCATCGATAAGTGAGGGAACACTGTACAACAACACAAGATAACAGGGGATCATTCCTCCTAACTTTCTAAAATATTAATACATATATACTAATTTTAGGGATTTTTTTTAAAGTTTTAACAAAAAACTTTTTGTAAAAAGCTACAACAGTTATCTCATGGAATTTCTCTCATATTAACCAATAGAAATCAGTATTGACCAATACTACATTTTCATAGAAGCCCAGAGTTGGAGGGAACTCCTAAGGGCCATCCTTTTTTCTCCCTTTGGTTTCTCCTTCCTCCCTTCCTTAGGCTGTAAATTGTAATTTTTATGATTTATAATAGTCTTTTAGAGTTTTTCAAAACTGCGATACAGCAAATCCGCGAAAAGTGAACCGCGAAGTAGTAAGGGAACACTGTATAGAAAATTCAAGGAGATCGCTCTTGTAGTTGTTTTTTTTAAAATGTTGCTTATAAAAACTTTGAACATTCACCAAAAATCAGTGGATAAATGAAACGTCTGAAACCTGATGGGCCAACAGTGGTAAATATGTTCTGCCATTGTAGCAAGTTTCACCCCAATAGCTGGAAAAATAAGGGAGAAAGAAACTCCTGACAATTCCCTATTATAGTAATTATGCGCAATTACTGTAACAAAAAAGTAATCAAATGTCATTACTCTCGTTATAGTAATGAAATTTTCACTAACTGTACTTTAGAAATGAAATGCCACCGCCCCCTAATTTTGTAATGACTTTTGAAACATTTTTTCCACTCTTCATGCCTCGAAGATCTGTGCATGGTATCAGAGCTATTTCACTCATTTTTCCTGCAGCAGCTGCCAAGTCTCAGCTACATCTCATTCACAGTGTTAATGGAGGTGGGAGGGAGGAGAGGGGGATCGAGCTAGACATTCAATTGTCATTTTTGGCAGCAGCCTTGTGTTTAGCGTAATGCCTAGTTTGGTTCAGAGATTTATGTGAAGAATCTTAATGAGAAGCTAATAAGGAAATGTAGGTGGGAAGAGGAAAAAGTCAGATGAACTTGGTGAACACCTAAATTAGTTCCATGTTTTAGAAGGTCCTGAGAAAAAGCTGGACTGGGCTTATTTTGTTGGTGCTGCTAGGCTTAGTGAATAGTAGAGAACAGAAAGGCAAGTCAATGCAACATCAGTAATAGAAAAGTGAGACTCGCATGGCAGTATTTCCTCCTCCTATATCACATATCCCTTTTTGAAGGGGTCCAGTCACATTGGTTTTCAACAGGCTATTAGGAAGTCCACCTGGTAGGCCATCCAACAGCAGTGGCAGCAAAGCAACCCTATCAAGTCTAGTTTTTGAGATATATACATACCCAATATAATCTGTTCATCTGCTCACCCACAGAAACCATGTCTAAGAAACTATAACTGATGTGGTCTATCCAATACAATTTTCTGAATCAGCACCCCAAATAACCCCAGGAACAAGCCTAAAAATCAAGACATAGATAATGGGGGGGGGGGAGCTGCATAATCAGTACAGGGGTTGCATAGTGTAATTCTGCTGGTAGATATTTATGATATACTGACATGATGTAGAGTCTTGGTCCATGTGGTATATGATATACTATTAGCAGGGCCGGCTCATCATGGAGGCTGTTGAAGGCGCTGCTTGGGGCGCAGCCCTTGGGAGACGCTCTCTAGGCTGTGGCGGCGACCATCAGGTTGCTTGCCGTGGAACGAGGAAGTCCTCGCTCTTTTCACGAGATTTCACGAAATCTCGCAGAGATCTCACAAAATATTGCAAGATTTCTGCGAGATCTCGTGAAATATAGCAAGATTTCTGTGAGATTTTGCAAAATCTCACAAGAAAGCGAGGCCTTCCTGGAGGCCTTCATAGTTCCGTGGCTGGAGAGCGTGCTGCCGCCGCCGGTATGTTAGGGGGGGGGCGCTAAGTTTGCTTACATAGCGAAAAAACCTAGGGCCGCCTCTGACTATTAGTTTAAAAGGTTTTTAAAGTATATCCTCCCAAACAGGAATGTCCTCTAGGCAGCAGGAATAATTAAGGAAGTTGAATTCCAAAGTTGCACCAAAAACTATTTATTTATTTATTTATTACATCATTTCTACCCCGCCCTTCTCACCCATCAGGGGACTCAGGGCGGCTTACAATATACATCGGAAACACAGTTAAAAATCATCCAAGATTAAAAATTACAATAAAAATTAAAATATAAATTAAAAACCAGCATAATTATACATCTAAATATACATTTCAGGCGCATATTTCATGTCCAGGTGGGGGTCTGTCAATGAGTCATATATTTATATTGCAATTCTGCTGTTACTCATGCTCAAATGCCTGCTCCCATAACCACGTTTTTGTTCTTTTTCGGAAGGACAGGAGGGAGGGAGCTTCCCTAATTTCGTTTGGGAGGGCGTTCCATAGGCGGGGGGCCACCACTGAAAAGGCCCTGTCCCTCGTCCCCGCCAGCCGCACCTGTGAGGCTGGCGGGACCGAGAGCAGGGCCTCCCCGGAGGATCTCAAATTCCGTGATGGGACATAGCGGGAGACACGTTCGGACAGGTAAGCTGGGCCGGAACCGTTTAGCGCTTTATAGTTGTCTATTCCTGAATCTAGATAACTAAGCTTAGTATCTGAAGAGGCAGCAAATCTGCTCTGTAACACTCAGACTATGGTTCTTACTCAAGGATGGAATATCTATCTATCATCTATCTGTCTGTCTATCTATCCATCCATCCATCCCCACACATAAAGTAGATGCCAAGGAGAAGAGAACTGGCTGTCTTTCTTTTAGAATTCAGTGTGGAGGAAGGGATTTTTCTTCATTATGTTTTTCTGCTGAGGAATATTCCTCCATATGGTTTGCCACCTGTATGCTGAAGAACTAAATAAAATATCAGATCGAGGGTCAGGAATGAATAGAAGCCTGTAACCATGCATTACAACTATTTGTTTATATGTTTTAAATGTATTTATATGATTGTATTTTATTGTGTATTGCTGGGCTTGGTCCCCATGTGAGCCACCCCGAGCGCCTCCGGAAGATGGAGCGGGATATAAGAATAAAGTTGTTCAATGTGTTGTCGAAGGCTTTCATGGCCGGGATCACAGGGTTGTTGTATGTTTTCTGGGCTGTATGGCCATGTGTCAGAAATATTCCAGAAACATATACCTCACAACCTCTGAGGATGACTGCCATAGATGTGGGCGAAATGTCAGGAGAGAATATTTCTGGAACATGGCCATACAGCCCAGAAAACATACAACAACCCAATAAAGTTGTTGTTGTTGTTGTTGTTGTTATTATTATTATTATTATTATTATTATTATTATTATTATTATTATTATTATTAGCCATCGTCTATTTTGACTTATGGAATGAGGGACCTCTAAGAACCCTGATCACCAACTGATTTTTCAAACTCAAAGTTGTGGCTTCTTTGACTGATTTAATCTACGTGTAATGCATTCTTCTTTTTTTCCTACGGCCTTCCATTGTAACAAGCATTATTGTCTTAACTGGTGAGTCAAACCATCTCATGGTAAACCATCCTGCAGTATGGATGTGAGCATGGCAAAGTTTTTCTGAATATGGATTGCTGTTGCTTTATTAAAATGAATGACACCTACTGGATACATTTATGGAATGTATAATGTATATATAATAGCTATAAAAATATAGAAATTCACTGATTAAAAACCTGACAATGAGCTAATTTTAAAAAGTAAGTTACAATATTAGATTGTAAATAAAGAGTGCAGAAATGCAACATTAAGACCCTCTTGCTTTCACATGCCAGTGAAATAACTAATTGAGTCCTCTGAATTGTTTTTTTAAAATAGCTATCAATAATGAAACAAATGGGGACATGTATGGATACTCAATCAATTTAAAATCTATGCAGTTAATTTCTCATAGGGTTAAAGGAGCTACACATGCTACGTTCTCCCCAGGCTGTTTTTGGACTTCCCTTACTTAGGATTTATTTTTGCCATTGTATTAGAGACCTAATTTTATAAACATCAGAGCTCTTTTAAGCTGCAGAATATATTTTAAGTGTGGCTGGTACTGTTTTCATTCTATAAGAATCTACATTCACCTTTTAACTTCAGAAGTAGGGGAATGATTCAATGTAAGAAAGAGAGATTCTCTGAAACAATGCTTTACAGGCACAATGAAGTCAATTTAGACTTAAATGTCCTTAGCTGTGGCTAGGTCATGACCACTATGTGATCTTCTGCTCTCCTGAAATTTATTTTCAACCTGTATAAGGCTCAGAAAGGAACACAATATTTGCGTACAACTACCGAAAAAATGGAGACATCAAGTAAAGAAATGTATATACATGCATGTGATTCAACAGAGATAGACAAGATTGTTGTCTTTCCTTATTGGAGATCTAACACTTTAGCTAGCACTAATTTTATATCCATTATTGATATGTACAACAGGGGAAAGACACTGTCTTGCTTATTTGTAAATAAAATACTGTAATTAATATAATAGCTTTCTTCATCAAAGTAACTTCTCAATTCATCTCAGCATAGTAAACTCCAGGTATTCCACAGCACTGAAATTATTCATCTGTCAGAAATTCAAGAATTTTACAATCCTGTAATTTCTGAAATGAATAACTAAAAAAAGGTCCTTTCTTACGGTCATGTGTTACAGACTCGATAAATTATCACAAAGAGTACTAGAACAGCTTTAGAGAAATGTTTCTACAAATGAATTGAACAAGGAGAATCTGCTTTACATTTGTCATTTAATAGATAACAGGTTTTGACAATCTTATGCACTGCTTGAGTTTCCACCGAATTTTGCGTAAAGCAATATTTCCAGCACAAGTTAAAAATGGAAGTTCTTTGCTCATGAAGAAGAAGAAGAAGAAGAAGAAGAAGAAGAAGAAGAAGAAGAAGAAGAAGAAGAAGAAGAAGCGGAAGGTGGTGGTGGTGGTGGTGGTTTTGGATTTGCTAGCAAAATTGATCAGAAGGCTACTGAAAATTCTCAACAGTATGAAGAACAGAATTATAAAGAGAATAGCTTATAATACTATTCCACAACAACTTGAAGAAAAATCTTCACCTTTGATCCTGAGGTCTCACTGAGGTAAGGAAGTTATTTTCTAAACTAAGGTCAGATTCACACTCCCATTTACAGCAATTTGATACCGATTTAACTGGCATAACTATGTCTTATGGAATCTTGCCATTTTTAATTTGTTGAGTTGCTAGAGTTCTAGAGTGCTAGAGTTCTCTGGCAGAGAATTTACAAAACTTCAAATCACTGAATTTCCTGGGGTGGAACCAGGATAGATAAAATAATGTCAAAGGACTATACAGGCTGAGTCCTCCTTGTCCAGAAATCCAAAATATTGCCAAAACAAACAATTCTACATAAGCTTAAGCTCTGGTAGACTACTTCCTCAGATGAGCTTCATAGTGTTGCTATAGTTCTGTGGTGACTCTTCCACTTTTCACCTTTGGGGAAGGGGAGCAAATCACACACCACACATAGTTAATCACACTAAGTTTTTCCTCAAGGAACCCTGATTGGTGAAAGAGAAGAAGGGGAAGGTGTGGTGGACCCCACTTATTTAAGGGCCCTGTAAAAAGCAGACAGCTTAAGATACTTCTGCACTCATCTTCTAACCAGCCAGTAGCAGTGAATGATGAGTTGGGTGTCCTGGAAATGGTTATGAGAGTGAGTACAAAGCAAACCCATTGTTTGCTGCTAGTATCTAGCCCAGAGAGAATGAAAAAGTTTTAAGTGAGGATTTTTTTCCTGCTAAAAGGGCAGAAAATGTGTTGACAACCCTTGAGGAAAAATTCAGAAGGCACTAGATGTGTAACTAGCCCCCTCCCCTAATTCCAAAATCACTTTGTATAAGTAAACACAAGTATTCCAAAATTGGGGCGGGGGGGGGGGGGGAGGGCTGAAATCTACAAATAATGGATTCTTAACCTGTAACTGTGTATAGTAAAAGAATTCGTTGAACATAAACATGATCTCATGACAGATATTCTTGAAAATGGTTCATATTATAACGATCACATGATAGTTTGATCTTGTAATCCCATGTTTCACCTCTGGGAATGCTACAATCGATTTACAGGATTAATTTCCTAAATTACTTCTAATCCTGCCTTTGCTTGACAAGCCAAAGTGGTCAAAATGTAAAATCACCCCCACATAAGGCTCGCCATCCAGGTATGTGGAGAGTGCACCTGCTATATATTTTGAAAAAGAGATTAACACTGTTGCTGATTGTGCAGATTTTGTCTTGTCTACCCAGAGTCATAATTCCAGGCACTCCCAGGAACTCCATCATTTATATACATTAACACATATATGAGCCAAGTTCCTAATGGCTATATGGAATGTATCTATTCTGTGCATACAACCCCATAGCTAGACAGCTGCAAAGTTTTGGCATCCAGCATTACAGCTATTAAATGGCGGCAGAGCCTTGGCTGGAGGTGAGTGGGTACTGAATATAATGCAAGAGACTAGAAAATAACCTCTTAGGCACTTTTCAATAGAAGACAAATGTGACATGAATTGTACACATACTAACAGCATTCTGACAATAATATTACTTATTGAGGATTGGGAGACTCTCACAAGCTTGATCATTGGCACCATGGGATAAAATTCTTCGAAACTAACAAAATAATAATTCCCTTACTGAGTATTTTTGATTGGAGGACCATTTTATTATTGAGCAACTACTGCTACTACCTACCGTATTTTACAGGGCATTTCCAAAGAAAAACTAATTGGAACACTTACACCCACATACGAGGAATTTCTCCTAAAAACGGGCTGCTTAAACAAGTCTTAAATCTTGAAAAATCCATTTGAGGTTTGTAAGTCCCCAAAGGGATCTTGTAGCACCTTAGAGACAGAGAAAAAAATGATAGCATAAGCTCTGGTAGACTACTTCCTCAGATGAGTTTTATAGTGTTGTTATAGTTCTGTGGTGAGTCTTCCTAGTACTGTACCACATTTCATCAGATTAGACTAGTTGGCCAATACCACTTATGTTCTACTGCACTTGATTCTCAGTGTTCCTGTCCCTAAGAGATGAAGTTAAGTGTATTTAAAACAGCAGTTGTGGACTTGTTTTTAACCCATTAAAGTGCCATTGCAAAGTACCCTTTTCTTCTCTTCTTTGTTTTAGAAAAAGACATTGGATTAAATAATTGTGCAAACAGATTTAGGTGGTGGTCTTTCTTGCTCATTATCATTATTGCAATAGACAAATGTTAAAGAACATACACAGTAAGGAGAACTGGCAACCTGTCCTGCTTCTTACAATTTATTCCTAGCTTCCAAAAATTCTGTATTGACCCAAGGAAAAACTGTGTTTGTAGACCAAGTGATGAACCCAAAGAAGGTCACCCTGCTATTTAATTGGGCTGAGAGTAGGAAAGAAGGTAGGCAGTGCAACATCTAGTTGCCCATGAAGTTCTGTAAGGTTAACTTTTTGAAGTGCATTGTTACTGTGAAGGAATTTGGCAATTTTCCTTATAAGAATGTTGAATTTAACTACATTATATTTGTCATTCTCTTGAGACTCTGCTGCTCTTGGATCATTTTCTAGGCTTCACTTACAGCTAATCAAAGTATCTTTCCCCTCTTGAGGAGTCCAGTATGAGTTGCTCCAGACAGCTATAATTTTTGAAATCTGGAATTTTTCATATGTATGTACTACACTCTGGAATTAATTTTTTAAAAATTAAATGTTATACTGTACTACATCTACAGCTCGTACGGTAGGGCATAGACAGGATAATAATTTATATAATTAATAAATAAAACATATAACAATTTAAAAGAATGTGAAATGCTTAAAACAAATCAAAATTATTTAGAAATGTAAACCACACTGAAGCATAACTAAACAATTTGTGCTTCCTCGGCCCAATACTGCTGTGAGGAGAGGGCATTACACACTTGTAGGTCACAGCAGAGAACTTCTTTCCTGGATTTTCATGTAAAATTTTGTTACTGCAGATGAGCTCTCCACTCAGCTGCATCAGTTCTCAATTTTGGGCAGGTGAATATAGGGAAAGGCACTTACTAAGGCCCCAAGTTGTTTAAAGCTTAGAATATCATAATCAATACAGTAGAGTTCCAGTTATCCGAGTTAAACGGGCGGGCCGCGTCTTGGATAGCCGGATCTCTTGGATAATAGGGAGGCCTGGCCTAGGGAAACCCGGGGTGCGTTGCTGTTTAGTAACGTGCTCCTCATTTCCCCAAAGTCTCAGTCAGGCCTTTACCGAAGGGAGGAAACTCTTCCCTCCAGTTAAGGCACTGGCCTGGGGAAATGCAGAGCAACGCCTCGGAGTTTTCCCAGGCAAGCACCTTTACCGAAGGGAAGAGTTTTCTCTTCCCTCCAGTTAAGGCACTTGCCTGGGGAAATGTGGGTTCCCCGAGGGACGTCCCTGGGTGAGCCCTCCCCCCTTGGCAAGTGCCTTGCGATCGCTGCTAGGCAGCAGCGATCGCGGGGTGCTTCCTCCTCCCTCCCTCTCGCCTTCTCTTGAACTCGAGAAAAGGAGAGGGAGAGGGAGAGGCGCCCCCGGCGGCACCTCAGATAATACAGATGCTTGGATTAGTAGAGCTCGGTTAAACAGAACTGAAACAGAAACATACTGACAGCCAGTGTAGTCCTTTTAGAAGCAGTTTCATCACCTCTTGTCTCTTTGTTGTCTTCAAGCATAGTAGAGTGCATTGGCAACTTGCAGGTTGAAAGAGCAATAATGTGGTCAAGTTGTACAAAAACCCATACTTTCCCCAACTAATATGTGCTATGAAATCTACTTGGGACTTGAGTGACATAGAAAGATGCAAGTACTACAAAGCAATGAAACTCTATGCAGCGCAGGCTGCTTATCCAGTTTCTGAATCTGGCATATATAATATCCATACACAAATCTCTATCTTGCGATTCCACTTCAAACCGTTGGTCCTATTTCTGCCTACTATAGCAGTGATTCGGTGGCCCCAAAAATCTTACTTGAGTTCAATTGCATAAAAAGGTAGACCTGAGTATCATCAACATATGAATCACTCTCACCTCCCAAACTTCTGACATGCCATTTTCATATGGATAATAAAAAGCATGGGAGATAAGATGGAACCCTATGGCATTCCATAGGAAACAATGGGCTTAAATGAGGTAAAATTGGCTAGTATGCCACCTATACCTTGATTTGCTGATGCACACTTGTATTCCACAGAATTGAAAGGGATTTAAGAACATTTAACTGTGGTCAGAATAGCAGCAAATGGCATCAACCCACCCATGCAGTCATACATGATATTTAAAATCGAAAAATATCCTATTAATTCTGAGATTCCAACATTTTACTGTTGACTAACCTTACTGTTATATCTTTATATGGGTGGAGGGTTCAACAGAAGGAATCCACATAGTGCACAATTGATTTCTACCAACCAGTTTGGAGGAAGGCCTTGAGAATAAAGAGATGTTTAGGAAAAATGAACGGAGTCAACACTTAAAGAGAATTTCCCCTCCCAATTTGCTTCTATTGTTAGATGACTTCATATCACATGATTTTTTTTAATATGGGCAGTTAGAAAGAAAGAAGAAAAAAGAGTCATGAACCCTAATCTTTTAATTTATCTATGAATTTCTTGGGTAGTCCTTTAATACCATATAAACCTGGAAGGATCTTTTCACTTTCAAGTATATGAAATATTTTAATTTCTATTCTCATTTATATATTGTGTGATTGTGCCTTCAAAGTTGCCTATCCCCTTATGGTACTTCCATAAATTTCATAGGGCTTTCTTAAGCAAGGAATACCCAGCGATAGTTTTGTCAGTACTTTCCTCTGAAAAATAGCCTACACCATATTGTATTCATTGATAATCTCTCACTCAAGTACTAACCTGGGCTGATCCTTCTTAGTTTCCAAGATTAGACAGGATTGGTGTCATTAGAGTATTTAGATCCTGATCCAAATTTAAGGACTACTAATTTTGATGGGTTCTGGCAAACCCATCAGTTCTTAAAAGTCTAGCAGCCACCCAGTCAAATTTCACCTTATTGTGTAAAAACAGTTTGGTTTGTAAAGAGTTTGTGAGGTCCGACCAAAGCAAAATAGTGTGGTGAGATCTAACCAAAGCAAAATAGAGTAGCCCTTAATCGGAATACTTTTCTATGCCTTTAGTAATAATATTAGCTAAGGAATGTATCTCTTCTGAAATGACTGCCTAGAGAAAGTAATGGGTGAGAAAAAAACAACTGGAATAGAATCCAGGCAAGATACAGGTTCCCAATCTTGGTTCGAGATGTGTAAACCAGTCCTGGATTCTCCCTGAAAAACCCTGTTCACAGTCTGGTGATGCTGCTAGATTTTCCCCTCTAAATGAAAGTCCAGAATGGTTAATATTAGCTTTGGCTCTTACATAAGCTACACCCATTCCTAGACCTGTAGGACTTAAAGTTGGAAGTGCACATGCTGATAATCTCAATGTTGGACTGCTGCAGTGCACTGTACATCGGGATACTTATGTACCAAGTTTAAAAATTTCAGTAGGCCCAGTCAAATTGGTAAGGAGTACATTTAGGAGTGACCATATTATATCATCATCAACAACAGCTACAACTACTACACCTTTCCCATTGCATCAATTAATGTAATCAAGGACCCCTTGGCTAAAGGGCAACTCTTTAGTGTTGATGAACTCTGGTGTTGTTAAATTACAACTGGAAGTAGAAGTGGACCAAAATTGGCAGTGCTCATTTCTCATCAAAGACCTGGATATGTTTTTCGTAATATTTTAAAATGCACACATTTTAAAATGCACTTTCCCTTTACCTTGGACCTTAACTATTGAAGATAGCTATGTTCGATGCATTCAGTTTTCTGGTTTTCAGCCAAAAGCTTTAGATAAGCGCTATAGACTGTACTTGAGAAATTCCATGGGGTTAACTTGCTTTTGGAGTTATTCTTCACCGAAAGTACTGTCTGATATATTTAGCTAAGTTGTCTAAATCCAACTGTAGTATTGATTTCTAGCTTTAAGAACTCTCCCCCATTTGGTAAGCTCCAAGGAGCCCTTGTCCTGGCTCAGTTCATGCCAAGACACAGCTGAAATATGTTATTCCTGACAATAATCCTACAGCTAGAAACTGATCGTTACAAAAGTTTAATAACATTATGCAAATAGAAATGCCGCATTAAAAAATCTTAACAATAGTTGCTCTAATTCCTCAGTAATAAGACACAGATTTCCTTCCTCTTTTTTTGCAGTGTCTTTGAAAATGGCTGGTTTTTCATTTACTGAGCACTTAACAGCAGCTACAGTGAATTTATTAAAAGGGAGAGTAGAGCAATCATAATCCCAAGCCTGCAGAACCATTAAAAGTAATGAAAAGACACAAGCAGATATGTGAAAAGTAAATTAACCATTCAGTCAGTATGGTCCAGAGGTTCCAAGCTTAAATTGTCCTGGGAATCTGCCAAGGAGATTCTACATATGAACGTTCATATATCAAACACAAAACAGTGAAGTATTCCTTTCTATTCTGTTTTTTAGATTTTTTAAAAAGCTGCTATAAAAATATAAAAATAGCTGATGACATTTTCAGCAGAAAGTAGAAATTGCATGTCTGAACACACTAATACTCATATACACAAAGTTATTTGTATGCACTGGTCTTTGCTATATTGAAGCTAAACCTGAGCCTGGCCTTTTCATTTTTGTGTCCTACACTTTTATGTATGAAAAATCTCTTCATTGTCCCCTGGCTGATTCAAAACAAGACAATCAGAGAATTGTCCGGTTGAAAAAACACACTTCTTATTATGGTGCAGTATCACTGCTTCTTAGGCTAGCTTAGTCACTTATTTCCTCTATTATAATGCCAAATGTTATTTAGATTTCAGTCATTTAGTAATGGTACACTGAACACATCAAGGCTTTTGAAAAACCCCATACCTACTAGCCTTTTCATTCTCATAATAATATGTTGATATCCTTTCCTTTCTCCATCAAATTAGACACACAACTGTTACCCCCTCCCCCCAAATTTAGTCTCTTAACAGAAGTAAAGAGATAATAACAAAATGAACAGCAATCTTCAAAAGCATATTTTTGTCCTATTAACATGCAAAGAAATTAGTTAAAACTCCCAGCTTTTAGGGAATATAAAAAGCTTTGTAATGCAAAGACTGACACCAACTTTCTAGCAATCTTCCTCAGAACTTTAATCTGTCTTAATAAAAGTGTTTAGTTAAAGGTAGCACTTTGCTCTGCTTTATTTCAGGCTCCTATCCAGTATTAATGCTCCTGTTGGCATCGGTTAGGAGAGCTGTTATCAAGGATTTACATAACAAAGAGAGCATATAATGGTTGTACCATATGGAAATTGGATAAACTATCTAAGGACTGTACTCACAGAGACTTCTGTTTTTAAGATCCACATAATTACAAGAAAGTGAGGAAATGGATGCCAGTGATGTCTCTCTCTCATATAAAATATGGAACTCAAAAACACACCGCTGTGCTTTGTAAAAGCATGCTAGGAAAAATAGCACTCTCTTTCTTGGGGAAGGGCATTTCACATTAGCAAATATTGTATTTTGCTGACCTAATGTCCCTCTTAGTTTTGGTTACTGTAGTACGTGAAAGAGAAACTTATAGATGGTTTGAGAGTATAAAGGCATTACTATTAAGGCCCTCAAAATATGGCCTAAGATTATATGATGCTTACAATTAATATGCAACCAGAATTATAGAATCATAGAATCATAGAATAGTAGAGTTGGAAGAGACCTCATGGGCCATCTAGTCCAACCCCCCGCTAAGAAGCAGGAAATCACGTTCAAAGCACCCCCGACATATGGCCATCCAGCCTCTGCTTAAAAGCCTCCAAAGAAGGAGCCTCCACCACACTCCGTGGCAGAGAGTTCCACTGCCGAACAGCCTTCACAGTGAGGAAGTTCTTCCTAATGTTCAGGTGGAATCTCCTTTCCTGTAGTTTGAAGCCATTGTTCCGTGTCCTAGTCTGCAGGGCAGCAGAAAACAAGCTTGCTCCCTCCTCCCTATGACTTCCCCTCACATATTTATACATGGCTATCATGTCTCCTCTCAGCCTTCTCTTTTGCAGGCTAAACATGCCCAGCTCTTTAAGCTGCTCCTCATAGGGCTTGTTCTCCAGACCCTTAATTATTTTAATCGCCCTCCTCTGGACACTTTCCAGCTTGTCAACATCTCCCTTCAACTGCGGTGCCCAAAATTGGACACCAGGAGCAATTAGAGGAACTGTTCATGTAAGGGTGACATTTCCCTATAAACAGATGATGTAAATACACACATTGGATTTCACAGTAGCCCCCGTTCACTTCAATGGAGGGGCTAATTCAATGAACATATTTTATACACTGAATGAAGTGAGCCTTCTTTTTGGTCAGGACTAACTCAAAGTCCCCTGTATTTACAATGGACTGCTGGGATTCCAGCAATCCACAGAAGAAAAGGCATTTTGGACTGTGGTGCCAGAGATCTTGTAAGGGTGATTCCAGGTACCGTCAATGTTAAGCATATAAGATAGTGTAGACCAGGGGTCCTCAAACTTTTAAAGCAAAGAGCCGGTCCACAATCCTTCAGACTGTTGAGGGGCCGAATTATCATTTGAAAAAAAAATTCCTATGCACACTGCACATATCTTATTTGTAGTGCAAATCAACAACAATAACAATGAAAGACCAATACAATATTTAAAAATGAATATAATTTTAACCAACATAAACCTATCAGGATTTCAATAGGAAGTGTGGGCCAAATGAGATAGTCAGGTTAATTAGGATTGTCGTTGTTGTGTGCCTTCAAGTCATTTCAGACTTTGGCCGAGCCTAAGTCTAAAATTAATTTTTTATTTACTGCATTTATTTACTACATTTATATCCCACCCTTCTCAACCCAAAGGGAACTCAGAGCAGCTGTATGTACATACAATATATTATATTATTAGTATAGCACAATATTAGCATTATATATTACTATATTGAACTATACCACTATACTGTAATATTATATGTAATATATAACATATAATTAATATTATTATATGGTATTATTATTAGTATTATATTGTATAAAATGATAATATTATCAATATTATATGTATATACAATATATTTTATTATTAAAACTGATATAAAATATCTATATATATAAAAGAGTGATGGCATCAGGGCAGCGGACAAAACGAGAAAATTACAGGCCCCCCAACCTCGAAATTTGACAACACAACCCATCATCCACGGCTCTAGGTTGATACAAAAAAAAGAAAAGAAAAATAAAGTCCTAATTAGAGGGAAAGGAATAATTGTTTTTATCCAATTGCTGCCAGTTAGAGGGCTAAGCTCCACCCACTTGGTCTCCTAGCAACCTACTCAGTCCAGGGGACAGGCACAATTAGGTCTCAGGCCTCTTCCACACTGCCTATAAGATACAGATTATCTGATTTTAACTGGATTATATGGCAGTGTAGACTCAAGGCCCTTCCACACAGCTATATTACCCATTTAGAATCTTATATTATCTGCTTTGAACTGGATTATCTTGAGTCCACACTGCCAGAAAATTCACTTCAGTGTGCATTTTATACAGCTGTGTAGAAGGGGCAGTTCTAGGCAGATAATATAAGATTACAAATATACAGTAGAGTCTCACTAATCCAACATAAACAGTGTCCTCTATCCTCACTACTTTCACAGTACACAAACAACCAAATGCATACTAAACATAAAGACAACCATACAACAGACATTCAATACCAGGGTGAGGGCCAGGTAAATGACCTTAGAGGGTCGCATCCGGCCCCCGGGCCTTAGTTTGGGGACCCCTGGTGTAGACAGACACACAGTTAAGGTCCTTTATGAAATTCTCAGACATTTCAACATGAATTTATTGGCTGAACCAACATATCAAGATGGTTGAACATCAGATATGCCAATGCTTTTCAGCTGGTTCTGTCTACATTTCTAAAGTGGAATTACAATGAAAAATGAATTCCAAAGTACTGAGTCTATCCTCCTTACCTTTCTTAAAATCTGAACAGGCACAGCTCGATCAATCTTCTTTTTCCTAACTATAGCTTTCCAGAGGCACTGCAAATTTAAGTTTTATCACTTTAAACACTATTTATGTCTAAATTCCTGTCTCTATTCCTTGGAGAATAAACCCTACTGAGCTCAGTGGGATTGCAGACATTTATAGGGTTCCACTGAAAATGTGAATCTGTTTCGTTAACACAAACACAAACAAAGAGACATATACCTTTAAAAAGAAATTAGTTTTTCTCACTGTCCTGAACCTTTTAACAT